>NC_132915.1:15232765-15914015 GCF_047675955.1 Chlorocebus sabaeus
TCTGTAAAATCCACAAAGCCACTTTCTTTCTGGTATCTGACTCTTTCCCACCCATTAGAGATCAGTTCACTCCTTTCATCAGGTGTATTTGGAGCACCTGAGCTTTGGAGCCCAAGACCAAGCATGGCAGAGCCTAGAGAGAGAAGGAATACCTTTCTTTCTCAAGCCTCAAGATTTATTCTAGGCCCTATTCCTGTCTCAGGAATGAGTTACTCCCAGTTGACTGACAATAGAAATACCCATCCCGATAAGGTAAAACCTGCCAGTATCAAATGGAATGTGATCCTGCTTTGTGGCTCCAGTAGGACATTTACATAGACCAAGGTGGTTCAACATCATTATGTTCTGGATGACATGATCTTAAATATCTCAGTGTATCAGCAACTCAAGTCAGGCTGGAAAAAGTTAAGACTTTTAAACAGTCTGCCCTCCAAGCAGGACATAAAAACCACCTCTGCAGCATCTTCCTCCAGTGCTACCTGTCTCACCTGTAACTGCCCACTCAACCAAGAATAAAACTAACTCCGCAAAAATTAGGACTGTAAATGTACAAGAGCCACAATATATTTCTGCATACCAGTTATGCTTTATCACATCTTCCTTCCTTTTCCCTTTCACATCCCGCCCCCTATGCAAAAATAGCCAGGGCATTTTATGGTATTGACCCCAGCACAGCCATACCCAACAATTTCCATTTCCAAATGAAGCATGTAGCTTCTCAGCCCAAGACCTCATATATCCTTTCAGGAATGGTATATGCTTGGCTTTACTTGTGTTTCATTTGCAAACATGCCTCTACTGTGTTGACATTCCTTATGCTACAAGACAGAGATAAAGGTTGACTTGAGACCTGGGGCCATTTTCACAATCAACATAGATATACAAAGACACTTTGTGGTTGTTGACAGTCCACAAAACTACATACTATTGCTGTGTTTTTATTTTTCTTTTCTTTTTTTGGCTGCCAAGCAATTATTCTGCTTCCTCAGATCTAAAATCATGCCTTTTGCCCTCTTGGTTGACACCGTCTTTAGCCTGAGGAGCTGTTATTAATTGTCTGTGCACTCCAATGTATATGTGTTAAGTGAATACGATTTTTTCCTGTTAGTCAAGAGAATGCCTTCTATATTGTCAAGGTTTATATTTGTCATTTTATTCAAAACATGGCTTGTTCCATAGCTAGGTAACACGACACTGAAATAGGAATAAGGAATCTGGAGATTCCTGGAAGCATTAGACACAAACAGTGTTAGCTTGATGAGTCATTTAAATGTTGCTTCAGTTTCCTCCTCCATAGAAGGGGTTGGATATTCTGTAGTGCGAATACTTTCTGACTGATGTCTATAGTTCTGTTACCCCTTGAAGGGAAGCTTGCTCTTCCCTCAAGTCTTCCACACTCACTGCTCCCTCTCAGGTTTACTCTTTACAACTTGAAAATTGTGAAGCAAAAGTGGTGGCTCTGGAAAGCAAGTGGGCCGCCCATAAGCGGAGAAGACGGGTGAACCCTGCATGGTCGTCTAGAGGCTGGTCACCATGGGAGGAGAAGTCAATGAGTTCAGGACTCTATAAACTGCTATTTCAAAGGTCAATTGATACTTTTTTTTTTTTGATTACAATGGTATAAAATGGCAGAAGCCTGAAGGATATTTTGCCTTGTTAATTCTGAGGAAGCCAACCAATACTTGTGTTGCTGGTTTCTCTTGATCTGCCTTGTGCTGCCAAGGGCTATTAGGCTATCTACAGGAAACACAAGCAAGTTAGGGACCCAAGGGTTCTCTTGTCCCAGGTTCATGAATTCCTATTTCCTTTTGTGTTCTATCTAAGGTAGTAGTTCTCAATCCTACAAAAATATCCAACCACCACCCTCCAGAAATTCTGATTCAATGGCTATCAAGTGCATCCAAACATTAGCATTGTTTTAAAAGCTCTGCAGGTGACTCCAATTGCAGCCGTGGCTGAGAACCACTGCTCTGAAGCCTCTCCATTCTCACCCTTTCTATCCTGTAATGCCATATGTTACCCATATGCAGTCCCATGTGAAAATAAAATTGCACCCCCCATCTCATTAGGGACTAGAATATAGAATATATACAATAAAAGTTTACAAAAGGAAGGAATGAATGAGGGAACAAAGGATACAACAGAATATACAGTCTAAAGAAGAAAGAGGGTGAGGAGAAGGGGATGGGCAGGAAGGAATGATCAATGACAATTTGTCTCTTGCAACCATTAGGCTTACAACTCTTTCCACTTACATTTTTTCCATGACAAAAACTTTAGAGTTATCTTGCCGCTACTTAAAAAAAAATACTGCTTTCATTCTGGAATTTCTGACTAACTGGGTCCAGTCAAATTTTTTAGATGTTTCCATGGGAAATAATATTTTTCTTCCTTTGAAAACCTGAAAGGGGAAGACAATGACCAAATGAAAGAATGAAGGAATGCACAACTGGATGGCATTCTGATTATTCTAGGACCTCATATATCCATGCTGTGACTGCAATACGAAGCTCTGCTCTTTGAAAAGACACATTCAGCTGTGTTGGAAAGAAGAGCTCAGCAGTAGAATCAGTGGTATATCTCCCTAAATTGTATGTTCTAAATTGATAACCCTCCTCTGAGAATAATTTCTATTATATCAAATGGACCCAGAGGAAAAACTTAGTCATTTATGACCTGTGATTGGCAGACATGTTCTCATTACATTGGATTGCATTTAGTATATGTGGGAAGGGCAGGTCTAAGTGATAAAGGGTGCTTTTCATCATGAAAGAACATATTTTACAGGGCCAGAGTTGCTGGTGACTATGAAAATTTGCTCTCCGAAGGCTTTCATTGAAGGGGAAAATAATCTTAAAGATCAACGACATGTTGAACATTTACAACAAGCAGCTCTCTCCATCTCCCACTGTATATGATGGGGATAGGATCAAAGGGAGCTCCGGAGGGCGTGCGTTTGAGCAAGGGCCCTGGGTCACCTGCACTAGGTGGCTGGGGGTGGCCACTTGCTCAGGCTGGTCCAGTGAGGATAGAGGAGCAGGTTACAGGGGTGGCAGTGCAGAACAATGGCTAAGAGCACAGAGTCTGGGGTCAAACACTCCTATGTTAGAATTCTTTCTCAACCTCTTAGTAGTTGAGCTTCCACTGAAAGATGGGGGAGTGAGGTGAGAGAGATATAGAGAGTGAGGAAGAGACAGAGATAGATATTAGAGACCCTGAACTGAGTTGAGCTTGGACCTCTGCTTCCTTCTTAATGGCAGTAGGTTCAATATCATTTTAGGAAATGCTCTTCACGTCAGAAGCAAACACCTGCGATTATTGTTAAATTTCTGGTCATTACAGAGAACCATGTGGAAAGTAAGTTACAGTTTATAAGATGCTGACCATCCTGTAATCAAAATGTATGTTCCACTAAGAAAAACACTCAGCACATCATATATAGCAATGGCAGATGCTGCCCACAGCAGCAAGTATCTGTAAATTATCTGTGTAAGAGTCATACAGCAGCAGAATCATGAAAATACTGTTTCATAAAATCACAGGTCCTGACTGTTTTACTGTACTAAATTCCATCTTTATTTATAAAATATCTTCCCCAAGAATTTCTGTGGGGCAGTAGAAAGAATTTTGGATTACAAAGACATGAATTCTAATCCTAACTCTGCCACAGCAGAATTAATGTTGGAAAGCTACTCTTCATGTTCTTCAACTCAGGGTTGGAGTTTCAGAAAGTAGATGGGGAATTGGTTAAGACGGGTTTAACAAGGCCTCTTTAAGCCCCAAGAGTTTTCCTGATTTGTCATAGAATTTTCACTCTCAGATTATAAGAATGTTTGTTTTTCAAAGCAAATATCACAATTACTTAGAAGAATTTGCAAGGTTCATGGATGAACAATTACATTAACAGAATGGCAGGTGATTGTTAACCTTGTCTAGACTTAATTATGAAGTCAGTAAGAGTTCATAATTGTTGGAGAATTTGTGAAGCTGAAAATCCTAAGTTTAAGCTTTATACACTGTTTCATAACAGATGGCAAGTTAAGGTTATATCATAATCAGAAACCACTCACCTTTGAAGGAACTAATATAGTAGAGAATTATTGCCGACATAACCCAGAAACATGATAGCTCATTCTTAAAGGTTTTTCCCCCCAACTATTTCTCGTTAGCATTTTTAAAATGAGCATACATTTAAATGCAAAGATGTCTTCTTCTATTAAATATTCAACTACCATTTGCCAGTAATCAAATCTTCATGCTCAAATAATTTTTATTAAGTACCAATGTGTGTACCGTGGTGTGTTAGATACTATATAAAGAAAAAAAAACCTGGCATGAACTCAGATGTTCATATAAATAGACAAGTGAGTATAATAAAATTCTTCAACGAAGAGAAATGCAGCAATGTCAGGCAAGAACCCAAGCTAATAAATGAATAAAATGTATAGTAGTAAAAATGCTTAGCCAGTTCCCATTTGTAAAGCTTTTTTGTATGACACATACATGTTTTAAGGTTATATATATGGGCATATTTTACCACTTCTCTTTTAGGATGCTCTCTCTGTTAAGAAATTTTATCAGCTGCTTTCTGCTAAAACACCTTGAGAGGGCTTTACCACTCTCTCATTATACATTAGCTTTAGTGCTCAGATTTTTATGGTGTTGGATGTGTGTAAGTAACTCTTTGGGAATAATGATCATATAAACTCTCTTTGAAAGAGAACTACTGACTGAGTTTTGTGCCCTGCATGTCTCATTAATTATCTTGAATTCCTTTCATTCATTTAACCAAAAATCGCATGTATGTATTCATGCATTAATTCATTCATGAACTCTCATATTCAATAAAAATCCCTCTCCTAATTGCCAAAAGTCCATGTTAGAAAATACCTGCTCTTTGCTTTCAAGAAGCTCACAGTATGTGGGAATGGGTGGGCTATAAGACGTATTTCTGAAGAGAAAATATTATTAAACCATGTCCTACTGGTGGACAGGATGTTAGACCAAAGAAGAAAGGTTACCTAAATGACACGGACAGTCCTCCCAAACAACCAAAATGAGCTGTGTATTAACCAACAAAATATGTTCCCTCCATAGCAAAACCAAAGTAGAATCAACTAAATGGAACAAAACCCAGAAGATTTCTTTTGGACAGTTATTATTTTCTAAAACCTGATGTCTTTCTACTGTACTGCCCCAGGTTTTACTTAGCAGACAGCAGAGACCTTGTCCATCCAATATAGGGCCAACACCATGCCACATGTTGGAGGAGCATCCGAAATTGGCTACTGTCAGAATCATGTGGGCACTACCCGTTAAAAATACACATCTGCAAACTTCCCTCCTGGACATTCTGATGAAGTAGGTCTGGGTGATGCTTGGGAATTTATTTTTTTAGAAATGAGTTCCAGGTAATTTTCATTATTAGCTAGATTTGGCAAACAGCCTTAAATAAATTCATAATTTGTAACAACACACATAAGATGAAGCAGTGCGTGTTGGTGGGGAGATGTATCATTCTTGTTCTAATACAGTCTTCTTATAAAACTTCAGTTTAACGCAAAAAGCTGAAGGCCTTAAAATATGGGAAAATAACCTTTAAACACTATGGGAGAGAAGGAGACATATTTTATTTTATACTACTCATGTGGTTTCCTATTTAAAATCTCCTTTCTGCTAACTTAGGTTTCTTTCTTTGAATAATTCTACTGTGAGCCTTTGAACTATTTTACATGGCTAATTAAATGTTAAATGAAATAGTTTATTTGAGAAAGACACTAGTGCCTATCCAGATGCGTGCGATTGGTTCATAATGTACTTGCAGACACCACGATGCCTTTCACCCCTCAGCTTCTGGCCTAATGTGCCAGCTCTCCGCGAGCCCCATTACTCTCTGCTTCTGATGCTTTAGTGCGGGGGTCTCATCTTACGGCTGGTCAGTTGAGGCATTATACCCAAGACCTACAGACTGGAGTTCGCTGTCCTTGCTTAGTTAGATAGAGGCTAATAGGGTGGTTATCTACTGGAAAGACCTTTAATAAAACTAAAGCCCTTTTTAGAATCTCTTCAACTTTGTGAACTCACTTAAGTAGTAATAGAAACAAGGGCATGCACTGACTTATGGATCAAGTCTAACAAGAAAACCGAAAGCCAGACCTTTGTGTCGCAAGCTGTTTCTGAAGCCCTTCTGCCATAAAGGGGACTTGACATGTGCTCTCTCATCTTCCCTTTCTTTTGCTGCAAAATGTCGCCTTTCCTCTGACCCTCAACCGATGCCTCAGGGAGATTCCACAAGACCCCATCACTTTCAATTATTCAGCATCGTAATGAGGCATCTGACTCCATTTTCTGATGTTTGACTGTTGGCAGCTTTTAAACCTCACTCTTGCTCTTCCCCTTGTGCCCTGCAACTAGGAAAGCTGACAGGAAAGCCTGGTGCTTCCTCTTTTGGCAGCACGGAGAAAGATTTGAATCATGCAAGCCCCAGCCCAAGCACATGCAGGTGAATGTTTACCTCGTCCCACCTTCTCGCCTCAATAAAAACCCCAGCCAGTATCTTTTCATGGCTCTGTCACGCCATTTCAGACATACTTGAGAGGCCTGCCCTGCTCTCCTGAGAGACCTCAAGTATGTAACTGCAGAACAGGACCTGTCACATCCTGAGGACTGTGTGGACCCTCACAGTCATGTCAGACATAGTGTGTAAACAAGAAGTTACTTTTTGTTATTTAAACCATTGAGATTTGAAGGCTACTTTGTCACCAGAGCAAAACCCACCTTCCTATGTTGTATATCCATCTAGGTATATATGTATATATAATTTTTTTTACCGATAGATATTTATGATCTGAATTTACATAAATATATACATATTATCTTTAGTTACATGTAGGAATATAGTGTTATTATATATCATGCATAATTATTTTATGTTACAGATGTCATATAATGAATTAATGTTTTATAAAATATATGAAACAATATAATATACTAATATAATTAATATAATTATTATTAGTGAAATACCTATAAATAAGCACTGTTTGAAGACATCAAGGGAATAATCATCACGGAAAACAAGCAAATTAGTAATTAGCAAGAGATTGTCATACCCACTGGGAAATAGCCATTAGAGTATACACAGAGAAGCGATTCACTCTATGATTAATTAATAAAAGATACACAAGATAATCTTTAAAGCTTGGAAAAGAGAGACAGACATGTAGAAAATGATAGAGATAAAACATTATATCTTCCACATCTACCTGGAAGATACAGCCTAGAGTGTAAAAGTCCCAAAGTGCTGAATGGTCATAAAGCTAGTGCAATGCAATTTACTACACAAGAGAGGTTTCTGTCTTATTCGTGTGAGAATGGGGCCCAGAGATCTGCGTGAAATTCAGCTTCCTAACCCAAAAACATAGCTCTGAAGATGTAAAGTAGCAAGAGAACAAGACTGCATCCTGGTGAAGTGACGCCCACCACCTAGGAAGGGGGCAGCAGCTTTGTTCCTTCGTAAGACATCTGAAGAGCAGTGAGCACGGCTTTAGTCTAACACAGCAAATTGTGTTTGTAATGAGGGCCTTGCATCCTGAAGAAAGTTAGAATCACATTTAATAATTTGTGTTTTAGAAGGCACTAAATTAAAGAATGTATTTCATTTAAATGTACATAAAAATAGTCATTCCAAAAATGATTGGTGCCAAAGGAGATACATTCTCTTTTGTCCCCACAGCTCTGGCTCCACTCTGTTAAGTGTAGGGCATATGGCCCTGCTTTTCAAGAACTGGAGCATAAAGAACATCACCCCTTTCTATCCCTGCCTTATTCTCTATTAAATTCTGGAGAGGTGAATACTCATTCACCAACAACATATTTGGAATAGCACTCACTTTAACATAACTTTCCTGGTAAAATTTCCATCAGGAATGGTGAAGGCTCTGAGATTTTACCCTGCTTGCATGCGAAGAACTTATCCTGCCATAGCTTCATGGTTGAGAGCAGAAGACACAAGATTCCCGGGCCATAGATGAAGGATAGTTTATAACTCACAACAACAGCAGTAGCCAGAGTATCAGCATTTTTGCAATAGTTTTATAAACCCAGTTCCCACAGGGTGACATGAAGGAGGCCAGATGACACATGTGCACACAGAGGGCTGCATTACAAAAGAACCCTGAGCTTAGGGAACTTGAATCTTTCATAATGAGCAGTAAGCATGCCTGCCCTTGGCTGCAGAGGGAGATACGAGTGCTTCTACAAGGGCTCTTCTCTATATAAACCTCCTTCTCTATATAAAGCCCACTCTAAATAAAGGGCAGTAAGTGCCTCTCTTGTTAAGTCATGCAGAAACACGAAAGACCCATAGAGAGTTGTCTCCCAAAAGTTGCTTAGAAAAATATAAAATCTAAGAAGTCTTTAGAAGCGAGACAATACAGAGGCATGTGAGTTGTACTTCAGGTAGCATACTATGCCATTATCAAACCAAATATGTGGGCCTTTTGAACAGTGGCTTGCTATAGTGACTGGAATCTAAGTGCCCTGGACAGAGACAGTGAGAACAAATGTTAATGCTCATCTCTAATACCCAAATACATGTACACAAACAAGAGAATTTGAAAATGATTTCTGTCTTATTCACTGCTGCATTCCCAAGTTTCTAAAACAGCAAGCAACATACAGTAGGTATTCCATAAATATTTACCATGGGTGGCCTCATTACTTTATAAGGGTATTGGCTGTAACACAACTTTTTTTCTCACTAAATCATTACAGCAGTAAATTTTCTCTAATTCATGAAGTATGTGAAACACAGCTTAAGAGTGCCATATTTCTGTGTAGCTGTTCAGAGTTTAAAACTGCTTTCTTTGACCGTATATGTGTGTGCGTGTGTGTGTATGAAATGCATGCATTTTATTTCCTTTAATATAAATATTGCAAGCTCTGTATATTTATTGTGATTAAGAACATATGGAACTAAGGGAAAAGAAGCAAAGGAGGAAGAGGATGAAAAAACTACATGCACAGTATTACCTGTGCAAGATTAAAGAAATGGGCCACTAAGGTTACGGACAAGTAGAGAAGCTTGAAATATATACAGTCCCTCTCTAAAGAAATAAAAGAGATGTTTGGGAGAAAGGACACAGTAAGTAAGTGACACCTTCCTAAACTAAACTACCTTCAGGTGCTACCATCAGCCCTGCACAACTCCCTTACCATTTAGAATGGCTGAGTGAGGGAAGAGAGAGGCAATACTTCAGCCTTAGAGTAGGTTGACAAGAGAAGGAGGAAAAACTCAATTCACTTTTACACTGTTTACTTTGTGATATTCTCACCTCAGATAATTCCCTTACAGCTAGTTAAGAGATACCAACTTACTGCCAAAATCCATAAATACCAACTCAGGATTTATGGTTTGTGATTTATCACAGTTTCCCAAGAGCCAAACTGTAGGAATATTGTGTAACAACATGCCAACTAAATTAAGAGCAAAGTGGAATAGGAAACAATCCTTAAAATCAACGATGAGACTTTTCTTTATTCTTTGCTGTTTTGTTTGTTTTGGATTAATGATCAATACATCTAGGATAACACGGTAAGTATAATTGACCCTTAAACAACATAGGTTTGAACCGTGCAGTTTACTTATAGGCAGACGTTTTTCAATAAAAGTTATACTAAGTGTGTCTGCCTCTCCTGCCTCCCCTTCTACCTCCTCCATCTTTTCTGCCTCTGCCACTCCTGAGACAGCAAGACCAACCCTCCTCTTCTACTCCTCAGCCTACTCAACATGAAGATGACAAGGATAAAGACCATCAACGTCTACGTAATGAATATACATACATACAAAACATGTGTTAATTGACTATGTTATCAATAAGGCGTCTGGTCAACAGTAGGCTACTAGTAGTTAAGTTTTAAGGAGTCAAAAGTTATACATGGATTTTTTTTTTTTTTTTTTTTTTTGAGATGGAGTCTCGCTGTGTCACCCAGACTGAAGTATAATGGCAAGATCTCAGCTTACTGCAACCTTGGCCTTCTGGGTTCAAGTGATTCTCCTGCCTCAGCCTCCCTGAGTAGCTGGGATTACAGGCGCCCACCACTATGCCCGGCTAATTTTTGTGTTTTTAGTAGAGATGGGATTTCACCATGTTGGCCAGGCTGATCTCAAACTCCTGACCTCAAGTGATCACCCCACCTTGGCTTCCCAAAGTGCTGGGATTACAGGCGTGACCCACCGTGCCCGGCCTATACATGGATTTTTGACTGCACAAAGATCAGCACCCCACTCTCAGCATTATTCAAGGGTTAACTGTAGTTAGGTTAGGTAGGTAGTTTATTTTAGCACTATAATCAAGAGAGAACAATATATGCATATTTCATACACAGAGACAGAAAGCTAAATACTAAACACATAAATGCAAACAGACATGCACAGTGATATATGCTCAAGTTTCTTTTCTGAAAATGTTAATAAGAAACTGTTAATAGTGGTTTCTTTTTTTTTTCTTTTTGAGATGGCGTCTTGCTCTGTTGCCAGGCTGGAGTGCAGTGGCACCATCTCGGCTCACTGCAACCTCTGACTCCCTGGTTCAAGTGATTCTCTTGCCTCAGCCTTCTGAGTAGCTGGGATTACAGGCACGTGCAACCATGCCCAGCTAATTTTTGTATTTTTAGTAGAGATGGGGTTTTACCATGTTGGCCAGGATGTAACAGTGGCTTCTTTTAGGGATAGATACTTAAAGGAGAGGAAGGCTTTCCTTTCCATATTATGTCTTTCTTTATTCTTTGAATTTTAAATTTTGCTTTATAAAACTGCTTTCTAAAAATTTATTATTTTTATTGTGATAAAATACACATAATAATATTTGCCATCTTAACCATTTTTAAGTATATAGTCCAGTGGTATTAAATACATTTATGATGTTATGTGGCCATCACAACTATCAATCTTCCTCATCTTTTCAGCTTGTAAAGCTGACACTCTGTACTCATTAAACAATATTTCCCCATTCTCCTTCCACAACTACTATCATTCCAGCCCTGGCACCCTCATTCCATTGTTTGTCTCTTTGATTTTGACTACTCTACCTACCTCTTCTCAGTGGAATCATATAATACTTGTCTTTTTTTGTGACTGGTTTATTTCAACGTCGTCAAAGTTTGTCCATGTTGCAGCAGGTGTCAGAATTTTTTCCTTTTTAAGGCTGAGTAATAGTCCCTTTTACGTGTATACTATATTTTGCTTATCCATACTTCTGTCCATGGACACGTGGGTTGCTTCCATATTTTAGCTACTGTGAATAATACTGCTATAAACATGGGTGTACAAATATCTGTAACACCCTGCTTCTTATTATTTTGAGGAATATATCCAGAAATGGAATTGCTATATCATGTGGCAATTCTATATTAATTTTTCAGGAACTTCCATAAAGGTACATAGTGGCCGTACATTTTACATGCCCACCAACAGTGCCCAAGAGTTCCAATTTTCCCACATCCTTACTGACACTTGTTATTTTCTGGTTTTTTGATAGTAGCCGTTCTAATGGGTGTGAGGTAGTATCCCATTGTAGTTACGATTTGTATTTCTCTAATGATGAGTGATGTTGAGCATCTTTTCATGTGCTTACTGGTTATCTTGGGAGAAATGTTTATTCAAGTCTTTTACCCATTTTTGAATCAGTTTTTGTAGTTGTCTAAGAGTTGCCTATATATTCTGGGTGTGGACCCCTTATCAGATACATGATTTATAAATATTTTCTCTCATTCTGTGGGTTGATTTGTTACTCTGTTGATAATGTCTTTTGATGTACAAAATGTTTTAATTTTAATGAAATCTAATTTGTCCATTTTTTCTTTTTTTTGGCTATGTCTTCGATGTCACATTCAAGAAATTACTGCAGAATTCAATGCCACAAAGCTTTTGCCTTTTTCTAAAAGTTTTATATTTTAGGTTTTACATCTAGGCCTGTGTTCTACTTTGAGTTAATTTTGTATATGTAATAGGTAAGGGTCCAATTTCGTTATCTTATATGTGGATACACAGTTTTTCCAACACTACTTGCTGAAAAACCTCTTCTTTTCCTATTGAATGGTCTTGGCATCCTGTCAAAAGTCATCTGAGTTATAAGGGTTTATTTCTGAGCTCTTTATACTATTCCATTGGTCAATATGTCTGTCTTTATGCCAGTATCACACTATTTTGCTTACTGTAGCTTTGTAGTAAGTTTTGAAAAGAACAAGAGTAATCTTGCCAGTTTGTTCTTCTTCAAGATTGTTTTGGCTATTCAGGGCCTCTTGAAATTTCACTTAAATTTTATAATGCACTTTTTTATTTCTGCAAAAAATATCATTGGGATTTTGATAGGAATTTCATTGAATCTGTAGATCACTTTGGATAGTATTGACATCTTAACAATATTGTCTTCCTTTCCATAAACATGGGATGTGTTTCCATTTATTTATTTCTTCTTTAGCTACTTTCAGCAATGTTTTATAATTTTCATTGTATAAGTCTTTCACCTCCTTAGTTAATTCCTAAGTATTTTATTCATTTTGACACTACTGTAAATAAAATTGTTTCCTTAATTTTTTTCAGATTGTTCATGGTTAGTATATTTTAAAAATGCAATTGATTTTTGTGTGTTGACTTTGTACCCTGTTACTTTGCTGAATTCACTTATTATTTCTAACAGTTTTTTTGTGGAATCTCTGGTGTTTTCTACATAAAAGACATTATCTGTGAATGAAAATAATTTTACTTCCTCATTTCCAATTTGAATGCCTTTTCTTCTTTCCTAATCGCTCTGGCAAGGACTTCCAGTAACATGCTGAGTAGAAGTGATGAGAGTGAGCATCCTTTTCTTGTTCCTAACCTTAGAGGAAAAGCTTTCAACTCTTCACATTGAGTATGACGTGTTAAAAGAAAAACCTTAGGCAAATTAAATTTAACAGAGTTTAATTGAGCAAAGAACAGTTCATCAATTGGGAAGTCCGGAATAAGTACAGAGAGGCTCTGGTGTTGCCATATGATCAAAGAAGGTTTGTGGACAGAAAAAGGAAAATGATGTACAGCAAAGAGAAATAAGACACAGAAGCAGCCAGATTGATGACACTCCTGTATTTGCCTTATTTGAACATGGTATGAACAGTTGGCCACCTTGGATTGGCCAAAACTCAGTGGTTGGCACATTGAGGTTACAAGAGTAGGTTACAGTATGCTATATATCCAGTTAGGTTTCCATTCACCATGTACAGAGAAACCTTCTGGCCAAACATAAAAGATGTCAGGAGGCAGCTTTAGGCAGCTGTAGCCAGCTTTAGGCTAAACATAATTTAACCAATGTTTGCTGTGGTTTTTCATATATGATTTTTATTATGTTTAGGCAGTTTCCTACTATTCTTAATTTATTGAGTGTTTTATCATGAAAGGATGTTGAATTTTGTCAAAGGCATCAGTTGATATAATCACCTGACATTTTTCCTTCATTCTGTTAATGTGGTGCATTATATTGGTCAATTTTTGTATGTTGAACTATCCTTGTATTCCAGGAATAAATTCCACTTAGTTGTGGTGTATAATCTTGTTAATATGCTACTGAAGTCAGCTTGTTAATATTTTGTTAAAAATTTTGGCATCAATGTTCACAGAGGATATTGGTCTATAGTTTTCTTGTGGTGTATTTGTCTGGATTCGATATCAGCGTAATGCTGGCCTCATAAGTTAGAAAGTTCTCCCTCCTCTTCAATTTTTTTGGACAAACTTGAGAAGGTGTGGCATTAGATTTTCTTTAAATGTTCAGTAGAATTCTCCAGTGAAGCCATTAGGTTTAAGGCTTTTCTTTGTTGGTAGATTTTTTATTATTGATTCAATCTTTTTACAAATTACATATCTATTCAGATTTTCTATTTCTTCATGATTTAGCCTTGGTAGGTTTTGCGTTTCCACAAATTTGTCCATTTCATCCAGGTTATCCAACATGTTGGCATACAGTTGTTCATCGTACTCTCTTATGATTCTTTTATTTCTGTAGAAATGTTAGTAATGTCCCCATTTTTTATTTCTGATTTTAGTTATTTGAATTTTGTCTCTTTTTTTTTCTTAGTTCTAGCTAAAAGTTTTCACTTTTGTTCATATTTTCTAAGAACCAACTTTTTGGTTTTATTGATTTTTCTCTATTGTTTTTCGTATTCTCTATTTCATTGATCTCTGCGCTAGTCTTTACGTCCTCCTTTCTGTTTTGAGTTACTTTGTTCTTCTTTCCCTAGTTCCTTAAGTTGTAAAGTTAGGTTGTTAATTTTAAACTGTTTTTATTTTTTAATATAAGTTCTTATAGAAATATATATCTTTCTTAGCACTGCTTTTGCTGTGTCCCATAAATTGGGCTATGTGATGGTTTTGTTTTAATCTGTTGTTAAGTATTTTCTGATTCCTTTTTTATTTCTTCTTTGATCTATTAATTCAGAGTGTGTTACTCAATTTCTACAAATTTGTGAATTTTTCAGTTTTATTTCTGTTATTGATTTTTAACTTCATTCTGTTGTGGTCAGAGGAGATACTTTGTATGATATCTGTTTAAATCTATTGAGACTGAATTTGCAGCCTAACACATGGTCTAAATTGAAAAAATGCCCCATGTGCACTTGAGAAGAACGCACATCTATTACATTAATTAAATCTTCTGTTTCCTTAATCATTTTACAAATAGTTGGTCTATCCATTTTTGAGAGTGGGGTGTTGAAGTCTCCAGATATTACTGTAGAACTGTATATTTTCCCCTTGAATGTCATCAGTTTTTGCTTTGTTTGATGTTCTGTCATTAGGTGTTTAAATGTTTATAATTATTATACCTTCTTACTGTATTGAAACTTTCATTAATATATAATGTCCTTCTTCATCTCTTGAATAATTGATTGATATATATACTTTTTCTTTTTTTGCTAGAAGAACTATCTGGACGGTGAAATTAAAGGTCATTTCTCCCTTGCACTTTTATGTTTAAAAAAACTAATAAATTTTATGAAAATTCAAACTAGCCTGCAGCACTAAAGAAAAACAATAAACACTTTCCAACTATACTTTCTTAGCAAAATGTCTTTTTCTTATTTTTAACAATGAGTTATTTCTCATCTGCTTAATCCCATCCTCCTAATTTTAGATGCAGTTTGAAGCATTAGCAATGCTGTAGTGTGGCTGTAATTCTATTGTTTTCTTATGTTCCATTTCTTCTACTATATTTTGAAATAATCACCCTACCACTACTCAGTCCTCAGTCATAATACTATGTTTTTAGAGTCAAATCCAATCCAGTGCAAATAAAGTATCCAATCTATCAAAAAAGACCCTTTTCTCTCTTCTTAAGAAAGGAACAGCTGAATGATGACATGCTCTCTTTGCCATGGGCATTGTTACTGAAGGTATCAAGTTGATATATTCAGGCATTGCAGCAGGAAATAGGAAAGGTTTTCTTTTTTAAATTCCTATTCAAGTTATCCAAAGAAAGTAGCCCCAAAATGCTCTATCTGAGTCAGAAAGTTTCTGCCATTTATCAAATACATTGCACTTTATTATAAGTCTGAAGGAATTACATTTGAAACTGACTATAAGTTTGTAATAGGAAGATCCATTATAGTTTGTTTCACTAGAATAAAACATGACAATAAAATATCTCTGGAAATACATCTATCACAAGTTACCTTCTCTGGAAGCAAATGATGAAATGGAATATAGCATGCTAGATGTTGATTAGGGATCCATATCTGTGCAAATGAGGAGGAGAAAGAAGGATTGGTCAAAGAGAGAAGTCAAACTATAGTATAGGCCCACAAAGTCTTGGCCAAACCCACGGGAAGCTCTCAATTGTACATGACATGAATGTGTCCCAGAGTGGACTAAATGGCTGGGACTTTATATCCTTGCTGCAATTATTTGTTAGATTTGGCTGTCCCAGGAATGGTTTACCCTTGAGTGATGCAGCTTTCTGCAGCTGGGCCAATTCAGAAGGGTCCGAGAGCTAGAAGTTGACTGCTGAACTCCCAGTAGCTGGATAACAAGTCATTCAATAAATGGGAATCTGGACAGTGCTTCTTCACACCACTACAATGTCTATTTAAGACATATATCAACCTATTCTATTTAAGACATATAACAATCTATTGTAATTGGGAAAATTATTTCAATCCTGATATGAGCAAATATAACACATTTTAAAAATAAGCATTTATGAGAGAATCATGGAAACTTGAACAGATGACTGGATATTTAATGATATTTAGACATTATTGTGAATTTCTAAGTTGGGTAATGGTCATATTTTGAAAAAGAATTCCTTGGAGATATATGTTGAAATATTTACAGTATTATAAATAACAGAGATTTGCTTCAAAATAATCAGGGGGTGAGGAGAATGGATAAAATATGGATGAAACAAAATTGGACATTAGTCAGTAATTATTCAAGTCAGGCGACACCATACTCCATACCTTTATGTTTGAAACTTTCCATCATAAAAGTTAAAACACACGCATACACATATACGCATATTCAGATTTTGCTTAAGAGGCGAAAAAAATTCTACTGATAGGATAAATAAAGCATACATTTAGAAGATCTTTCCTTGGAAATCCCTTGTTGACATTATGAACTGAATATGGGTAATTCCTATTAGCCACAAAGTTCCTAAGAAATGGAATAGAAATTATTTCAAAACTCTGTATGGAAAACACCTAGTATTACTGGGAACTCACAGAATGAAAACAAAAGTTTGACTTAATTCCAGCAGAAATTTCTGCAAAAGCTTCTCTATCTTATCAAAATTTCGTTATGAAGCAACTTGAATGAATTTTCCTTCTATCATATTGTTTGTAGGTCTTTGGATAGGGCAAGGGAATACTAAACCCTTTGTGGCACTTGTATCCAGGTAAGTCCATTTTATGTACATTAAACAGTGGGAAACCTTTATATCTGAAAATGCTTTTGTTCTGATGAAGCAAGTCTATTGCACAGATGAGACAAGCCACTATCACCACAGATATAGTAATTATTATAAAGGGGGCAAGAAAGGAAGAAATTGCAGCCACAATTAAGTTTTATTTTTAAATTCACGTCTATCTGTATATAAAGTCCTCAAATTGTCCCATTGATGGCAGTAATCAAAAATAGAAAACAGAAATTCACCATGCCGACACATATGTGCACATCACACACACACACACACACACACAAAATGCAAGAGCGGTAGGTGATGGGCTGTGATGGTTCTTTCCAGCCCCAATTATGATTGATAGCATTCCATTACCTTTATGCTTATTTTAAAATCCCCTTGACACGAATTGATTAAAGGCATGGACCTCTATGAACCTATGAAAAATTTATGGATTTTGAAAGAGCTTTAACATGTACCATTTGAGTACAAATCATTTCCTGGCTGTCACTGTTTTTCCCACAATCTTTCTTATGTTGGTAATATATGTTTAATAATAAAAAACTGATGCTAAGGATTAAAGCACCAAGATGTTACAGAATAAAGCAACAACAACAACAACAAAAAAAAAGAAATTAGATTTGTATGATTTTAACTATTCTTTAATCTGCTTCTGGGCAACAAAAGTGATTTGTGTCAGCCGTTATTGCATTAAACTTTAATTTTCTTCCACCGGCACAGGATTATATAAAGGAGTATTGGATTGCACTCAGCATGGATTAGCTGAGCACTGTCTCTGCTGCCAAGGAGCAAATGGATTTCCTTCTTTCTTTGATTTATATTTTTATTGCTGTTTTCCCCCTCCTTCTAATTCCCATTACCCTTCTGTTTGCCAGCACTGAGATACCCTGTAGGAGCAGCAGAAAGGCAGGCAGAATTATTGGCTTATTGCATATATTTATGTTCCAAGGCTTCTCAGTCATCTATGTCAGAGGAATAAAGTAGCCTCCAGCCATGGAGACTGCATGCCAGTTTCAAACTATAATATTAAAGCTTGTTTTTAGGTAAAAAGTAACCTCTCACCTGCTTAAAATCAGCCAAACTAGCTGGGTTTGGCCTCACTTCAGATGTCCTGGCTGTATCTCACAGCAGATGGAGAGAACCACTGAGACAGAAAATAAAGATCCCAGGACTCCCTTTTACGCACAGGAGGGTATATGCAGCAAAGCCCTTGAGATTCAGGCAGGAGAAGTGCCTCTCTGGCCTTTCCCTTTAGGGTCTTTGAGATATGAGATTGCCTTTGGAAATAAGAGCAAATAAATTCCCTCTGCTCAAGGAATGGAGGGCTGATTGTTGGCACTCTGCATGGAACCTAGAGGGGGCGCTAAGGACATGGCTCCAAGACCATGGTGGAGACAATGGTTGACTCAGGCTGCACTAAGCAGAGGACACAGAGGAACAGTAGCAAGTTAACAAGAACAATGGTGTGTTCTGTTTGGTCTGCAAAGGTCTCTGGATTTCTGAAGAGGAAAATGAACCTGACAGATTTCAGTTTTGGTTCTCATAGACTTCTTGAAAATAATGAATTCTTAAGTCTCAGAAGAGCAGCTATTACAGAGCAACTCCACAGCAGATGCCACTTAGCAATACTTGGGAAGAATCCCAGCTGCCAAACTAGGGCCTGGCTCTTCTCACAGTGAGTAGCCCCTGCATTGGGAGCTGAAATATATTCCCCCAGGGGAACCACAGTGGTTGTCCCAAGCTAAAGAAATATGTATGAGATTAATAGAACTGTTTCGAAGAGAAGAATAAAGATTTTTTTAAACTACTGGCAGGCTGTTAAAACTAGACTGACACCTCATTGATGGAGCAAAGAGGTTTCCATAGAATTCAAAGAGCAGAAAACCTTGTTCATGAATTCATCCTTAAGCACCGGATATAGAGCACACTCAAAATTTGCAACTATAAAAAAGTGGTTAGATGTGACCATCTTCATTCAGACCTTTTAGTACATCTATTTGTGGACTAAATTAGGGAGGATGGGTTTCCAAAATCAAGACTCACTTATTACTTGTCACTAATCCTTACATTTCAGTGTATTTACATGAGTTATACCTTAGAACAAACACTCAGAAGTTTCACTCTAAAGGTACACAATATTCAGCTCAGATATTCAACAAATGTTTGTTCTCTTTCAGTCCCATAATGCTGTTAAGATACGCCCCCAGTTGTTTGGTTAAAGTCACTTTTTTAATAGGCTACGTTGATTCTTCATTAATTATAATGCCTTAAATGAAATCCATGCCACATCAAATTTATAGCAAATTCCATTTGATATAGAATAAACTTATATTGAGGAACTTTTTGGAAAGGCTAAATTTGATTTCATCATTCCTGTTTCTTCTGAGGGATTTCTGGACAGTGAATATAATTTTCATTGCTACTGAGAATGTTGACTTTTTTATTTTATTTTATTTTTTTGAGATGGAGTCTCACTCTGTCACCCAGGCTGGAGTGCAGTGGTGCCATCTCGGTTCAGTGCAAGCTCCGCCTCCCAGGTTCATGCCATTCTCCTGCCTCAGCCTCCCTGAGTAGCTGGAACTACAGGCGCCCGCCATCACGCCTGGCTATTTTTTTTCTTGTATTTTTAGTAGAGACAGGGTTTTACCGTGTTAGCCAGGATGGTCTCTATCTCCCAACCTCGTGATCCACCTGCCTTGGCCTCCCAAAGTGCTGGGATTACAGGCATGATCCACCGCGCCAGGCCAAGAATGTTGACTTTAAAGGAACTTCTTGTATATAGACAATTATCTGGAACTTTTTTCACAAGGGATTCTCCAGGCCATGTCACAAGAAAGTATACTTGGGGTTAGATAATCATAGCTCAGAGTCATCTGCAATTAGGATCTTTCCCAGTTAAGCCAGACCTCCATCATACTTTGCTTTGGGGACCAACAGTTACCTGTCAAAATGTCCCCTAAGATTCAATAAAAACCTACAATATATCAGAAAAAAAGGATCTCATGCAGACAACACTTAAAAGATATAACAGGCAAAGGAAATCAGGGCGATTATCTACTAAATATATCATATAGTAGAGTAGGTTCCATATAAAACATCATGGCTCATGCCTTATGCCTCAGGCATAAATTAGAAATTTGCCTTCTCTCTACCAAGTTGTTTCACTACTCAGCAATCTTTGCTGAGTTGATATATATTGCTCTCACAGTCTCTTTGTTCTCTTCTAAAAAACAAAAGTCTTGAATAAAGATCTCTTAAATTTAGTGACTCTAAGATAAAAATTACAAAAATAGTTTTAAGTATTATTTCATTATTTATACAAAACATTTATACAACAGAGTCTTAGTTGTGTTAATGAGGTAAAACTTTTAGGAGCTCCTATAAGTTTGCCTTTTTAACTAACCATCCAGCTAGACTTGCATAAATCTATGTATATCAAATCATATTAAAACACTGGAAATTTAAGCCTAAATTTATGGTGAATGAAATGTCTTTAATATACAGTTTTCTTTTGAAATTCTATGTGGAAAATTGTTTTGTTTTGCATTTGTCAGGTTTATGTTGCAACAACACTATGTAACAAACATCCCCCAAAACTCATTGTGTGGTCTTTTCTCTTTCAACACTAAATATGTCTCATTTTTCCACACTAATTATCAGACACCAACTGGGTGTTCAATAATTCCCTGGAAATTCAATTGTGACACCAACTCTCAGGGTTAATGCAGACCCCATGGGTTAAAGGCTTAGTCCTGCAAGACTGACCCCACTTCAAACATCAGCCATAAATGGGGTGCTCAGGCTACCCATACTTCTCAGAAGGCTACAAATTCAGGGGTTCCCATGATCACTTCCTTTTTGCTAGAACCACTCACAGAAAATTAGAAAAGTGCTCAACTTACAATTACTGGTTTATTTTAAAATATACAACTCAGGAGCAGCTAAATGGAAGAGATACATAGGGCAGAGTATTGGTAGGAAGTAGAGGGGGTGGGATATGGAGAACTTCTATGCCTTCTCTGGGCTTACCACCCTCCTGGCACATCAATGTGTTCACCAACCCAGAAGCTCTCTGAATCTCATTGCTCAAGAGTTTTTATGGAGGTGTCATTATGAAGGCATGATTGGTTAAATCATTGGCTACTGATGACTGAACTCAATTTCCAGCCCTTTCCCTTCCCCAGATGCTGGGATGTGGGGCTGAAAGTTCTAACTTTCTAATCACATGACAGGATTTTCTGGTGACCAGCTCACACCATGAAGCCATCTAGGGTACCTTCATCAGATATATCATTAGCATATAAAAGACAGTAAGTTCCAGGGATCTTAGGAGCTTTGTGCCAGGAACAGGAATTGTCTATAAAGACAAAATATTTATTTTTTATTACATACAACACAGTGGCTTATAAAAACAAATATTCTTTCGTCTGTCATAGATCTTTTTGCAGGTGCATTTGGTCTTTGCAGAGCTTAGTGAGGATCATCTGGGCTTAGCCCAAGTTAAAGTTTAGCTGAGATATATTTGATGTATTTTCTCATTTTGGGCCCAGTAGTTACCCAGTATATATTCCTGTCATGGTGAGTGGTCTAAGTACAAGTGAAGTGAAGAGAAATGTGCAATGCCTCTTAGCGCTTCATATTAGAACCAGTATACTAACCCTTTCACCCACATTCAACTGGCCAAAGCAAATCACATGATCAAACACAAAGATAATGGATCAGGGAAGTATCTCCACTCTGCTCACATGGCATTAGTTGGGTGGGGAGGGGGAAAAGGAAAATATTTTTTGACAAATAATACAATACACCAAAGGTCTTCAAACTTTTTCCTTAAAGAGTCAAACAGCAAAGAGCATCACAAAAGTATAGCTATGTTCCAGCTAGTCCATGGCTTATAGTTTGCTTACCCCAACAATATAATACAGTGTGCCCTATTGTTACAATTTTCACTCCTAGATGCAAATCAACAATACTCCAAGATTCATATTCAATCAGAATCAAAGTCTAGGATCTTATGACAGTATCTATATTAGACTGAAATTTGGCAACTCATGATCTAGAGACTTGCGAATTAAAGTGGCAAGTCATCTGCTTGCATATATGGCAAGTCATATACACAAAATCAAAAGAAATAGGTTAACTGCAGTAAACATCCTCATTTGGAAAAGAATTGAGGGCACAAATCCCACTGAGAGTGGTAAATACACCCTGATTAGATCCTAGATACAACTTCTAGGAGTAACTCCCCAGTCCATTGTTCAACATGGTTCTTCAATCTACCCTTTGTAATATCTTCTCTTTCTTCTTCTTTGGCCACATCTGAAA
The DNA here is from genome assembly GCF_047675955.1 of Chlorocebus sabaeus. NCBI lineage: Eukaryota > Metazoa > Chordata > Mammalia > Primates > Cercopithecidae > Chlorocebus > Chlorocebus sabaeus. The sequence goes on from NC_132915.1 coordinate 15,255,040, forward strand.
AGACCGTCAGGGAATATAACTTTCTTAGAACTTAACCAGCTTCCTAAGCCTGTTTCTTGCCTGTATAAATTTGGAACTCCAATGTTCTCTTTCATTGTTCATTCTTAAATTCAGCCTGATATACTTTTGTAATTTTTTTTTTAGGCAATAAGTTTGATCCTGTCAGCCCGGTATGTCAAAAGTCACAGCCACAATTCCTTTTGCAGAATCTCTCTCTCTCTCTCTTTCTCTCTCATTTCCAGGTCCTTTGGCTATATCTTCCTCTAGTGATATTATACCCTTCATCTCCAGTAAAGGAGCCATTTTGGCCAACTATAATGACCTACTAAGCCCCATATTAAGCCATTTAGAGTTTCTAACCAAAGATGTGACAACGACATCCACATTTTGAGTTTGCTGTGGAGCCATTTCTTTAAAATTGAGTCCCTGATGTGGGATTTAACCATGAAGCTGAGTCTTAGAAAGCCTTTAAACTCAAAATATTTCTTTATCTTCAGCTTGTGAAGATAAAAAATAATTTTTTTTTTACCTTCTAGAAGGTTTAAATTCTAGAGTTTCTGACGATTCTATATTCCTTTTCAATTCTGATTTTTTTTTCTATGTTCCTCTCGAGGCACCACTCCAAATGAAACCAGTAATAATCAGCTCATCCTATCAACAATTTGCATCAAAACTTCTGTACCCAATGCATAGATGAGGCTCACTTTAGATCCAAAGAGAAAAATTGGTTGAAAAGATGGAGAAAAGGTATTCCATGAAAGTAGTAACCAAAAAAGAAATGGGGTGTCCATACTAATATCAGATAAAACAGATTTTATGTCAAAAATTGTTACAAAATATTTAGAAAATCATTACTTATGGTGAGAATGATAGTTCATTAGGTTTCAGTTTTACCAAGTGCTTCACTGCCAAATACCATGGATTGCCATTTATAGGTTATTTACAACAGTTTCCTCACTATCTCACTCCAAAGCCAATGCCCTATATTTTAGGTTGTTGTCATGGCTATGTGCCATTCTTTTTAAAATTTCACCTTTTATTTTAGATTCAAAAGAAGACATACAAGCAGCCAACAAATATAAAAAGATGCTCAATATCACTAATCATCAGAGAAATGCATCCCATCCTTACTACCAATTTTTGAAAAAGGTTTTGCTTTAATAATGATGCTTAACAAACATTTGCAAAATTTAGTGGTTGACAATAACAAATGTGTATTTCCTCCTGATTACATAAAGTTGAGGAAGTTCATTACTGGTAGACCTGCCCTACCTGAAATACTGAAGGGAGTCTTTCAGGTTAAAATGCAAAAACTTTAGATAGTAACTTGAAGCTATATGAAGAAATAAAAACTCCAGAAAAAGTAAGTTCATAGGTAAATATAAAAGTCAGTAATATTGTTGATATTACTCTTTGTTGGTAACTCTTTTTTGTTTGTTTCGTATATAATCTAAAGGACATACTCATAAAACAATAGTTACATATTATTGTTAATGGGCACATAGGTATAAAGGTATAATTATGATAACAAATACATAGAGGGTGGGGAAATTGAGCTATATAGAAGCAAAGTTTTTATAGAGGTATATAGTTTTATAGAGTTTTATAGCTATAGAAGCAAAGTTAGTATCAATTCAGACTAGATTGTTATAAATTTAGAATGCTAACTTTAATCCCCATGGCAACCACTAAAAAATAACTGAGAAGTATGTAGAAAAGGAAACGAGAAGGGAATAAAAATGATACACTGAGTAACTAAACACAAAACCAGGCAATATTGGTATAACTGAAGAACAACAACAACAAAAAGATGAAAAACATATAAAAACAAGTAGGAAAATGCCAGAAGTAAGTATTTCCTTACCAGTAATCACTTTAAACATAAATGGATTAAACCCACAAGTTAAAAGACAGAGGTTGGCAGAATAAATTTAGTAAGTAATTCAAATATATGTTGTCTACAAGAGACCCACTTTAGATTCAAACACAAAAGTAGATTAAATGTTAAAGTATGAAAAAAATATTCCATGCAAGTAGTAATGAAAAGAGTGCTGGGGTGCCTATATTATCAGACAAAACCAATTTTGAATAAAAAATGGTGAGAGAAGATTTAGAAAACCATTATTTATTTGGTAAAAATATCAACACATGAAGAAGACATAAAACTTATAAACACGTACCAAAAATACAGTCCCAAAATATATGAAGCAAACATTGGCAGAATGCAAACCAAAGTCACATGCAATACTACTTTGCATCTACTAGAAGAGCCGTAATTTTTTTAGAAAAGGAAAATAACATGCATTGGCAAGGATGTGGAGAAACTGAAACCCTATTAGATTGCTGATCGGAATATAAAATGGTTCAACTTCTGTGGAAAACAGTTTGGAGCTCCCTCAAAAACTTAAACATAAAATTGCAATATAACCAGCATTTCCACTTTTAAGCATATGGTCAAAAGAATTAAAAACAGAGACACAAATATTTGCACATGAATGCTCATAGCAGCATAATTCATAATATTCAAAAGGTGAAAATAACTCAAATGTTCATCAATGAGTGAATAAGCAAAATTATAGTATACACATACAATGGTATATTATTCAGCCATAAGAAAGAATAGAATATTCCTTGCACTTTTAGTCTCAGCTACTCAAGAGGCTGAGGCTGGAGGATCACTTGAGCCTAGGAGTTTGAGGGTATAGTGTGCTATGATCACGCCTGTAAGTAGCCACTGCACTCCAGCCTAGGCAACGTAATGAGACCTCATCTCTAAAAAAACAAACAAACAAAATACATACATAACATCGATAAATCTTGAAAACATTATGCTAAGTGAAAGAAGCCAGATACGAAAGGTTATATATTGAACGATTCCATTTACATGAAATAACCAGATTAAGCAAATTCATACAGACAAAAAGCAGATTGGTGGTTGCTAGAGGATGGGGATAAGGGTTGTAGGAAATAACTGATTAGTGATATGAGGTTTTCTTTTGGGGTAATGAAAATACTTTGGAAATGGTTGCAGCTTGTAGTTGCATGGCATTGTAAATGCATTGAACAATGCTACTGAATTGTTCACTTTAGAATGGTTAATTTGTGTTATATGAGTTTCACTTCAGGTTTATAAAATTCTTAAAACCAAAAAGAAGACATTTGATGCAACACAGCAATTGCACTCCTAGGTATTTACCAAAGGGAATTATATATGTATGTATGTATGTATGTGTATATATATGTGTGTAGACATATACACACATATATATTCACATTCACAAATACTTGTACATGAATGTTCATAGCAGTTTTATTCATTATAGGAAAAAACTAGAAAAAACTCAAACGTCTATCAGCTGGTGAATGTATAAACAAACTGTTGTATATCCACATGATGAAAAATTACTCAGCAATAAAAAGGGACAAACTGGCCAGGCACAGTGGCTCATTCCTTTAATCCCAGTATTTTGGGAGGCCCAGGCAGGCGGATCACCTGAGGCCAGGAGTTCAGGACCAGCCTGGCCAACATGATGAAAATTCAAAAATTAGCCTAAAAATACAAAAATTAGCCAGATGTGGTGGCATGCACCTGTAATCCCAACTACTCAGGAGGCTGGGCTGAGACAGGAGAATTGCTTGAACCCCGGAGGCAGAAGTTGCAGTGAGCCAAGATTGCACCATTGCACTCCAGCCTGGGCAGCAAGAGCAAGACTTCTCAAAAAAAAAAAAAAAAAAAAAAAAAAAAAAGAAAGAAAGAAAAAGAAAAAAAAAGACAAACTACCAATACACATAATGTGAATGGATCTCAAAAATATTTTGTTTTGTGAAAGAAACCAGATTCAAAAGACTACAAATGGTATGATTCCATTTATATAAAATTCCAGAAAATGCAAAACTATAGTAACAGAAAACATTTCATAGGTTATTAGATGCAAAGATAATGGGAGTAAACCGACTGGAAAGGGTAATAAGGTCACTTCTTGGGATAATAAAACTGTTCCATATCTTGATGTTAGTGGTGGCTACATAACTGTATATGTTTGTCAAAATTCATTGAAATTGAAATATCTAAAATTAGTGAATTTATGGTATGTAAAATATACCTTAAGAAAATTAATTTTAAAAAGAAGGAAAAAAACCTCTTTGTGCTAAACTTACTTAGTGGTTTTTTTTTTAAAATGCCCTACTTAAATCTTTATTTAGATGTGGTATAGTAAAGTTCTTCCAAAGATAGTCATAGGGATTTTCTAGAGTTGAGAGAAATATTTTACCCTTTTGACTCAGGTGCTAAAGGGGACTATTAAGACGAATATGCCTTCTGTGCCAATGGAAGATTGAACCAAACAATATATTCAACCATATGTTCTCATCTCAGCCTGACCATCTGCTGGCTGCGCACTTAAATATATCATCTAGTTCACTGATTCCTATTCGAAGAAAAACTATGGGGTAAAAAAGACATATCCTATAAAATAGTTAGTTAGCTAATAGCTATGTTGAAAGAGTCTAAGTACACTATCTTCCAAGAAGAAACCGTGCACCCTGGGGGAAATAAATTCATTCAAGGTATCGATGTAACTCTGAGTTTGGAGGAAAAATGCTTTTATATCTATAAAAAGGAAATGGAACAGGAGTTGTGTCTCAAACGCTTGACCTAAGAGAATCAAGGGGGCAAATCTGTTTGTCTGATATCTCTAGATTGTCTTTGAGGAGAAATTAGATAAAAATTAGAGTTACAGCTATCTTCCTATTGCCACTTTGATGTCTTTTAGTAGAGACGGGGTTTCACCGTGTTAGCCAGGATGGTCTCGATCTTCTGGCCTCGTGATCCGCCCGCCTCAGCCTCCCAAAGTGCTGGGATTACAGGCGTGAGCCACCGCGCCCGGCTGCCACTTTGATGTCTACATTTCTGTCCTTTTGAGAATTTTTGTTGTTAAGGTAAATAGTCTATATATATGTGCTTCTAACAATGATGTAAAACTCCATTTTTACACTTTCTTGGTATAAACCATGATTTTCCCTGAGCAATTGTAGGAAAAAACTTGGTCTTATTTCGCTATTTCTCCAAACGCAGAATTAGATACTTTGTTTTGCTTAAAACAGCTGGAAAATAACTGCTATCTGTTTGCCAGCCTACTAAAGACGTGTTAGCCCTATTGCTAAATCTCCAAAGTTCGTATCTGTGACAGTGTGTTAGTTCTTAACTAGAATGACATCTACAAAGAGACACATTATAATTCAGTCTCTTCATTCATTCCAAAAACATTATCATCAGGGTAAAGGTTCTGACGTTTGCAAAGCTAAATATAAGACTGCTTCTTGAGAGAGGGTCCTAATTTCAATCTTTTGCATATTTCATCTCAGCAGCTCCTCAGGATCCACTTTTTTCCCCTGCCAATGGCAAATGGCGCCCTTCAGACGTTATCCTTTTCCCAATCCAGCACTTAGCACGTTGCAGCCACTGTCAGAAAAGCAGCCTGTCAAAGACTAAATCAGAAAGGATGGACCCTGCTGTTTCCTTCACATCAGAGAGAGAATCCCCTGGGGTGACTTTAAGACACAATGTTCACCTGTCATTTCTAGCTCATCTGCAGAATCCACTTGTGGTGCTTTTCACATTCTCAGGTAGTCACCTTTCTTTTCTTGTGCCTTTCGTTTATGAAAAATGAAACACCCCACAGAAGGTGAACCCAGAACTGTTTATAAAAGGAAATTCAGCGAGGTGCAGCTAGCAAATGAATAATCTGCTTGCACTGCACTGCTTTCAAGCAGGCTTAAAATAAAGCAGTTTATAAGGCCCAAATAGAATTACAGTATAACAGACTCAAAATCCCTCTCTAAGCCCAGTGTTCAACCTAAGAGGGAAAATTCCAGAAGGGCTGCATGTTGAGCTGGCTCAAGGTCCGTGAAATGCTCAAGAAGAGAGATCATTTTCAGCCCCTCCTTCCACAACCTTTCACTACTTGTTAGGTGCTTTAGCTTATGATCATGCAGGGGACTTCAGAACTGAGAATTCTTGCTAGGCACAAGGTTTAAGAAGGGAGTATCTTAGTCTAAGGTTGAATATTTAAATTATTTTCCAGAAGTGCACTCAAATCGGCCTACTGCAACTGAACATAATTCTTTAAGCTCATGATTGCCTAACCTGCTAAGTGCTCACTCTAGCCCTTGGAGTTCCTTCCAGATGAGCTAAGTGCTTTCTGCATGCAAATTTCATGATTAGAGATAGGCCTTTAATGGAACAATTCTGTAGCTCTATGATGCATAAAAACACTGGAGAAGAGGGGACCACCTTTTTAAAACCTGGGACTGTTGAAAGGTTGCCAATCTCTTTAGCAGAGAAAAGACTGATAGGAAGTCTGTCTAAAATGCCAAACAAACAAACAAACAAAAAAAAACAAACCAAAAAAACCAAAACAATCACACCTACCAGTGGTCACCTGCTTGACTGAACCAAACACTCCCTTTCTGTTCCAAAGCCCCCTTCCCAGACTAGGTCTGTTCAACTTAGGCCCTCCTAATTAGATGTCCCGCTTTTCAGAGCTCTCCATTCCATCCACTCTGCATACCACTGAAAGATAAATCTTTAATCCAGTGCCTAATTTTGAATTGCTTTGTCATGTGAGGTTTGCTTTTCTGACACATTCAGAATATCTTGAAGACTGACCAGGATCATGATTTAGACAATTTTTCCCCAAGCTCTTCAAGTTATCCAGCATAGTGCTTATGAATAGAGTATGGAATATGTAAATGATAGAGGCCCAAGGGAAGCAGGCAGCTTCAAGATGAGGCCTTTGGTCTTCACAGAGAGCAGAGGAGATGTCTTAGTGAAAAAGAAAACAGCCAAAAGGAAAGGGAGTCATTTGCTAAGAACCATTCATCCACTCATCCACCAAAGACTTAATGAGCATGTGTAGTGAGGCAGAGTCACCGAATACCAAATAGATTATATTCTCATTCCAAGAGCAGTAAGAATTCCTAGCATTTGAAGGTATTCATAAGACACTTTTACTTTGCTCTTTCAATTTTACGTGGATTCTCAAGAATAAAACTAGTGATCGCAAGACAAATGCAGTTGCAGTTTGATGTAAATGAGCCAGAAAGTGCTTGCTCTGAGCAGTGGCTCACAGAGAAAGGAAGCATCTTATTAACTGTGCTGACGGCCCTTTCCAGCATCGTCCAGGCTGTGACACATGAGCAGATAAAGTGGATGAAAGCAGAGCGATGGCTCAAGAAGTTAGTTTAGACCAGGCCTGGGATGGGCACCAGGCCCCCACATTTTCTCATTACTGGTCTCAAAATTTAACCAGCTCCCTAATATGAAGAATGCCTAGTTCATACAAATTACATTGTGTATATTCTGAATTTCAGGACAAATATTTGCATCTAACTTTCCTGTTAGCAAAGTAGACCAAGATCATTTTATAAATATGGGCTTCATTCTCCAGGCAGTCTTTTACTACTCTTCTAAATTTCCAAATTAAAAAAATGCACACATTGTTAAGGTGAAACACTTGCATTGCGTGGACACAACTACTGTTTTGTTAATTTTTTTTTTTTTTTTTTTTTTTTTTTTTGAGACAGAGTTTCACTCTTGTTGCCCAGGCTGGAGTGCAATGACATGATCTCGGCTCACTGCAACCTCCACCTCCCGGGTTCAAGAGATTCCTGCCTCAGCCTCCCGAGTAGCTGGGATTAGAGGCATGCACCACCACGCCCAGCTAATTTTGTATTTTTAAGAGAGACAGGGTTTCCCCATGTTGGTCAGGCTGATCTCAAACTCCCAACCTCAGGTGATCCGCCTCGGCCTCCCAAAGTGCTGGGATTACAGGTGTGAACCACAGCGGCTGGCCTTTGTCAACTATTTTAAGGCCCTGATTGCTATGAGGAACAAAGGACCGAAAAAATTAGGACAGAGATGTGTTTCAATCTACTATACCATCACCCACTCACTCATGCTATGGATGCCCAGTAAATAATTGATTAATTAAAATGTCAGGTCTGTTGCTTAATTAAATCAACAAGTTATTGAACTGGAATATTCAATGATGTACCTCAGGTAAACAAGGCTTCAGGTAACACTCCCAAACTCCTTCCACACTGGAGCAGTGAGCAGGACTTGCAGCTCAGTCCCCAGCAAGCTTAATGTTTTCTGCTCTTTACCCTGGAGTTCAGTCAAATCATCAGTTGTCCTTGTGCAGAAAGCACTATGATCACCCATATGATTAATAGGTCCTTTACTCTGTGGCAGGGCTTCCTAATGCCATTTCAATGAGCTTTGTAAATATCTTTTTTATGCCCTTCATTGAACATGTGCCTATGAAGTTTAAGTAAATGATGTGCATTCGAAGATGTAGACCATATTGGTAAATACATTCCTCCCACTTCTGAACTAGTGTTCCTGTGACAAGGCAAAAAGTACAATGTTCCCTGACTCTTCAATGCCAGTTTTTTTGAGTTCATGACACTTTAGTGATTAGATGACACATTCATTTCACTTTAGCACCTGAACAATGATAGCAAAGCATGGAAAGGACTTAAGGGATTTTCCAAAGGAAAAAAAAGGCTGTTGTCTTCTGTACTTCATGTTCTCTGCAATTGATTGTGAGTAAAAGGACAGGCAGTGCTTTGCAGCTTGCTGTACACATCCGGAAACAGGAGACAGATAAGTCTCTCAACGTAGTCCACAGTACATGAATATTGCTCCAGTTTATGAATGGCTGAGCCTCTCTCTCTCTAAGCTGAGAAAGCAGGCATAGGATATTGTATGTGAAACTCTCTCTTTTGGATCACTCTGTCAAGAAAAAAAAAAAAAAAACCTAAAAGCTAATCTGGAACAAATCACAAACTGTCCCTGGAAATCAATGCTTGGATGAGCCCTTTGGAAATGTGGAACAAGATAAGAAGTAAGAGCAACATTCACTCTGGTAAATACCATTGTGATCCACTCGGTAGATTTCAGGTTGAACTGCTGGTTTGTTTGCTACAGAGACATTTTACCAGAGTAGCAAAGTCCAGGCACAGGCATGTGGGAAACCAGTTACTGTTTTGACCTTTTGAAAGTCCTTCAGGGACTCCAATCTAGACTCCTTTCTACTTAGTAAGCTCATAGCATTAGACCAACATCCTACGGGCCTTAGAAAAATAAAAGCTAATTTATTTGTTATTTTTTTCTGTCCATTGACTTCTTGCTTAAACATTATATTTTTCTTACAGAAATATTAAGTATGGCATCATATTACAATAAAATAAACCATTTATTAAAATATTTTTCTTAAAACTATATATATACACATATGTATATAAACAGTGTGTATATATGCATGTGTACATATGTTCATATGTATATATATGTATGTAGGTTTACACACACACTTTTTAAATACATTTTTCACACAGAAAAATTCACAGCTATGTACATCTGATCTCCTTTTGACCTAGCTCATTGTAAAATACCATAAACCTGGCAGATGAGGGTGACTAATTTTCACCTGTGTGAGACTAATGCGTTTACACTTTAATATAGCCATTTTTATTTTTTAAAACCAAATAAACTAAAATGAATGATCCTGCTCTCTGATCAAGAATATTGGCTGCATAAACCAAAAATACAGAAAGACACACAAAAAATACAGATGCAATATTCTCAAAATATAAAAAGTGACAAGTTATTTAAATAATTGTCTCATATATTCAGAGTATGAGAACTGTACTTGTTTGGTTTATTTACAGAGTACTGAATCATATGCTTTTTCCATGTTAAAAAAAATGCATTGGTTCCTAGCCACCAAGTCTCTGACTCATTTTAGTAGATCTTCCTTCTGCAAAATGGTCCCTTGGTGATTCTGAGGATGAAAACTAATATCAAGGGATAAGAGATTGAAATGTTACCGTATGTTAGAACATATGTACAGTGGAGCTTTTCTTGGATTGAATGCTGTCAACATGGGGATTCTTCAGCTTCAATGTGTCATTTCATCCACACCTTAAGCCCTCAGCAATGCTTTCTGTCCTTTGTTTTCATTTTATGAGACGGGCCCTTCTCACATAGATGTTTCTAAAACAAATTATATACCAAGATTCAAATAATTCATCACAATCGAGGTTCACTACATTTCAATGATTCTCCAATATTTGCCACACTTTTAACTTTTGTTTTTAGCAAAGTAATATGTGTACATTATTTACGTAATCAAATCATACTACAAGCTATTTAAGGAAGTTTTCCCTGACCTACCCATTCTCACCCTTGATTCTCGTTTTCCAAAGGCAAACATTTTCAGCATTTTCTTCTGAAATTTACCTCCATATTTTTAAATAACATTCTTACTGCCCTTTTCTTGATGTTTTTCTATTATATAAAAAAAAAAAAAACAGAAAAAAATCTGCTTTTATGGCATACATTATCTTTCAGTTTCCTTCTGTGGAAGTAGGATCTCAGCTTCCTTACAAATCCACCCCAAAAGACATACCCACACACCACTTTCTTCAGCGTAAAACTATGTCACAATTTTTAGTTAAACTAATATTCATAGTACCTTTCTTGTTCAACTTTTTGTTTTCTGTGTAGTAAATAATTGTTCTTTTTGTTGTTGTTGTTGTTTTCCATATATCTATAATTAACGTATCCCCAAGAGTTAAAGCTTTTTTTAATAGCCAATACAGAGATGGGAAATTTTTTCTATAGAGAGCCAGAGAGTAAATAGGTTAGGCTTTGTAAGCCACATGGTCTCTGTCGTAACCACTCTACTCTACCATTGTAGCAATGTAAATTACTGGGCAAGGCTGTGGTCCACTAAACCTTTATTTACAAAAATAAGAGGGATTGGGGGCTGGATTTGGCCTAAGCCACAGTTTGCTGACCCCTGGTCTTATATCAGTTGATCTATCAGGTTTTTTTATTTTCTTGAAAATATTCCTCCGATACATTTTGATTCTCTTGATTTAATCTAGACTTGAGATTGTCTACAACTGCTGCATAGCCATTACCTGACATTTCCCCATACCTCTCTCCTAGGTTGAATCCTTTCTTTCCTCACTCTCATGTCTTTCTTGCTTTCCATCATCCTTTCAATAACTTACCAAGAAAAAGTGAATTGAAGGTAATTTTTTGAGACCATACAGGTACCTCAAATGACTTTATTTTATCCACACATATTTTTGATACTTTTACTGGGTATAGAATTCTAGGTTAGAAAGAATTTTCCCCTCAGAATTTTGAACCGTATCTTTATTTTCTTTGAACTTCTAATTCTAATTGAGAAATATGATTTTATTCCAAGTCTTGATCTTTCCTATGTGACTTGTTTATTCTTACTGGCAGCCTTTAGGATTTTTCTCTTTTTATCCAATGTTTGGAAATTTTATGATGATGCATATTGTTGTTGTTCTTATTTCCACCAATGTATTGGAGAATCAATATATTCTTTCAATATCAAAACATATGGCTATCATTTCTGGGGCACTTTTTGGAATAATTTTTTGGCTAATTGTCTCCAATATGAACTTCTTTTCTGGAATTCCTACTACTCAAGACCTCTATAAATCATCCTATCTTTTCACTCCCTTTTCCCATCTCTGAGCATGTTGGTTCTATTTTTGAGGATAGTGTTTTTTTAACTTTATCTTCTAACTTCCAACCAGCATGGAAGTCTTACAATAAAATATGAATAGATGAAAACATACAAATAATCACAATTAGCAGATGTAAATGTTTTTTGATGGCAAAGTATTTGGAAACTTACAGAGCCAGTTTACGCAAAGCACACAAGAATGGAATATTGGTATGGAAGGACGTATGCTTCTCAGGATCCTTCCCAGAACCTTCTCTCAGGGGAGTATAGCCTTGGATGACAAGTATTACACAACAGAGATTCTGAGTAAATGTATCCCCAGTATTTGTAGATGAAATAGGTATAGAATTGTTTGATTAAAATCTTCTTCATCTTACATTTCTTCTAAGTTCTTTCATTCTATTCATTTGTTTTGATCTCTCTTCTATCGTAGACCCTTTCTTCAAATGTTTGGTATTTATTGGATACTGTTCATATTTATGAAAGATGCACTAAAAAGCTGACAAGACAAACATTAGTTTGATTACTAATTATATAATGCATGTCCTAGCTGTGTAAGCCTAGACATAATGTAAGCTTCAGTGAGTTATACTTTGCTCACCTATACCTGGGGATACTAAGTCTTCCCTGTATGGTAGTTTTTAATATCTAATGAGATCAAATATGATATAAGGGCCTGTCAAAAGTCATGCCTTTACAATTTATAATGGGATCTTTAAATTGACAATTTCTTCTCCTCCTGCTTATTAGCATATGAAAGAGAAGTTATTTATTGAGAGTCAGTACAATGTATCGGACAGACATTATGGGTTTAAGAATCAGATAAACTGGAAGATGCTTTCAAGCAACTTTATTATTTCATTCATTTATTCATTAAAAAATATTGAAAACCATCTCTGCCTCTTACTAGCTGAGTGAGTTTAGGTAAATTACTAATGTTCTTCAGCTTTAGTTTACTCATCTATAAAATTAAAATAATAGTACCTACATAGTAAGGTAGTTGTGAAAGTGGGATAAAACACACAGCCTGCAGCACATTATCGGTGGTAGGTATATTACGCTAGATGCTTATTTTAATAAATGAATTAGTGAGCAGCCACTTAGCACGGGTTTTCAAAGCTTGGTTTTCTTGCAATATGGACTAGAATAATGATATTAAAATATTCATAGGCCATGTGCAGCGGCTCACGCCTGTAATCTCAGCACTTTGGGAGGCCGAGGCAGGCAGATCATGAGGTCAAGAGATCGAGACCATCCTGGCCAACATGGTGAAACTCCATCTCTACTAAAAATACAAAAATTAGCCAGGTGTGGTGGTGCATGCCTGTAGTCCCAACTACTCAGGAGGCTGAGGTGGGAGAATTGCTTGAACCCAGGAGGCAGAGGTTGCAGTGAGCCAAGATTGCATCACTGCACTCTAGCCTGGTGACAGGGCAAGAATCCATCTCAAAAAAAAAAAAAAAAAAAAAGTTCATAAACACGCTTTGCTCTAAATTTGCTTGTACTGAAGACAAAATATACTGTCTATTCAATCAATTTGCCCAACATTATGTAGCTACCAAAATTAGTACTTTGTGGACCTTTCAAATTCATGTCTTCTATGATTATAGGAGCTTTAAATGCATCAATCCTTGGGTCACAGCAACCAAAGAAAGAAGTGATAGGTGTGGTATTCGTAAAAGCAGTATGCCAGGGAAAAGGAGCCTCACTAGCTCGCGTTCTGCATATGGAAGTTAGACTATTTAGCAAGGGTATTTCCCTGTTTTAGCTGTTTCCTCATGATGTCATTTGCCATTGAAAAAAATTGACATCTGAAGTCTCTGACCTATTTTAAGGCTGTCTTATCTCAAGAGGCATCTCTTCAGTGACTCTAAGAATAAGGCTGAGAGATGGGCATTGAAGTTCTGCCATATGGTGCAACATATGTACAGTTGGTATACATGTCTTGAATGGATAGCAACATAAGATACGCTTTATATACAGTGTATCATCACACATAAACCTTTCAAAAGAAGTCCAGAATATGTGTGTGCATGCATATAATTATAGGAATACATATGCATAAATGTGCATATATATGCATATATAGATACTCAGATATGTTAGTATACAACCAAGAATTGTTTCCATGAAAGCTTAAAATATTGGGAGATGACTGCCTTGGCAACTCTACAAATCTAATTTTGAATTAATTCATTTATTTATGCAAAAAATATTTATTAAATATCTGTGATATGCCACATTGGATACAGTATTGAACTGCATCACAGGCATTGCAAAGGAAATGATGTTTTGTAACAAAGAGAATGTGTTACCTTCTGTAGAAGATTTTTAGGAAGAAATGGCAAACAATATTTTCCAAGTTCTAAGTAAGAGTCTGCCTTGACAAATGTTAGTCCCATGGTTAAGGATTGTTAATGGAAAATAAGCAACTCTTTTTATTTATAATTTTTAATCTATTTATGGAAACAATGAAAAAACTCTTACTACAGTCATGTGCCATACAATGACATTTCAGTTAATAATGGGCTGCATAGACAATGGTGATCCTATAGGATTATGATACTATATTTTACTGTACCTTTTCTATGTTTAGATACACAGATAGTTAACCATTGTGTTACAACTGCTTGTAGTGTTCAGTACAGTAATATGCTATATAGTTTTGTAGCCTAAAGGCAATAGAATACATGGCTTAGGTGTATAGCATCATCTAGGTTTGTTTAAGTACACTCTATGATGTTTGTAAAATGATGAAACCACCTAACAACACGGTTCTTATATGATATTCTTATCATTAACAATGCATGTCTGCAATTTAGCTACTACTTCAAGCCACACCTTTGCAAGTACTCTTTGTGCTCAATTAAACAATAAAGAATTAAAGAATCTCTCTATCTCTCTCACACACACACACACACACATACAATAACATTAAAAGATGATGAAGCTGAAAAAGAAGTGCTGCTCTCAGAACTGACAAGATCTGCAAAATCAACCTCAACACCCCCAGAACCTGTTTGGTCTGTCTCGGAGGTAACAGGGGCTTGCAACCAATGACTTAGCTGTTTGTTTTCCTCTCACTCATTCTTCCCTTTCATCTACCTTGCAATTCTTTCACCTATTGCTGCCCTTCCCCACTTACTTCTTTTCTTCTGGTCTTTTTCCCGCTTGGTAATGTCTCTGTTTTATTATAATAAATAATCCATTTCTGTCTAGCACCTGAAAAAATCTTCAGATAAAGGCGCTCTACAATACAATAAATAAATGCTAAAATCTTAGAGAATGGTGGCAGGAGGAAGATGATAATATGAAGGCAACAAATTCAGAATTTGAAAAAAAGTCACCTAATTCAAATGCTCAGAAATCCACATCACCCTAATCATCATGTCTACTGAATGTACTTTGACTATACCCAGGTTATTTGATAGAGTGCACCTGTAAAACTCTCAAATATAGAGTCTAAGTTTCCTTTGGTGATATGCATTCTTCCACTTAAAGATACAGAAATACATGGATGCATAACAGAATAGAAAATAATAGCACATTTTCATTGAAAAATAACAATAGTCAACTAGAGAGACAAAAAAGTAGTATACATTACATATTTCAAATAAAAATAATTTTAATATAGCAATATATTCTAATATAATTATATCTTTAAATCAAAGACAAACTTTCAAGTCTATTAGATTTTCAAAAAACAAAGTTAAGTCAAATTACTGTTCAAGTGATTTTAAGTCTATTTTTGTTTCTCACTGACCACAGCAAGATATTTGTGATTAAATTATTACTTGTCATTCATAGTGCAAACAAGGCACTGGGTACTTTGTTTCTCCAAATTTGTTTGCATAGGACAAGTACTTAATATACATTAATTTAATCAGTCTTCTCCTATCATTAAGCCATGCAAGTGGGGTGTTAAGTTTCTTCAAGACCACCTGGTCTTCAGTTCTTCAGTTAGAATTGTCATTGTCAAGGATTAACATCTTAATTAACTTCAAGGCCATAAATACAACAAATGGGACCATTTCCACATTGTTCCTTGAGTCCAAAACCACAGCATAATTTCCAAATGAAAGAATTTTGCCAATATGTCTTTCAAATCACTGCAACTGGCAGCTTTGATTTTATGGGCATCAGTGTTTATCAAAGGAGCTGTGATTAAGATCTCCCCAGGCTGGACAACAAGAGATAAGAGCAGCAGGGGCAGAATAATAGCTCCATTTATGGAGCAAAATGATGTGCCTGGCAATGTGTTCTATGGACTGTAAAGAAGATTCACTGTGCACTGGTTGCCAACTTGCCTTGAATCATATGAGACAAAACACCCACAGACACTACAAATTACATGAAATGGATTACTTAGTAAGCAGCAGGAGACAACAGAAACCTAGAGGCTCATGAAGAAACAGTCCTCCAAGGCTCAGAAAAGTTGCCTCAGGTGAATGAAGTCTCATCTGTGCATTCCTCACTTGCACTACAGCTGAAAGACTCTGGAAAGTAGCCCATATGGGTTTTATACTCTGTGATACTGTGAATTGCTGGGCTAAAGCATTGAAGGATGTCTTGTTTCTCAGGGGTACTGGAACAGAGCTGACTGTTAAGGTCAGTTCTTCCCTATCTCACAATGTTGAATTCCCAGAATATTACACAGTTATTCTTGAGAAATACAAGTGATAAAATGGGGAGAACCAGGTTAGTCTAAGACCACCCAGAGAACTTCCCTGCATGAACATGATTTGATTTTACTTTAATGGTGACCAGTAAGGGAGATGATATTATCACTATTTTACTAATGAGAAAATAACTCCATGGAACTAAAGAAATTTTTCTAAACCATAAAAATAGTAAGTAGAAAAGCTGGGATCTGAACACAGCTTTGTATCAATATTGTTAGACAAAAGGATATATAGTTTTTTTCTCATCAAAAGGATATATAGTTTTTGTTCTTGCTGCCTTTTTCATTTCTGTGATTAGACAAATCATTCTCCAGCAAAACCAGTTCAAAGCCTTGGATTTTCTTTTTATTCTTTCCTTCTTCCTCACCACAAAGAATTTGTTGCCAAATTTTTGTCATTTCTACCTTTAAATATTCAGTACAGTACAGTTGTCTCTCCTCTTTCATTTTTTACTGCCGCTGTCCTGTAGAAATCCTCCTTTCTCTGGGCTAGACCTTTGCAATACTGTTTTAACCCTTGTTCCCCCTTTTAGCAGTCAATTCCTCCTTTAATCCATTGCAGGGTTCCTCAACCTTGGCACTACTGATACTTGGAGCCAGATAATTCTTTGTTGTTGGATGCACAATGGGACATGCAGCAGCATCCTGAAAGTCCACTTCCTCCCCCTACTGAGACGTAACAACCATATCTCAGATTATCTACTTCCTCTCCCTACTGATATGTGACAACCAAAAGTGACTTCAGATCTTGCCAAACATCCCTGGGCAGAGGGCAAGCAAGACTGACCTCTAGTTGAGAACCACCGATACATCCTAGTCACCATCAACAGTTAAGCATCCAAATGCATAGCTTTGATAGTGTAACTCCCTGGCTCAACGTGTTTCAGGACAAAGTTCTGAATTTATTTTATGTATATCATCTCTTCTGTGTGCATTCCGTGCTCTAGCAAATTTATCCCATTTGCTATTACCTAGATACATCCTATCTTCATGCCCTTCCTGCCTACTCTATTTCTTCTATCTGAATGCACGCTTTGATAAGTTTCTCCTTCTGAAATTCCATCCATCCACTAAAGTCTACCCCAAAAGCTGCCCCTTCTAGAGCCTTCTTGCAGAAATTATGGTACAGCTTACAGAAATTATGTCTTTTTTTTCCTATGGTATCTCCATTTAGGGTTTGTTTCTAAGATTACTGACCTACTGTCAATCATCTTCTAATTACAGCTACTTGCATCAATTTTCTTTCCTACTATACTGTTAGCCACACCTCAGTTATAGTTTATAACCCTAACAATACCTGGCATCTATTAAGAATACAGCAAATATTTGTGAATTAAGTGCTTCTTAAAAAACTCCTAATGCCTACCCTGAGAGTATACATTCAATGTCAGGGAAATTCCTTTAGTTCCGCCTACATGGTAGAGAGAAATGTAGTAAAGAACTTCCAGTGAATACAATATCTGGTTGCAGGAGTTCCTAGACTCCAGGTAAAGTGGGATGTATGCCTCCAAACTTGTTAGTGGGATTCACCAATCTGCATAAGAAACACAAATAGTTACCATGTCAGGGCTGGAAATTACAAGGTGGCTGAGTCATGGTTAGGGTGCTAGCAGGATGGGTGGCAAAAAGCAGGGGTGAGCCATGAGCAAGGCAGATCCAGAGAGTTGCCTGTCATACAAGGAGGTGAGATATGAGCTCTGTTGGCAGAGGCTGGTTGTTGGCCAAGATATTCCTTTCATATAGGCACTGCTCTGTCTCACCAAGCCAAGGGTGTGCGCCAATGGAAATTTATCTGGTTTGACATGAATCCCAGTGGCTAAAATCTCATAAAAATCCACCCCCCAAAAATGATGGAACTTATGCGCAGTCTTTTTAAAAAATCTCTTCCAGGCCTATGGTGAAGGGGAGAGAGGGACTCTAAAAATTATTTAAGGTCCTAAACAGTTGGCCAGGTGCTAATATCAGGGCTGTTATATATAGCTGGCACACAAGGTATATGCTATGAATCAGACGGGCTTATGCTGTAGAATAGCATGTAAATGACAACTGGTAAACACGTGAATCCATTGCCTTTTCAGAGTTTAAATAGAAAAGTGACATTTCACAATGTGCTGCACAAGTTCACCAGATTGGCTGTAACCAACCTAAAACACATCTAGTATTTCATCCAAGAAGGTCTTTATAAGCAGTAACACACATTTAATATACTTCCCGTCAAATGTCTACCTTGAATGTGACTGTTGGTTCAACACGCCCTGTACGAGCCTGACAGGGAATTGTGGGGTTTTGTGCTTTCTAGCCTCCTCCTAGGACTGGTACTGTAGCCATCCCAATCCCTCTTCACATTGATTATGGGTTTCAGTGGTTGTAAGACTGAAATCTGCCTTATAGGTAGCAAGGTAGAAGAGGAAAAGTAGGTCTAGTTCATGATTCTTGCATTTTAAATTGTATTTTGAATAAATGTAATGCAAACCAATAACTGCAGAACAGAATATTGTTTCTGCGAGCCAAACTTCTAAGAAGAGAATATTGCTTATCTTCACTCTTGTCACACACTTCTCCTCGGCCTCACTTCTTTTCCACACCCCATGTTCGTTTGTGACAGTTGCATTTTCGTTAAAGCACATTTTCTTATCCATATTGTATGTTACTCGAGCTCTTTTATTTGGGATTTTTCACACATCCTTCACATCTTCTTTGCAGCTCCAGTCAATAAGCACTAAGACCTAAATGCGCCTTTGCACTTCATGGCTATTCCCTTATCACATGCATTTTCTGTTGCCTTAAGGAAGACCTGTACAATTTTTATTATTGAAATCTGAAATTTTTTCCCTCTCAAGCAGATGGAGGATGTGTAAATGTGTCTAAAGACTTAGAATAGCATTAAATCTGTTTTTTCCCCTTTCTGCAAAGCCCTGGGAGTCAGAGTATTTCTCAGGCACCCATTAAAACCAAGAAGTGAGAAAAACAGCAATAATTCCCAAACCCAGAAAAAACTGCAAAAGCATGATACCAAGCTTCCCTTGCCACACAGACCTTTGTTTGGCTGGGGGCATCAATCTCCCCCTCTTTGGCAAGATGGTATGATTGCCAAATCATCCATGAATGGAATTACATTATTCCATTATATATTGATCGAAAGATGTAAAGCTTTTATTGCTGCTATTTGTTAAGGCTCCCTGCCAAGAGATGTGTGAGAAATAATGCTGCACAGCGAGCCTCAACTTACCCATCTACTACACTCACAATCTCCTTCCTAAATTGACTTAGTGGATATTAAAATGTACTTCCCAGACAAATAAGGCTATCTCGGGTAGTTAGGTTCCCCAGCTAGCACATAAATACCCAACTAACCCTTAAAAGGACACTTACCCACATTTATATTATAATTCTGATACACCAAGCTATTCTGTGTCCACATGCTACACCCATATGCACACAATTCAAACACATCCCACACTATTTTATACTTCCAAGGTTTAGGTCATCCTATTCTCATTGTGAACATCCTTCCCTTCTCTCTCCTTGTGAGTAACTCTTGTACAACCTTTCTGAATGAGCTAATAATAGCATTGTCTCTTAGGGAGTTTCTCTGATTCCTTCCAAGCCCACCCACTTTCCAGCTGAGTTATGTAGGGTCTCTGGGTTCCCATAATAATGTAGGCATCCATTGTGTCACATCATAGTGCTTACAACATAGGATTAAAGTATTCGTATTAACTTCCCTTTCCTCTACTAGTCTTAAGTTCCCTGAGGGCTTGGTCAACATCATGTCTAATAAATAGTAGTTCAATAAATTTTCTTAAACGGTAACATAATTGGCAGTCATACAAGTTCTGTCTTCAGGAGTTTACCCATGAAACACATTGTCTCCCTCCCTTCTTGCTCAACACAATAGGGAGATTGCTTAGAACTTTTTCACTCCTCGAAGAGTCTCTGTCATTATCAGCAAAGAAGCACTGAAGCTGTCCAGATGGCTTTGGAAAATCCAATGTCATGTGAGATGGAAGGCAAAGAGGGGAGTTTAAGGAAAATATAGAGGCAGCAGAAGTACATGCTTTGGCAGGAGCAGCAGTTATCTTAGGTATCCCAATCCTAAAGTGGACACAAGAGTCTCTGCAGAGACAACTCAGGGAACACTGGTGATATGGTTTGGTTGTGCTCCCACCAAATCTCATCCTGAATTGTACTCCCATAATTCCCACATGTTGTGGGAGGAACTCAGTGCGAGATAATTTGAATCATGGACTTGGTTTCCCCATACTGTTCTCATGGTAGTGAATAAGGCTCACAAGATCTGATGGTTTTATCAAGAGTTTCTGCTTTTGCATCTTCCTCATTTTCTCTCGCCACCACCGTGTAAGAAGTGCCTTTTGCCTCCCACCATGATTCTGACACCTCCCCCGCTATGTGGAACTGTAGTCCAATTAAACCTCTTTTTCTTCCCAGTCTTGGGTATATCTTTATCAGCAGTGTGAAAACGGACTAATACAACTGGCATTATGTACCTGTTAACTACCATAGGTAAGTCATGTTCCGTAGCTGGATGGCTCTATAAGAAATGTCAGGAACTCCATAGACTTTGCTTTAACTCAGGAAGATTTACCAACACTTATTTATTCACTTAATGATTTTCTAACCCAACATATGAAATAAAGATTTCCCATGTACCATCTGTTCCCTAAAGCTTTTCCTTATTCCAGCAATCTCTTCTTCCTCAGAAATATCATTGCTCTTAGTAATTTTGTCACGAATTAATCTATGCTTTCCCCAGGTTGCCATGGTACTTTTGCTGCCACTCCCTTCTAGCATTTAATTGCTACTTCCTTAAAGAACTCAAAGAGAGCAGTCAGTATAAAATCTCAACATTGGAGAGAATCTTGAGCACATCTAGTTTCTCTCTGGGAAACTGCATCCAAGGAAGTAGTGTATTTTACCCAGGTAATCACAACTAGAAGCAGAGCAGGGATTATAGTCTATACAACCTAATTTCAAGTTGACTGTTCTCACTGGTGTATTACACTGCCTCTTACTTAAATTCTGTCTGGTCATACTTATGTTGAAACATGGCTTATTTTCACCTTGAAGACTAGATACCCATCTGATTTATTTTTGTATGAGTTCAGGAATAGCTAGGAGAAGATGGCAAATTAAAATTAGGTAGTTTGTATTGAATTTAATAAAGAGACCATTTGCAAAACCGAGGGCAGGGTTTATGTTTCCCCTAGCCAAAAGAAGATAGTTCAATACTCTAATAGCAGAAATTATGGAGAGCCATTATTGAGTTGTAAGGGGCAAAGCAGTGAACATTTACAAGAACCTAAGGAAGGTGGCTCTGTGAGTAAAGCAACCCATCTAAGATGATTCAGCAAGAAGGTGGCAAGGAGGATAACTACTGCAACTTCATTCTCTTCCTACCCTAGATCGCATGCTAGCATCTCCCATTGGCTAAACTTAATGGAAGCTATAGTAGGCTGTTCTTGCATTGCTATAAAGAAATGCCTGAGACTGGATAATTTGTAAATAAAATGGGTTTAATTGGCTCATGGCTCTGTGGACTATACACACATGGCACCAACATTGCTTGGCTTCCAGAAAGACCTCAGGGAGCTTTTACTCATGGCAGACAGTGAAGCAGGATGGCATGTCAAATGGAAAAAGCAGGAGCAAGAGAGAGAAAGAGTTGGGGGGTTGTTGCCACACACTTTTAAACAGCCACATCTCCTGTGAATTCAGAGTGAAAGCTCACTTATTACCAAGGAGATGCCCCAGGCCATTCATGAGGAACCTGCCCCATGATTCAAACACCTCCCACCAGGCCCCAGCTCCAACGTTGGGGATTACATTTCAGTATGAGTTTTGGGTGGGGACAAATCTCTAAACTATATCATTCTCCCCTTCCTCCCACAAATCTCATGGACTTCTCACATTGCAAAATACTATCATGCCTTCCTAGTAGTCCCCAAAGTTTTAACTCATTTCAGCATTAACTCAGAAGCCCAAAGTCTAAAGTCTTACCTGAGACAAGGCAAGTCCCTTCCACCTGTGAACCTTTAAAATAAAAAGCAAGTTACTTACTTCCAAGATACAATGGGGGTGTAGGCATTGGGTAATTATCATTCCAAAAGAGTTAAATAAGCTGAAACAAAGGGGCTACAGGCCCCATGCAAGTTCAAAACCAGCAAGGCAGCCATTAAATCTTAAATCTCCAAAAGAGTCTCCAATGACTCTATGTCCTGCATCCAGAACACACTAATATGAGGGGTGGGCACTCAAGGCTTTGGGCAGCTCTGCCCCTGCAGCTCTGCAGGGTTCAGCCCTCATGGCTGTTCTCCTGGGCTAGCATTGAGTTCCTGCAGCCTTTCCAGGGATAGGGTGCAAGTTGTTAGTGGATCTACTATTCTGGGGTCTGGAGGACAGCGGCCCCCTTCTCACAGCTCCACTAGGCAGTGCCCCAGTTGGGACGCTGTGTGGGGCTCTAACCCCACATTTTCCCTCCACACTGCTCTAGTAGAAGTTCTCTGTGAGGGCTCCAACCCTGCAGCAGGCTTCTGCCTGGGCACTCAGGCCTTCTCACATACCCTCTGAAATCTAGGCAGAGGTTGCCAAGCCTTTTTCACTCTTACACTCTGTGCACCTGCAGGCTTAACACCACATGAAAGCTGCCAGTGCTTACAGCTTTTACCCTTTGGAGCTGAAGCAGTCATTTGTTTTATACCTAGGACCCTTTGAGTCACAGCTGGAGCTGGAGAAGCAGGGATATGGGGAGCAGTGTCCTGAGGCTGTGCAAGGAAGCTGGGCTCTGGGCCTAGCCCATGAAATCATTTTTCCCTCCTAGACCTCTGTGCCTGCAATAGGAGGGGCTGCCAGGAAGGTTTCTGAAATATCTTCCAGGCTTTTTCCCATTGTCTTGGCTATTAGCACCTGGCTCCCTTTTAGTTATGCCAATATCTCTAGCAGGTGGTTGCTCCATGGACTGCTTAAATTACTCTCCCAGAAAGGTTTTCTCTTTCTGGGAGAGAAAGAAAAATGAAGCAGCCACATGGCCAGGCTGCAAATTTTTCTAACTTTTACACTCTGCTTCCCTTTTAAATATAAATTCCAACTTTAAGTCATCTATTTGCTCCTGTATGTGAGCGTGGGATGTTAGAGGCAGCCAGGCCACATCTTGAATGCTTTGCTGCTTAGAAATTTTTCTGCTAGATAGTCTAAATCATCACTCTGAAGTTCAAACTTCCACAGATCCCTAGCATATGGACACAGTGCAGCTAACCTCTTTGCTAAGGCATAACATGCCGATCTTCACTCCAGTTCCCAATAAGTTTCTCACTTCCATCTCAGTTCTCATCAGCCTGGACTTCACTGTCCATATAACTAGCAGAATTTTGGTGTCAACAATTTAACCAGTCTCTAAGAAGTTCCAAACTTACCCTCATCTTCCTGTCTTCTTCAGAGCCCTCCAAACTCTTCCAACTTCTACCTTATACCCAATTCCAAAGCTGCTTCCACATTTTCCAGCATCTTAAGCAATATTCCATGCCTAGTACCAATTTTCTGTACTAGGCCATTCTTGCACTGCTATAAAGAAATATCTGAGACTGGATAATTTCTAAAAAGAAGAGATTCAATTGGCTTATGGCTCTCCAGGCTGTAAAAGCAGGGCACTGACATCGCTTGGCTTCTGGGGAGACCTCAGGAAGCTTTTACTCATGGCAGAAGGTCAAGTGGGAGCTGCCATGTCACATGGCAAAAGCAAGAGCAAGAGATAGAGGGTTGGACGCGAGGTATCACACACTTTTAAGCAACCATATCTCCTGTGAACTCAGAGAGCTCACTTATCACCAAGGAAATGGCCCAAGCCATTCATGAGGGATCCAAACACCCCATGATCCCCATGATCCCCATGATCCAAACCCATCCCACCAGGCCCATCCCCAACACTGGGGATGACGTTTCAACACGAGATTGGGAGGGGAGAAATATCCAAACTATAGCAGAAGCCAAAAGGCAAGGGACCCTGGATGAATGTCATCTATGAAGATTCACCATCCTGTGCTGAGAGCAATTGAGGAAAGAGTGGATAATGAAACTGGAGAAAAACAAATGACATGTAGAGAAGAGCTTAGCACCATGCCTTGCACAAAGAAATGGCACAAGAATTTTTTAAAATTAGTCCATGTATTTAATGGCAAAAGTTTCATTTTTATATATTGTATATGATGTCATAAATATCCATCTCAATTATAAATCCACTGAGGATTTCCCTACACACTGCACAAGGCAATGCTGTGCCCAGAGTAAATATTAAATAAATATTTTGGGGAAAAAAAGATTAGCCCAGATAAACAAAAAATAAAATCATTCTTTTCTGGGTAAAAATGAAGCAGCCTTTTCACAAACACCCATGAAAGCCAAGGTCAGCCAGTGAAACAGATTCAACATTTCCAGACACTGTCAAACATGAAACTCTCCTGTTACTTAACAGCCTTCAGGATTTTCCTGCAAGTCATTTTCACTGTCTGTTGTCTCCAAGTTCTCTTCATTTACATTAGAAGCTTGAGGTATAGGAGAAACATCAAACTACACACTCTTCACAACATTTATGGCCTGATTCAATGGAGACCCTTTTAACTTATAAGATGGTTTATTGTGCAATTGGTACCATTGTTCTTCAATTCCATTGGGTATTAAATACCACTAGGGTGTTTAATGTGACTACTACATATGCATACACACACAGAGGTCATTGCTTAGGTAACAGCCTCTTTAGAAACCCCCCATATGTAGCCAGAAAATACTGAGAAAGCTATAAAATCTAAGAAAAACTAGGCAGTCTTGAGGTAATATTTTCCTCTGAGAGAATAAATATTTATAGAATATTCAGAGCTGACTTGATAATAATTTCATGCCTACAGAGTTTTCTAATTCACATAAAATATTATCCACCTAATTCCAGTTCTCCTCCCATTAAGCACATGGCCAAGAGTTGGTCACTATGAAAGACGACCAAAACATTTCATGGCCACAAAGTTTTCCAGCAGCTTAAGGAGAACAGAGGAGTCAAATCTGATTCACGGCCCAGCCGTGTGATAGTTCTTTTGGAATGTGAGGGCCTCTCTTGAGTTCATGACATTTTGTCTTACTAGTCAACTAGTAAAGAATAGAGAAGATTACAATCTCTCTATTTCTGCAGGAAAGTACACCTGCAGTCATCTCCTGAGTGATTGTAAGAGGCAAAAGTGGGGGGCACTGCATGCACATCTCATTAGAAGACTTCCGTAGACCCTTACATTGAGAGGGCAGACTTCCCAAGACCATCTATCTTACTCCTGTCTTGCAAAATATATGCGATTCTCACTGAACATAGTAGGATGTATTCAATCTTCTCTAAGAATAGAATCCAACCTCTATGTTCTAAGCATCAGGAAAATCATAAAAGAAAAAGTTTCATTTTTGCAAACTCAGTAGTGATCTCTTCCTACCAATCATGTACCCATGTCCTCACCTTTTTCCTCTCCCTGTAGACACCTCCTCCTAGGAAGGCTAATATGAGCTGAAATATAAATGAATAAGCAAGACTTAATATGTGTGGTTACTTAGGACAGGCAAAGGACCAATGTACATAAGAGAGAGCCAGAATGCTTCCCAAAATAAGGAATGGTTTCAGACAGTACAGCAGGTTGACTCAATTTTGTATCTTTTGTTCATTGCCCAGTGCTTGGCTCTTTCTGTCAGGAAAACAAACAAACAAACAAACAAAACAAAAAACCAAAACAAAACAAAAAAAACCCACTGTAGGTATTCTGAACAACAATGAATTTAATACAGGGAATTAAAAGTTTACACAACCTTCAGAAAGACTAGTGAGCTAAGGTCAGGGAGGCCTGGCCTCTGAGGAAGTCTAGAAGTACTAGCAATGCAGAAAAGCTGCCACAAAATTATCAGATGCTTGCAGCGCAAAAGTGGATAAATCTCAGAAGCATACTGATGAAATCTGGTGTACCTCTAATATCTGCAAAATATATCTATCTAATAATATCGAATCTATCAATATATCTATCAATAATATCTAATATATCAAACATATCAATAATATCTAATCTATCCTCTAATATCTGATGTTCCTCTAGTTTCTAATATATGCACCTTCCCATAGCTGCTGCCATAGATTATGACTTCTCCTTTTCACCTGACTTCCAGAGCTCACAGAAATGCTTCTCAATGGGGGAATCTAGAATAAAGAGGGTGGGTTTGCTACTGAGAGAAAAGAAACAATATCTGGCGTACTGGTGGAAAAGAGGGATGCAAAAATATTCGCTAAATTTGTGAATGAATAATTGAAGGATGGAGGAATGGATGATGGATATATTCTCATAGAATAGGGCACTACTCTTTGGGCATTGATATATTGGAGGTAAATATGCAAACATTAGACTAGAAAACTGGTAAGGCCCTTTTGCACCCTCAGATCTGGGTTTCATGCATGAATTGATCATACTGTACCAGGAACAGAGCTCTTCTGGCTTAGTTCACAGAATTGAACCTGTAATTTTAGAATTTTGGTCATTTTGTTATGTATGGCAGTAAGTTTTGAGGAGGCATTATAGGGATTTTCTAGAACCTCTAAACCTTGTCATAGGGCTATCACATTATTTTCCCTACTAATAAAGAAAGAATGCCCGCATAATAAAGTAGGGTACATGTGTTTCTCCATTTATACTTTGTTCAGAGATTAATTCTAATTTATAAAGTTGTATAAGAAATGCTCATCTCACATTAGACACAATTTTACCCTTGTTAGATAAAATTATCTACCACGGTTAATAAACCTCAAATGGATACAGTATAATGGAAAGAATAGTGTCTCAGCCACTGGCTATGGGTCTCAAATACCAGTGATTA
Source organism: Chlorocebus sabaeus (assembly GCF_047675955.1). Taxonomy (NCBI): domain Eukaryota; kingdom Metazoa; phylum Chordata; class Mammalia; order Primates; family Cercopithecidae; genus Chlorocebus; species Chlorocebus sabaeus. Next base: position 15,282,196 of record NC_132915.1, read on the forward strand.
CAATGATATCCTGAGTAACAATATATGTCTTTCTACTTCTTAGATCTTCAATTTCTTAACTGGAAACTTGAGGGCTTTGAAATGTGTATCCCCCATGCTGCTTCAAGATCTAAAGAGCACTGGTTTTATAATTTTTCACCTGTATCAAAAATATGACTTAGTCATGAGTGACATTATGATCTCTCTTGAGTGTTGTTTGTATAACCTTCTAATTCTTTCCTCACTATTTCTACCATGCTGGAATTCTGAGACTGGATTATACCCTATGGTTGCTAAAGCTGCCTTAAGTCCCTGGACAATATTCTTGGTCCCTGAAGGTTTCTTGATAGGAAAATGTATTGGTTTGTCACTAAGGAGACCTTATTGAAAGATCGCAAATTCCTATCTGCACCCCTCCTCTCATCACTGGGCTTAGAGTGACATTAGGTATTATTAGAAGGATATTAATACGACATTAGGCCAGAGGTCAGCAGTATATGAATATTGCTTTGACTTTGGGTTTTCTCCTGTCAATAAGTTCTCTAATGGAAATATATGCACAAAAAAGCTAAAGCAACATAATAATTCATTATTTGGGTGGCTTTAACCTCAGATACCAGTGAATTAAACTATGTGGAAGCCTCCTTTTACTGAAGTTAAATAAGCCCAAGTAATGCTGAAACAAAGCCCTCCTAGAGGATTGCTTCATGTATTTCACCTCTAATGTGTAAACCCTAATCTCAGATCTTATAACCACGTCAAAAGGCTAATTAAAAATTCACCTGTCAGAGCCTAAGACTCTATAACCAGAGAAACGAAAACAGAGAGAGAGGAAGTTTGCTCTTACTGCCTGGTTTCAAGCTGGCTCTGATTGTAAACCAGGCAGCAGTCTTAGTCCTAGAAGGAGACAGTATTCAGGGAAAGAGGGAAAAGGATGGTTGAGATGACTTCCCCCAGGGCAGGAAGAGCCCTGCCTTTGCATGCTGAACTTTTAATCACTTTGACAGTGCCAACCCTAGAAAAGTGTAGTTCAGAGCTGGCTACATAATTTGCAGGTCTAGTGCAAAATAATTATGTAGGGACCCAGCCAGAGGAGGACAAGTCAGGCCTACTGCTCTAACCCATGGCGGACAGGCCACCCCAAGGGTACCTAGATCTCTCAATACCTGGATCCCTGGGTGAAGAGTGGCAGGGGACAGGGAGCAGGCAGCAGACAACCCAGACCAGGGAGGAGGGGGTGGGAGGTGAGACTGTACATGAGGCAAGGCTCTAAGACCTGGGTGCATGTGTCATTGTCCCACCAGACTTTCCTTACACAACATAAATTCAAAGATAAAATTGTTTAGCATTTCAAGACCGCAATGGCAGAGGATTAAAACCCAAGCACAGTGGCCTCATAAGTGAGGGGCTCTATGTGACTGCTGTGTCCCTGAAGCTGGCCCTGATGCAGCCATTAAATTTTTCTGGCTAGGAACCATTCCTTCCTTCCCAAGAGATGTAATGTATCTGTCAAAGAATGGAGGAAAAGACAGTCTCAGAAGCCTAACCTCTCTGTAGGCCACAAATGGGATGAACCAGAGAACTCTGAGCAAGAAATTTCCACCAGCCTTGCACTCCGACCTGCTTCTCCCAGTATAAGGCTCTAGTCACCCAATGCCCCCTGCCCCGCAAAACCCTGCCTTGATTCTTGTTGGCAAGTCCCATCCACCCAGGGGAGGTTCTGTAGTGCAACAAAAGAAGCTTGGACTTTGGAGCTAGGATGGCCCAAGTTCAAAAGTAACCCTGATTCAACTGTGTACAAACTATTTAAGCTCTTAGAGCTTCGGTTTCCTTACGTGTCCAATGCAGACAATACTTTCTCTAGAGTTTGTATAATAAAGTGCCTGACACAGAGTCCAATAGTATGGTTATCTCTGCTACTTTGGGTGCTAGCAACCTCCATCAGCAGAGATTTTGCCTACAGGCTTTCAGCATAATTTCATGCAACTGATGGCTCCTGTCAGAGCCTGTTTCTATCCAAAATGACTCTCCAGAGCTTTTAGCAGCTACATCATCAGTGGGGCCCAGCCATGTGCAGCATGTCTCCTGCCTGTGGCTTCTTGAGTGCTCTGATGCCTCCTGCTTCCCTGGAGAGCTTTGGGCAGTTGCAAGACTCAAGGTTATTTTTGTATCAGCCCTCTGGTTCTTGCTGAGCCCTGGAAGCGCAGTGATAAGGTAGCATCGCTCTTCAAGGAACTGATGAGAAGGCCCCAGGGTGGCATTAAGAGAGAAAGCAGTGACTGTCCCATGGTGGTGCATCACATCTGTCTCTAGTCTCCTTGGGGTGGGCTTTGGGCAGGACTGGGTCTCCTGAGTCTCAGGGCTGAGGAGAATTTTCAGTCTCTGTAGGGCTTGTCTCCCAGAAGATAAACATCAAGTGTGCCTTTCTGACAGTGTCTGAACCCTGGATTTCAGAAGGTGAAGATTTGGCAAAAGTCCCCAATCCTTCTTTGCATAAATCTGGAAAAGTCTCAGGAACACCTTTACAAGTAAGACTCCCAGCACAAGTTCTGTTATCCTGTTCTTTCCCAAGACAGATTTGCAAACTCAGGTTTAATAGTGCCCTAGATTAGATTCCCAAGTGTATGAATGCATTTTTTTCTTTGCTTCTCTCATCCTTACAGTCAGATTTCAAAACTCGGGGAGTTCAGGGGACCACTCTGGTCAGTCAGCCTTCAGGGTGTGTGTCAGTCCATTCTTACACTGCTATGAAGAAATACCTAAGACTGGGTAATCTACAAAGAAAAGAGGTTTAATTGAGTCACAGTTCTGCATGGCGGAAGAGGCCTCAGGAAACGTACCATCATGGTGGAGGGCACATCTTCACAGGGTGTTAGGAGAGAGAATCAGTGCCAGCAGGAGAAATGCCAGATGCTTATAACCACCAGATCTTGTGAGCACTCACTTACTGTCATGAGAATAGCATGGGGGAAACCTCCCCCATGATTCAATGACCTCCCACCAAGTCCCTCCCACGACACGTGGGAATTAAGGGAACGACAATTCAAGATGAGATTTGGGTGGGGACACAGCCAAACGATAACAGGGTGTGTCCTTGAATTGGCAGGAGCTCAGTGAACCATGCTGATCTAGTTTATACAGGTCAAGGCTGTGAGTGTTCCCTATCTGAGAGGCAGCTTATAACTTTACAGTCACACTCTTTATGTTTAAAAAGGGGGTTTTCCATAATAGATTTGTTATTGGGCATTTGGACCTGGGCCTTTTACATCAGAGATTCTCAAACTTTAACATGTATAGGTTAAAATGTAGATTTTGACTCAGTAATTTTAGGAAGGGGCCTAAGATTCTGCTTTTCTAACAAGCTTCCATGGTATTGCCAATGCTATTAGTCTGAGTACCACAATTTGAGTAGTGAGGATTTAGAAAATGCCCATTTTACAGAAGGAAAAATAGAGCCACTAAGAGGTATTGTGCACAAGAGAAAGGCCTTTCTTCTAACTCCTTGAATCTCACTGAGTTTGCTGAGCTGTAGAGTCCTTTAGGTAAGAGTTTTGGCCTCTTTCTCTTCTCACTGTTTAACTCAGGCTCTGTTTTCTTTGGCTGTCCAAACCCTACTTTGGAGCCGGAGACACAGGGCCAAAATTCGACATTTTCATGACAGTCCCGCTGGAGCCCCACCAAGGTTCAGGGCGAGGTTAAATTTGCTCTGGCTGGGCTGCTGACAATCGCTTTGGGGTGCCCAAACTCCCAGACTTGAAGATGGAAATATAATATCTCCCTGAGGAAGTGCTTTTATTGAGCCCATGAATAAGAGAGCACGTAGTTCGTTGCTTCTAATTTCAGCTCTACTCCCTCAATGGGGCATGCCTGCAAGGCAGCAGGGCTTATGGCTGGGCAGTATCAGAAATGTGGCAGGAATCAGAAAAAAATCAGAACTTGTGTAAAAGTAGACAGTTATTTAAAGCAGGATAAATGGCTAAACTGAGCCTGAGCTGCTTTTGATATTTTCTAGGATTTTTAAAATTATGAGATCACTTGTTTCAGAAAGAACCAGTTACCCTGTCTTCCTTCTCTTTCTCCCACTCCCATAAAAAATACATTATTTACAAAATAATCATTAGCACTGTCAAAAGACAAAATTACAATAAATTTAGTTTAAAGGTCTAATTGGCTTTTATGTGTGATTCTCGAATCAGGCCACACCTCATTTTATATATCACAGTGAGTGTTCTGATAAACTGAGCAGAGGAGGTTGGTCTTACAGGCAGAGAAAGGCTAAAGAAAGCAGAAACAGTGGACAAATAGCAGATTGGTCATTTCACAGTTACTTTCCTTACAGCATTAACAGGAGACTTCCTTATTACACTGAGTCAGGCTGACTGGAATCCCATGGTGTTTTTTTTTTTGTTGTTTATTTTGTTTCTTTTTTTTAAACTGGCCCATTTCAAGGTTCAGCCTGATTACATGGGGCTTAGCACAAGTGACTCCATTCTGGTTTGGTCTGGTGTGCTAGGGCCTAATACAGGAGGTTAGCACAAAACAATGGCCTCCCATAAACTTTGTTTAACAGCACATAAAGATCATAAAAGTATATCATAAACTTTGTTTAACAGTACATACAGATCATAAAGGTATATATCTGTTTGATTTTAAAGTTTCATTCTAATGTTTATTGCACAAAAACAATATACATAGCCATATGCAAGAGATGTTTCCTAACAAGATGATGTGATTGAAGGTATTTCCCTAGTATTATTTTAATAAAAGTCTGGAAGGTTATTCTTTCCATTGCTAAAGGAAACGTTCCCTCCATCAGGAGCAACAATTATTGGCCATGTATGCCTCCAGGGAGCCCCAGGGAACAGCACCTTTTCAAAAAGTGCATCTGAAGCAGTTTGCAAATGTGCAGTGACTCAATATTGAATTAAAAATAGAGCCGTTCCAAATATGCTATGTAAATAGACTTACATATAAGAAATGTTAACGCATAATTATACTACCATTTAACTTAGAGCTTTTAATCACAATCCATACTATAGCCCAAATTGAGTAAGCTATAGCAAAAAGACAGAAGTTAGATTTTTGTACCAATGTCGAAACTGTATTCTCCTCGTTACTGTACACACAATGTGATGTTTGATTCTTATATTCCCAAGTGATTATTTGCTTGCTCTCTCTTCTTGGCTCATTTACCAGATGATTTTCAGCAATATGACCACACACACAAAAAAAGCCTTCTTTCCCTGCATGGAACAAATCTTTAAAAAATAAATAAAAGGAGGGCATACATTTTCACAGCACCCTAACAGGCACTTTAGGGTTCATATATCTTGCCAGTTCAGACCCTCTGTTTGAATGGTACTCTTTTTACAACAATAATTTCTAATCAATGTTCCCTTTACTGGAACAGAAAAAAAATTTACATTGCCTGGACAGCCACAAAAATAATTATGTGGTGTTTTTGCTACCTGTGAGTAAATAAATATGCTTTTGGCATTCCTGGATATCTGATCCATTACGTGAGCCAAAACAACCATTCGTCCTGTGTTTTTTTTATAGTTTAAATAAATTCTAGAAACCTATTACAGCACTCAAGGGTGAGTGCTTCTGTGGTTTAAGCTGCAGGAAATATTATTGTGCAACATGAAGTGCAGCAAATGAGATATCAGGAGACCGTGGTTCCTCACCTGCCGTACCACGAACAAATGGTGTGACCCTACACAAATCCCCTGGCCTTTCTCAACCAAAGCTTTCTCATCTGCAAAGAAAGAAATTGTATTCATTCACCTATTCATTCATTCAACATGTCACGAGCTCCCATTGCACTAAACACACTCATATTCTGGGGACAATTTAGTGAACAGAAAAAGGAAGGACTTTCTTTCACTTGGTCTAGAGTCTAGATTCTAGAACCTATAGTCTAGATCAACTATAAAAGGTTCCCAGAGCTGAGATTCAATCTTTCATTATTACCAAAGCCTGTCAGGAGGGGGGAACTTGCACCAGGAATTAAGGTGGCAAGAGTTCTGGGTTTTTGGTAGTTTTGTTTTTGTTGCCTTTTTATTGCTTTTGCAAACAATAGAGCAAGTAAATTTCTACAAAAAGGTATGCAGCAGGAAACCAAAAGGCCGTGGGAGCCTTTTCTTTTTTTGTATCTCTGATGACCCATTTCCCAAAAAAATTCCTGTCTAAATTCATAACCCACCAACTCAGGACGCAAAAGGTCCTTGAAATATTGCTATTCTTAAGCCTTGATTCTTCTGAACTAGACAATGGATAAGAATTGCTGTTTAGCGCTTGTAAAAGAGGGGGTAACTCTTTCAAGATGAGACAAAAGAGATTTAAGAGAAAGTTTCCAATGACACAAGAAGTTTTCTTTCATTAAGATTGCCCTATTTCTTCTCCATACCAATCAGCATAACAAAATAAACTTGATTTTGCATTAAAAAAATGAAACAGCACATGGAAATAATTTTGGTACCTCAGACTTGTGCTAACAAGCTTTGGGAAGTAAGATATCTCGTTTCAATTCAGTCCAATAAGTATTCTTTACATATCTATTATGACAGGCAGTATGCTCAGAGCTCAGATGCAGAAAAGAAATTGACCGAAGTCCCTACCCTTGTAAATGCTCTAACTGGTGGTGATGGAAAGAAGTAGAAGTCAGAATATAATCTAACACTTGAAAGTAGAAAAAATGTAAATGGTGCTATGGTAAAAGAAGAAACAAGACTTTCCTGAGAATGGAGGCCTGTGTCATGGCCCCAGAGGCTAAAGAGATGAGTTACATTTCATGGAATATCATGGGTCTAGACTTGACTGGCCATCCTTAGGCAAAAGTCCAGGGATAACCAGAAATCAGTGTGAGAGTCCAAAGCTCCTTTGCCCATTGCTGCCATCTCACAGAAACCCCTTTAAACCTTACATCCAGACATAATCTTAGGAGGCCTAGGGAAGAAGGAGCAGAAATCTCAAAGACTGAATTTACCTCAAAGAGACTGAATAAAATGAAAGATACTATTTCCACCAGAAGATAAACAGAAATATATTAGCTGTCAAGTTACTCCAGGACCCGTGCTAACAGGAAGAGTCTGTGAGGATGATAGAATCAATTATAGAAAATAAAGACAATATTTGCTATATATCTGAATGACATATGCCACATTTTAAAATCTGTTAAATCTCCTGCCACATCTTAAAGGCACTAAAATTAAACATGGCTAAAAGAAAAAATCACAGAAATTTCCTATCCACAAACCTGGGCCTTTTCCATTATTTTCTATAGCAGTGGCACCACCATTCACCCAGATCTAAATCCAAAAATCTATGATTCACTTTGCTTTTCTTATTAAACCTATCGCCAAGTGACATTGAGTTTATTTACAAAATATTTCTTGAATCTTTCTACCTTCTCTCTCTAGTACCACCTGATCTTTCTCTGGCATTTGTCTCCATCTTTTTTTCCATTTTACAGCTAGAGATAGCATTGAAAATGCAAATGTGATCAGATCACTACCCACCACCATACCCTTCACGGTCTGTTTCATGACCCCTTCCTGCTGCTGCTTCCTACCACTCTCCTCCTTGCTCTGCGTACTCACATCTCCTCCAGTCCCAACAATGGGTTCTACTCCTCACATTACATTCAAAGTCTCATAGTGGAACTTCCTCTCTCTCCACTCTCCCTCTTGCCCCCTTTTATCCTTCCTTGAGATCCCAGCTTCCTCAGAGAAACCTTCTTCATCTCCAGGCCAGGGCAGATCCCCTGCTGTATGTACTCATAATATTATGAACCTTCCTTTCACAGCACTAGTTACAATCATCTCCCATTAGGATGGGTAGGGGCTACTGACAGACTCTTTCCTTAACCAAACTCTAGTCAGGCTCCTCTAAACCCTCTTCCCAACTAGGCCTCAACTTTTATGTCTCCATATCTGTCTGCATTGTGCAATTTTAGCAAGAATCCTGCAGTGTCAGTTTTACCAGAACTCTCCACCCTCAATATCTGATTACCCTCAATATTTGATCAGATTTTTATTCCCCACCATCCCCCAGGTGATGTCTGATTATCCTGGCCTGTCCTCAGCAAGAACACTATTGGGTCATTTCAGCCAGATTATCCCTTTACCCCTGATGTTTCTTCTTAGCAATTTCCATCCACTGATCCCTGACTCCAAATTCCCAATTTTTTTTTTTTTTTTTTGGTGTATCTGCAATTGAGCCCAATCTTTCTCCTCCACAAAACTCCATTACATTGGTTCCTATACCTATTTTGATGGTCCTAAATAAAATCTTTAAAAAGTGTCATGAGTATTTTTTTCTTTAACATTGTATCTGACTTTATGATCTGGTGCATGGGCAAGGATGCACAAATGCATCCCTGGCCCATAGCAGGCACTGAAATATAAAATTACTGAACGAATCCACTCTCTTTTAAAAGAGTAAGTGGACTCTTTCTGAAGTTATCTCTTTCACCTTTCTGGTATGATTAATTCTGGAAAATCCTAGCTAGATTCCTCTTTTTTTTTTTTTCCTATCTAATTTACTTCTATTATTATTTCAATAATTTTTCAGACACAGGTGGTTTTTGGTTACATGGATGAATTCTTTAGTGGTGATTTCTGAGATATCAGTAGACCTGTCACCTGAGCAGTGTGCGCTGTACCCAGTATGTAGTCTTTTATCCCTCACCCGCCTCACTGAGTCCCCAGAGTCCATTACATCACTCATGCCTTTGCATCCTTACAGCTTAGTTCCCACTTATACGTGAGAACATAAACAATATTTGGTTTTCCATTTCTGAGTTACTTCACATAGAATAACGGCTTCAAGCTCCAGCCAAGTCACTGCAAAATACATTATTTTGTTCCTTTTTATGGTTAAGAAGTATTCTATGGTGTATATATGTCATATTTTCTTTATCTGTATGCAGTATGATGAGCACTTAGGTTGGTTCCATATGTTTACAATTGCAAATTGTGTCTTTTTCATATAATGACTCTTTTTTCTTTGGGTAGATACCCGGTTATGGGATTGCTGGATCCAATGGCAGTTCTACTTTTAGTACTTTAAGGAATCCCCATACTGTTTTCCATAGTGGTTGTACTAATTTACATTCCTACCAGCAATGTGCCAGTATTCCCCACATCCATGGCAACATCTACTGTTTTCTGACTTTTTACTGATGACCATTTTGCAGGAATAAGGTGGTATCTCACTGTGGTTTCAATGTGCACTTTCCTGATGATTAGTGGTGTTGGGCATTTTTTCATACGTTTGTTGGCTGTTTGTATATCGTATTTTCAGAAATGTCTAATCATGTCCTTTGCCCACTTTCTGATGGGATTGTTCTTTTCTTGCTGATTTGTTTGAGTTCCTCATAGATTCTGCATACTAGTCCTTTGTCAGATCCATAGTTTGCAAATATTTTTACACACTCTGGGTTGTCTGTTTACTCTACTGATTATTTTTTTTGCTGTGCAGAAGGTTTTTAGTTTAATTAGGTCTCATTTATTTATATTTTTGTTGCACTTGCTTTTGGGGTCTTAGTCATGCCAAGCCAATGTCTAGAAGAGTTTGTCTGATGTTATCTTTTAGAATTTTTATGGTTTCAGATCTTAGATTTAAGTGTTTAATCCATCTTGAGTTGATTTTTGCATAAGGTGAGAGATAAGGATCGCGTTTCATTCTACATATGTCTTGCCAGTATTTCCAGCAACATTTATTGAATAGGTGGTCTTTTCCTCAACTTATGTTCTGTATGCTTTGTAGAAGATCAGTTGGCTGTAAGTATTTGGCTCTATTTCAGATATCTCTATTTTGTTCCATTTGTCTATGTGCCTATTTTTATACCAGTACTATGCTGTTTTAGTAACTATAGCCTTGTAGTATAATTTGAAGTCAGGTAATGTGATGTCTCTAGATTTGCTCTTTTTGCTTAGTATTGCTTTGGCTATATGGGCTCTTTTTTGGTTTCATATAAATTTTAGAATGTTTTTCTAGTTTTGTGAAAAATGATGATGGTATTTTGATGGGAATTGCACTGGATCTGTAGATTGTTTTGGATAGTATGGTCTTTTTTACAATATTGATTCTTCCCATCCATGAGTATGTGATGTGTTTCCTTTTGTTTGAGTCATCTATCATTTCTTTCAGCAGTGTTTTGTAGTTTTCCTTGTAGAGATCTTCCACCACCTTGGTTAAGTATATTCCTAGGTATTTTAATTTTTTTTTTTTTTTGGCAGCTGTTGTAAAAGGAATTGAGTTCTTGATTTGATTCTCAGCTTGGTCATTGTTGGTATATAACAGTGATACTGATTTGTGTATATTGATTTTGTAACCTGTACTTCTTAAGGTAAATAAGGAATCACAATAGAAAACAAAACAAAAATCAGAAATATACTATTCTCTATTTTCATAAAGCCTAAAGGATAACTTTTAAAAAGTTGACTTTTCCTTGTCAATAACGTGACCATAAAAGATACTGTAAGTTTAAAGGGAATTTATTGCTGGCTGCAAAATTATCAAGGACGCTGATTGAGGCTGAAATTATAACAGAAAAGTTTCAAGTCCAGCTCCCTCACACTGAGGTAATATTTCTCTCCTTCTTGCAACTCAAATTTAATTGCTGTCTTTTAATGTTTTAGTAATTTTCTCTTGTATTACCTAGCTTTTGTACAATATGCTAAAATAAGTATAATACTTATTCTAACTTTGGTGAGTACAGTTCAGACAATTGTTTCCAGTTCTAAACATGAAGTTTTAGGTTGGTGAGGAAGAATTGCATGGTTGGGCAACTCCAGTACCACCAACAATGGTAGCTAGCTGGGCACTGACATTTCTGTTTTGACAAAATTCTGATTTATATTTGTATAAAATAAGTGTATCCTCAATTTTTGTTTTTAAGTTGGTATAGTCTTGAAAGTGTATAATTATTGGAGGCTTGAGTCCTGGTTCTACCAACAAATGACTTAATTTCAAGCAATGGAAGGCAATAACAACAGTATTCCAACGGCACACAGCTCATTTACTTTATTTCTTTTAAAAAATGTGTTCTATGCTCCAGCCATAAATACCAAGATGGGAAAGTCTTGTGCTTCTCATTGAGATTAGCTCTTTTAGCTATAATAGGCGATAAGCAAAGGAAATTATCCCTGGCTTTAGTCTCTCCAACTACTTTAAGTCTTTGCGAATCTCCACCTCCAATGAACTGCTGCCACTACAGAATACATGTTCTGGGTGCTCTGGATTAAGACCATGCAGACAGAAGCAGAGGCAGTGGTTTCAGTCCAAACTTGCTCCAATGCCCCAAGGTCCCTGATTGAATGCTTATATGTAGAAATGTCTGTGCCCTCAATTCAGAGACAAGCAATCCCATGTACAAACCATGAATTTTTTAGAAGAGCAAACTTTCTTAAAATCAATTTCATCACTTCCAGTGCTAAGTGATGTGGGATATTCAGATACCATTAGCAGTAACAGCTTGTAATGGCCATTGATATCCATTCTCTCCAAATGAGCTCATCTTCCTTAAGTTCCCTCAGACGGTAAAGTAGAAATATCAAAGTATCTTGCTTTGCCCACCCAAAATTTTGTAATTATGACTAAGCTTAAGTCAGCTTGCTTTAGTAAAGCCATGGCTAAAAGATGACATGCAAAGACTGAGAATCACTTACTTGGGCAGCTTCATAGAAGGAAGACTTCAAAGTTATGCTAATTCGAGGTATTATGGCCTCAAGATAAAAGCCTTCTAATGAGTGAATTTTATAGACATAGAGCATTTCAATGTCAAATCAGTCCTCACTCATGCTGCACACTTGGGGATGCATATATTTGTTTCCACATCAGTACCTCTTTTACACCTTTTTTATATTAAAGAATTTCCCCAATCAATGCTCTCTTACCAGATAAAAAGTAAAAAAATGAGAGAAAGGACTTAGTAAATATAGACGTAGTATTCCCTTTCAGAAAACATAAAAAGTCAGAGGCAAACAGCTCAAGGAAAGAAATTCATAACTAGGGAAAGTCATTCACTTTTTCCCTCATTCATGCATTTATTGATATGCTATTATGTAAAAGGTATCAGAGTTCACAGTACGAGCCGCTTATTCCTCAAGATCCATCAAAGGTTCAAGTTATCAAGGTGAAGCAGATATGATCCAGGCTATTCTGAAAGAAACTGAGAACAGGTACTTAGAAAGAAGAGAAACCTAGGATGTGTGAGCTGGAGGGATCAGGGCTGAGAAAGTGACAGCCACCTCCAACCTCATCCATACCTTGTGTAACCTGAGGAAAAGTTCACCAAATGTTAAATATAAAAGGAAAAAAAGGCCTTTCTAACAACAGCCTAGAAATATTGGAAGGACAGACAGAAAGGAAGCAATAACTAGAGAAATGTAGAGAAAGACTGACATTGTTAAAGGGAAACCTGTTTCCAGATGGTCTCAAGAAAATTTTAAATATCATAAGACCAAAAAAATTTTTTTAACTATGCTTTCAGATATGCATCTCAGACCACATGTTGAGTTAGATGAAAATAGAAACCTGTATTCTTTTTGAACAGAGGTTCTTTAAGCTTTTTCCAGGTCTACAGCACAGAATTGGAAATGGGAGAGTCCAGGGACCTGGGCAAAGAGGCATTCCCTCTGGAATGTAGTGATAGGATCATTCTGAGTTGGATTCTCAACTCTTATTTGAGGAAGTTTGACACTATACATTTCTGAGGGTGAAAAAAATAGCCCTGCTGAGAAGGTAGCATATGGGGAAAGAATTTTGATTATGCTTTTTTCAAATATGAAAGTGCTTCAGCTGCAACATTCTGGACTCTTGAAAATTTAGTTGATTCTTATAATGTCATGAAAAAGAAACTACACCAGATGAAGCAAGACAAGTTTTAGATGTGTTTGAGGACTTAAAAGATCAAGGTAATCTCAAAAGGAATTTGGACTAATTCCAAAAATGCAAGAGAGAAGGAGGGAGGTGAATAGAAAAATATTTAAGGTTTACTTCGGATTTATATGTCTACAAAGCATGCTTTTACCTGTGTGTTTTTTGTCATTATGTCGGGAGATTATGAAATCTTAGCTATTTTTGGCTGTTACTCTGAGGTCGTAAAGACATTTTCTACTGTTGTCATTCTGGGAAAGGGTTGGCATGGAGAAGGAGGAACAGAGGCAGGAGTTTGATAAGAAGTGTGGGCAGTGTAAGAGAAAGACCACAACAGTTCATGACCTGCTTTGGTTTTAATCTAGGTCTTAAGTTAATGCTCACATCAAAAAGCAAAGACTTACTGAAGACAGTAAACATTTTACTGAAGAAAAAGTGCACATGAGAGTCATTGGTTACCTATACTTTCCCACCTTTGGGAGTCTGTATATAGAGGGAAGCATTTTGGGAATAGGACACAATCATTTATTCTTTCAAATGATACCTACGCGTAAGGAGGTTGTCTTCTGGGATAAAGACAGCCAGGAAAGAGACAAATCTAATAGACGATGATGATAATGATCAGGGTAGAGTTGTGTATAACCTATCTCGGATCCTCTATGTCAGCTGGGGAAGGCAGGGAAGACTTCATTAAGCAGGTGTCATTTGAGTTGCATTTAGGCAGAAGAGTAGGTGTTTCCCAGTTGAGCAAGGTGATGAGTCATTCCAGGCAAAAGGTATAGCATAAGCAAATACCCAGAGGCCCACACACAGAGTATTCAGAGAATTGTAAATTCTTAAATACAGTAGAGTGGGGAGATTTGATGACAAGAGATGCCAAGTGAACAGATGGATGAAGCCCAGATTATGAAAATGATGTTATAGAGTTTAGCTTTTATCCCATAGGTGATAGAAAGATATGGAAAACTTTTAGGAGGAGAATGACATGTCCAAATTTTCAGCTTTGGAATACTTTTTAGCAATGACTTTGTCGAAGCTAATAGTTTTTCCTTCATATTGATTAGTCAGAATAAGATTTATCTTGTTTGAGCTGTTGAGCTTGCCTTCAACATGTCAAATGTTTCAAGTGTTTCTTAGAAGTTTCTGAATGCGACTGAATAATTTCCTGACCTCTAACCTTGTCCTCTAAAAAATTTCTAACCTTTCTCTCCTTAGGTAAGTAAATGTAAATAGATATTGACCTCCAGAGGAACAGAAAATTAACCACTGGGAAAAAGCAAATGTATTTTTATATTCTTACCTGCTACTAAAGAGGGACTACTCAGGGGATAATTTGTTTTTCTGACTGCTGTGTTAGAAGTGCTCAACAGAGTGCTTTGCATTAGAGTGTCAACTCATTAGCTATAGGAGATCTAGCCTAGGTCTTGTTTAATAAAGAGGAAGGAAACCTACTGCATTTGTCACCAACTCATCTTTATAAAAATCACCACACTGGCAAGTCCCTGGAATTCGTTGTTGTTACATGAAGTTGCCATACTGGATAAGAGGAAGATTAAATTAACAATGTCAGCTAGTCTTAAATGAAATTTTCAGGTCAAGGAGACTCCCAGGACCATGACTAGTATTCCTAAAACTGGGGAAGTACTGCAGCATGGCCTTGTGTTTCTCAACCACTAGTTATGTTGTGGAACTATAGCCCTGCTCATGACTTTTCAGAGTGGGAAGCAAAGTGATTTGAGGATTACAAAAGAAAGCCACTCTACTTCTGAGAGGAGGAAATCAAGTGTGACAGCCAGATATAAGTATTCTTAGAAATAGGCTCACATGATTTGTATAGAAGTTATGGAGAGCTGTTAGCAAAGTCTAGTGTTTTTCAATCTCTCTGGGTTAAATGTAAAAACTTTCTTCCCTCGAGGACGAGTAAAAGTCTTCCTGCGTTACATCTGGGTTAATTTGGGAATTGTGCATCTTCTTCCAGAGAGAGATAAGATTGTCATTGTCTTCACAATCTTAATGGTTCTTGAGCTTTGGAGTTGAGTCCAAAAGCGGCAACATGAAAAAAAAAAAAATCATCAGTCTAGGGATCAGAAAACCAATTTCAGTTCTGGTTATGCCACACATAAGTGGTCTTATGGGGCCATTGGGTTTCAATTGAACTTTAGGATTTTGATTTAAAAAATTGGGACATTACCACTCCTGTTAGATTGCTTCTTCTGGATGATGTTTTGTGAATCCAGGACAATGCAAAAGCATCAATCTAATATTTTAATACAGCTATATAAATATAAGCATCAGTACTAGTGATGGCCAAAGAGAGCGCTGTTAAGACAGTATCTGTTTAGAAGAGGAAATAAGGTCATGAAATCAATATTATGATAATGGAGGGCCTGAGTGAATTATAGAAGGGAGAAGAAATTGGAAGGTTTAAATTCTCCTCTTAACAGCTGAGATTCTGGTAGAAGACAGTTACGAGGCTTTCCAACTTAATAAAAGTACAACTGTGATGTGGTAATAGAAGCTAATTTTATAGATTGGCCTTGAATTTTAATGATTCACCAAAGAAGATTAAAGATACTTCAGCTAAGAGGCTAATGTTTGAAGCTCCACATCAGATTGAATACTGCATCCACTTTTCTGGTGATCAGCATCTGTCTGGCCCAGGTGACGCCAATCATAGCTATTCCTTAATGTGTAGCACCAGAACATCAGCATACGGACATTAGACTGGGTGAGAAGAACCACGTAGGTAGTTTGGGAAGAAAAATCACACAATTTAGGACCCATTAAACTTAGTACATGCAAATCAAGGCATACTTTTTCCTTGCCAACACAAGCTTGCTCTCCTGACATTTCTTCTAGGTGTGTAAATGCACAATTATTTCTGACCTTATATCTTCCTCCTTGCTCCATCAAAGTTACATAACCTAGTATTTTTTGCTACAGATCGTTTTTGCCTTCTTCCCCCCTAAGAGAGATGGTGCAAAGGCCCCCAAGGACACAGAATGCTATCAATAGTGATCAAGACTCGAGAGCCGGACGCGGTGGCTCATGCCTGTAATCCCAACAGTTTTGGAGGCAGAAGCGGGTGGATAACCTGAGGCCAGGAGTTCGAGGCCAGCCTGGCCAATATGGTGAAATGCTGTCTGTACTAAAAATACCAAAATTAGCAGGACATGGGGGCTTGCAACTATAGTCCCAGCTACTTGGGAGGCTGAGACAGCAGAATCGCTTGAACCCAGGAGGTAGAGGTTGCAGTGAGCCGAGATCATGCCACTGCACTCCAGCCTGGGTGACAGAGCAAGACTACAACTCAAAAAAAAAAAAAAAAAAAAAAAAGACTTGATTCTAGATGCAGATATCCCCTAATGGACTGTATGGCATTCAACAGACCACTGAAATAAGTTTAGAGACTATATCTCCATTGAGAGCTCCTGATAGTCATCCTAGCAATCACGGCCTGGCAATTACTTTTTTAGCCTCTCCTTCCACACAAGAATATGTTCTTTTTATCTTACCTCCCTACTTGCCTCTTGACTTGAAGAGCTCAGACTCTCCATCAACAGAATAAATCCTTTCATTCCTGCTTGTTGAGCTTCTCCAACAGCTGTGGCAGTTTTGCCAGCAAAAGTGGTTCTGTCTATAACTCCACTCTTACTTCAAAGAGCTGGGAGAAGGTCAGCTAGATTGTTCTCTATTCTCACTTTATTAGTGCTCATTCTGACTCTAGTTTTCTGGCTTCCTTCTCCTTTCCTTCTCTTAGCCCATCATCAAAATCATGCCTGGTTTCCTATGCAAACAATTTGGCTTTAGATAAAGGTAAAACCAATGATATAACTATGGTAAGTGTTTTCCCAGAATTTGAAGGGTAAAAAATCAAGATATGTGATTCCCAACTGCAAAAACAACTAAACCCAAATCTACCTGTCTCTAAATGCTAACATTATAATCAGCATAACTTGGTCCCTCCTCAAGTTGCTTCTCTCCTGGGGAATTACTTAGAAGATTCATTATCCTCTCCTGGGCAGTTGCATGCCCCTACCTGCCACCACCCCCCCAACCCCCACCCTGCCATCCCCACCACTCCCTTGGACACTATAGGCAAAACATCTAAGTTTCCAGGCCCTGTCCTACAGCCTGTGATATCAGTGTTACAAGTACTGTGTGCCCAGGGCACTTCCACTCCAGTGCTTCCTTTCCTGTTTCTGTGAAAGCTCCCCACATACTGGGCTGTTCTCCAGAGAGAGGTTGGAGATCAACCTCCTTGGCTTTGATTGCCACAGGAGCCAATCAGAAGCCAAGATGTAGGCTTTGGGCACACTCCAAAAGCTAATTCTTCTAGTTACCCACTGTAGTCCTCCCACCTATGAAATGAGCAAAACCATACCCATCTTAGTGTTATGAGTATCTAATGAGATATATATAAAAATGTCTTAACACAGAGCGTGGCACACAGCAATAATTTAATAAGTAACATGAGTTTCTGACATGGTCAGCAGGGAAGACAACAGAGAGCAGGGTTTTGAGCACAGACTCTGGAGCTAGATACTCCAGGATTGAACACTGGCTCTGCAACTCATTAGCTGTGTGATTTTTGGCAAGTTAACCTTTCTGTGCATCTTTCCTCATGTGAAAAATGGATGATGATGATGATGATGATGTAACTAATCTCTTCGGTATGTTATGTGCATGAAGACAGCAAATATATGTAACGTGTTTAACTGAGTATTTCTTCCTCCAGGAGAAATATCCCCAGTGCTTAAAGATGAGGGTCTCTTTCATCCCATAGTTTGATTCTGTTTTCCTCCTAGCCAGGTGACCAAAGCACCAGTCCTTTCTATTCAGCTATTGCTTTTCTATCTAAGGACACAAGAAAAATGAAGAATGTGGTTACATGCTTCTCATAAAAATACTAATGTTAAGCTTTGCACATTTTCCATTTTTTGACTAGTAGTATAATAACTTAAAAAAATACTGTAGCAGGTCACTGAAATTGACAGTGACCCCCCTTTCCCCTAGAATGGATTCTGATTGCCCTGCTAGCCTTCCTGTTGCCTAATTCCCTTTTAAAAACTTTGATGTAGCACAGACAGAGCTTCTGTGATATGTAATATAGATTAAAAGCAAGAAAATTTCATCAACAGAGCATTAAACTTAAGTATCTAAATGCCAAAGGGCTGGAAATTCAACCTAATTAAAATGGCTAAACACAGAGTCACAATTAAACAGTGAGAGAATTATGGAAAAGTAAATATTTACACACACATTGTACACTTATTAGGGTTTACAAAGAAATGCTCCTCATCTGCACAGCTTTCCTTTGTAATGATATTGTTATGAGGCAATAAATGTGGTTATAGTTAATAACAGATGTTAAATGGCATAATTCATCCAGAAATCTCACTAATTACTGAAGAAGCACCAGACAAATGCACAGCATCATGGGAGGTATTTCTTATCTGTTAGTTTGTAAAGTGAAAAAATGAAAGGTCATTTGTAGAAAAAGAAATACTTAAAATAAAGCTGTAATTATTTAAATGAAAACCTTACAGTTACAACAGGCTTCCCTTTCCAAAGAGTTCATGTTTCATTCAGAGAAAATGTGGCCTAAATGAGTTTGTGCTAACTTGGCCACTATAGTGGTAATCATTTTCTAAATTAGTTTAGGGAGAACGTTCCATAATTTAAACTGCATTACTTGTTGTCTTTAGAATGACGCTTACCATCAAATATTTCATTTTTCTTCAGACCAATGCTTCTCTCTTTACAAGGGCACTGGGACAGATAAGGAGGAAGGCAGACAGGGTACAATGTCACGTAAAGTAATTTTATTTTACACAGATCATACAGAGAAGAGGTGGAAAGTATAAACACTTAAAGTAATTTTGTATAATAAATTTGGGAAGGCTGATTAGAAAAATTAAAATCAAGAGGCATCTTTTGTTATCTTCACAAAAGCTCATAACCCAGGAGTCACTGTGAAACTCTCCATGCCCTTAACAGTCAACTCTCACTTGACTCTAATGTTGTTCAACTGTTTCCTCCACTTCCACGTTGTCTCAATGGTGGTGCCCTTTGAAATGTTTGTGGTTGACCTGCACCATATTTTACAAAGCTTTCCTTCTTGGATTTAATTCCTATTGGTCTTCAAAACAAGAGTTTTCTTTACAGCTTGATTTAAATAAAGTCAGGATGCTGCAGTTAAAACAGCACAAATTTGCAAGGCTTTTGCTTGTACAAACACACATCTGTGCATGCGCACACACACACACAAAGACAGGAAGAGAGAGAGGGCAGAGAGAGAGCGCAGGATGGATATTTGAGCAGAAACAGAGAAAATGAGAGACAAAAACTACCTTTAGTTTTCTATGAAATAGAAACAATTATACCTGACTTCTGGTACAATGTTTGATTGTTCCTTTTCCTTGTGGAAAGCCTGGTGGTCAGGTTATTTATTTTTTAAATGCCTCTGAGTGGGACAACCTTGACTCTCTTGTTTTGATTTTTTTGGAGAATAGTTTTCCCATAAAATAGAAACTTGGTAATAAAAATCAATGTATACCCATCAATATAATTACTGGAGTCAAGGGAGATTTTTTTTTTTCCATATTATCTTTTGGAACAATCTGAAAAGAAATCTGCTTAGGAAAAAGGCAAGGACAGTTTATTATAGTGATAGAGAAAATGGACTAGACTGGTGCTTCCCAAACCTCAGTGCACATATGCGCCACCTGGGGATCTTTTTAAAGGACAGATTCTGACTCAGGAGGCCTGCAGTGGGTCTGCCATCCTACGTATCTAATGAACTCCCGGATGCTGCTGCTGCTACTGCTGCTGCCTGTGGACCACACTGTGAGCAGTGAGGACCCAGAGGACTGCTGACAGTCTCATCTAAATCTAATATCCTTACACAATAGTGCTTGAGTTATCAGTTGTAAAGTCCTGAAAAAGGAAGCAAAGTGAAAGTTCATACTGAGCCTTAAATTAGAAAGCTGGAAGGGTACTTAAGGGGAATCCTGATTTATTCCCCAACACATGATGTTCTATAGTATCACAGAGAAACCCTTCCAGATGGCTGAATAAGTATGTGTTCGTAACAGTCGCCTTTGAAGATAGCCTGCAACATGGCTTGGTCATTAATTCAGTCTTTAATGATCTCAAAAATATTTAGCAAAAGTTTCCTTTGCTGTATCATCAGTTAATTCTTCATGTACAGACTTCCATTTAGACAGAAAATTCCTCTAAATGATACCCCTTTATAAACTAGAAAACTATTCATTAATATGTAATCTTTCTGTTTCCATTCTTTACGCTAAGCTATCTCAGACGGTTTAGACGTTTCTCAATGGGACATTTTCCAAGCCTTTAATCATCTGGGTAATCTTATCCAAGTGATGTCATTCCCCTTAGAGAGTAATTTATTCTACCCTCAGTTAAAAAACATCCATCCTCTTTGTTTTCATTCTTTCAATCCCTAAAGGCCTACTTCTTTTCAAGAATTTCTACATCATCACCGTAAAGGATCATTATCATCTCCTTAAGATCTTATGGTGAGTAACCTCCAAAATCTCAGTCTTGTTAGGTCATTCAGTCGCAACACAACTGAACTGAACACAAGGAAGAGACCATAATTAGTAGACATACTATCACCGTGTTGCACCCCTGATGTTTATGCATTTTGGTGTTTTGCCCCGATAATCTAATTGTTTTCTAAGTATTTCCCAAACTATTGAAATATAAGACACATGGACGCAGCTAAGTACATTGGAAAAAATCCCAGTAATTTCTTATATCTCACTTTGTATTACACACAAAAACTTAGTATTTATCAGGCAAGTTAACATTATTGAGTAAAAACTTCCTTTTTTTTTTTTGAGATGGAGTCTCGCTCTGTCACCCAGGCTGGAGAGAAGTGGCGTGATCTCAGCTCACTGCAAACTCCACCTCCCGGGTTCACGCCATTCCTCTGCCTCAGCCTCCCAAATAACTGGGACTACAGGCGCCCACCACCACACTCGGCTGATTTTTTGTGTTTTTAGTAGAGACAGAGTTTCACCGTGTTAGCCAGGATAATCTCAATCTCCTAACCTCATGATCTGTCCACCTCTGCCTCCCAAAGTGCTGGGATTACAGGCGTGAGCCACTGCGCCTGGCCAGAAGCGTCCTTCTTTTTAAAGCAGGGATGATAACAGAGATTCATACAGATTAAATTAGATTTCATATATATTACATATATATGGATTATATTAGATACTGCATATATAGAGATTATAAACATGCCTAGCACACATTGGTCATTCAATAAACAGTTACTTCATTTTTCTGCAAGTAATGAAATTTACCAATGAGACCATCACTAGTACTTCGGATAGCATTTTTTACATAGCAAGCAGTTGATAAATATGTTGAATGAATATGTCAAAATATAAGTCTAATCAGGCTGAGAATCTGAACAAAGAAAAATCATTTGAGTTGGTTAAGTCCCACTTTCATTATATGGATTGATTCACATCAATTCCTCAGACTTAGCTTTTAAAGGTTTTAGTCCCAGGGTTAAGCAACATAACAAAAACCAGATACCAGATTTAGATGAGACTAGCATCTATCTAGGTCATTAGAATTGTTTTGGAATAAATAGCCATAGAAAAAGTGCTTAGAGTTTTTTAGAGGAAAGATATATAAATGAATTCTATTACATAAGGATTATATTACTTTGCTGAAAGCCTTTATTTAGATAGGCAAGACTGTGACCATTTACCTATAGGGACTGTCAAAATAATATTAAATGTCACAGTTAACTGACACGTTAGGGCCAAGACTCATGAAGAAGGTGATAATGAGCAAACTTGACCTCTCAGTGCCATACAGACTTCTATGTCTAAAAGAAAGGATGTATTTTGGCATAGCCACTGATTAGTGGGGTAATTTTTGATATCTTAGGTTACTTAAAGCTGTATTTTCTCATTTGTATGAATGAAAATTAAATTTTATCAACATATATATTAAATAACAAAGCACTTTATTAAAACCTTTGTCACAGTGTCTAATAAATTTTAACTGTTTTTCACAGACACTCATTGTTTACGTAGGTAACTTTTTTTTTTTTTCTTTCAAGGTGGAATCTCACTCTGTCGCCCAGGCTGGAGTGCAATGGCACAATCTCGGCTCACTGCAACCTCTGCCTCCTGGGTTCAACCAATTCTCCTATCTCAGCCTCCCAAGTAGCTGGGACTACAGGTGCCTACCACCAGGCCTGGCTAATTTTCGTATTTTTAGTAGAGACGAGGTTTCAGCTTGTTTGTGAGGCTGGTCTTTAACTCCTGACCTCAGGTTAATCCACCTGCCGTGGCCTCCCAAAGTGCTAGGATTACAGGCGTGAGCCACCATGCCCAGCCGATGTAGGTATCCTTTTAAGAAATAAATTAGAACTCTTGAACTCTACATCTGGAATGATTTTATATATCTAATTATGCTTATATCTAAAATGTTAAAAAATTGATATTTGTGGCTTCAAAATGAGTGATGACGTATGATATTTATTTTCACGTGTTATTTCTAGATTTTAATAAAAAGCCTAAATGATTACATGATTATACATTAGCATTTGCAGTTATAATTGACATAAAATATTTTCCCCTATAAAGGAGCATAACTTCATTATTATCAAGTAATCTTAATAGTGATGACAAAAATCTATTAAAACTACTAAAACAAAATTTAAGGCAAAATATGACAATGCAGAAATCAAAGAAAATATTTACTGCCAAATTCAAACAGATTTTAAAGCAAATTTGGGGCTGGGTGCTGTGGCTCATTCCTGTAATCCCAGCACTTTGGGAGACCAAGGTGGATGAATGGCTTTAGGTCAGGAGTTCGAGACCAGCCTGGCCAACATGGCAAAACCCCATCTCTACTGAAAATGTAAAAATTAGCTGTGTGGGATGGTGCACACCTGTAAGCCCAGCCACTCAGGAGGCTGAGGCAGAAGAATCCCTTGAACCCAGGAAGCAGAGGTTGCAGTGAGCTGAAATCACGCCACTGCACTCCAGCTTGGGCTACAAAGAAAGATTCTGTCTTAACAACAACAACAAAAAAAGATAAGGAAAGCAAATTGGGGACAGTCTTTGTCATAAATTTGGCATTAATAAATCTGTTGGTAAATTATTTTAATTAATGTTTTAAAACTGAACATATGCATGGTTTAAAGTAAAGTAAGTAGTTTCATGGTAGGAAAAATAACAAGCCCTCTAACCAATCCTTTTCCCCAAATTCCCACTCTCCAGAAACACTTTAAATCTTTTATTATTTTGCTATTTATCTTCATATCTTTAAGTAATTAGCATTTCAGACTACAGTTGACCCTTGAGCAACACAGTTTTGGACTGTGTGGGCCCACTTATACTTTTTTTTTTTTTTTCTTTTTTTTTTGAGACAGGGTCTCACTCTGTTACCCAGGCTGGAGTGAAGTGGTGCAATCTCAGTTCACTACAACCTCCACCTCCCGGGCTTATGCAGTTCTCCTGCCTCAGTCTCTTATGTAGCTGGGACTACAGGCCAGGCCACCACACCCAGCTAATTTTTGTATTTTTTGTAGAGATGGGGTTTCGTTATGTTGGTCAGGCTGGTCTCAAACTCCTGACCTCAGATGAACCACCCACCTCAGCCTTCCAAAGTGCTGGGATTACAGGTGTGAGCCACCGTGCCAGGCCAAGGGTCCACTTCTATTTATTTCCATGCACTTCAGATATGTACTTTCTTCATCCCCCTTCATCCCAATAGAGTAATGTCAGAATTTTTGCTAGATCAGTACCCATTACTTACATTATTATGACTATGTAAGTGTTATGCATAGTTGAACCACATAGTATAATTACTCATACTTTTACACAAGGTATATTTTTTATATCTTGGTGTTATTTTGTTCTTTGCTCATTTTTTCCTGAATATAATAATATTTAAAAAATTTTTGCTTAGATTTCTAAATACATCACTAACTTACATCCAAATTCTCCACCAGTGAAAAAATCTCTCAGTCTGTTCAAACTCCTTAGGTATTTAGTCAATATCATCCGTTCAAAGAAAACTCTCCAAAAGCCTTTCAATTAACTTGCTTGTACTGGTTGCCTTCTAGATTTGGCATATATTAAATAGTACTCATCTTGAGAGTTTACGTCCTCCTTTTTCAGGGGACTGTATTTGTCCATGTCTTACGTTACATCACTTGTTTTCTGGACTTTATATGGCCATTGTTTGGGGTTTAATCACTTGTATTGCAGGGTACATATATTCCAAACTTAACTTTTTGGAAAGTACATTTTTTTTTTACCTGTTCTTGAATGTCATTTTTTAAAATTTTTTATTATACTTTAAGTTCTAGGGTACATGTGCACAACGTGCAGGTTTGTTACATATGTAAACATGTGCCATGTTGGTGTGCTGCACCCATCAACTCGTCAGCACCCATCAACTCATCATTTACATCAGGTATAACTCCCAATGCCATACCTCCCCCTTCCCCATAATAGGCCCCAGTGTGTGATGTTCCCCTTCCCGAGTCCAAGTGATCTCCTTGTTCAATTCCCACCTATGAGTGAGAAGGTGCAGTGTTTGGTTTTCTGTTCTTGGAATAGTTTGCTGAGAATGATGGTTTCCAGCTGCATCCATGTCCCTACAAAGAACACAAACTCATCCTTTTTTATGGCTGCATAGTATTCCATGGTGTATATGTGCCACCTTTTCTTAATCCAGTCTGTCACTGATGGACATCTGGGTTGATTCCAAGTCTTTGCTATTGTGAATAGTGCTGCAATAAACATACATGTGCATGTATCTTTATAGCAGCATGATTTATAATCCTTTGGGTATATACCTAGTAATGCAATGGCTGGGTCATATGGTATTTCTAGTTCTAGATCCTTGAGGAATCGTCATACTGTTTTCCACAATGGTTGAACTAGTTTATAATCCCACCAACAGTGTAAAAGTGTTTCTATTTCTTCACATCCTCTCCAGCAGGAAGGTACATTTTTAAGACCTTACTTGTCACAACATGAATTGATTCTACCTTTAGGGTTGAGAGTTAACCTTTGTGGTTAATTGATAGACCCCTAAATCAAAAATCATTTTTCCTCAAAATTTTGAAAGTATTGCTCTATTACTTTCTACTGGCCAATATTGGGTTGAGAGGTCTAAAGCCAGTCTGCTGCTTCTTTCTTCTATGACATCTAATTTTTTTTCTCTGCAGTGCGTTTGGCTCTTCATTTCTTCACCATATTTTTGAAATTTTACAATAATACTTCTTGGTATGGCAGTAATCTATGTTTAGGTCACTGCCTAGCCTCATTCTATCTGGAAACTTATAGTATTCGATTCTGGGGAATTACTTTAAATAATTTATGTAATGATTTTCTACATTTCATTGTCTCTATTCTCTCTTTTGGAATTCCTGTTATTTAGCTATTGGAATTTACAGAGTACTCATCGAACTTTCTCTCATTCACTTTTTATCATTTTTCTTAGTTTTCTAGGAGATTCTTCATTTTGTCTTCCTAATCTTCTTTTTGAGGTTTCATTTCTGCTATTTTAACCTCTGCATGTTTTCTTGTCCTCTGAATTATTCTTAAAATATCACCTTTTATTCCACTTCTACAATTGTAATATCTTCCCTTATTACAATACTACTATTATAATAATAGTATTAATAATAGGTTTCTTTTTTGGTTTTAGTTTGATTCTCCCTGTATATTTTCTGTTTCCTTCAGATCGTTCTAGTCAGCTTATTTTGATTTCTGCTATTTATATCAGACAACGTCCCTAAATGTTTGGTGATCCTTTACAGTCTGCTCCCATCAAAGAGGAGGGCACTAAGAGGCTGATTGAAAGTTTTGCCTTCATGGTAAAGGCTTGTGGACTGTGGATCTCACTGTAGGGTGCTATGATTAAGCCATTTTGTTAGACAAATCCCAGTGTCAGTAACATTTACTTAATCTCCCTGTTTCATATGAAGCCTTACCCCCTGCTGTGCCTGGTGTTTCCCAGCCCAGAAAATAAACCTCTCATCCACAGCCCTTGTGGCGGAAGAGAACTTTGGGGTTTCCTTCATCTTACATATTCTTTCAACTCACCCTCCTTTTTTCTTTGTAAAGCTCTACTTCATCTCCCACATCCAGAGTTATTTGGCATCACCAATGCCTGAGAATACTAAGGATTCTTTGGAGTAAATCAACTTGTTGTTTCCCCTTTCCTCACTCTCAGTTTAGGATTTCACTTTTTCAGGTCTGCTGCATTCGATTGCTTTATCTATCTGCATTTCATCTTTAACCATGTCATGGTTTTATCTCTTCTCTTTTTGCTTTGTCCTTGTAGGTTTATGTTTTTAAAGATATATATATTTACTGATGTTTTAGTGGAGGGTTAGGAAGGACTGAAAGGAAATGCTTATGTGCAACCCAGTACCTTTAACTGGACGTCTCTATAAATAGTTGGTAACTATATGTTGAGATTTTATTAAACTTCCCCTGTTCTATAGCCCAGAAGATATAAATGTTTTTTGTTTGTTTTTAGTTTTAGTTTTGTTGTATTGTAATTGGACATTTTCTGGTGTTATTCTCCTATGTGGAAACAAAAATTTGTGCTAATGGTTACCATACTGCCCAATAAAGTTTCCATATTTCCCAAGCTTTCTGAATTGTCACTCAATAAATGGTTACAAATACCTCTTGAGATTCTGAGTTCTCTTAAACCTAGACTTTCTATTACAAAACTAATCACAGGGAAATTCAACTGGCCCTTCCCAGGCACAGTGATGAAACTTAGTTGGTTTTTAACTATCAAGAACTACCCTAGTATGGAAGATTCTTTGCTTTATAAAGTTAGAACAGCCCTAGACAACAAGCAATATTCCAGCTTCTTAGAGAAGATCATGAGACAGATCTTTGTTTAAGAAGAAAAGCACTCTGACAAATGCTTTCGCTGTGCCAGGCTGGTCTCTCTGAATGGCTTCCTTGGGTCCCTGCATGCTTGAGGAGTGAATATGAGGAGATCCTACTTTCTCTGGAAGTGTCGCTGTTTATAACTTTCCAGTGGCATCAGGTCCTGTTATAGTTTGCTGAAAGGTCCACAGGTAAACATTATTTTAAAAAAACTGGATTGACTTTCTGCTGTACTGCAATTCATGAAGCATCCTGAAGCTGACTGATTTCCAGGCTTGTACTACAGGTTTTGGGGTGGGTTTTTTTTTTTCTTCCAGTTCTATTTAGCACCGCTTGTTTTCCTCCTGATCCATATTCTACATATCTATTTAGTTTACCAACATCTCAAGTGTGGTTTCACAGATCCGTCAAAATTTACAGTAAATTAGAAAGGTAATGTTTCCAAGAAGATTTAAAATTACTGGTAGTAAAATAATGACCACAACCCAGATTGGACCCTCTGGAGAAGGCTGAGGTTTGCTTTTCCTGAAATGGTCAATTTTAGATTGCAATTGAGGCAGCTTCCTGAGTGATGAGTGAGTCAAGGAGAAGGAGTTTAACAAGCCCATATGTTTCAAGTTCTATAATCTCACTCTCCTGGTATAGATCCATCATGTTTTCTGCAAAGTTATTTTTATGCCTTCTTTTCCCTAAGCACCACAATATACAAAACCACACAAACACTGTAGTGGTTGTTTTGTCATTGACATTGTTATTTACAATTAAGCGTTTTTAAAGTAAACCTGTTGTCTTGTAAAGGCGATGTGAGAAAATGTTCAGTGTATCAGTTTTAGAGGTTTAATGAGCTCAGTGTTAAAGATGTAAAGGTCCCTCCTTTCCATTTTCTTTAAAAACTAAACTATTCCTCCACTTTCAATATATCCAAAGTAAGGTCACACACTGCCTTCAGTTAAAAAGGCAGCATGCTTTAAGTGGATGTAAATGATTGGTTAATTTACAGTGAGGCTGACAGAAGAAAGAAAACAAGGTTGGGGTAAGGGCTGTAGTCCAAATTTGCCAGTTTCCCAGGTGAGTGCTCTATTTGAATTAAAATATTGGTTTTGCTAGCTCAAGTCAACAGAGACTTCTTTCCCCACAATTCCACACAGTACATAAAGAACAAACCTCAAAGCAATTCAGTGGGCACATATTTGGTAGTTGAAGCACTCTATCTTGCAAAGCACATTAAAAGAGAAATAAAATCCTTACTGCATTCAGACAAGGCTCCTTCCCATCTGAATATAATGTGACCACAACATGGAGTACAGAAACTAGTTACAGGTGAACCTCAAAAGACTGGCCTATTAGGTCAGCACATACTCATTTAACTAGTTTGCCTCCATGATTTCTGAAACTGGATTGACTCTTTCAATAAACTACAAGGCTGGGCATCAAATTAATGTGAAATACCTCTTGAAATTTAGCTGTACTTCACCAAATTTGAAGTTGAGTTAATAAAAGAGGGTATAACCTTTAGTTTCCTTATAATAAAACTTATTTATGAACTTTCCAATTTCGATATGGGGAAAAATGCATATCAAGAAGTTTTCCATTGCTCTCCCATAAATACTATTGCCCTATAACAATTTTTATGTGCAAAATTATGCATAAGGTTATTTGTTTCTAAATATTTGATGCAAGATTTGCCTTAGTGTATATTCAAAACATTGATCAAGATTTCTCCATACTCATTCTAAAAGAAAAAACTCCAGACATAAATTGTGAGTAGTTTTAGCTTAATTAGATGCATATGTCCAGCTTTTTTCTCTGTCTTGAAATCCTAGGAATATTTCTAGGTTTGGATTTACAAAATTAATATATTTACAAGCACAAAATACAAAGTCAGGCTTGCTTTAACATTGGAGTAGCCTAGAACAGCTTGGTGGAGTAGACATTTTTTCCCAAATGTTTCCAGACCACCAGTTTTTTCACATATGCCCACTGGGTGGGAGGTAAGAATACAACACTGACTTAGACATGGTTTCCAATATCTCAATGAGCACACTGGAAGGAGGCAAAGGACTGGTCCAAACAAGAAGCTGCTCTCAGTTCTTCTGAGGCCAATATCTGGAAAATCACATGAATAACAGATACTTTTTTTCTCTCTCTCTCCTGGAAGTAGATACAGTCAGTTGAGGCCAGCATCAAAGAAAAACTCAGTCAGGACCTTTAAATTCATGAGAATGAGAAAAAATCACGCACAAATTCTCTCCTCAAATCATCTAGTAATGCTTTATGAGACCAGTGATATACAGCATTAACCTTCAAGAAACTCAAGGCAGAGCACAGAAGAATGCTGAAAAGGTCAGACCTTCCACCATAATTACTACCAAAAATTCAGAGGATACTTTCAGTATTAAAATTTCCCAATTATTCACACTTATAAAAACACTGAAAAGCATTAAAGAGGGAAATGACTTTCTCTTCCAGTTTTAGTTAATTGGGCAAAGCTAGTTGTGCTTGTTAGCAAACAAACAGATTACACTCATTGAATTATTTTTCTGCCATGAATTTTAAGTACAACTGTGGCAAGAGAGGTTTCCTTGGTTTGAAGATTTTAAAAGCCTATACATTTCTTTGAAGGCATGAAAACAGAAATCTAAGACAAAAGCTTTGGAAACCACTCATATTTTCTATCCAGATATATATTCATTCCACAGTGTTTGCAGTCATGTGGGTTGAAGTGGTTTTGTTTTAATGAACTTGTCCCATTTCTCATTTAGAAGACCTCTCCTTTACAAGATTCCCTGATATCAGCTTGAATTCTCTTCCTCCTCTTTGTCTAGTGCTCTCTGGAAACTGGACTTGCTTCTGCAAAGTGCTGTAAAATTGTGTCCAAGGTTTAATATTAGATTGCATTTTCCACACACCCAAGACACAAGCAGTGGGAATGTAATTTATATCACTAATATCCAAGGAATGGCAAAGAGTAAATCTGCTCAATTCTTTGGATCCTTGTGGACCATGGTATATTTTAAAGCAGAAGACACTTAGACCAGGATTTCATAGTTATCATGACCTGTGAGGCAATTTGGGTTTTTCCAGTGATAGGAAGGACAAGTAGGGGTAAAAAAACATGTATTTTGATTGCAATGTAAAGAACAACTAGATTTCATATGAAGAAAAAAGCTTTCTATTTCTGCAGCTCTGCCCCATGAACTTTCCTGGTTACCAGAATTACTGGAATTGCCTAATAAGTCTTTTATTCAGTCATTCTTCTAAATAACATTTATTAACCATTTTCTCTGTCCATGGCATGCTACACAATGCTACAATATATAAGTAAGTATATATCTATGTATGAACATATATACATATTTCTTTCTTTGAAGGTAAATACTACATATATACATATACCTCTATACAAATAAATTATAACCCATTGGAGGTGGGTATCTACCCATACTACTCTCTATCATACAAGACAAGACAAAACCAAACTAAACTAAAGTGATATAGTTGTATTAAAAAGCATGAGGGGAGCCTGGGGCATGGGTAGAAAAATTCCACTGAGGGCATTCAGAGGGGCTTCCTAGAGGAGACAGATAAAATTTTGGCTGAACAGAATTTTGAAAGGTAGAAGTGGGGTTAAAAGATGTTAAGCAGCTAACACCCTGCAATTAAATGTAAAGGCCACACTTCCCCCAGGACAGTTCTTCTGTACTTCCCTCAAAATGATCACCAACTAGACCAGCTTATGAAATACTGCCGTGGTTGTCATCTCTAAAAACATTACTGCTCACATATGCAAAGGTAAGAAACCAGAATTATAGTACTTGCTATTTATAAAATATAAGAGTAATTCTTATCAGATTGGTGCTACAAGAAGAAAAATTTAATATTTGTAATGTTTATATAGAGATTTATCTCTGAGACGCTCCTCTCATATACATTATTTCCTGGTATAATCTAATATTTGCTAGGAATCTTCCTCATGTTCAATACTTTTTAGAACTATAATAAATAATCCAATTCAATTTTAAAAATAATAATGTTTTCCTCCAAATTCTAATAATCCTGTGATACAATCTGTCCCCAGTTGTGGTTACATGTAGTAATTTCCTTTCCTTTTCAATTTCATTGTCAAGTTCTTTTCTTTGTCCCATTAATTTTTTTATATGTAGTCTTTTGGTTCAAAGGGGTCACAGGAGGTTGGTCGGGTCGGGTTCTTTAGAATTCATAGTTTCATGATATCTTTTCAATTTATTTATTTAATGTTCCAGATATTAGTCTTCTGCAATATTATATAAAACAACTAATGGATGTCATTGCTGACTGGGTCAGGTGTTTCATTTGTACATTTAAACTTAGCTGTAATAAATCTTACGTGAGTCTATTTGACTTTCTTGGTGGTAGAGGGGCAAGGCAGGTATGAGGGAGGTAGTGCTGCACATACATATTAAAGCTATCTCAAAATCAGCCCTCTTTTCCAAAGTAAATTTCTTTCCAAGCAGATGAGCCCTTCTTTTGAAATAAATACTTAATTGCCATAAGCATTTGCATTTATAAGTTTGGGGTAGATTTTAGTAGTGATAATATCTGGATTTTACTATCAGTCCTTTGCAAATGTGGATAGAAAATATTCATATACCCAATAAATAAAAGCTGTATATTTTTTCTTAATGATTAATGTACAAGCATATAATTTCTCAGATTCCCCTTCCTGGGAGCATCCCAATTGCTTCATAAAGAGTTATATTCCTCTTGCACTTTCTATATGGTCTTGGGGGTTGGGTGTTAGCCAGGCTAACCTTCCATTATGGCTTCCTGTCCTGATAATTATACCCAGAGGATGAACTGACCTAAATATAAAACATTAGATTGAGACTCTGAATCTAGGGTGTGTGATACAAGGACACAGGTAGACAGGATGGTCAAATCACTGTCGTAGCAGTGGTACTGATGATGGTGGTGGTGGCAGTGTCAATAGGAATGGTGGTGGCTGTTACTTCATCTCACCATATGCACCTGCAGTGTAAACTTAGCTGTGGTTCTGTTTGGATAAACACCCTTGTTTCCCACAGATTTTAAAATTTTGGTTTCTTGGTCTTTTACCAATTCTGTGGGTCCTAATATATTTACCATCTGTCCCTTTAAATTTTGATTTTTTACTTCAACAACCAAGGATAGTTTGGGTGGCTTGCAACCACCCTGCAAGAAACCAGATAGATATGGAGAGTAGGGTGCTTGCAACCACCCTGCAAGAAACCAGATAGATATGGAGAGTATCATCCTGAGAGCAAATCCACAGGAAATGGGATTGATATCAAGGTCTTACTGAGTGGTTAGGAGGATTAAAACTTCAAACCTGTTGGAAGCACAATATGATACACAATCCACTTTTAATCATTTGATTTAAAATAAGAAGGCCCTTAGAGTGAGTGTGCAATACATAATAGTTTTATACTTGATATTTTCCTAGTTTCTATAATTATGCTGTGGCATATGATAGAACTCCTCATTTTTAGGAAATATACACTGAAATATTTAAGAGTGAAATGGCATCATGACTGCAACTTACTCTGAAAGAGTTTAGAAAACAAGTAAAGACAGATGAGACAGCAAGAAAGACAGAGAGAAAGCAAATGTAGTAAAATGTTAACATTTGAAGATATGGGTGATGGGTATCAACAGTTAAGATTTCCTTGCATTATTTTCACAAATTTTCTACAAGTTTGTCAAAAACAAAAACATTTAAGTCTTAAAGTTATGGTGCTTTATAGGTTCATCTAATCTACCCTTCCTTTCTCTTACAATTGAGGAAACATATTTGAGAAGTTCAGCAAGTTGCTCAACATCACATTGCTTGACAATAATAAAGTCTCTCTCCAATAAAGATGTGAAAACAAGGCAGAGACCAAGGAAGTAGAGGGTCTCATTGAGGTTCTAGTTGGAGAGATAAGAGGGGTCAGGTCCATTCCATAATAAAAAGGTAGGGAAAATTGGATTGAGGGAGGATCCATTATAGAGAGACAGAACCTTGAGAGTTTTGCAAGAAGAGCTGGAAGATGAGGGTAGGGCTGGCGAGTATCATGGAGAGAAAAACAGCTGAGAAGGATACCAATGTATACAGTATTTTTAAGGTAGAAGTTACTTGTCTTTGCAAACGGACTCATTGGTGGCCCTGCATCCTGGATGGAAGGAAGGTGCAGATGCTTATGTCACATTTACAGACATGAGGGCTCATAATAGAGATCTTACAGCCATGGACAAGTTACTTCGCTTTTCTGATCTCAGTTTTCTCATCAGTAAAATAGGTATAACAGGACCTCATGGGTTTTAGGGAAGATGAAATGAGTCATTACAGGTAAAGTGGTTAAACAATGCCTGGCACATACTAAGTGCACAGTACCTATTAGCTATTTGATCTAGGGATAGGGCTTAGAAATATATGCCTGTCTTGTTTCTTTTATGTAGTTTTATTTGAAGTATACATTTGTATCACTCTATGCATATGAAGAAGAGTAAGCACTGGAAATTCTGACTAAGCCAAAAAGTTCCAGAAAAGGTCTACACTATAACCTGACTTGTAAGAATTCATCAGTTCTAATGGGCACACACAATGACCAGTGTATTGCAAGAAGATGGCTTGACCAAAAAGATTCAGGAAGAAAACTGAATATGCACAGCTTAATCTCTTATCTCCTGGGATATGCTGTCTCTGAATGACCTTATTAATTATAAAATGATGGTAATGAGACATTTTGAAATAAACTAATATGGAAGGCCTATGTTTCAATCAAATTCTAGCTTCTAAGTATTTACTGGTGAGAAAGAATGCCTACATAGCACTTACATTCTATTTAGAGAGGCAGAATATAGTAAGCAAAATTGTAATATGATTATAATTGTGTACCAGTATGTCATGTAGCAATAAATTCTATTAGAATGAAAGAACAGGATAAAAGAATCAAAGGTGACAGAAGGGTGGTTTTGTAGATAGGATGATCAGAGAAGGCCTCTCTGAAGATGTGACATTTGAGCAGATCTGAAAGAAGTGAGGGGTGAGCCAAATGAAGTTCTGATGGAAGAATATTCCAGTGAGAAGAAACAGCAAGTGGCAATAACCTTGGTGTAATGGCCAAAAACACGAAAACTATATGGTTCCCAGGCAATAAGGAAGGAAAGGAGCTTGAAAAACAGGTTGGAAAGATAGGACAGACTGCCTCCTCAAGTGGGTCCCTGACCCCCGTGTAGCCTAACTGGGAGACACCTCCCAGTAGGGGCCGACTGACACCTCATACAGGTGGGTAAGCCTCTGGGATGAAGCTTCCAGAGGAAGGATCAGGCAGCAATATCTGCTGTTCTGCAGTATTTGCTGTTCTGCAGCCTCTGCTGGTGATACCCAGGCAAACAGGGTCTGGAGTGGACCTCCAGCAAACTCCAACAGACCTGCAGCTGAGGGACCTGACTGTTAGAAGGAAAACTAACAAACAGAAAGGAATAGCATCAACATCAATAGAAAGAACATCCACACCAAAACCCCATCTGTAGGTCACCAACATCAAAAACCAAAGGTAGATAAAACTACAAAGATGGGGAGAAACCAGAGCAGAAAAGCTGAAAATTCTAAAAACCAGAGAGCCTCTTCTCCTCCAAAGGATCGCAGCACCTCGCCAGCAATGGAACAAAGCTGGATGGAGAATGACTTTGACGAGCTGACAGAAGTAAGCTTCAAAAGGTCAGTAATAAGAAACCTCTCTGAGCTAAAGAACGATGTTCAAACCCATCTCAAGGAAGCTAAAAACCTTCAAAAAGATTGGATGAATGGCTAACTACAATAAACAATGTAGAGAAGACCTTAAATGACCTGATAGAGATGAAAACCATGGCACGAGAACTATGTGATGCATGCACAAGCTTCAATAGCAGATTCGATCAAGTGGAAGAAAGGGTATCAGTGATTGAAGATCAAATTAATGAAACAAAGCGTAAAGACTAGGTTAGAGAAAAAAGAGTAAAAAGAAATGAACAAAGCCTCCAAGAAATATGGGACTGTGTGAAAAGACCAAATCTACATTCAATTGGCGTACCTGAAAGTGACGAGGACAATGGAACCAAGCTGGAAAATACTCTTCAGGATATTACCCAGGAGAACTTCCTCAGCCTGCCAAGGCAGGCCAACATTCAAATTCAGGAAATACAGAGAACACCACAAAGATACTCTTCTAGAAGAACAACCCCAAGACACATTATCAGATTCACCAAGGTGGAAATGAAGCAAAAAATATTAAGGGCAGCCAGAAAGAAAGGTCAGGTTATCCATCAGACTAACAGCAGATCTCTTGACAGAAACTCCACAAGCCAGAAGAGCGGGGGACGTTATTCAACATTCTTAAAGAAAAGACTTTTCAACCCAGAATTTCATATCCAGCCAAACTAAGCTTCATAAGTGAAGGAGAAATAAAATCTTTTACAGACAAGAAAATGCCAAGAGATTTTGTCACAACCAGGCCTGCTTTATAAGAGTTCCTAAGGAAGCACTAAACATGGAAAGGAACAGCTGGTACAAGCCACTGCAAAAACATGCCAAATTGTAAAGGTCATCAATGCTAGAAAGAAACTGCATCAACTAACAGGCAAAATAACCAGCTAACATCATAATGACAGGATCAAATTCACACATAACAATAATAACCTTAAATGTAAGTGGGCTAAATGCCCCAATTAAAAGACAAAGACTGGCAAATTGGATAAAGAGTCAAGATCCATCAGTGTACTGTATTCAGGAGACCAATCTCACATGCAGAGACACACATAGGCTCAAAATAAACAGATGCAGGAAGGTCTATCAAGCAAATGGAAAGCAAAAAAAAAAAAAAAAAAAAAAAGGCAGGGGTTGCAATCCTAGTCTCTGATAAAACAGACTTTAAACCAACAAAGATCAAAAGAGATCAAGAATGCCATTACATAATGGTAAAGGGATCATTACAGGACATCCTGCTGGCGTGTTTCAGCAGAATCCTTTTTGCATTGTCTTAAGCGGTTTCTCAAAATTAAGGACAGTACATTTTTTTTGTGATCAGGAGGCTATTTATTAATAAGTTACACAAATATATAATCAAAGGCTTATGATAAAACTGAAAAGAAACTTAGAAGTAATTTGTTCAATATTCCTAATGCTTTTGTCTCTTAACATCCTGATATGACCTCTTTGACCACACATCTATCAGGCTATCACTAAGATGAACCAGCATTACTAAAGAATATTAATTCTGCAAGAAAATAATGACTTAATCTTTAATGCTAAACTTTAAAAATATCTCAAATGCCTAGCAATTTGGACATTTTACTTAGAAAACTATTTTATGTAGTATTACATATCTTGGTGTTATTTCCCGAGGATTCGTTCTTTCCTAAATTTCTGTAGACTTAAAATTTAATTATGTGTCAGGAACTCATTATCCGTGCATTCTTAAAAGAATGTTATTTTGATTGTATTCGAAATCAGATGGTTTTATAAAAAGACACATCTTTTAAATGAATTTAACCTGTGAGAAAAAAAATGGGGGAATATAAAAGTTATAGCTATCTGAAACTTGAAAACTAATGGTCTTTTCTTGCTTCAAAGTTACAGTCATCTGAATGAAATACATGTGAAGAGCAATATCCACAAACTAATTTTCATTGATATGTCATTAAGGCATATTAACCAATTAGCATAGCATTCCATCTGAGAACTTGTGCCTGAATGTATGTATATTTTTGCATTTATTATACATCAAACTCAAAGGCAGCCCTTCATGTTTCCTAGGAAGTAGTATAGATAAACAGATGGATCATAAAATACACTCTTTTTTTGGCTTGTTCAAAAGCAACCCAACCTTTATGAGAAGTTACTTTGCATAAACATTTTTCAAAGACAGTCTACAAATAAGGCACTAATAAAATTCAAAATAAATATTTTACAACTGAAATATAAGAATACCTTTCTCTCTTCAAATATCTGTCACAATTTTACTTCCAGAATGGAATGGGAATGTTGTTGTTTGGGACATAAAGTTAGCTAGTAAGAGTCTTCCCCTTTTTCCTTTTAACCATGGATAGCAGATGCCACAGTAAAGATTTCTCCACCAAAGAAAATTACAATATTAAGATTTCCTTGTTCAAGGTGTCAATTCATTTTAATGACTGTACTAATTACAATAGTTTTTTTTTTCTCAAAACTGAGCCTCTATGTAAATAAAACAAAGCAAAAGGCAAATCTAGGAAAGTTCGAGTAGAAACTCTAATTTTAAAAGGTAATATGTGGTAAAAAATTATTTTAATGGCAATATTCAATCCTAATTAGAGGATGGCCTAGACTGTGTTTGGTGCTGTGAAGAATATACATAGGCACAAATATTCTGGAAAACAACTGTGCTCTATTTTTTCAAAGCATTAAAAATGTGCATGTCCTTTTGACTCAATAAGCTTATTTCTAAAAACAATGGCCTTTTAAATACTAAGATTATTCATGCTTTAAAATTTTTTATGTTTTTGCATATTTTTCCAATTTTTTCTCATGACAATAAATTATACTTTAATGAGTTATACATTCATTCATAGAATCTGTCCTTGAGCAGACAGAGAGACATATTATGGACATACCAACCTGGCAATTTGCCTTCAATACACTAATAGGGTATTACAGATGATTTCCCAAAGTGCCATCAATGTTGTCAATACACTTGCTATTCTTAACATTGGCTGTTTAGGGCAGAAATAACTCAGGCATAAGATACAAGACTGAGCTGGTTGACCTGTTATGTGCCTTCTAATTTAAAAAATCTTTATCTTTTTGAATTTTTCTCCATAAATTACAAAGGGACTACAGTGTGAGTAGATCAGCACACTGAGGTTAGAACAATCGACATTTTCATACCTAATAGATAATATTTACCAGACCTATACCAACACTTCTGTCAGATACTTCTGATGAGCTAAGTATGTAAAAATAAGGTAATGAAGTTTGTCAACCATGATGACGTAAAAAGAAAGCAAAAGAAAAGGTACATAAAAATATTTTGAAGTGAAGTACAACCTGTAAAAGCAAGATAAATTTGGTAAATGAATGTTTACATGATATGCAAATAAAGCAAATAATGTGAAAGTGGTAGATGGATGACTAATATTCGGAAAATTCATCGTGTCTGTGGTTTTTGTGTGCATTACATGTGTTTTATGTGTGGTGTATACAGTATTATTTGTGTGTTTGTTTAGTGTTATGCATCATCTATGTAGTAACTACACATTTCGCATGTGTGGTATGATCACACAGTATATATATTGGGCATATTTGTGTGTCACATATGGTTGTTGTGTGTATTTTGTGTGTTCCGTATGAGTGTTGCTTGCATTTTGTGCTAGTTGGGGCTCAAAAAGCAGTACTCCCAAAGTATGGCACTTTGACATGCTGAGCATTTTGAACTAAAATAGGAAGGCCTTAGAAGATGCCTCAGAACCAAAGACTTTCTAATCTTGTTTCTTCCCCTGATTCCAAACACAGTGTAGGACTGCCTCTAGAATGTCCTTATCTCACGAAAGAAACTTCTTTTCAAAAGAAATGCAATTGTCCTAAGACCTCCTCCTTAGGAAACTCATAAAAGAACTAGAAAAGACTAACCACTGAAAAAGAGAGATTAAAAGTCCATGACCATGCACAGATGGACTTTTCATCTATTCTTCTGAGAGCAACTTTGAAAGATTACCTTAGATACTTTATATGCATAATAAAACAACTTTCATTTACAATAAAGTTCTGCCCCTCACCTTCATACTACCTCCTCCACAATGCAAGGAACTTTGTTTCAGGTCATTCTTTGGCCTTATTTCCCCTGAAAATCATTAAGTACTCCTCTATAAATTGCCTATATGGCCCGTTTCCTCCTCCCCTGTAAAGAGAGCATTTAAGCTACAACAGTCTCCACTATGAGTCTCATATTTGCAGGACTTCTGTGTCCATGAGCACTTTAATATATTTGTATGCCTTTTTCCCCTATAAATCTGTCTACTGTCAGTCACTTCAGTGAACCCTCAGTAAGTTAAGAGAAAGCTTTCCCTCTGCCCCTACAGCCGTTTGTGTATATTGTAGCTGTGTGTATATGTCTGTGAGGCTACCAGAGGAGCAGAATCAAACTGACTGCAGTTCGATTATCCAATTTATAAGGATAATTAATCCCATGGGTTTCTCTGGGCTTCCTTTTCCATGGGTCTTGTTTTCTGAGCTGGCTAAAAATTCAGGATATATGAATTTCTGCCAACATATTAACAGCCTCTGATCTCTCCACTACCAATTGGAGATGAGAGAACCAAGAATAATTGATGGTCTCCAACGCTTTCTCCATATTATATTAAATAATAACTTACCTTTGAATCATAAACTATAGTTCGAAAATGTTTTCACAACAATTAATCTATTTCCCCTACAGTTCTGAAAGGAAAAGTACCCTTTCCAACAAACTTGAAAAGAAGACAGAATGCCCAATTTTCACCAAAATGGAAAGTGAGCTCAGAAAGATTAAAGAATGTGCTTAAACACATATGACTTTATGTGGCAAAGCTAAGATTAGAAATCACATGTTACATTTTCTAACCAAGTACTAGAAATATAATAATACACAAACTATGTTTCCCATCCTGGACACATTTTCATTAATATTTTGTAATATCTAATAGTAAGGTATTTCCTTTAAATTGTTGCTGAAAGATTTTAATCCCTTTATGTATTAACACTTCCTTCCCTAGCAGATACAAAGCTTAGCAGGGAAATAGACTAAATATGATGCTATGCACATGGTGTTCTCACCTTGGTTCAAACCCTCATAATTAGGATTTGGACCACTATATACACAGATTCCATGATTTGGTGTCCTTGCCTCAAGTCTTGCTTTTTCTACTTCATCGTTTGCAATGCTTCCAGGGGTAGTCTTTCAAAGATTCAAATAAGATCACCCTACTTCCTAGGTTTAAACCCTTTGCTTCTCTCTACTGCACTAGCAAAAAATCCAGAGTCCTTAGCAGAATTTTATTTTTAGTTCCAAGATACATGTACAGAATGGGCAGGTTTGATACACAGGTATATGTGTGCCAAGGTGGTTTGCTACACCTACCAACCCATCACCTAAGTATTAAGCCCAGCATGCATTAGCTATTTTTCCTGATTTTGTCCCCCACAAACCTTGCTGACAGGCCCCAGTGTGTGTTTTCTCCTCCGTGTCCATATGTTCTCATTGTTCAGATCACACAGATAGCAAAAATTATCTCCCATTTTGTAGGTTGTCTCTTCACACTCTCATGATAGTTTCTTTTGCTGTGCAGAAGCTCTTTAATTAGATCCCATTTGTCAACTTTTGCTTTTGTTGCTTTTGTTGCAATTGCTTTTGATGTTTTTGTCATGAAATGTTTGCCCGTGCCTATGTCCTGAATGGTACTGCCTAGATTTCCTTCTAAGATTTTTATAGTTTTGGGTTTTACATTTAAGTCTTTAATCCATGTTAAATTAATTTTTGTATAAGGCATAAGGAAGGGTTCTAGTTTCAATTATCTGCATATGGCTAGCCAGTTCCCACAGCACTATTTATTAAATAAGGAATCCTTTCCCCATTGCTTGTTGTTGTCAGGTTTGTTGAAGATCAGATGGTTGCAGATGTGTGGTCTTATTTCTGAGTTCTCTATTCTGTTCCATTCATCTATGTGTCTGTTTTTGTACCAGTACCATGCTATTTTGGTTACTGTATCCTTGTAGTATAGTTTGAAGTAAGGTAGCATGATGCCTCCAACTTTGTTCTTTTTGCTTAGGATTGTCTTGGCTATAAGGGCTCTTTTTTGGTTCCATATGAATTTTAACACAGTTTTTTTCTAATTCTGTGAAGCATGTCAATGGTAGTTTAATGGGAATAGCATTGAATCTATAAATTACTTTGGGCAGTCTGGCCATTTTGATTCTTCCTATCCATAAAGAATGTTTTTCCATCTGTTTACATCCTCTTTGATTTTCTTGAGCAGTGGTTTGTAGTTCTTCTTGAAGAGGTCCTTCACTTCCCTTGTAGGCTGTATTCCTAGGAATTTTATTCTCTTTGTAGCAATTGTGAATGAGAGTTCATTCGTGGTTTGGCCCTCTGCTTGTCTATTGTTGGTGTGTAGAAATGCTTGTGATTTATGCACATTGCTTTTGATTCCTGAGACATTGCTGAAGTTGCTTTATCAGCTTAAGAAGATAAGACTTAAGATGGGGCTTTCTACAGCATCATGTCATATGCAAAATAAGACAGCTTGAGTTCCTCTCTTCCTATTTGAATACCTTTATTTCTATCTCTTGCTTGATTTCCCTGGCCAGAACTCCAATATTACGTTAAATGGAAATGGTGAGCGAGGGCAATCTTGTTTTCTGCTGGTTTTCAAGGGGAATGCTTCCAGCTTTTGCTGTATCAGTATGATACTGGCAATGGGTTTGTCATAAGTGGCTCTTATTATTTTGAGGTATGTTCCATAAATACCTAGTTTATTAAGAGTCTTTAACATGAAGGGATACAAAATTTTATCACCTTTCCTGCATTTATTGAGATAATCATTTTGTCTGTAGTTCTGTTTATGTGATAAATTACATTTATTGATTTGCGTATGTTGAACCAGGCCAACTTGATTGTGATGGCTAAGCTTTTTGATGTGCTGCTGGATTCAGTTTGCCAGTTATTTTATTGAGAACTTTTGTATCAATGTTCATCAGGAATACTGGCCTGAAGTTTTCTTTTTTTGTTGTATCTCTGCCAGGTTTTGGTATCAGGGTGATGCTGGCTTCACAAAATGACTTAAAGAGGAGTGCTTCCTTTTCAATTGTTTGTAATAGTTTCAGAAGAAATGGTACCAGCTCCACTTTGTACCTCTGGTAAAATTCAGCTGCAAATCTATCTGATCCTGGGCCTTTTTTGGTTGGTAGGCTATTACTGCCTCAATTTCAGAACTCTTTATTAGTCTATTCAATAATGACCAATTCAACTTCTTCCTGGTTCAGTCTTGGGAGAGTGTATGTGTCCAAGAATTTATTCATTTTGTCTAGGCTTTCTAGTTTATTTGCATAGAGGTGTTTATAGTATTCTCTGATAGTTGTTTGTGTTTCTGTAGGGTCAGTAGTGATATCCTCTTTATCATTTCTGATTGTGTCTGTTGATTCTTCTTTTTTTCTTTATTAATCTAGCTAGTTGTCTATCTCTTTTATTCATTTTTTTCAAAAAATCAGCTCCTGGATTTGTTGATACTTTAAAGAGTTTTATGTGTCTCTATATCCTTCAGTTCTGCTCTCATCTTGATTATTTCTTGTCTTCTGCTAGCTTTGGGGTTTGTTTGCTCATGGTTCTCTAGTTCTTTTAGCTGTGATGTTAGGATGCTGATTTGAGATCTTTCTAGCTTTATTGTGTGGGCATGTAGTGCTATAAATTTTACTTTTAACACTGCTTTAGCTGTATGTCAGAGATTCTGGTACATTGTCTCTTTGCTCTCATTGTTTTGTTTTGTTTTTTTTTAATCTTCATTTCTGCCTTAATTTCATTATTTACCCAGGAGTAATTCAGAAGGAGGTTGTTCAATTTCCATGTAGTTGTGTGGTTTTGAGTAAGTTTCTTAGTCTTGAGTTCTAATTTGATTGGGCTGTGGTACAACAGACTGTCGTGATTTCAGTTCTTTTGAATTTGCTGAGGAATGTTTTACTTCCAATCATGTGATCAATTATAGAGTGTCATGTGGCACCAAGAAGAATGTATATTCTGTTGTTTTTGGGTGGAGAGTTCTCTAGATATCTATCAGGTCCATTTGATACAGAGTTGAGCTGAAGTTCTAAATAGCTTTGTTAATTTTCTGTCTCCATAATCTGTCTAATATTGACAGTGAGGTGTTAGGGTCTCCCACTATTGTTGTGTGGGAGACTAAGTCTCTTTGTAGGTCTCTAAGAACTTGTTTTATGAATCTGAGTGCTCCTGTATTGACTGCATATACATTTAGGACAGTCAGCTCTTCTTGTTGAATTGAACCCTTTGCCATTATGTAATGTCCTTCTTTGTCTTTTTTTATCTTTGTTGTTTTAATGTCTATTTTGTCAGAAACTAGAACCGCAACCCCTGCCTTTTTCTGCTTTATATTTGCTTGGTAGATTTTCCTCCATCCCTTTATTTTGAGCCTATGTGTGTCTTTGCACATGAAATGGTTCTCTTGAATTCAGCACATCAATGT
Source organism: Chlorocebus sabaeus (assembly GCF_047675955.1). Taxonomy (NCBI): domain Eukaryota; kingdom Metazoa; phylum Chordata; class Mammalia; order Primates; family Cercopithecidae; genus Chlorocebus; species Chlorocebus sabaeus. Next base: position 15,325,230 of record NC_132915.1, read on the forward strand.
GCTGTATTAATCTAGCTTGCCATTCTGTGTCTTTTAATGCGGGCATTTAGCCCGTTTACATTTAAGGTTAATATTGTTATGTGTGAATTTGATCCTGTCATCATGATGCTAGCTGGTTATTTTGCAGACTTAATGGTTGCTTCATAGTGTCATTGGTCTGTGTACTTCAGTGTGTTTTTGTAGTGCCTGGCAATGGTTTTGCCTTTCCATATTTGGTGCTTCCTTCAGGAGCTCTTGCAAGGTAGGCCTGGTAGTGATGAGTTCCCTTAGTATTTGCTTGTCTGAAAAAGATTTTATTTCTCCTTCATTTATGAAGCTTAGTTTGGCTAGATATGAGATTCTGTTAGGCCTGCTGTTATTCTGATGGGCTCTCCTTTGTAGATGACCTGGCCTTTCTTTCTGGCTGTCCTTATAATTTTTTCCTTCATTTCAACCTTGGAGGATCTGATGATTATGTGTCTTGGGGTTGATCTTCTCGTGGAATATCTTACTAAAATTCTCTGAATTTCCTGAATTTGAATGTTGGTCCATCTTGTTAGGTTGGAAAAGTACTCCTGGATGATATCCTGAAGTGTTTGCCAACTTGGTTTGGTTTTCCTCTTTCAGGTACCCCAATCAGTTGTAGGTTCAGTCTTTTTACATAATCTTATAGTTCTCAGAGGTTTTGTTCACTCCTTTTCATCCTTTTTCCCCTAATCTTGTCTGCCTGTCTTATTTCAGCAGGACAGTCTTCAATCTCTGAAATTCTTTCCTCCACTTGGTCTATTTGGCTATTGATACTTGTGGTTGTATTGTGAAGTTCTCGTGTTGTGTTTTTCAACTCCTTTAGTTGATTTATGTTCCTCTCTAAACTGGCTATTCTGGTTAACAGCTCCTGTAATGTCTTATCATTGTTCTTAGCTTCTTTGCATTGGGTTAGAACATGCTCCTTTGGCTCACTGGAATTTTTTATTACCCATCTTCTGAGGTCTACCTCTGTCAGTTCATCCATCTCAGCTTCAGTCCAGTTCTGTGCCCTTGCTGGAGAAGTGTTGCAATCATTTGGAGGAGAAGAGGCACTCTGGCTTTTTTATTTTTCAGTATTATTTTGTTGATTCTTTCTCATCTTCCTGAGTTTATCTAGCTTTGATCTTTGTGGCTGCTGACCTTTGGATGGGGTTTCTGTGGGGACGTTTTTGTTAATGCTGCTGTTGTTGCTTTCTGTTTGTTTGTTTTTCTTTTAACAGGCCCCTCTTCCCTAGGGTTGCTGTGGTTTGCCAGAAGTCCCCTCCAGACCTTAGTCACCTGGGTCCCTCCTGCCCCTAGAGGTGTCACCAGTGGAGGCTGCAGAACAGCAAAGATGGCTGCCTGCTCCTTACTCTGGGAGCTCCCTCCCAGAAGGATACCAACCTGATGCTTGCAGGAACGCTCCTGTATAAGGTGTCTGGTGACTCCGTTTGGGGGATCTCACCCAGTCAGGAGGCACGGGATCAGGGATCTGCTTAACAAAGCACTCTGGCTGTCACTTGGCAGAGGGGGTGCCTTAGCATGACTTTCTCAAGGAGCCTGCAGATGACCAATCTTTCTACCCTTGTTTCTTATTATGGGCTACTCATACTATGCTCCAACCATACTAAGTCATTATTCAGTTTTCAAACTTGTCAAACTTTCACGCATCTGTAACTTGCTCATGATTTCCCCTTCGCAAAGTGCAATTCTTCCTCTTACGTGCCTGAAGAAATTTTCTCTGTGTTCATTAATTAATCATATTTTCTTCCCACTCCATGATCTGTATAGCTGCCATGCTGCTTCAAACAATATATTACACTTATTTACATATAATCTGAAAGCTCCTTGAGGGCAGGAACCAACTCTGATATATTTCTTTACCTCCACTGACCAGCACAGGGCATGGCATGCAGTAATAAGTAATCAGTGAATACTGTCCAGGTATTGTTGACTTTCACGGGTTGGCAAACTATTACACATAGGCCAAAACAACCCACTGCCTATTTCCTCAAAATTTTATTGAAACACAGCCCAGTCCATTCACTTATGTACTGTTCTTGGATGCTCACAGGCTAAAATGACAGACTTGAGTAGCTGCAACAGAAACCATATGGCCTGCCAAGTGAAATATAATTACTATCAAGCCCTTTACAGAAAAAGTTTACTCACCCCAACTCAGCTAATCTCTAAGAACTTTAAAGTGCTGCTTTTGTTGTTTTGTAACTTTTAGCATTATGGGCTTTTTGAAAACAATTGCATAAAAATAAAAAAAAGTAAGATTTATTACATTTCACTCACCAGAGTATTCGAAAATTGGTATTAATTCTATCAATGGAATTGTTAATTATAGGTATTTATTTTTTCCTACAGTCTGTATATACATAAGCTCAATAGCATATAGCTCAGATAGCAAAGAAAACTGCCAGTTAAATATGGGTAGATGTTTAATTATGAAAGCTACAGAATGTATTCTTTACTCAGAAATATTTAAGGGATAATAGATATTTGAGTTTTCAAAAACCATAAAAGCATATTTGAACACCTTTAAATACATACACATTTGAATAAAGAATCAATCAAGTGTCTGGATAAATTCCAGCCACATGAATGAGAGAATTTATTCTTGTGGTTTAAAATTAGTTAACCAAATAATAAATTTGTTTTTTATTATGGAGACCAACTTATTCTCTGCAAAATGACTGATAATTTTGTAAAGTGACATTCTCTTTTTCTTCTAATAAGAGGAATATTTCACACTTTGAGATCTCTAATTTCCTTTGAATCACAATCTCGGATTTATTATCAAGTAAATATATCCCTCAATCATAGAGTTGTTCAGAATGCAAACCTCCTTTGCCCCCATGCAGACTTAATTATATTGAAAAATAGTGTATTAAGCATTTCTATATACTATATTCAGAAATGAAAGGAAGCATTCTGGAAGGAAAAGAAGGACAAGTCCATTATTTTTCCTTAGTTTGTAATGCTGTGTATTTTACTGTTTTATTAAACCCTGTTGTTGTTTCTAAAATTCATAAGCCTTTCCTCATGTTGTCTACCATAAACATGCTGAAGTGTATTTATTCAATTAAAATAAGTTTACATAAATTATCTTTGAGAATCTTTGAAATATGTCTTACTCCTTGAGCTAATGGAAATGTGCTAGGATGTCATAAAACCAGGGTCAGGAGTCATTTCAGAGTTGAATCTGCAACACATATGACTCACTCTAATTGCCACTAATTTTAAATATATTCCTTAATAATGTATTTCCTGTCAATAAGCCCAAATTTGTGCTTTCCTGACACTTCATCTGTTATGTAGGAGGTATAATAATAATAATAATAATAAATAAAATGATAATAAAAACAAAAACAGTCCAACAGCAAAAAAAATTCAAATTCAGAACCATTTAAAGGTATTACTTTTACAGTGTTAATTACCATATGTATCACCAAAACTCAGATAAATATAAATTATAACTGAGATAATCAGTAGTTATGTGCCACACAATATAGTGATAGTATATAGAGACAAGAATACCTGAAATTTCAGTTGGTTTTTTTTTTTTTGAGATGGAGTCTTGCTCTGTCACCTAGGCTGGAATGCAGTGGTGCGATCTTGGCTCACTGCAACCTCTGCCTCCCAGGTTCAAGTGATTCTCCTGCCTCAGCCTCCCAAATAGCTGGGACTACAGGTGTGTGCCACCGCACCAAGATAATTTTTGTATTTTTAGTAGAGAGGGGGTTTCACCATATTGGTCAGGCTGGTCTTGAACTCCTGACCTCATGATCTGCCTGCCTTGACTTCCCAAAGTACTGGGATTACAGGCGTGAGCCACGGCGCCTGGCCAGCTGTTTTTGTTGTTGTTGTTTTTTATGGTGGTGGAAATATGATACTTGTCTCCTTTAGAGACAAGAATTTTCACTTCTATTTCTTAAAATTTAAGTTATCTAAAAGGTTATATCAAAGAAAACTTCACTATGAAGCATTTTAATGGTCTGGTTTATTTAAATAGAAAACCCCAAAAGTTATGCTAAAAGGATTTCTTATAAAAACATCCCAAGATTTATATTTTAGTTATGATATTTAGGTCAAAATACTAAAAAGCATTTTTATATTGATGATCTAGAGGGAAGAACCAATAATATTGGTAATTGTTAAAATTTTCAGTATCATTACTAATTTTTATCTGCTTTTTTCATTCATTTGTGAGAGAAGTCTGTTGAAGATTTTACCTCTAACTGTGGATTTATCTTTTTAGTTCTGTCATTTCTTGCTTTATATATTTTGACACCATGTTATTAGGTGCATATATGTTTATAATTCTATCTTCCTGATGGATTAAACTTTTATCTACATTAAATGTCTCTCCTTATCTGTAATAATGCTTCTTAGAGTCTACCTTATATGACATCTGTGCAGCTACACTTTCTTTTAGTTATTGTTGGCGTGCAATATGTCCTTCCATTCTTTTATTTTCCATTATAGAGTGATTATATTTAAGGTATGATTTTGGTAAGCTAATTGGTTTTCATGCAGTTTGAAAAATATTTTCATTACATTTAATGTAATTAAAGATGTTTTGGGGTTAATATCTATCATCTTATTATTTGTTTTTTATTTGTCCCAGCTAGTATTATCTTATTGCTTCTCTTCTCCTGAATTAGTCTGTGTTTTTATTATTCCCTTCCCCTTTCAATTAGCTAATTAATGATATAATCTTTCAATGTACTGTTAGCAATTTCCCTAGAGATTATAACATATGCCTTTGATTTTTGGCAGTTTAATACAAATTATTAATTTTTCCAGTTCCCAGTCAATGTTAGGACCTCAGAACACTTTAATTCTTCTTTGTTGCCTTGCCACTTTCTTTGATATTGTCATGTATTTTTAATTCTGCAACCTTTCTTCCATTTGCCCATTCAGGCCTAGAGGTAGTAAAAGTTTTCCACTGTTGCTGGTCTCAGGATGCTCCACTATCTGTTGTTGATTACTTTAATTCTGCCCATACCTCTGAAATACTGTCTTCATTAAAATATCTTCAGTTAAATCCATTAAGCATGTTATTTTTTGCCTTTCAGTGTCCTGACTGGTACTGTATTGACATCTAAGGCAAGAACTGATACTCCAATTTTTTGTTTTTTAAAAAGAAACAGTAATCTAACGTAACATTTGTGCTTTAAATGAATGCTTTATGAAGAATGTTTTTACCAACCAATCTAATTATTGGAATTTGCAGATAAAGATGCTACTTATATTAAATACACAAAAGGGAAGTTGCATATAAATTGTTCTTTGCTTGTACCAGGCTAAGAATTCTACCCATTGGCCTCAATAAAATATTTCATTTATCTCAACTACACCTTCTTTTCCTAAATATATGAAGCTGTTTACAGAACCTTCCTCACCAGCATCCTCACTGATCAACAGACATTTACATATTTAAATAAGATAAGCAATATGGTGAGTATATTATTTTATCAAGAGCAGTACCTGCATCCCTCAAAAAATCATTCAAAAAACGTTCTATCTCCCCAGATGGAAATCTTGATGTCATTCAAAACTCCCTGCAATATGTTACTTACGAAGTTCATTCCCCATTTGAAAACATTTATACTGTTATTGAGACAAATTTCAGCATTCTCTCCATCATAGTACATCACTTTTTAAATGAATACATAAGATTTACTTTGTAAAAACTTGTATTCTAGAATACCATACAATAATATAACAAATCAGAATATGATTAAGATTTAAATTATTAGGTACAGACTAAACCAAGGAAGTCAATTGGACATAAAATGATACCTGAATACCCATAAATGTGAGTAAAAATCATCTCTACCTGGTTAATAGCAGCATGAACACAGATCTTGACCAAAGCCAGTTAGAAATTTCAGAGGCAAAGCTTAGATTTAAAAAGAACTAATAATCATATTTCCAGCCATTTGACAGTGCTTTGAGCTCTACTTCCTCTCATTTGATCTAATACTTCATAGTACATTTTTGCTAGAGAAATGAACTTTTGTGCATAGACTGCTTCAGGTTAGTTCTCTGCTATTAAATCTTTGGAAACAGAGTGAGCATGAAAAGGTTTCTAGGATTAGCAGACTGAAGTTCTGAAGTTCCATTGTTTCTGAGTCCTGCTCTTCTTATACAAGTATGTCTTTATTCCATCAAAGAGAGTTGTTGGTGGAAAGAAAGAGAAAGTGTGATAAGATGAGAGAAATGAAAATGCTGTCTGTACAAGAGGTTCTTCCCTGGTTCCAAAAATAGGGAAATTTTATGAGATGTGAAGTCCTCTGGGGCTCAGAAGCCACAGAGCCGCATCAGCAGTCTCTATTTGACAACTCTGAGGAGTTTTGGAAATACAGAGAATTGTTTAGTTCTGGACTTGGGATTTGAATGTCACAAGACATAAAAATATCTGAGCAATAATGGCATTAGGGACTTCTTGAGAAGATGTGGATCTCTGAGTATGACACTATTTGCTATCTTGGTGCCAGAACCAATCAGAGCAAACTGAAAAGGAGCTTAAGTCCAGTGTCTTTCCCTTTTTCCAGATTAAAAACTGAGTCTCAATGAGGTTAGAGGAGTACTTACCCCAAACCATACAATTAATCATATTAGCTAACATTAATTAACCACTCTGTTAATAAATTTATACTGCTAGCCTCACTTAATCTTCGTAACAATCCCATGTAGCAGATATGATTATGATGACAGAGACAGAATATTGTTTCAAATTCTGATGCCACCACTTATAACCATAGTCAAGTTACTTAGCCAATCTGTGACTAAGTTTCCTCATTTTTAAAATGGAGATAACAATATCAGTAATAACAATAATCAAAACAATAATGTCAGCAAGCCATTAACACATTAATTCCATCCAGTAGAGATGCATTTCTAAATGTATGTTAGACACTTACTGTTTCACCCATCCGGCATTTCTATCATTTCATTTCCCATATGAATTCCATGAGAAGAGAAAAAAAGGAGTTTCTCTCCAATACTTTCAACACAGGGGAAAGGAAGAGGGAGAAAAAGATTTTCCTGTACAATATCCAAAGCCCAGCCAAATTGTGAGTGCCTACAAACCACTCAGAGAAGGTTCTTATGTCACCTTTGTAATGGGTAAAGTGGTAGTAATATTATCTCAAATGGCAGGTGGACAGATTTTGGAAGTAGTGAGTTAAATAAGGCAGCTCTGTTGTAGACTCATACATTTCCACTCATAGCCCTGCCCTTGGGCACCCGCTTGATCCTCTGGAGTCCCTTGGAGGACATGAAAATGTAAGCCCACAGCCCTGGGTCCTTGTTCTTGACCCAGATTTCATTCTACTTTTAATAATTTTAGTGAACATTCCCAGCTTTCCCCCACATGCATTATGTGTCCATCAGCAGCAAAACATGCATCTGGGTATAAGTCATAGCAAAGAGATTGTGGATAGGTCATATTTTAATTTTTCTTTCCATATCAACAAATGACATGGGACTCCTTTGGGTGTACATTTGACACCCTCATGAATACAAAATGAATTTATTATGATTAGTACTTTCACCTAGAATATGACATTAATTCGTAATGATTGATGGGCTACTTAAAATAAAGTAGTAACCTTTTCCTAAGGTGGCTAGGTGACCCCCACATCCACTTCATTAGTAATATTCCCTGAACTGTATTTATGTAAATGAAAAAAAGTATCACAAAGCTACTTTATCCCTTATTATACTATACAGTCAAGCACAACTCTCAATGTAACTACATCTAATACAAACCAAAGAACAATTTTGTTCCAGAGTATTTGACAATGTTTTATTTCTACTTTTGAAAAAATGTGCACAAGTTATGATTAAAAACATGTAATAATCAAATTTAAATCATACTATGAGGAGCTATTTATACTCCTTGTGTTTTCAAAAAGTATTGCTTAATTCCACCTTGGATAAATCAATAAAGTCCTGCTCACATGATTAAAATGCTGTTTTCATTGATGCATGTTTAATGTATTTATGAAAAAATAAAACCTTGTATCATTTAATATGGATTCATAATCATTCCTTTGGACTAAAATATATGAAGAAAGGCAATTTCTGCACCATAGTTTCATGCTGTTGATTGGGTGTTTAGAAACTACCAAATAGGCAAGGGCAAGAGTTTAAATGTTTACAAAAGATATACAGAGAAAAACAGCTGGGAAGCTGCATACCACTCAGTTCTCATTGCTTTTCTACTAGTTCTCTTGAATGCAGTACTTCTCACAGTCTATTATCTATTCAAATTGCTACGAACATGCATGTCCCTTTCTGGTATTATTTTGATCTAATTAACAAATTGAAGGTTTCGTGAAAAGTAAAACAAATAAATAAAAATACACTGAAAGAAGAACTTGATGCACAAGATATCAACAAAAACAAGAACTGATCTTACTAAATCGTATTCTGTCTAAAAGCATAGGACTTAGGTTTTATAACTGAGCTGGAGAGGTGCAAACTTTGGAAGTAAACAAAAGCAAATTGTCAGTTTGCTTACCTCATGCTGGGGAAAACACAATGTTCCTTAGCAAAGCTGTGTGCAAAAATGGAGCTGGAAATTTAGCCACTCCATCCATTCTGCCTTTGATAGGGCATGGCCTTGAGTGGATCACTTAACATCATTTTCATGCCTCAGTTTCTTTTCATTTACAACAATTATGTCCATCTGTTTCATTTCCCAGGGTTGTGTTGAGGAGCAAATCAGATATGATATTATACATATCATATGTATAATATGGGTTTCAAAAATACAAAGCATAAAACAAAATCAAACATTATGAAATACTATTTAAATCCTCATCATTGTATAATGTAGGAATTTCACATACCAGAAGCAATGGTCATTCATTCAAACAAATATTAACTGAGAGATTTCCATGTGTACCGGGAGAGATGCAAAGATAAAATGGGGTATGTCTAGAAGAAAAGCAAAGACATTCACATAAACTGTAATATACAAAAGATAGGCAGTGGGAAGTAGCAGCGATGAGTGAAAAATAAATAAACGTAAATAAAACATAAATAACAGTTCAAAAGAGAACCAGAAAGGCTTGTGAAAGAAAGTTCACTAAAGCTAGTCCTTAAAGGAAGATAGGACTTAAGAGTTTAAGAAGAGACGGGCAGGCAAGTATTCCAAGTGGAGACAAAACTGGAATTCCCCTAGCATGGGGAACCTTCATGGGGTTCTACTTAGCTCTGGATTAGCATGGTTGAGGGAGATGTGGGGAAATACTCATTAGTAAATATTAAGTGCCTACTGTGTGCCAAACATTTTTTCAACGTGCTGGGTAAAAAGCAATGACCGAAACAGGCCAAATCACTGCCTTTGCAGTGTCTACATTCTAGTGATTATAAATGTATGCTACAAAATGTCTCTAGTCCATGATCTCTTTCTACAACACCCTTCTCCATAATTATCCCCTTTCCTCCCATGGTAGCCAAAGCAAGCAAACACACACACACACACACACACTCTTTAGATGCTAAATTTTTTAGTAACACCATTAATGTTGGCCAAGATGCAGAACTCTTGATTGTATTTGAGAAATCAAAGCATTTTTCAAAAGTTGTGGGGGAAAAGAAAAGAAAACAGAAGTGGGTGAAGAGAAGAAACTTCCCTAGTGGTTTTCAACACTGGATGCACATTAGAATTATCTGGGGAGCTTTAAAAAAATACTCATGTCTGGACATCGACTCTAGAGCAATTAAATCAGAATCTCTGGAGGCTGGCTCCAGACATCATTATTTATTTTTAAAGTTCCTTAGGTAATTCAAATGTGTGTGTGTAGATTGAAAAACCATTGAAGTAATCAATGGTCCAAAGGACTATCTCACTTTTTTTTTTTTTTTTTGCTTCACCTAACAGTTTAGATAAACGAAGAGATAATTTGCATTAACCTCTACATCATGTGTCATAATCCAGGCAGCAAATTATAGAATTTTGGAAATGGAAAAGGCATCAGATATTGAGACGGGTGAGAGAAAGCCTGAGAAAGTCAAACTGACAGTCATAAGGAGAATTATTTGGAGGTGGCATTGAAGCTAAGTGGAGAGAAATTGAAATGCAAATATGATTTCCCAGACTTGAGTCTTGGCTTCATAGCTGACTTTGTGATTTTTATCATCTATTTGAACTTTGATATTCTTGTCTGCAAAGCTGAAAATCATTACTTCTCCCTCTCCTACCTTGCAAGACTCTGTTGACAATCATTGGAGACAGTATCAGTGAAAAATGTATTGTAAACTTAAAAGCTTTAACACAAGTTTGAGAGATTATGTTCTAACAGCTGAAGCAACATCAGTAAACAAAATTTGGTTCTATGAGACAATATCTAAAGCAGTGTCTCTACCGTGCATTTAGGTGTGGCAAACAGAACCAGCCCTATTAGATATATACTCACCAATAAAGTCATTTTGTTCTATGCTACACAGTTAATGTTATATTCTTTATCATCCAAGATTCCTCTACAGAAGCCCTATTGGAAAAACTTATTAATAATGGCAGGAAATCAAAACAAACTAATTGGCTGTTAACAATCCAGATCAGATTATGCTAATGTACTTTGAAATCAAATAAAATGGAGAAGGAAAGGAAACATGGAGGAGTGAAAGTCTTAAGAATTCATGAAGAAAGCAGTAAATCTAACTGACAGAAGATAAACTTCTTGGGCACCAAGGCAATGAAAATGGTGTTGATCTATGTGTTCGCAGATGTGGCTCCAGGGTATAATCTGTCCAGCTGCTCAATATCAGGACAGCCACACGGGCACCACCTCAGGGAAGATAAATACAAAACCTTTTAGTCAAGGAGATAAACACAACTGCTGCTGCTAGTTCTTCCATGGAAAACCTGCTGATTGTCACTGTTGGAGGGAGGAAGTGCTACTGAAATATTCTGAGGCATAGAGAGTAAAAGGCCTGGCCACAAATCGAAGGAGTGACGGGGGTACAGAGAGTAATAAGCTTGGCTTACACCAATTCCTTCAAGGTGGGTAAAGGTATGCCACACTATTTCATTAGGTGGTACATGGAACAAGTTTAGAAGGCACAGTACAATCAGGAATCTTGTATTATAAAATATGTAAAATACTGTTACGTGTAATATATACGAGCTAAACTTCAAGATCAGGGATGGTCAGAAATATGAAAGTCTGGGAGAAACATGCATTGGTATCTTGGCCACTGGATTAATATGGCTTCTCTATTAGAAGCAATAAAAATCATCCAGTCTTTATGCAAAAGGCCAGTTCATGTATTAGCAAGCAGGAAACAAGAGGGAAATAAACTGTTCTATGAAAGAAGGTGGAAGAAAACTGGTTTTAAAAATAAACTCTTTGGCCGGGCGCAGTGGCTCAAGCCTGTAATCCCAGCACTTTGGGAGGCCGAGACGGGCGGATCACGAGGTCAGGACATCGAGAACATCCTGGTTAACACGTTGAAACCCCGTCTCTACTAAAAAATACAAAAAACTAGCCGGGCCTGGTGGCGGCGCCTGTAGTCCCAGCTACTCGGGAGGCCGAGGCAGGAGAATGGCGTGAACCCGGGAGGCGGAGCTTGCAGCGAGCCGAGATCCGGCCACTGCACTCCAGCCTGGGCGACACAGCAAGACTCCGTCTGAAAAATAAAATAAAATAAAATAAACTCTTTGACCTTCTCAGAGATTTCGGTAACGTGATATGGTGAATTCAAGAAATAATCGAGATGTTTCGGGAAAAATCCATGCCTTTGTTTTAATTATTAAAGCCAACACGTTGCCACTCCTCACGTGCATATTTACTCAGCAATTACACCATGTAGGCACAATCGTGGGGGCCATGAGAAAGAAAAAGAAGAATCGGACGTAGAATCAGTTTTCAAAGAGCTTACAATGTACTAAGGTGATGCCATATGAAAAGTAGCAAAGCACCATAGAAAATAGGTGCCCTTAAACAAAAAGTATGATAGACAGTGAAGAGGGAGGGAATTCCTTCCAAAGGACTTGATCAAAAAATGCTAAAGCTGCTTTTATTTTCCTCTTGTCAGTTATGACTTGATCTAAAATGGATTCTTCTTCATCAAAATCTTAAGTATCTCCCAGTGGAATAAGCATTCTTGGGTTAAATCTCAAGAAACTTGATATTCTGTCTCTAGCTTCAATAGGATTCCAACCTTGACACTAAAGACCTAGAATTGTGTCCACCCCCTAAGAGCAGTTCTGGATTGTTTCTACCCCTGCTTATACCTAGAGTAGGGATTTATGCCAGGGGCCGCAGATGAGTTGCCCAGTTACTGGGTACCTTGGCATTACATGCAAAAATACTGTGCGCAGATGCCCTTGTGTGTTTTTTTTTTTTTTCCATAGCTTTAATCAAAATGTTTTAAGTCAGGAGCTACTCTGAGGTATTCCTAATACCTGGAATGCAGTATCTATCAGATTGTCCTGGAGAGACCTATAACCAAATTAAAGGTGGGTTCCCTATGACTTAGATTGAAATGGAATCAGTACAGTGAGCAAATAAAAAATCAGGTTTTCTCTCAACAAAGATAAAAAAAAAAATTTCTTGGCTTAGTATTGAAAAGATTTACTTGGTCAGGCTTGGGCTTTCACTTTTTCCCTAAAAGAATATGTGTTGAAATAGAAATATCATTCTCAGATCAAATAATATGTATGTGTTGAAATGGTAATATTGTTCTCAGATCACATGACATTCAGATATACTACTGGTTCTAAATGAAAATGAAAGCCATTGAATTTGAGAACATAATCTCAGTCTTTGTCCAACAATGCTGGCAACCATTTACCAGCGGATTTTTTAGAATTCTATCAAGTGGGTGTTGATGGTACCGAGAGCAGGCAATAATCATCTTTGCTGGAACAAAATGAAGGAAAGGAAGGAAGCTAAAAACTTTGTTTGGCATAATTGTAGTTTAATACACTTTATTACACCCCTGTATTGACTTGTATAAGGCATAAGAAACCAGTAAATTTCAGTGAACAAAAATCAAAATACCTCAAACCAGCTATTCATGATGCCTGTAAATAATCACGGCTTGACTGACTGAATTTTTCATGCTCTAACCAGCTGTTTTGGCATTTTGTAGACACAGCTTGAATAGCTCCATCTACTTTCCATCAGTCCTAAATTAAAGTGACAATATATTTGTGTTTCATAACATTTTCTAAAGTTGATAACTTCGTAAACAATTAGATGGTTGGCCCAGCTTTCAAAAATATACATTTCTCATAAATTGGTTGTTCTGAAAAATAGCAGTTTTCTCATTTCCAAAGGGCATTCCAGAGACCACAGAACTAAACTGGCCATCTCTTCCTTTGTTTCCAGACCCACTTTTCAATATATCATGTAAGTGGTACATACATTTATTTTAAACGGCTTACCTCCATTTAGGTACCTATCAAGAGAAATGGAAATGTCTGTTCCAAAGTTATCAAAACTTTCCTGATAGCAATTTTTTATTTAATTAAAAAAAGAGAGAGAGAAAAAATCAAATCATGTCACAGGAAGGTGGAAGGACACCGCAGGCAGGACTGTGTTTTCCAGTGGCATCCAGCAAGATAATGAGTCCATGTCTATGGAAATTGATTCATTAATATTTCATTGAGGCAGCTTCAGAGCAATTCAAGAACCAGCTCCCAGGAATTCAATCAGTAAATTCAATGAATTGTTGAGCTTAAAATACCGGGGGGGGGGGGCAAAAATATACATATATTTGGAAGGGATGCATATTTATACATACTGATGCGACTCATGCATGCACGCGAATACAGGTACATACATTAAAACACCACACATGTAAAAGAACATCATTTCTAGGCTCAAACCCAGTCTTACCTGCCTTTACTTCACCTTATTCTTAGGAAGAATTTCCAAATAAAACAAAAATCATTTTGTTTAATATCATTTTCCTTCCGCTCAGTATCTGCCTTGGAAGGCAAGTTAACAAAAAAGTCAGCCATAACGTGTTCACTGGTAATCAAATATTTACCAATACAGTGTCTTTAATCAAATAACAGAATATAAAGATGGCTCTCAAAGACCCATGCTGGGACTGTAAAAAGAGAGGATCAAACATTTAATGGAGGAAGTGCTTCTAGTTTGGTGCAGAACAGCCAACTCACCATGTGATGTACACATCGAGAAAGGCCAGTTAGGGAAATAGTTTCAAATGATCATGTCGGCTAAGTAATTGGTCTTTGGGTGTCCCTTAACACCAACCTATAAATAATTTTATTTTCATTTTGGATCAATGTCTTCTAGCCCTTGTCTAACTAACCTGTATTGATGTCTTTTTAATTAAACCATGCGTGATACGCTCGCTTGGCAGTGGGGCATACTGAGTGTGCATGCTAGGAATTCCAGATAAGGTAATTATGCTATTTGTCACTGCCATGATTAATGTGTGACAGCTGTTATGACAGCTGTGCCACTGTTTTGTCACAATACTCTGTTCATCCATAACAAAATTAGCTGTCGTACTCAAAGGTACACGCTTGCTGCTATATCTTTCTGAAGTCAACAATGAGAAAATCGAGAGGGAATATTACATGAACTCCGTGACAAACAAGAAAAACGACATCTTTATTTTTTTTTTTCTTTAAATGACGATATAACCTGCCTGCATTGGAAATGCAGATAGCTCACCTCTAGCAAACAAGCTGTCACAAGAAGCCAATCCACCACTAATCTGGCTAACAAGGTCTCAGTATGTGAGGGGTTTGCTTCATAATTTGAATCTGCCTTGTCAGGCAAGCCTTTTAGATGTTACCCAAATTAGCACTGGCTGGAACTGTTTCTGCCTGTCAAGGTGGGAACCTGCAAATGCAGCGCTATAATGGGAAGTGAGAAATCGACTCAACCTTTCCGTTAGGCATCAGTCAAGTGGAGCAAAATAGGCGGCTCTTCCTCCATCTCCCTCAAGACAGCCATCCCTCCCTCTTCTGGTACCCCTGCATCCTTAACTGGGATAGATGCTTTCAGGAGCTGACTCCAAATAGAGATGTAAATTGTCAGATGAAGGCAGTTATTAATGTTAACCAATATTGTTTCTTACAGAGCCCTAAAACTGGACTATAAAACCATGGAAGACACTGATGTGAAGAGACAGATGGCTACAATAATAGCGTCATTATTCTATAGCTTTGGGTGAAGTGGATACTGCATATGTTCCATAAATTTAAAAGAAAAAGAAAAACTCACGTCTATTCATAATGAAAAAGAAACACTGTAACATCAGAGACTCTGGGTGCCATAGAAAGAAAATACATCATGTCAGATATGCATATCTAAGTGAACATATTTTATCTTTTAAAAATTAAAAGGAGAACAGCTGTAGCTATTTTTCAACAAACGATTAGTCTGATATGCTGATAATATATTTGAATTTGCCAATAACTTAATCAACAAATAGAATGTGCAGTTTTAATAAGGATATTGTTTAAATCAGACCCATCTGCACTGTCTCTCCCAGGCCTCCTCTCCAAAAACAATCCTGGATCAGAAAAGTGAATAATTTCAAACAATTATAATGATTACAAAGGAACTGTTACCACCTGCTGCGGACTCTTGGCAGTCATCAGTCAATGAAGGATTTAATTAGAATATTTATCAACAATGGCCAAAATGCCTTTTGATTTGTTCCTGCTTTCTCCACGCTGGAAGAGTAAACTCCGCAAATTTCAATTAAAAGACATTGGAAATTCTGGGGGTCTTACCCAATCGGCTTTATTCAATTCTCTAATTTGATTTTCTCGGTTTGTGACAGGTATGTGTGCCCTTGGTGATTCTTTTCACTTTTTTTTTTTTCTTGAGACAGGGTCCCTATAACCCAATATGGAGTGCAGTTGTGCGATCTTGGTTCAATGCAACCTCCGCCTCCTGGGCTCAAGTGATCCTCACACATTAGCCTCCTGAGTACTCCAATTAATTTATTTTTTGTATGTTTTGCAGAGACAGAGTTTCACCATGTTGTCCAGGCTGGTCTCAAATTCCCGGGCTCAAGCAATCCACCTCACTCAGTCTCCTAAAGTGCTGGGATTGCAGGCGTGAGCCACAACCTTTTAACTTTTGAAGAGTATCTCCTTCCTATTTCAAAGGAGACCAAGAACATTCTCTGACACATGTTATTACCAAACATTTAGTGTTTAATTACTAGATCACATAGGGAGCTCAGGTGAAGGACGACATGGCTGTGTGTGCTGAATGTCCCTACCTTCTTGGCATTTAGAGAAGGCATCCTTGTTAACTGTTTCTGTTCATTCTGAGAACTGCCTGTTGAAAACTTGTTCATCTTCAAAGTCCACCTCCAATGCCATCTCTGGTGTAAAGCCTTCCATGAAATTATGCTGCCCTGCATTCTTGCTCTTCCTTTTTCTCTGAAGTCCTATAGCACTTACTGCCTATTTGTTTCCAGCACCAATCACATTTAGCTTTGGGTAACAAGTATGTTCTTTTCTTACTCTTGGGTTCCAAAAGAACAGGTAACACTATTACTATTCTAAGTCTTTTAGTTTCTCACAAAGTCTAGAATACTACCTCAAACACAGTAGGATCTTTTTGTTCACATTTAGAAGTAAATGCATAATGGAATCCTAAGAAGAGCGTTTGTGTATTGTAGTATTTGTATTCAAGTTATACTTAGGAATTCAGGAGTTATTTAATGGGTGTGATTTTTTTATACGTGAACATGAAATATTTAAACAGACAAAAGCTCCCAAGTGGTAACAATCAGACAACTTTTAACTTCAACTGCTATACCCAAGAAGGATGTCAGATAATGGGACACTTGAAATAGCCATAGTAAAAAAATAAAAAGGGTATTCCAACCACAGAGCTAACCTATTCTTGTCTAAAGCCAGGGAGGTCTATAGAAGGCCTCTCTGTATAGCTGAAAAGGCATCCTTAGATATTTACACATAGTACCAAACAGAATGCATTTTTGGTAGTTTTGTGGGAGGCAATTTTTGCAGAAGGCAGTTACACTGGAGGATAATTGCACTTCCAGCATTCCACAGGTCTGTGAAATTAGCAATTAAGCATAGAAACAGCTAGAGTAATAGAAACACGGTAAGTCCTCACTTAATTCCATTGATAGGTTCTTGGAACTGTGACTTTAAGCAAAATGGTGTATAATAAAACCAATTTTACCATAGGCTAACTGATACAAGCAAGAGTTAAGTTTCTGTGGCATATTTCTGGTCACAAAAACATTGCTGAACCTCTAAATAAAGATCAAAACATTTCTAATGTTAAACATTGAAATAAATGTGAATGAAATATTCCAGTTCAGGGTTATGGGTGGCCATAGTCTATCCAGGAAGCTCAGGGCACAAGGTGGGAACCTACTCTAGAAAGGATGCCATCCCATCACAGGGCGCATCCCGTCACACACTCACACTGAGACCATGTAGACATTCCAGTTCACTCAACGTGTATAGCCTTGGGACATAGGAGGAAACTGGAGGATGCAGAGAAAACCCACATAGACATGGGAGAATGTGCAAACTCCACACTGACAGTGGTTCCCACTGGGAATATATTTTTTTTTCTTATCAACGTTACAATGAAATAACATTATTCGACAACCTGCCATATAGTAGATGGGCTACATGGAGCAATGGCAAGATAAAACTTAGAACTCTGCAATTGGTGGATAAACTCTAATGCCAGAAACCTGAACACCAGGATGAGATAGGGGTGGGAAGGTCCAAAAATGATGCACACTTAGCAACAGGTAGGAAGAAGAAAACCCAACTCAAAGCCTGTCAGACTCTACAGGGGCTTCTCTCTAGTTAGGAAGAAATCAGTACATACTAGAAGCCACTACAGCTTGAACTTAATCTATAATTTTGTTTGCTTTTGGTAAACTATTTAGTAACCTGAACATTCTATCTCATTATGTAGGCTCAAATTCCTTTAAAGATGTGACTTAATTTTTATTTAAAGGCATAATGTAATATATATTATGAATAAGGGAGTACCGAATTAGTGGACTGACTTGATAATTTCTGGAATCTTGATAAGGTGATATCCTATAAGCTGCTGAATAACGTCTTTTTATCTTATACATACCAGCTCTTACACTTGTCCTTAAGAATTAATCTGATGGGCTCCTTGCTGTTCCAAAGAAAGTGATTTTTGAATGGCATTACCTCTCTGTTTTCTCAGATTCCATTTCTAAGCTAAAGGCAAGGGGCTTCAGTGGTCAGTTAATCTACTTAAACACTTGACTTTGCTAACTCTACCAAAACTCACATACCATGAATTTATCCTCATCCTCAACCAAAACGATGGTTAACAAACTGGTATCCTATATGAGAGTCTTTTCAGAAAGTTTTGTTAAGATTAGGGGAAGTCTTAATGACAGTTACATAATTAAAGTTGTAGGGTTTATTCAAAAAGTAAAGACTAAAGAAACTGGGCATGTGATCCTTTTGCCTGGCTTGAGATGTGCTGCTATTTCATCCTTCAAATAATGAAATGGCTCTCTAAAACTACTCTTGTAATATATGCCAAGCTGACCTTTTTAACACTTTTAATAAATCCTCTAGTTCCGGGGACTTTGTTTCCACTTGATAATGAGAGTGTTCTCTTCTTACTCTCAGAGCAATAATATGTGCAGTCCTTCATCTAGCCCAGTGGTTCTCAGAATTCACTACACATTGGAATTATCTAGGAAGCTTAAAAAAATACCAATGCTACTAGAACTACCATTTGATACAGCAATCACACTACTGGGTTTGTACCAAAAAGAAAATAAATTATCCTATCAAAAAAACGAAACAAAACAAAACAAAAAACCCGGAAAAAATACTGATGCCTAGGTCCCACCCTCAGGTATTCTGATTTAATTGATCTGGTAGAGAGCCTAGGCACTTTCTAGAAGTCTCACAGGGAATTCTACCATATAGCCAAAGCTGAAAACTATTACTACAAGCTGAATGTCTCTTTACAATTAATGTGCATACAAATCATCTATGATTTTGTTAAAATGCAGATTTTGATCCAATGAGTCTGGACTGAGGCCTGAGACTCTGCATTTCCAACAAAAGTCTAGGTGATGCTGATACTCCTGGTCTATAGGACACATCTGAGTAGCAAGGATCTTGATGACTCTCACTTCCACAAGTTTACATCTACATTATTGGCCATACCTGGGATTAACGGTAATGATTAAGCAGAAAGGTCTGTGTTTATGGTCATAGTCCAACATTCTTTTCAAATCATATCCTAATTAATCTGAGTACCACAGTTACAGACATGAGTAGGGTAAGAACATTAAGTAGGGAGAAAACATCTTGAAAATGAAGTGAAGATTCACAGATATGCACTTACAATCATCTTATATTCTTCTCATCAGAAAAGATTTCCTTTCAAAATGAGTTCTTTCTTTCTTAGAATTCAGTTAAAAGCACAGGTTCTTTCCCCACATATGCAGGACATTTTGACACCTTATTGTTTTACTTGATTCCACGCATGTCCACATTTGTAGTATCATGTGACAGTTGTGTTGTACTGTAGAGCAGAAAATTAACACAGTGATGTTTAATATGGATTTTTGGGACAATTCCATCAGAGGGGGAAGGGGGGATGGTTCCTTCCAATAAACACAGTACTACTTTAAAATCAGATATTCTTCCTTTAGTCTTCAGATTTCTCTAAATTGGTTAAAATCTATAATATAAAGCTGGCTGGGCAACTAAACTTCCAATCAATGGTAAATATTGGTGTGACCCTTGCTGAAATTTCAGAATTGGCCAGGTGTGGTAGCTCATTCCTGTAATCCCAGCACTTTGGGAGGCTGAGGAGTTCAAGACCAGCCTGGCCAACATGGTGAAACCTTATCTCTACTACAAATACAAAAATTAGCTGGGCGTGGCGGCAGGCACCTGTAATCCCAGCTACTAGGGAGGTTGAGGCAGAGAATTGCTCGAATCCGGGAGATGGAGGTTGCAATGAGCCCAGATCACACCACTGCATTCCAGCCCGGGCGACAGAGCAAGACTCCTTCTCAAAAAAAAAAAAAAAAAAAAGGAGGAAATTTCAGAATTAAGTGAATTTCAGAGAGATGAAATTGTAATCGATATATTTTATTTTCTTTTTTCGTTTTTGTGCAAAGGGGTTAAGGAGAACATGGGAAATGTGCTCGCCTAGTTGCTACTTCATATAATAAAAAAGAATTCTTTCACATTTTCACACCACACTATGCATCATCTTTCCTCTAGAACAGAGTCAGGCAAACCCAGAGGCCAAACCAGTCCACTACTTGCTTTTGGACAGCTCACAGTCCTACTGAAAATGGCTTTCACATTTTTAAACAGTTGGGAGAAAAAAATCAAAACAAAAATAATATTTCCTGACATTCGAACATTATATAAAATGCAAATTTTGGTGTCCCTAAAATAAGGCTGCTTTTGTGCTATGTCAGAATTAAGTATTTGAGACAGACTATATGGCCCACAAAGTCAAAAATATTTATTATCTGGTGTTTTACAGAAGAAGTTTGCTGATCTTTGCTCTAGAGATATCCTCATTTTCCTTTTCTTTTTTTTTTTTTGAGAGAGAGTTTTGCTCAGTCTCCCAGGCTGGAGTGAGGTGGCTTGATATCAGCTCACTGCAACTTCCACCTCCCAATTCAAGTGATTCTCCTGCCTCAGGATCCCCAAGTAGCAGGGACTATAGGCACGTGCCACCACACCCGGCTAACTTTTGTATTTTTTTTTTTTTAGTAAAGATGGGGTTTCACCATGTTGGCTGGTCTCGAACTCCTGACCTCAAGTGATCTGCCCGCCTCGGCCTCCCAAAGTACGTGAGATTATAGGCATGAACCACTGTGCCTGGCCCTTAATTTTTACTTAAAATTCAAAAGATGCCTTGTTTTGGAGATTTTACTGTTTTCCAAGTTTTTACCCCTCCCATCCCTGCATGCACACATAAGTTAGCACACACATACACTGATTTTGTCTCCTTTGCCTTCTCACTCCTGCTCTGATAACCAGGAAGCCTGAGCAGCATCTGCTTCAGAACGCATTCTATTTCCTTTTCCTGGCCAGAGTGAATGGAGTTCTTTAAAAAGGGAACTGAAGCTTGAAAGCACAGAGAATCACCTTTCCCTGTTTCACGCTGTCTTTTCTGGCCCAGCTCCTAGAAGATAGGGTCTCTAACATATGTTGCAACTTTCCTCCCAAGCCTTCCATGTGCAAAGTATTCCAAAAGGGAACAGACCTTTCTCTTGTTGCAATTTTCTGTCAAGAAGACTTGTGTCCAGAAAATAGAAAAGAAAACTTTAAAATCTCTCCAGAACTTACCAGAGAAATTCGGCATAACCGATCAAGTCTACAGAAAGCTTTTTTTTTTTTTTTTAAATTTAAATAAAAAGCTGCCAGATTATTTATTAGCTTTAAGGAAGAACAAGAATTTCTATGTTCTTTTCCCTTAGGAAATGACAGTAAAAAGAGTGCCTCTGGATAAGTATAAGACAGAAAGGAAGAGAAAAATAAAAGGAATGCCTCAAGCTTTCATGTTATTTGTAAAAATTTGTAAATGGAACTGTACTGATGACATAAATATGTGAGTGGCTCTAAATTTCACAAGGGTCATTCATTTCTCTTGCAAAGATATTCTGGGACTATGAATGACTCTTGAGGAAAAAAAACACAAAAATTCCAAGACTCTGGCACCTTCAACAGCGGCATGGTGAAGTGGGGAATAAAAGGCAGAAAGGGGAGTGAGAAAACCCGAACTCTAATCTGCAGTTACAACTTCTATTGTCAAGGATACAACCCCTAAACTTTTTGAGTGTCAGTTTCCTCCGCTACGAAAGGAGGAGAAAAATGCTTCCCCACCTGGCTTCAGGGGGCTGTTCTCTGATTCAAATGTGATAATATATGTTAAATGCACTCTGTTGATTGCAGATAACTAATCCTGTTTAAGATACTGTTTTTATTACCATTTATCTTATGTCCAGAGCTTTATCTCATTGCTTAATCAGTTTCCTTTAAACATCTACCAAAAAAAAAAAAAAAAAAAAAAAGAACAAAAAAAAAATAACTTTTAAATCCAATCTCTATGTTGTAGAAGAAAATTTATTTTCTGGTGTCTAAAAAAAAAAATGTAAATCAATAAAAAATACAGTTGAGCATGGTGGCGTGTGCCTGTAACTCAGCTACTTGAGAAGCTAAGGTGAAAAGACTGCTTGAGCCCAGGAGTTTGGGACCAGCCTGGGCAACACAGTCTCTACAGAAAATTTAAAAATTAGCCAGACATGGTGGCACACATCTGTAGACCCAGCTATACAGGGGCTGAGGTGAGAGAATCACCTGAGCCTGGGAGGTTGAGGCTACCGTGAGCTATGATTGCACCACTGCCACTCTGAAACCTGGGCCACAGAGTGAGACCCTGTCTCAAAAATAAAGAAATAAAATAGGAAAAATAAAATTTAAAAAAAATAAAAATACAATGACATTTAAAAAGATGGACTCAGAGCCAGGATTCCTAAGGCAGCTACTCCTAATGGGCTCCCCTTTCAAGGCAAGGTAGCTGGGGCCTGACCGGACAAATTATTCTACAGGTCGCCATTTTCCCAGAACATAGTGCAAATGTCCTCTAGAGAAACAAAACAAACAAAACAAAACTCATTCTACATTTCCTTAATCTCTGTAATTGCAACTGGTGCCTGTGGTCTCATTTGATCAGGGTTCTCAAATAAATAGAAGTTAGAGGGAAATCGAGCAAAAGTAATAATGTGCATTCAGAAGTATAGGTCTAAGGTAGTTTCCCATCTCCCCCAGAGTATCATTCACCACCATAAGCTATAGTCATTATTTCCCTTGGCATGAGTGTGTTTGTTTCTTTTTGTTGTTACTGTTGTTGTTTACATCCAGATATAGAAGATCACATAACCACTATGGGGAGAAATATCTTGAAACAACATAACATCACATGAGAAGGAATCACATGGATTTATTTATATTATAATCTTATGCTCTTTATATAGATGAGTGTATATATCATTATCAATTTTTTCATGAAAAAAAAAAACCATTCCAGATGTTAGAGAGCATTTTTTTAAATTACATGGCAACTTTGTGCAAGTCTAATCTTATAATTCTGGAATGCTTACATAGGTTTATAATCTGTTCTCTGAATGCTTAGTGGAAATATTCAATCACCCAAAGATTAAAAAAGAATAAGTACCAAGCACCTACCATGTGCCATGCCCTGCTTATTTGTAGGGTCTCACTGGGGACAGTCATGGTCTTTTAAATTCACTGGATGTGTACCTTCCTCCCAACAGACAGTACTATCCTTGACCCTCCTTCTGGTCAAAGATGCCCTTGAAACTCCAGGACCAGCAAGCATGGTGTACACTCTTGGTTCTCTGAGTCTCCTCTCCCCCATAACCCACTCTTGACAAAGCCCCCAAATGCCCCTCGAATACAAGAGAAGGAAGTTAAACTTCATGCTCCAAAAAATAGTGTTTGGAGCTCCACATTTTTAGCATCTAGAAAATATATGCCTACTACTATTACACTAATAGTGCTGAAACAAATACTAGGTTCTGCCAGAAACGTCGCATGCAAGAGACTTAAATTTCCAATAATGGAGAAATTAGAAAATAAAATATGGTATACTCTCTCAGTACATGGCTAGGCAGGCATTAAAGTTTGTAATAACACGAAGAATGCTTGAGTAATAGTGACTTACTTCACCAGCCTGGAGGTATAAACATAGCCACATCCTTTTTATTATTCTAATGAATCATGTAAAACCCCACAAGCCTGTGTGGGCAGGCAGTTTGGTATCCCATATCCCCTCAATCACAATGATGTAGACCAAAGGACTTTGATGACTCTTCTAAATGTGAGAGAACCATGAGTCAGAGGTGGCACTGTTGGCATTGCCACTTCAGGGTCTGCAGACACTGGACAACGGTCCATAGCTACAGTGAAGTCCTTGAACATTTAGATCCTGAGGCCACCGTGGTGGTCAGCATTCATTTCAAATGCTGAGCCATCCCACTGTTGCCCAGTCATGATGTCAGAACCAGGTTGGCCAGGGCTGGGACCATATGAAGGCTCAGTACAGAGTCTGGCAAAGACAGAACTGTCTTAGATCCTTTTGGAAACTTCGGGAAGCCCCAACTTCCTATCTCTCACTGTATGTTCTCATCTATTATTGTCATGTTCCTTTCCCACCAAGAGGCCTCAGTAAGCTGTGGTTCCTTCCAAGTTTCTCTAATGTTGAATATTAAGGAGAAACAGCTGGGGTTGGAGTCTCTTCACTCTCACAAGGCTTCTAGACTTCTTATGAAAAACTGATTCACAACCTTCACAAAACGTAGGGTGAAGAAGGGTAGGGAGGAAAGGAAGGAAAACGTTGCTCAAACCAGAATCCTCTGCTTTGTTTCAGGGAGGGATATGCAAACACCAGAACAGGCTGCACACATGGTTATGTAACTAAGGTAAGACAGGCCATCTTCCCCCACAATAAGAAAAATGTGTCCTAAGATGACTTGCTGGCTTAACCTCTAGAAGAAGAAGAGGTTACATCCTGTTTTAAAATTCTACCCCACCAGTCACCTTGTTGTATTGATGCTTATAACCATTTTTTAAAATTTTAAGTTTTAAAAAATGGATATCTAATTTTAAAGGGAAGAGTGGAGCTGGCGGGGGCCTACAAGGACCTTGCCCTTTCCTAATAACCTCACTTCATAAATCCTGTCCAAGGGAAAGGGAAGGAAAGAACGGAGAAATACATCCCAAAGATGCCATCATAGCACCAGGGATGAGAAGCAGTCAGTCTGCCTAAAGAAGCAGAGTCTCCAGACTGTAGCTCTGGTACCAAACTGACAAAACTCAGGCACATGGTTGCTGTGTGGATGACAACCTGAAAAGTTAGAAGGTAGGGGTGAGGCTAGGGGCAGGAAACCAGACTGGAAAAAGAGAAGCGAATGAGAACCTGGAAGGAAGTGCTTTGCACTGAGACATACATGCTGATTAATCCCCCAGACATACACCTAGATACGTGCATGATGGTGAAATACACACTACATGATACAATCGACTTAGTAAAAAAACAACAAAACCTATATATAAAATAGAAAGAAGATCAAAATATTAATTGCTGTTCTCTTTCAATGGTAGCAATTAAGCAATTCCCATTATTTTTATTGCCATTTTGAAAGATTTCAAAATAATTATGCATCATTTTTTAACTTTTTAAATGTAATTCTTTTTTCTTTAGAGGCAGGATCTTGCCATCTTGTGCCAGGCTGGTCTCAAACTCCCTGCCTCAAGTGGTCTTCTTGCCTCAGTCTCCCAAGTAGGAGAAACTACAGTGGCAGGCCACTATGCCCAGCTAAATTTAATTTTTTTTTAAGTGAGTAGTTAAATGTTTTAATGAAAAGAACTTTCTGAACTAGCTAATATAACAAGCAATGTAATGTTCCTTTATTTTTTATGAATATACATTTCTTTTCATTATTTTTGAATCATAGGAAAAGGCTGTAAGGTTTAAATTTGCCTGTGGTTTAGTAGTTTGGTAAACTCATACTTGGCATAAGCATTAGTCAAACAGTACATGAATTGCTTATATAATGGAAAAAGAAATACTCTTAACATTATTAATTGAAATGTCTCATGCAATTTACAACTTAGAGCTTAAAGACCAGGATCTGAAATACCCAGCTCCAAAATCCATTGCCCTGCTTCCACAAGATATCCAAACCTTGGCTAGGTTATCAGGTAGCTGCCAAAATGGCAAGGAAGATAAGATTGTTGAAAAGTTGAAATGGAAATGATAATCAAAATTGAATAACAGAAGACAGGTCACAACAATATGGACAAATTAGTTCTCTTTTTAATATTAATGAATCCTCTATGTTGTGTAATGAGAAATGAAGAAGCCATGTCAATTTGCAAAAATTCCAAAACCAAAACAAAACCCCAGCGAAATATAGCCTTTTGGAATCATTTTACACATATTATTTTAACTAATTATTACAATAATGTGTACATAGTATCATAAGTTAACACAGAGATTTTTTAAAAATACAGCTAGTTAGCAGCAACTTAAGTACTCTAAGTTCAGATCTTTTCTCACTAAAACAAATCTGTACATAACACAGAAGCATAAAAACTTGTACTAGCCTTTTGAAGTTTCCAAAGAGTATATATTGTCTCAATGAAATTTTTAAAAATAATGCATCCAATTCAATAGTTATTTATGACACTCCAAAAAATCCATGAAACCTGTCTTGATTTGGGTTCTCCCAGAAGCAGATCTCGATAAAAGGATTCAAGTGCAAGTAGTTTATTTGCAAGGTGATCCAAGAAAACAACAGTAAAGAAATTGAGTAGTGAAGAAAGGAAGAAAGAAAGAAAAGAAAGCCAGTAACCAGTTACCATTGTGGGTAACTGGAGCTTAATCCCACTGGGCGCCTCAGGAGACAGTGTGGAACACACCCTGGATTCATCTCAACTGAAGGATAAGGGAGCTGAATATCCACCACCATCCTTTCTGTCTTTGGCTTAGGGCTTATTTCAGGAACACTACCTCTTCAGAACTTCTGACCTGTCCTTCACGCAGGTTAACCTGTGAGCTGAAAAAGTCTTCAGGCTGGTGGTTGTCACAGTAGTCTTTAGCATGTAGAGTGAAAAAGCCAAGGGAGCTATAGCCAGAACCTTGACATCCTCTACGGCTCTCTGTTTGGGGAGCTTTATCTGGGTGAGGTATTGAAAATGTTGAGCACCCATATAGCATTTACCTCTCAGCATAATACCTACAGGTCTATGACTACAGTACTATTACTATCCCCATTTTACAGATGATAAAACTTAGTCACAAAGTGGTAAAGTGACTTGCCCAAGGACACACAGCTGGAATTTGAACCCAAGCTCTCTGATTCCAGAATCCACAAGCTTAGCTACCTTGATACATCTCCTCAACTGTGGCTGATCTGCCCATGTGAACAGTCAAGGAGTTTGGGGAGATCAGAGGGCTCTGAAAGGAGAGATACTGGCTCTTTCCTCATCAATTCTCAATGACTCCAAAGACAGTAGCCCCTGGGTTCTATTGACCTTGTTGCCCAGTCAGCCAAGACACACATTTGGCATTAGAAAATGAAGACCTACAGGACAATATTTTTCCCATCACCTGCCTTCTACTCATTATCCATAACCTCTAGATTTGCTAGAAGTTTTATTCAGAATCCACGCAGTCCAGCACTCATTTTGGGACACGCTGACTTTCACTAACAGTTTAAATTCTATGAGCCTCTAAGCCTCTCTCTTCACGATGCCATTGTAACCCAGGAAGCAATCAGTTTGATCAGAGATTGTGAGCAAAGAGGCAATTTAGCTCTCTTTCAACTGACTGTGTAACTGCCACAGACACAGTGTTAGGCAGGTGGTAAATTAGCCTCTTGGAGAGGTCTTCTCATTCTTTCAGGCCACTGAGGCATTAAAACCTCTATGAGCATCTACTAGGCCATGTCATAAATGTTTGTGAGACTCTGCTTTGGCACAATTCTAGGAAAACTACTTACTCGAGGTAACATAATTAGAAGAAGTATGGCTTACTAGGCTTTTTTTTAAGACTATGAGCCTGAGTACCCATCTGAGTTTGGTAAACAGAATTTGGAATTGATTCTAATAGGTTTAGACACTAAGCACTCTCAGCCAATTCCTTCCAATTAAACAGAGAATAGGAACAGATGAGAAATCAATCAAAAGAAAATGAAACACCTTTGATCACCTTGGGTGGGATTTGCAAATGGGCCCATTTCTTTGTCGTCTTATATTATCTTGTGGCATTATCAAATTCTCTCTGAGACAAATTAGAAAAGCGGAATGGGCTCAGATTTCTTCAGTGGAATGACAGGGAAGGAGGCATTGCATTTTATTCTTTCCCATTTAAAAAAAAAAATTATGGACAAGATTCAGTTCCCAACTCTTTTAAGCAGTAACATAATAAGTATGTACATACAAAAACAAAACAGAACAAAACCTGGAGGATACATCAGATGTTTCCCTTCCACTACATTGTGTTTTTAGTAAATTTCTTCCTATTTTACATTTCTTAGACATCCTGAAAACTTTTATCACATGTCCCACGTGGGAGAGTAGAAAATAGACATAATGTCAAGTGTTAAGGTTTCATGTATGTCTTCTTCATTATTTGTAGGCATTACTAATTTGTCTTCAATGCTTCATACCAAAAACTTCTCAATATATACTTATTTTTCAGGCATAGTAAGATGTAGCAGGAAAAGTATGAAAACCATAGACAGAACTGACTATCCCAATTTCAATTCAACTACTATAACTTTTAAGCCATTGTCACCATGGCTAAATGGCTTAAATATCTCTGATATTTAACCTACCTCATTAAGTTGCTGTGAGGATTCATGGTATACTGCAGCCAGCTCCTACAACTTGAGAGAAACAAATGTGTGCATTTCATTTAAACTCTGCATTCAGTGACATTCTGTGGGTAACCTGAAGTCAGCCTTGATGGAAATATTCATAACACAGAAATTGGCAAAAGTGATAAATCAGGGATTTTTTTTTTGAAGAACCAGCTTACTAGCTCATTACTGAAAATTAGGTAACATATGCAAAATGTTGAGCCTAGCGTCCATCTTTTTTCCCTTTCTTTCCTGTGTTGAAGAGTAAGTTATCTCTCTTCATGGGCAATATGATCCTATACCTAGAAAACCCTAAAGATTCTGCCAAAAAGCTCCTGAAACTGATAATTAACATCAGTAAAATTTCAGGATACAAATCAATGTACAAAAATCAGTAGCATTTTTATATATTAATAACATTCAAGCCGAGAGCCAAATCAATAATTCAATCCCTTTTACAATAGCCACCAAAAAAAAATAAAATAAAATAGAATAAAATAACTAGGGATACATCTAACCAAAGAGGTGAAAGATCTCTACAAGGAGAACCATAAAACACTGCTTTAAAAAAAATCACAGGCAAAAGAAACAAATGGAAAAACATTCCATGCTCACTGGAAATATCAATACTAAAATGGCCATATTGCCCAGTGAAATCTACAGATTCAATGCTATACCTATCAAACTACCAATGGCATTTTTCGTAGAACTATTCTGAAAATCATATGGAACCCCAAAAGAGTCCAAATAGCCAAAGCAGTCCTAAGCAAAAAGAACAAAGCCTGAGGCATCACATTACCCAACTTCAAACTATACTACAAGGCTACAATAACCAAACAGTATAGTACTGGTACAAAAACAGACATACAGACTAATGAAACAGAACAGAGAACCTAGAAATAAAGCCACACACTTACAGCCATCTGGTCATTGACAAAATCAACAAAATCACTAAGCAATGGGGAAAAGACTCATTCAATACATGATGCTGGGATAACTGGCTAGTCATACGCAGAAGACCCCTACTTTTCACCATATACCAAAATTACCTCAAGATGGATTAAAGATTTAAATGTAAGATCTTGAAGTATAAGAACCCTAGAAAAAAATTTGGGAAATACCATTCTGAACATCAGTCTTGGGAAAGACTTAGTCATAAATTGACTAAGTTCTCAAAAGCAATTGCAACCAAAACAAAAATTGACAAGTGGGATCTAAGTAAACTAAAGAGCTTCTGCACAGCAACAGAAACTATCAACAGAGTAAACAGACAACATACAGAATGGGAGAAAATATTAGCAAACTATTCATCCAACAAAGGTCTAATATCCAGAATCTATAAGAAACTTAAACAATTGAACAAATAACAAATAACCCCATTAAAAATGGGAAAAAGACATGAACAGACATTTCTCAAAAGAGACACACAAATGGCTAACAAACGTATGAAAAGATGCTCCCATATCACTAGATATGCACTAATCTGCATGTCAGAGAAATGCAAATTAAAACCACGATGAGATACCATTTCATACCAGGCAGAATGCCTAGTATTAAAATGTCAAAAAACAAAAACAAAAAAACAAAAAACAAAAACAAAAAAAAACACATGCTGGTGAAGCTGCAAAACAAGGGAACACTTATACACTGTTAGTGGGAATGTAAATTAATCTAGTCACTATGCAAAGCAGTTTGGAGATTTCTCAAAGAACTTAGAACTGCCATTTGACCCATCAATCCCTTTACTGAATATATATCAAAAGAAAACAAGTCTTTCTACCTAAAGGACATATGCACTCACATGTTCATTGCAGCACTATTCACAATAGCAAAGACATGGAATCAACCTAGGTGCCCATTCATGGAGGACTGGACAGAGAAAATATGATACATATATACCATGAAATACTAAGTAGCCCTAGAAAAGAACATAATTATATCCTCTGCAGCTACACAGATACAGCTGGAGGCCATTATCCTAAGTGAATTAGCACAGGAACACAAAACCAAATACCACATGTTCTCAGTTATAATGGGATCTAAACATTGGGTACTCATGAACATAAAGATGGCAGCAATAAAAATGAGGGACTACTGCAGGGAAGAAAGAGAGGTGAGCAAAGTTTGAGTAACTATTATGTATCATGCTCAGTACCTGGTTGATGGGATTCATACCCTAAACCTCAGTATCACACAATATACCCAAGTAACAAACCTGCACATGTGCCCTCTGCATCTAAAATAAAAACTAAAAAAAAAAAAAAAAATGGTATATATGTACAATGGAATAGTATTCAGTCACAAAAAAGGAATCACATACTGATAAATGCTGCAATGTGGATGGATCTCAGAAACATTATACTAAGTAAAAGAAGACAAACACAAAAGGTCACATATTGCATTAATCCATTTATATGAAATATTAAGAACAAGTAAATTCATAGAGACAGAACACAGATTAGTGGTTGCCAGTGACTGAGAGGAAAGAGAAATGGAGAGTAACTGGTTAATGGGTATAGTGTTTCCTTTTAGGGTGACAAAAATGTTTTGGAACTAGATTATGAGCATTAAAAAATGCCACTGAATTGTTTACTTTAAAATGGTTACTTTCATATTATGTGAATTTTGATTCCATAAAAGTTTTTAGACAAAAAGAAGAGTTTGAAAAGACAGCTTTATTTCTGTATCTAGAATACTTTAAGTCACTACAGTAATAATTTCACTTCATAATCAGTAATTTGTTAAGGATTTATCTTGCTATTGCTTTTGACAATCATACAAGGCAATTTGTTAAGATGACCTTTGATTTTTTGATATTTAAATATGAAGGAAAATTCTGCTCTAGTATTTTGAAGAATAGTGTTGCCAGCTGATCTTCAGTACTTCACATACACAGATCTGTGTTAGTCCATTTTCACACTGCTGATAAAGACATACACAAGACTGGGAAGAAAAAGAGGTTTAATGGACTTACAGTTTAACATGGGTGGGGTGGCCTCACAATCATGGCAAAAGGCAAGGAGGAGCAAGGCACATCTTCCACGGATGGTGGCAGGCAAAGAGAGAGAGAGCTTGTGCAGGGAAACTCCTGTTTCTAAAACCATAAGATCTTGTGAAACTTATTCACTATCATGAGAACAGCATGGGAAAGACCTACTGCCTGGATTCAATTACCTCCCACTGGATGGGAGTTATAATTCAAAATGAGATTTGGGTGGGGTCACAGCCAAACCATATCATTCTACCCCGGGCCCTCCAAAATTTCATGTCCCTTTCACATTTCAAAACCAATCATTCCTTCACAACAGTCATTTCAGCATTAACTCAAAAGTCCACAGTCCAATGTCTCATCTAAGACAAAGCAATTCACTTCTGCCTATGAGCCTATAAAATCAAAAGCAAGTTACTTACTTCCTAAATACTGTGGAAGTACAGACATTGGGTAAAAACACCCATTCCAAATAGGAAAAACTGGCTAAAACAAAAGGGCTACAGGGCCCATGCAGTCCAAAATCCAGAAGGGCAGTCAAATCTCAAAGCTCCAAAATGATCTCTTTTGACACCATGTCTCATACTCAGGTCATGCTGACACAAGAGGTGGGTTCCCATGGTTCAGGGCAGCTTGGCCCCTGTGGCTTTGCAAGGTACAGCCTCCCTCCTGGCTAATTTTACAGGCTGGCATTGAATGTCTGTGGCTTTTCCAGGTGCACTGTACAAGCTATCAGTGGATCTAGCATTCTGGGGTCTGGAGGATGGTAGCCCTCTTCTCACAGCTCCACTAGGCAGTGCCTCAGGAAGGACTCTGTGTTGGGGCTCTTATCCCACATTTCCTTTTCATACTTCCCTAGCAGAGGTTCGCCATGAGAACTTGGTCCCTACAGCAAACTTATGCCTGGGCATCTATGTGTTTCCATACCTCTTCTGAAATCTAGGTGGAGGTTTCCAAACCCCAATTCTTGACTTCTGAGCACTCTCAGGCTCAATGTCCTGTGGAAGCTGCCGAGGCTTGGGGCTTCAACCCTCTGAAGTCATGGATTGAGCTCTATGTTGTCCCCGTTCAGTCAAGGCTGGAATAGCTAGGACACAGGGCACCAAGTCCCTAGACTGCACACAGCACAGGGACTCTGGACCCAGCCCATGAAACCAGTTTTTCCTCCTAGGCCTCCAGGCCTGTGATGGGAGGGGCTGCTGTGAAGACTTCTGACATGCCCTGGAGACATTTTTCCCATTGTCTTAGGGATTAAAAATCAGCTCCTTGTTACTTACGCAAATTTACGCAGCTGGCTTGAATTTCTCCTCAGAAAATGGGATTTCTTTTCTATCACATTATCAGGCTGCAAATTTTCTTAACTTTTATGTTCTGCTTCCCTTACAAACTGAGTATCTTTAACAGTACCCAAGTCACTTCTTGAATGCTTTGCTGCTTAGAAACATCTTCTGCCAGATACCCTAAATCATCTCTCTCAAGTTGAAAGTTCCACGAATCTCTAGCACAGGGGCAAAATGTCACCAATCTTTGCTAAATTTGCTAAAACATTTAGCAAAAACATAGCAAAAGGTAGCATGAGTCACCTCTGCTCCAGTTCCCAACAAGTTCCTTATTGCCATCTGAGGCCACTTCAGCCTGGATTTTATTGTCCATATTGCTATCAGCATTTTGGGCAAAGCCATTCAACAAGTCTGCAGGGTTCCAAACTTTCCCACATTTTTGTGTCATCTTCTGAGCTCTCCAAACTCTTCCAAACTCTGCCTGTTACCCAGTTTGCTTCCACATTTTCAGGTATCATTTCAGCAGCACCCTACTCTACTGGTATCAATTTACTGTGTTAGTCTGTTTTCATGCTGCTGATAAAGACATACCTGAGACTAGGAAGAAAAAGAGGTTTAATGGATTTACAGTTCCACATGACTGGGGAGGCCTCACAATCATGGCTAAAAGCAAGGAGAAGAAAGTCATGTCTTATGTGGATGGTGGCAGGCAGAGAGAGAGCTTGTGCAGGGAAACTCTCATTTTTGAAACCATCAGATCTCCTAAGACTTATTCACTATCACGAGAAGAGCATGTGAAAAACCTGCCTCCATGATTCAATTACCTCCTACTGGGTTCCTCCCATGACACATGGGGATAGTGGGAGTTACAATTCAAGATGAGATTTTGGTGTGGACACAGCTGAACCATATTAAGAGTTATTAATAAGAACAGCATGTGAGATTTGTTATTGAATGGGTTTTACTGAGGCGCTGGCACTTTCTGTTCAGCCTGAAGTGGTATCACCAAAAAGACTTTCTCTTTAATCAAAGGGCTTACTTAGGAAATTACATTGCCATGTTGCAGCAGTTGTGAAAACTGATGTACCCCTAATAAAAATGCTGCTAAAATTATTTGACAGTGCAATTCAACATTAAACAAAAATGAAATCCATGACATGAAATTCACCATAGATCTGGTGGCATGGATATATATATACTGAATATATTGCATTTTCTGATATACAGAGGATGTGGCAGGAATAGTGGTCATAAAACCATCAGCATCAGAGGATCACTTTGTCCTGGCTACTGAGGGAAGATTTCTTCAGAATATCCTACAGGATACCAGTCTCCTTCTTGGCATGTAAGACTTCAAATGAGTATTAGAACTCTTTTTATATATATATATATATATATGTGTGTGTGTGTGTGTGTGTGTGTGTGTGTGTATAAACTCTGGGAATATTCTTATGCTTTATTCCTTTTATCACTTCCAGAACATAGCAGGGCTAGCACACAGCTGAAATTTCATATCAGAGATGCTTTGGAGCAGTTATTCCTGGTAAGCAGTAACATGCCATGCTGCATTAGGAAGAACGGTATGGTTGTTGTCAAAACACTGTGCTCCATGTTTCAATTTTGCCATTCACATATGACCTTAGGTTCACTGATTTCTCAAAATCAAACTTTTCATCTTTAGAGCAGGCATCCTTACAGGATTCATGTGAGGGCCAAATACTGAAAATATGCCCTATATAGTAAAACACTGCACAAAATATAAAATATTATTGCATATATTGAGCCATTCATTCTTGGTCACACTCTACCAAAAATAAAAGCTTTTTAACATAAAACCTCTAATTTGACATTAATGGGAAGTCAAACAGTACACCTCAGAAATCACTTTGAAATGTTAAATCATGGAGCAAAGAAGGAGGCAACATTCCTAGTAATTAAGAGCTGGGCTTTGGAATCAAGCAGAATTAGATGCAATTCCAAGGTTCAATACATACTTGCTGTGGATCTTAGGAAATTTATTTACACATCTAAGCCTCAGTTTCCTCTTCTTTCAAATGAGGACTTTGATAAGGCCCCGGTCATTAAGTTGTTGTGTTAAATGAGAAAATGCATATAAAAGTGATTAGACCATAGTTTTCAATACATGTGATATGATTTTACTGTTGTTGTTTCTATTGTAATTTGCATTTCGAAATTATCTAGGCAGAAAAAGATGTCTCTCATGCTAAGGACAAGAATCTCAAGCAGAAGCTGAGAGAATGTGATGGGGAGTCTCACAGATCCTAGAGCTCCAGAATTTAAATTAAAGGCCTCTGGTCATGGTTACATTTGGACAGTTTAAAAAAAAAAAAAAAAAAGGCGAAGCAAATCTGCCTCATTTTCCTCCAGGCTCTTCCCCTTAAACTGTCTTTCATTTACATATTCAAAAATGCCAGCTGGGAGACAACTGCATTTGTGACCTAGTTCTTCTCCTGGGATGGAGGAGGGCCTAAGTGAGAAGATTTTTCCAAAATGGAGCCACCAGTCAAGGCTAAATATGGGGGTAGTTTTGCTGATCATGGGCACAGGGCATGAAAAAGGGAAAAAGGAAGTTTTACATGCCTGGCAAAGGTAGATAGGGAAGAAAGGGATAGTCCATATGGTCTTAAAAGAAGACAAGAGAATAGAAACTGAAGAGATACCAAAGATAAAGAAAGCATGCATGCCACTGTGGATTGGCAGGGTAACAGAAGGGGTTCAGGTCAAGCCCGAAGCCATGGTAACAGAAGTGTGGTGTATTAGTCTATTCTCACACTGTTATGAAGAATTACCTGAGACTGGGTAATTTATAAAGGAAAGAGATATAATGACTCACAGTTCTCCATTGCTGGGAAGGCCTCAGGAAACTTACAATCATGGCAGAAGGCAAAGGAGAAGCAGGTTGAAAGTTCTACCTGTTCCAACCTCTGCCTGTTACCCAGTTCCAAAGTCATCTTGAATTATAACTTCTTCACAGGGTGGCAGGACAGAGTGGGTACAAGCACGGGAAATGTCAGATGCTTATAAAACCATCAGATCTCATGAGACTTGTTATCAGAAGAACAGCATGGGGGAAATTGCCCACATGATCCATTACCTCCACTTGGTCCCACCCTTGACAATGGGGATTATAGGAATTACAATTATAGGTGAGATTTGGGTGGGGACACACAGCCAAACCATATCAGGTAGTTTTTAAGAATAACTATGGCGCTCAGTGAGGAAGCTACTAGAAATAATTCATTAGCTTTGTTTGAGGTTAGTGGTAAAGAATACTAGATAACTGTGAGATTAAAACTTTAATTTCTTATCCTAAGTGAAGAAATAGGCTATTTCTTAAGAAAATAAAATATTCTTTTGGAGGTACCAATATACATTTGAGAGAGGAGGTAGAAAAAAACTAGCTAGGCAAATAGGGGAAAAAAGTCCTCAGCAGAACTTCCCTTCTAGCAAAAAGCAGCCCAAGAAATCACTTTTTTTCTAATAAAGAGCAGCCTGGAAGATCAGGCTGCAAACACAGATAAGGAAGCTGGAAGCTTGCACTGGGGCGGAATGCCTGCAGCTGCACTGATAGAAAGGGGTACCTGGGGGCCAGGCACATCACCCTGGGGGCTCCACCTCCCCCTTTTTAACACATACACAGTAGGAAAGCAACGTGAGAGTAGCTCAGGCAAAGGACTTGACTGTATAATAAAGGATTGATGTGTGGGCTGCCAGAGATTCACTCTCTATGCAGATGGCACACCTGGTCCTATCCAGTTTTTCACATCCTATGTAGATAAGATGCTGCTTCCCCACTAGCTTATAAACACTTGCATTTCACTGCTGAATAGCAACCCTTTTTGTGACCCTTCTCTGCTGCCAATAGGTGTTCTCTCTCTCTTTTTTTTTTTTTTTTTTTTTTGTCTATTAAACTTCTGCTTCTGCTCTAACCTCACACTTGGTGTGTCTGTGTTCTTGGTTTCTTCGGCCATGAGACCAAGAACTTCAGGTGCCACCCCAAGCAACAAGGCTGTTTCACACTGAGCCAATCTCAAAAAGTTTTTACTACTTTATTTAACTGACACAGAATCCATGACTTTCTGTGTTCCAGATTCTTTCTGGTTAAACCACTTTAGAAGATACACAAGTCAACTAGGATTCTAGAATAATAATTAAAAGTGGTTGCAATATTCATTGTATCAAAAAGCATCCCAAGGCCTGAAAGAATTAGCACACTTTAGCACAAGACCCAACAAACTAGAAGGGCCACCTACACGTATTTAAAAAAATCTAAAAGAAAACAAAAAAGTTCAAAAACTCTAAACAATAAAACAAAACAAAATTTCAATCTACTTCCTAATGTTAATCTGACTCCTTTCTCCAAGAATTAAAGTCTTCAAAATAAATCATACCTTACCAGAAAAATAACCTGCAAGTATTAGTGATGCACATAGTAAGAAGAAAATCTATAGTAAAGTGCAGCGCTCATTAACAAAATAAATCAAGATTCAGCTGCATGTGGAAGTACGCATCCAGTGAACCGACGTT
The DNA here is from genome assembly GCF_047675955.1 of Chlorocebus sabaeus. NCBI lineage: Eukaryota > Metazoa > Chordata > Mammalia > Primates > Cercopithecidae > Chlorocebus > Chlorocebus sabaeus. Next base: position 15,362,478 of record NC_132915.1, read on the forward strand.
AATATTTGTGATAGAATCATTTTTTTCTGCAATTTCCCAAGATTTCCTGTATTTACTGAGACCCTTCAGAATAAGTAAGTGCTTTCTTCAGCACACGTCAACGTTTTCACTCATGGTATCTCTTAAAATCAGGCATGACTTCAAAGGCAGGGGCAACACACACTACTATTACATATCCTTTTTTAAAAACATAAATCTAATTTTTATTCTTCATTAAATTTTAATTATTACTTATTTTTAAGCAAAATTCAACCCATGTTGTGGTGAAATGTCAACTTTTTTGCCAATTATAACTGTTTGATGCCTGGACAAATGACAAAGTTTGCTCTATGGATTCCTTTTTACTATCATATTGCTTAATTCTAGTTAGGGGGGAAAAGATACATAGAATAGAATATTTGACTTATGAAGGGAATTTTAGAGCTCATCTTTCCAAATCTCAAAGTCCATTAAACTGGGATCTAGAGATCTTCTTGAGAAACTGTTGCAACACGAGAAAAGACAGAATGATATGAAATCTGGAGATCTCCAACATCACCTTAACCAGATCACCCTACAGTGATGCTACTGCCAATTAATCCCACTCACATGCTTAGAGCTTCGAATAAGTGATGTACCCCTACTTGGAAATATGAGCAGACATCCAAGGATTATCAAATATTCTAAGGCTATAAACAGAGTGATAAAGATATTGGAATAGACATATTAGAAAGTGATGAGTAGGGGAGAACCAAATGCTCATCTTCCATACTGGGAGGTCAACAAATAATACCTAAAATGTAAATACCCAAAGAATAAGGTAAAAAAGTAAAAAGTGATTGACTCTAGGTGGGGGAATTGAAGAAAGGAAACTAGGCACTGTTATTAGCCTTAAACTGCCTTGTGGAAATAGCCGGCCCGCTGAACTAAGTGCATGCATACAAAAATGAAAATTTTCTTAAGGAACAAGTAGAAGCTATGTGAGATGTTAAGAGGAGGACCAGCAGAAGGGTGTCCTAGGGAAAGGCTGTGATGGAGTCATAGCATCGCATAGTGGGAGGCTATGAGCAGAACCACACTGCTAAAACATTAAGTCTGGGTTATTGGGTAGTCTCTAGGTCTCTTCTTCTACAACACTTGTACTTCCTCATCCACCATGGAGGTGACAGAAAGCAGTGCCAAGAATGTTGACAATCTGAGACACTGAAAATGTGCACAGTGCTTCTCCAGCACAGCTTGAAACAAAACTGAACTGTTCAACCTGGTAAGGTACCTCTAGTGTTTTGAAAGAGGTGTAAAGTTTACAAATCGCTTATCAGCAGAGTTAAGTGTGCCCAGAACTAGGTGAGCCAGAGTGTGACTCTACATAGAGGACCCAAGTAGGTGGCAATGCTGGTCTTGTTGAAGCTTGGTTGACAACCAGCATACTCAGGCTGGGAGAGATGAATCAGAAGGAAAAGGGGTTTTCCTGGAGCCTCAGAACTCCTGTGTTTATGCTGGTCACTTTTAGAAGGAAGTTTTCTAGGGTCACAAGTGGATTTAGCTGGTGAAGGTGTTTTGTTCCTTTCTTCTGAATATTGAATTACCCATATTGTGAAAGGCTAAAAACAATTAGTCGTTAAGTTAAAATGAAAAAGTCTGGCTTATAAAGGTGAAAACTGCAAACAGGTAATCAAAAATTAAAGGATAAAATTTAAATAGTAAGCACGAGAAATAACAGAACATTATAACTAATTTTTAAAAACTGTTTTGCAAGTGCTATGTGTATTTAAGAGGACAAACATCAAGGATAAATTGTGTGCACTTACAATAATAACGGGGAATTAGAGACAATGGAAAAGGAAATAGCAGAGACACTAAACAATTCCTTGCAGCTGTCTTTACAAATATAAAAGACTAGAGATTTGTCCGATTCGGGGATCAGATTCCTTCCATTGAAAGCATGAGAATTCGGAAGTGAGTAGATAATAGTGCTACTGCTGATAAAGATAGAGTATCTTTCATCTGATAAATCCAGACAAGAAGCATCAGAAAGAAATGGGAAAGAAATAGGTTTTTAAGAGATTCGTTTTTGAATTTGTGTTATTTTCATAAAAAGCAAGGGGCTTAGATAGTGACTATCATAACTGAATGGAACCATCCCTGCTTTAAGAAAGGTAACAACCAAATAGTTTAGTTTCGGTGAAAGAACAACATTTAGGAAGGATGTAATCAGAAAGGAAATAGCATATGTACCATGCCTTTTGATACAGGAAATGAGCTGTTAGATTAGAATCTACTCCCAAGTTCCTCTCTGAAAATTGTGAAAACATACAGGCATAATTGCAACTCCCAAAGATAAAGAGGATACTCCTGGCCCTACTCCATAGTTCTGAAGCTTCAGTTTGATTTATTTAAAATTTCTCTGATTTAATAATCTCTAAGGGATCATTTATATCCACATTTGAATGCTGGAAGTAAAGTTGAGTCATTTTGGAAAGCTTTGTTGAAGGTTTCACATGCTCTGTGAGGTTTCACCATTAGCTATGACCTTTAACTTCAGTGTCCTTTAACAACAACAAAGTCAAGCCAAGCAAATATCCAGCCTTGCTCTTTCCAGTGCAGGTATCTATTATACAGAGAGCACTTGTTTCTTTGGGGATTTGGTTCTAGTCCTTGCCCTGATTCATTTCTGGTTTTAATCAGAAGATTTACCTCTTTTTACCTTTCCCAGTCATCTTTAAATGTGAATAATAAGACTAGCTCACTACACAGAAATTTTAGGAGGATAATTGTGTAAATTGCATTGCCTTTGCTCTTTCCAGTTGGTGAATAAAAATGTTTATTTTTACAGAGCTCGTTATCACTTTTTAAGTTTTAGAATTATAGCGACCTGACAATAAAATTACGCTGTTGAGAACTGGAGCTTGGGGTGTATAAAATAACCAGTTTTAGTATTTTTTTCTTTTACTGCTAGTGTTAAAGTCTTATATCAATGAAAATGATAAAATCCTCTCTCTCTCTGCATTTGTCTATGTTTGTCTGTCTCTCTCATACATCCACAAATACAGACACACACAATTTTCTAATTCAGCAAGTATGTCTAAACATTTGAATGGTAAATTATTAGGCTTAAAAGTTTCATTTTATAATAAATCTTCAGTCTTATAAAAACCCAGCTTTTTCTACTTTAAAAAAATGTTTATTTTATTCCTTTCTTGGGAAACCCTATCTCAGAAAATGATAACTGCTATGAATAGGAGCATACAAAGTAATTTATTAGAGAATTCAGATGTAGAACAAAATACATAAGGGATACTAATTTAAATGTAGCATTTTTCATTCATGGAGAAAAGTAGGATTGCCTATATATGAAGTCAAAACAATTGAATAGCTGTTTGGAAATACAAAGGTTGAATCCTTCTATTATTCTTTATGCCAAAACAAATTCTGGCTATACCAAAGATTTAAATGTTAAAAGAATGAATCTTCAAAAGTTCTCAATAAAAGTTCAAATAAAATTATTATAATCTTAGAACATGAAAAGGTCTTCTGGTCAAGGCACATGATGAAGAACATATAAAAAATAATGAATAATAAATTTAGCAGTGTAGAAATTTTAAATTTCTATATGACAAAAATAAAATAATAACGGCAAAATAGGAAACATTTTTACAAAATATATGATATAAAACATTTTTCAATTTACATATATTAAATATCAGGAAAATTTTCTTAATTTTTAAAGAGGTATATAAACCCATAATTTTTTAAAGTAGAATAACTCAATCAAAAAATGAGCGAAGAATAGGCACACAGAAGCCAAATACAAGGGAGCATTACTCATACGAAAAGTGACTAAACCTTATTCAAAACTTGAAATGTAAATTCAAACAAATATGAGATGCTATTTTTACCCATTAGAATGGCAAAGATAGACAGAGACACAAGATTCCCTCGTATAAATAAAAGAACATGTATTTTATATACAGAAGTACATACATATGTACATATATGTATGTGTACTGCCAATTTATGTATAGTAATTCTATCTGACGAAGATATGTAAGACTTGATTGCCTTCAGAAAGTGAGCCCAATGTGAGAAAGAGAGACTTTTACTTTTTTGTTTTAAATACATTTCATTTTTAGGTTCACAGCAAAATAGAGCAGAAAGTATAGAGGGTTCCCAGATACACACTGCCCCTGCATATGCATAGCCTCCTCGACTGTCAACATCCCCTACCAGAGTGCTGCATTCTCCACAATGGATGAACCTACACTGATGCATCATTATCGCCCCAAGTCCATAGTTCACATTTGGGTTCACTGTTGGTGTTGTGCATCCTGTGAGTCTGGACAAATGTATAATGACATGGCTCCACCATTAGAGTATTATACAGAAGAGTTTCACTGCTCTAAAATCTTCTGTGCTCTGCTTATTTATCCCTCTCTCCCCCTAGCCCCGGGCAACCACTGACCTCTTTACTGTTTGCCTTTTCCAGAATGCCATATAGTTTGAATCATATAGTACATAGCCTTTTCAGATTGACTTTTTTCACTCAATAGTATGCATTTAAGGTTATTCTATGTCTTTTCATGGTCTGATCACTTATTTCTTCTAGTACTGAATAATACTCCATTGTATGGATGTACCACAGATTCTTTATCCATTCACCTACTGAAGAACATCTTGGTTGCTCCCAAGTTTGGGCAATTATCAATAAAGCTGCTATAAATCTCCAGTTATAGGGGCTTTTACTTTTAATTTCTTGTTTTTGACTATTATTTGAATTTTCTAATCAAGGGAATTTGTTTTAATGTTAACAAGCATGCTGTGGGATGGTATGATGAGCCTTTTTTACTTATGCATTTTAATCATTCCATTACTACCAAACTAATAAATGTTATTTTAAAAATTTATAGCTAGAAATCAGCAAACAGATAAACATATCAATAAATATGTAAGAGGCTATTCTATCTCACATTCATATAGTTAAAATAATAAGTATTGATGTAGTCAACACTATCCACTCTGCCTAAAAGCAATTATTTCAGGTCTATGCAATGGTTACAACAGCAGACGGGACAAAGGATGTCAGGTGGACAGAAGCCCCCACTTTTTTTAGACTGTAACAGAGGCCTTGAGGACTGGGGACAACATCCTATGCAGAGAGTGGCAAAACTTAGTCTCACAGGTTTGAAAGGATGACCATGCTTAAGTCAGTAATCTCCTCACTGTGGAAACACTGGAAAAAGGGATCGAGGGAATCAGAAAACAGATCCACCTTTAAGAGTTTATCAAGCCACTAGGACCAGCCTATAATGAAGGAACAGGCAAGGAAATGAACATTTCTGGACACTTATTATGTTCTGCATAATACCGTTCCTGCTGATATTGTAGTGCCATAGTCAAACGAATCCAGAAAATGAGATTCACTCTGACTTCTAGTCCACTAAACACTCTATGAAGTCCTATGGCAGAGAAAACCGTTCAATTTCACTTGACACAGTTTCCCAGAGTACTCTTCATACATAACCCCTTTTAACACAGGACAGAACACACTTGGGGAAGTACTGGTCTATTTCCTTTAACATACATTATTTTATTTGATCCTGATAATTATAGGAGAAATATCTTATTTTCTCCATCTTAAAAATAAGAAAATTAAGATTTCAAATATTTAGGTAACCATGACCAAGATTATGCTAACCCTTATGTGAGATTCATACTCATGTTTTCTCAACTCTAGATTCCTCACCAGATGTTGTAGAAACCCATGAAAATCCACCCAGCTCAGAAATTACTCCAATCTGGATACCCTTATTCCACTTTAATATTTTAGGAATAAGGATATCCTATACAAAGTTAAAGCAATGACACTAGGGCCAAACCCAGGATTTGAGATTCCTAAGGCTATAATTTACAAACTATAAGATGTTTTGCATAGGCTCAGTTGTAATGCAATAAAATATTGTGATTTTCTATGGATCAAATTATTCTCCTTACAAATCATCTGAATTTGTTGACTTTGGTAAACCTTTGAGGATTTGCCTATATCTAGGAAATTCAGACCAGTCAAGCAACTGAATAGTCCCTGAATCATGATTAGACCTAACTCTAACCCTAATGTTCTCTTAGGCCCACTGAAAGGTATCTGATACCTCTGTAGCAAAACACAGAGCAAAGAAAGGAGAAGGGAAGATGAAAATCTGAACATTACTCGAAATTTCCTTGCTTACGTGGGTTTTGGTCAGATAAAACTTCAATTATTTTTTTCTGCATTAATTTCTCTTCTGGTAAAGTGCTTATAGAATATATTTCCAGTTAAAGCTTTTAGGGTAGATCATTGCTCAAGCCATTTTCAAGCATATTACAGAAAGCATTTGAAAATATACTATGGGTAGAAATTGAGATACGGCTCTTGGGAAAAAAAACAAGATGACTTCATAGGTCTCCCCACCAACTCACCTAACTTCTGTGATTGAATTAATACAGAGGATAATGAGGGAAGAGGGATGGAAATGTGAGTTGTAACCACAATTTGAACTGCGTACAGTTACATCATGGCATCAGTTTTTCCATTCAAGCTGGTAAATGACTATACCCAGAGATATGTGAGCCCTTTCTGATGAGACACAGATCAATCCAAACTGTTATACAATTCTCTCTTCCAATAAATTTAAACCACATCTTTCCCCTTCCTTCAGCCTTTGGTTCTCATTTTATTTCTAGCTCACTGTGGTCTGAGCTCAATTTTTAAGGGATCTGATCCAGTTGCCTGGCCCTGAAAGTTGAAACAATTTAAAAAATAAATTCAAATCCTAAGATCTGGTTGAGTGGGGTTTGCCAAAGGATAAGGGAGGCAGAGAGTATAGGAGTATGTCGCACCTAAGCGGACTATAAGAAAAGTTTAGAGAATACCTTTGTCAGTTAGCTATTACAGCATTCCAAACCACCCCATATTTAATGGCCTAAAACATTATGCATTTTTATTGCTCGCAATTATATGGGAGAATTGGCCTTCTGCCCTTCTTGTCAGGAAAGTTCTTCTGGTCCTAGTTAGGGTCACTTATACATCTGTGGTCACCTTGTGTTGTGTAAACACTTTGCTGATTTTGTTTGGGCCCACCCTCATGTATAGAGGCTGGCTGGCTATCACAGAACGGCCTCAGCAGAGATGTCTCATCTCTGTTCATTCCAAGGTATTTACAGACAATAAACAACTATTGTTGTTTTTCTGTTTTAGAGAGAGGAATACTATGTTACTAATACAATATATGAGTTCAGACGTGAAGATGAACTCATCTTCACGTGCTCCTTCAGGAGTGTCTGATCTTCCTGCAGGCTAGCCCAGGCAGAGCCAGGGTCTAAAACAGAACAGAAGCAAACAGGCCTCTTGAGGCCTAGGCTCAGAATTCACACATCATTTCTTTATCCACATTCTACTGGCCAAAGCAAGAAACAAGGATGATCTAGATTCAAGAGGTAAAAAAACAGACTTCACCTCATTGGATGAGCCTCAGAGGGTATTGAAACAGGGAGAAGTGAACCACTGTGGATGTCTTCATAATCTACTTATAATATTAATTGATCTCTTTCCTTTTCTAGCTGAATCTTGAGGCACTCTGGACACAGCTAAAGGAACATCCCAGTATCCAGGAGAGGACAGAGGTAGAGTGCCATGATGCCTATGTTAGTCATCAACAGCGCTCAAGATCAAGTGACTCCTCCACAAATAATGTAAGCTTTATAAAGGCAGGTGGCTCTTCTCTTTCTCTCTTTCTCTCTCCTTTCCTCCCTACTGAATGCGTGTATTATCAGAACACTTGATCAGATGCTGAATAAATGAATGAGTGAAAGGAAGCATTATGTGAGAGTGTCTATTGATGGAGAGTCTGGTAAGAAAGTGAATCAAACTCAACAGAGACTGGGGAAAGCAATAATGAAGTGATGCAAAAGCAGGTAAGGAAAGCCCACCCTGGAAAAGAAACTCCTGAGCTCAAGTGAAATGACAGTGGTGATGGTATTTTTGAGGTTCATGCTGCTGCTGGCTAGGCCATGCTGGGAATATTTAAACAGGAGGAATGAATCCACTGCAACGAATAAGTTGAACAGGAAAAAAACAGATTATGTAGCTTATTGTTCTAGAAAGCAGCTGATTCCAGGTGACTGAAAAAGAAAGGATAGGGTGACTCTCTTTGGGGTGGATCTGGGGTGGGTTTTACTCACTGACCTGGGGGGCCTGGGAGACCCCTGAAAATATAGAGATCTGTCATTAATGTCAAGGTTCTCGCCACTGGGTGCAGTTTAGAAATAGACTTGTGACACACAAACTGCAGCCCACTAGGAGGAAAGGAAAGAAAAGCTATCACATGACAAGAGATAGGCCTTGGGAATCTGAACCAGTAAAGAGAGAAACTGGTGGCAACCACCAAAGTAGGGCCAAGAAGAAGTGAATCTTTAGTGCCTCAGGGATTCCCCAGATCCTCGAGGCCATGCACATATTTGACTCCCTTGTCCTTTAGCAAGCAGATATGTGTTTTATCTCGTCAGTAAAATCTGCATTGCTGGGATGACAGTACTCACTTTCTGCAGGGTGCATAACAACTTTCCAATATGTTGTCAGAATGTGTCAGGTCGAGTTACGGTGATTCTATTTCATGAGGACGTGACACATGGCGCCATGGCTGGCGATTCAGACATTTCCTGTCAATGCCTGCCACTCAGGAATGGATGTGTAATCAAACCCAAGTCACAGCTAGGCTTTTTGCATGAGAGTCACTTCCAAGTTTTACTTTTCATACCTGAGGTTTTGTGTTACTGATATTGAATAAAAACTCTTTGCAATGAATTTTAAATGAGGTAAAAGCTCTCACCAGAGATTTGTTAAAAGCAGATGAACAGCTGTTCTCTTTTCCCCCTTTTTAGTAGAAGAGCTTTAAATTATATATTAACCAAAAAGGTAAACAGAATAAAATGGGCAATTAAATATTAATGGAAGATGTAGTGGAATTGTCCTGTGCTGCACTTAAAACAGCCTGAATGATTGAGCTGTGAATTGCTCTCCCCGAGGTATTGAAATATTCATCAGTGCTATTTAATAAATGTTCATATTCGTAGGCACTCATGTTTACACTACAGCACTTGCAAGAGAGTGCTTACTAAAGAAAACATGCTAATGGAAGGTGAACTTTCCTGTACAGTGAGTCACCTTAAATTATACAGAGTGTGCGCTGAGGAGACAGGGAAATCTCTCCTCTGACAAATGAGAAGCTTGCATAAGAGAGGAGTGTCTTTTGTTAAAGAGAATGGCTGGGGATGGCACAGAGGCATTGTGGCTCCAAGACTATTTTGAGGTTTTTAAAATTTTATCTGGTTTGCATTTTTAAAATGTTTAACCTTTCCTGCCTGAAGCAGAGCTTCATTCCAATGCTATTACTGTAAACTGCCTACCTTATGGGAAGGAATGCAAGAGACAGCAGAAAGAAACTGCAATGGAAAACCCTTAAACAACTGAGGTAACACGTACCAGGTGACAGTTCCAGGTGACAGTGGGGACAGACTCAAAGACATACACAGCATTTCCAGGCAGAGGCAGACACTGCCTCTTATGACTTCCTCTCCACGACATTATTTAGTCATTCCCAAGAACTGTAAATAGGTATCACCTCAAGTAGGGAGTTTGATTGCTCTCATAAGTTAAACAGGATCAGAGCTGGTCAATACCTTGGAATTGGCCTATCTCTAGGGAAAATATTAAGATTTGCTACAGCAACAGAGCTGTATTGCCGATGAGTGGGGTAACCTAAAGGGAACATGCCAATCCAACCTAGACACCCATTTACAGGCAGTTACAGAGTCACCAAAATCCAGCAGTACCATTGGCTGGATCAGGGTCAATTGGGATGGCCCTACACCATCCTAAGATAAACATAAAAACTTGAGAAATGTTTATTCAGTAAGAAAAGAGAATCTCAGTTCTCAGAGTAACAAAAACAGCCATATAGAGTACTGTGGATTGACTTTTGGTCTCAATGTTTTATTCTTCTGTAATGGCATCATATTTTCCCACCTGTGTCATTGATTCACAGTGGGTAGAAAATACCTCCCTCCCCTTGACTGGGGATTGGTCATGTGACTTGCTTTGGCCAATGGAGTGTTAGAGGACATGGAATGAAAAAATGTTTAAAATTTTCTTGCACAGTTGAGCTGGTTCTCCTTTGCCCAGGTCTTTTGCCATAAGGAGAAAATGTCTCCAGTAGCTGCTAGTCCAAGAAGGATGAGAGACACTGTGGCACAAAGCCCAACTGCATCCTCCTAGATCACATAAGCTCTAATTAATATGCAGATGTGCAAACAAGATGCTAATTTTATATGTCAATGAGTTTGGGGATAGCACTATTATGGCACTATCAAGGTCAGCAAGGATCATTCCAAGGTATTTATAGACAATAAACAACCATTGTTTTTCTGTTTTAGAGAGAGGAATATTATGTTACTAATACAATATATGAGTTCAGACATGAAGATGTGCTCCTTCAGGAAAGGACACTGCCTTTTATTTAAGGAGTCTTTTAAACTAAGGATCCTTCCTTAGTTTCTCCTTTTCCTTGGACATCACCCCTTCAAAAAGGTCACCAAGTCCTGTTGACTCAAATACTTGAGTACATCTTACTCTTTCCATTTGCACTGCCATTGCCTGCTTCCAAATTCTGTAGTTTTGATTATTACAAGAGCCTGCTCAGTTGTCCTTCCAATATCTACATTTCTGTCATTCATGTTTCCAACAGATCATGGAAAACTTACTGATTGTATCCCTATCTTCTCTAAATCACTTTAATAATAATAAAGACACCTATCAATGATTGTTCATCAAGTACAAATGCTTTAGAATGTCTTTCCATGACATTGAAGATTTTTCCCAAAGTACCCTTCCATCTGTATCTCCAGCCATTTCTCCTCAATCTCCATCCTAGATTATGGAATTCCCAGGTTATTTTTACTTCTATGGCTTTATTCCCCACGCTCCTTCTTTTGCCAAGCATGCTGTTCACTCTGATTCTCTTTCTGATTTGTCCTCAAAATTCCAATGCAATCATAGGTCACTCCTTCCTTTGGACTGCCATAAGACCTTGGAAGAGCATTTATCCCATTTTTTAATAAATTCTATTGGCCTGCCCAAGATTCTGAAGCATAATACGAACAGAAAAGACTTTGACTTAATTAAGAGATTCAAAATGAATGAAAGGAAACACTACTACTACCAGGAGGAAACCCAGGTTGTATTTAGCAATAATAATTTACTGAAAATAGTACCAAGTTAAATCTAGGCATTTGTTTCTTTAACAGTTTCCTCTAAAATCCTTTATAAATACATTGTAAGCTAGAATTAGACTTAGTTGCTTAATAAAAGTTATTTTTATATAAAAGGAAATTTAAATTTAAAATGTGGAATTATTTCTATTGAGAAACTTATAAAAATCCTTGTTTGTTAGACTATAAGACCATTGTTCAACTAATGTCAAATATATTCCAGTTATCAAGAAAGAATATCATGAGTATAAACAAAGCCACCAATCAGAATAATCTATTCTTCCAATATACTTTTATCTGCTGATTTTCTCCTAATACATTTATAGCACTTGGATGTTGTGTAAGGACTGTTTTCAATGTTCTATAAATAAATCAGGTATATGTTGAGTTTGGTAACTAATTGAATGTCAACTTAAGTTCTGATAGTCAATGAGGCAAAACTCTCAGGACCAGCCATTTTACTAGTTAAGCACCAGAGGCAAGAGGATTATACTCTACAGATGACACAGGAAACCTCGAAAAGAAGCTGTCTGAGGCCATTTTGAGGCTACCCGAGGACGTGCTGAAACAAAGTAGAAAGATAAGGCAAAGGACAAGAGAATAGGTGACAGGAAGCATGAACAAGACCGTAGGCCGTCAGCCCCCTTCTCCCCAGCATGACTGCCTTCCTCTGCAGCACAATTTGTGTCGTTAAGAAAATCATCCAACATTTGAACCACCTAGTCTGTCTTCTATATCTCACACTACGCCTTTAAATCAATCTAGAGATCTAAACAAAAATACTTGCCTCTAACAGAGTGGGTTCCACCAAGCCTAGCCCTACAGTGAAGACAAATGTATAGGTTTGTTCAAGAGAGGAGGGTGACCTTGTTAGCACGAGTATCATAATAAAAATACATTGAGGAAAAGTATTAGCGCGCATGCTGCAAAGCCTCCAAGAGGAAATTAGCTGTTTTAAACCATGGAACTAATGTGAATCATTGCTAATAGCTGCTTATTTATCACCAGCATAAAAAGATAATTTGCCTAAGCTAATGAAGTAATTCCAGCTTTTAACTGAATGCTAGTTATTAATTGCATGTTACTGAAAAATACGGGGGCATAAACTACGTGAAGGAGTGAGTACAACCAAACCGTGCTACTGTATTAATATTTTCTTGATGCTGCTGGGATAATATTCCAGTTTCATGAATTTGGAAATATCAAACTGTTTAAGACTCCTGTGGAGAGAAAGAAAACCTGGATTCAGCACCTTTATAGAAACAATGTAAAACAGTTTGGGCAGAAAAAGATTAGGTGTGTGTGTTTGTGTGTGGTGTGTGTCCTTTGCTTTTTCCTTCCTTTTCATTACAGGTGAGAAAATATCCTCAAGAATAAAGTGTAGACATTGTAGTCAGTAGGCCTGATATTTAATCCTGGCTAATGCTTTCTAGTGGTGTGGCCTTAAATTTGTTTTTGTTTCTGAGCCTTAATTTCAAGTCTGTCTAAAACAGGATAATAATATCCAATGTCGAAGCAAACCAATCTGGCCAGGTGTGGTGGCTCATGCCTGTAATCGCAACACTTTGGGAGGCCGAGACGGGCGGACCGCAAGACCAGCAGTTTGAGACCAGCCTGGCCAACATGGTGAAACCCCGTCTCTACTAAACATACAAAAATTAGCTGGGCATGGTGGTGGACACCTGTAATCCCAGCTACTTGGGAGGCTGAGGCAGGAGAATCATTTGAACCCAGGAGGTGGAGATTGCAGTGAGCTGAGATTGCACCATTGCACTCCAGTTGGGTGACAAGAGCAAAACTCCACCTCAAAAAAAAAGCAAACCAATCTCTTGAGGAATATTAATTTTCTGGGTTATAAACAATTAACAGTTTTATACGAGTTTTTTTCCCAATACATTTATCCAAATCTACTGTGTAGAATTGGCCCGTCCTTCTGGGTTGTGACTCCCTTAACAAAACTGTGGCGGATTCCATAATTGTCCAGTAAATATTGTTTATTAGAACAATCTTATTTAAGTATTAGAAGACATAGTCCTATCAAGAACTAAACATCAATCCCACATCTGATTCAGCATTTTTCTCCTGACTCCAGGGTAGGACAGACTAACTCTGGCAGTCTGGAGTTGAGTGAAGGGTGGTGAGCTCTTCATCCTTCCTACCTACTCACCCTACATCCTGTACCTTTCCCTTATTTGTGTTGATTCCTCAGGAGTTGGACAAGAGTGAGAGAAAGAAAAATTAAAGTTCCATCTTGGCTAGGCAAGATTATATTCCTCTCCTTAGCTGTAATGACTGTTGCTCATATTAGTTTATGGACTCACTGAGATGGGGATAACACTAGCAGGCCCCACTGAAGGGGAGTTCACTCCCCATCCCATCAAATCTCCCAGATATGCATTCCACTCAGCCTCTACACGCTGTGGCAAGACTGTGGTATCCAGTCATATACCCTCCTTGACCAACTCTCTAGCCCAAGGTTACCATGGCCAATGCCCAGTGACTTCCTACTACAGGCTAACCCTGTTCTAGTCCTTTGTGGATACAGTACCAGAGATCAAAAGAGAAAAAGTTCTTCATCTCATCATATAGTTTGGAGTGTCTTAGAGTCTAGTAAGAGGAAAGAAAATAAAATATACAAAATAAAGAAAATATATTCGTTTAGATGGAGATAAGTGCTACAGAAAAAAAAGCAGGTAAGGGAGATGCTACAGTTTTAAAATGTTATGGTCAGGGTGGTCCTTACTGAAATGGTGACATTTGAGTAATAACTTGAAGAAATTGAGGAAACCATGTAGATAACTGGAGGAAACAGGTTCCAGGCAGAGGAAAGAGCTAGTTCAAAGGCTTTGATGCAGGACAAGCTTTGGGGATCCAAAGAAGAGCAAAAAGCCCAGTGTGCCTGGAATAGGGCAAACATGGCAGCCATTTCATAAAATCGTCCAGTTTACTATGGGTTGCAGTATGTCTGTGCAAGTAGACACACATGTATGCAGTGTATACACACACATATATACATGTCTGAGGCAAGGGTGGAGATGGGGAGTCCAAGAAAGCCACATTCTTTATTTTAATTTAGTTACATACAAGGCCATAATGTTTATAATCTAAACAGGGGCTATAGCAGTTAGGATTGTGGGTACTAGAGTCAAACTATTTGAGTGCAAATCCTGTCTCCTCTTTTTAGTTTTGTGGCCTTGTGAAATTAATATAACCTCTCTCTGCCCTCTTTTTTAATATATAAAAATAGGGATAAAAGTAGAACCATATCTCTTCGTATTGCTGAGACAAATGGAGTGAATGCCTGACAACACATAGCACAGTGTCGGCCCATAGTGACTCTAATGGGCAACAAGGTTAAGAATTACTGCCTGCCAGGTCTCATTTCAAATGTCACCTCTTCAGGGACCCTTTTTCAGATTTTCATCAAGGATGGCCAAAATTATTCCAGTATTCCTCCTTGTAAGCTCTTAGTATGATAGGAGTCCCTCACCTCCTTTGAGGTTAGGCATGACATGTGTCCTGCTGTGGCCAATGAAATTTGAGCCAAAGTGGTAGATGTCAATTCCAGGCAGATGTTTTTAAGAGCCAGTGTATGATTCAGCATATCTTTCTTGCTGTGGTGATCAAAGAAATACATGTTGGGATGGAGCCTCTGACAGCCTGTGTTGCTCTATGATGGGCCATCCCACCATCTACACAGGACATATAGCATAAGAAATAAGTAAGTCTGTGCTGTAAAGTCACTATGGTTCGGAAACTGTTCATTACTGTGGAATAATCTAGACTACGTTGTCTAATATATTTTCCTTAACCACTTTAAGTAGTTTTCCCATCCCTCAGTTACTCCCAACATTTTCAGATTTAATTTCCATTATAGTACTATACTGTCCTTCTTTGAAACCATACCATTCACAAATGGCCTGAGTGTAGGAAGTTTATGTCATTCTTAGCTGTATCTTCACACAATAATGGGCCCCAAAACTTATTAGAAACTTAGTATTTACTGAATTATTAAATTTCATAGCATATGAATACTTAGAGTCTTAAGTTGTATCAGCCTTATGCTAAATTCTACTTTATATGAAATGATTTCAGGATATTTCTATAAAAAATTTTATATAAATGATTTTCATGTTAAGGCAGAATCCTATGATAGAGACACAAATTAATTGTTTCATTGTGATACTATTTTCATGAACATAAAGTAGTTAAAATGGGAGGGGGCCAAGATGGCTGATTAGAAGCAGCTAGGGTACATGGCACTCACAAAGAGTAATGAAAGGTGCAAGTAAATACAGCACCTTCAGCTGAAACATCCAGGTACTCACATTGGGACTGATCAGGAAAACAACTCAACCCACAGAGAATGAAGAAAAGCAGAGCAGAGTGATGGCACCCGGGAGCAACACAAAGCCTAGGGAACTCCCATCCCCGGCCAAGGGAAGTGGTGAGTGAATGTGTAACCCTGGGAAACCAGGCTTCTCCCACAGATCTTTGCAACTCTCAGATCAGGAGATCTGCTCATGAGCCTACTCCACCAGGGCCTTGGGTCTGACACACAGAGCCATGTGGACTCTCAGCAGAGCAACTGCTCAGGTAACACAGAAGGTTCATATATACCCCTAGGAAGGAGTCTGAATCCAGGGAGCAGAGCAGTGTTGGTGTGTGGGCCCTACTACCACAGCAACTCACAAGATAAGACCCACTGGCTTGGAATTCCAGCCAGCCACTGGTGACAAGGTAGAGCCTGCCTAAGATGGGATGGATCCCCCATGGGGAGGGGCAGGCCATCATCTTTGGTATTTGGACAACTCTGCCTTTCTAGCCTGTGGGCTTTGGAAAGTCATAGTCTAGATGAGGAAGGGATCCCTCAGTATACCATGGCTGCTTTACCAAAACTTGGCCAGACTACTTCTTTAAGCGGGACCCTGATCCATTCCTTCTCACTGTGAGGGACCTCCCAGCCAGGGCCTCTAGCAACCACTGCTTGCCCATATTCTATGGACAGAGCTCCTATCTATCCCCAGGATGCAGTGCCCTTGGGGAGGGACTGGCTGAGACCTTCATTATTTGGATGCCTCCACTGTTCCAGCATGCAGGCTTTGGAGAGTCCAAGCTGACTGGTGCAGAGGTGGTTCCCCAGCATGGCACAGCTGTTTTGTCAAGGTGTGGCCAGACTGCTTCTTTAAATGGAACCCTAATCCATTCATCCTCCCTGGACAGGTCCTCCCAGCCAGACCCTTTGGCTGCCCCCACCCATGTTCTATGGCCAACAGAGTTCTAATTTCTCTCTGAGACAAAGTGCCCAAGGGACAAGGCAGAACGCCACCTTTGCTGTTTGGGCGTCTTAGCTGGTCCAGCCTGAGGGTCTTGGAGAGTCCAGTCTGATTGGGGGCTGAAGGGATCCATAATACAACACAGCTGCTCTACCAAAATGCAGCCAGACTGCTTCTTTAAGAGTGTCTGTGAGCCCATTCCTCCTGATTGGATGAGACCTCCCAACCAGGGTCTCAGGCCACCTCCTACAGAAGCATTTGGGCCAGTAAAAGCTCAGTATCCCCTGGGACAGAGCTCCCAGAGAAATGAGCAGGCTGCCATCTTTGCTGTGTGCAGCCTTCACTGGTAATACCTCCAGGTACTGGAAAAAATGAGGCAACTAGGGTCTGGAACAAATTTGCACCAAACCACAGCAGCCCAATGGAAGAGTGGTCAGACTATTAAAAGAAAAACAAACAAATGACAACAACAACAACAACAACAACAACAAAACCCACAAAATCCCCACCCAAAGGTCTGCAACCTCAAAGACTAAAGGTAGATAAGCCCACAAAGGTGAGAAAGAATCAGCACAAAAATGCTGAAAACTCAAAAAGTCAGAGTGTCCTCTTCCCTTCAGATGACCAGAAGGCCTCTCCAGCAAGGGTTCAGAACTGGGCTGAGGCTGAGATGGCTGAAATGACAGAAGTAAGCTTCAGAAGGTGGACAGAAACAAACTTCACTGAGATAAAGAAGCATGTTTTAACTCAATTCAAGGAAGTTCAAAATCATGATAAAACCATGCACGAGCTGACAGTCAAAATAGCCAGTATAGACAGGAACATAATTGACCTGATAGAGTTAAAAAACATACTACAAGAACGTCACAATGCAATTGTAAGTATTAATAGCAGAAAAGAACAAATAGAAGAAAGAATCCCAGAGCTTGAAGACTGTCTCTGAAATAAGACAAGCAGGAAAGAATAGAGGAAAAATAATAAAAATGAATGAATAAAAACTCCAAGAAATATGGGATTATATAAATAGACCAAATCTACAACTGATGGAGTACCTAGAAGAGATAGGGAGAATAGAATCAACTAGGAAAATATATTTCAGGATATTATGCAGAAGAACTCCAAACAAGTTAGAAAGGCTGACATTCAAATTCAGGAACTGCAGAGAACCCCAGTAACATACTGCACAAGAAAAATATCCCCAAGACACATAATCATCAGATTCTACAAGGTTGAAATGAAACAAAAAGTGTTAAAAGCAACCAAGGAAGGCCAAGTCATCTACAAAGGAATGCCCATCAGAGTAACAGCAGACTTCTCCAACATTTTTAAAGAAAAGCATTCCAACCTAGAATTTCAAATCTGGCAAAACTAGGTTTCATAAGTGAAGAAGTAAAATCCTTTTCAGGCAAGCAAATGCTGAGGAAATTTGTTACTACCAGACCTGCCTAACAAGAGCTCCTGAAGGAAGCATTTAATATGGAAAGTAAAATCTGTTACCAGTCACTACAAAAACACACTGAAGTACACAGACCAGTGACACTATGAAGCAATGACATCAACAAGTCTGCAAAATAACCAGCTAGCATCATGATAACAGGATCAAGTTCACAAAGAATAATACTAACCTTAAATGTAAATGGGCTAAATGCCCCAATTAAAAGATACAGCATGGCAAGCTGGATAAAGAACCAAGACCCATTGGTATGCCGTGTTCAAGAGACCCATCTCACATAAGCTCAAAATAAAGGGATGGAGGAAATTTTACCAAGGAAATGGAAAATAGAAAAAAGCAGGGGTTGCAATCCTGGCTCCTAACAAAACAGATCTTAAACCAACAAAGATAAAAAAGACAAAGAATAGCATTACAAAATGGTAAAGGGGTCAATTCAAAAAGAAGATCTAACTATATTTAATGTATATATACCCAATTTAGGAGTACCCAGATTCATAAGACAAGTTCTTAGACCTTCAATGAGGTTTAGACACCCACACAATAATAGTGGCGAACTTTAACACCCGCTGACAATATTGGATCATCAAGACAGAAAAGTAACAAAGATATTCAGGACCTGAACTCAGCTCTGGATCAAGTGGACCTGTTAGGTATCTACAGAACTCTCCACTAAAAAACAGCAGAATATACATTCTTCTCATCACCACATGGCAGTTACTCTAAAATTGATCACATAATAGGAGGTAAAACTCTCCTCAGCCCATGCAAATAACTGAAATCATAACAAATAGTTTCTCAGACCACCACGTGATCAAATTAGAACTCAAGATTGATAAATTCATTTAAAACCATACAACTACACGGAAATTGAACAACCTGCTCCTGAAAGACTCCTGGGTAAATAATGAAATTAAGACAAAAATAAAGTTCTTTGAAATTCTTGAGAACAAAGATACAATGTATTAGAATCTCTGGGATGCAGCTAAAGCACTGTTAAGAGGAAAATTTATAGCACTAAATGCTCACATAAAAAAGGTAGAAAGATCTATTTTTCCACATCATCTCAAGCATCTGTTGTTTCCTGACTTTTTAATGATCGCCATTCTAACTGGTGAGATGGTATCTCATTGTGGTTTTGATTTGCATTTCTCTAATGACAAGTGATGATGAGATATTTTTCATATGTTTGTTGGCCACACAAATGTCTTCTTTTGAAAAATGTCTGTTCATATCCTTTGCCCACTTTTTGATGGGGTTGTTTTTTCTTGTAAACTTAAGTTCCTTGTAGATTATGGATATTAGCCCTTTGTCAGATGGATAGATTGCAAAAATTTTCTCCCATTCTGTAGGTTCCTTGTTCACTTTGATGATAGTATCTTTTGTTGTGCAGAAGCTCTTTAGTTTAGTTAGATCCCATTTGTCAATTTTGGCTTTTGGTGGGAATGTGAATTAGTTCAACCATTGTGGAAGACAGTGTGTCAATTCCTCAAGGATCTAGAACTAGAAATACCATTTGATCCAGCAATCCTATTACTGGATATATACCCAAATGATTATAAATCATTTTACTATAAAGACACATGCACACATATGTTTATTACAGCACTATTCACAATAGCAAAGACTTGGAACCAACCCAAATGTTCTTCAGTGATAGACTGGATAAAGAAAATTTACACCATGGAATACTATCAGCCACAAAAAAGGATGAGTTCATGTCCTTTGCAGGAACATGGATGAAGCTGGAAACTATCTTTCTCAGCAAGCTAAAACAGGAACAGAAAATCAAACACTGCATGCTCTCACTCAGAAGTGGGAGTTGAACAACGAGATCATATGGGCACAGCAGGGGAGGGGAACAACACACTGGGGCCTGTAGGGGGCAGGGGGAGGGATAGCATTAGGAGAAACACCTAATGTAGATGATGGGTTGATGGGTGCAGCAAACCACCATGTCACGTGTATAACTATGTAACAAACCTGCACGTTCTGCACATGTATCCCAGAACTTAAAGTATAATAAAAAAATAAATAAGATAGAAAGATCTCAGGTAAACATCCTAACATCTTAACTAAAAGAACTAGAGAATCAAGAACAAACAAACCCCAAAGCTAGCAGAGGACAAGAAATACCTAAGATGAGAGCTGAACAGAAGGAGATATAGACATCAAAAAAAACCCCTCAAAAGATCAGTGAATCCAGGAGCTGTTTCTTTGAAAAAATTAATAAAATAGGCCACTTGCTAGAACAATAAAGAAAAGAGAGAAGATTCAAATAAACACAATCAGAAATGATAAGGGGGATATTACCACTGACTTCACAGAAATACAAACAACCATCAGAGAATATTATAAACATCTATATGCACACAAACTAAAACATCTAGAAAAAATGGATAAATTCCTGGACACATGCACCCTTCCAAGACTAAACCAAAAAGAAAGTAAATCCCTAAATAGACCAATAATGAGTTTCAAAATTGAGTCAGTAATAAATAGCCTACCAACCAAAAAAGCCTAGGACCAGACAGATTTACAGCTAAATTCTACTAGAGGTACAAAGAAGAGCTGATGCTATTTCTACTGAAATTCTTCCAAAACACTGAAAAGGAGGGACATCTCCCTAACCCTATGAGGCCCACATCATCCTAATACCAAAACCTGGCAGAGATACAACAAAAAAAGAAAACTCCAGGCCAATATTCTTCATGAAGATCAATGTAAAAATCCTCAACAAAATACTGGCTGACCAAATCCAGCAGCACATCAAGAAGCTTATCCACCCTGATCAAGTAGGCTTCTTCCCCAGGATGCAAGGTTGGTTCAACATATGCAAATCAATAAATGTGATTCATCACATAAAGAGAACTGAAGACAAAAACAACATGATTATCTCAATAGATGCAGAAAAGGCCTTCGATAAAATTCAACATCCCTTCATGTTAAAAACTCTCAATCAACTACATATTGAAGAAACATATCTCAAAATAATGAGCCATATATGACAAATCACAGCCAATATCATATTGAATGGGCAAAAACTGCAAGCATTTCCCTTGAAAACCGGCACAACAGAAGGTTGCCCTCTCTCACCACTCTTATTCAACATAGTACTGGAAGTTCTGGCTGGGGCAACAGAAAGAAATGAAGGTATTCAAATAGAATGAGAGGAAGCCAAACTATCCTTATTTGCAGATGACAAGGATCCTATATCTGGAAAACACACCACCTCAACCCAAGAGCTTCTTAAGCTGATAAGCAACTCCAGCAAAGTCTCAGGAACAAAATTAATATCCAAAAATTGCTAGCTTTCCTATACACCAACAGGCAAGCTGAGAGCCAAATCATAAATGAACTCTCATTTACCACTGCCACAAAAAGAATAAAATACCTAGGAATACAGCTAATAAGGGAAGTGAAGGACATCTTCAAGCAGAACTACCAACCACTGCTCAAAGAAATCAGAGATGACAAAAATGGGAAAACATTCCATGCTCATGGATAGGAAGAATCAATATCATGAAAATGGCCATACTGACCAAAGTAATTTCATAGATTCAATGCTATCCCAATTAAACTATCATTGACATTCTTCACAGAATTAGAAAAAAAAAAAAAACTATTTTAAAATTAACATGGAACCAAAAACAGCCCAAATATCCAAGGCAATTCTAAGCAAAAAGAACACTGGAGCATCATGCTACCCAACTGCAAACTATATTACAGAACTACAGTAACCAAAACAGCATGGTACTGGTACAAGAACAGATGCACCGACCTATAGAACAGAATAGAGAACCCAGAAATGAGACTGCATACCTGCAACCATCTGATCTTTGACAAACCTGACAATAACAAGCAATGTGGAAAGGATTCCCTATTTAATAAGTGGTGATGGGAGAACTGGCTAGGCATTACACAGAAAATTGAAACTGGATCCCTTCCTTACACCATATACAAAAATCAACTCAAGATGGATTAAAGTCTTAAATGTAAGACCCAAAACTATAAACACCCTAGAAGAAAACCTAGGCAATACCGTGAGGACATAGGCACTAGTAAAAATTTCATGACAAATATGCCAAAAGCAATCACAACAAAAGCAAAAATTGACAAATGGGATCTCATTAAACTAAAGAGTTTGTGCACAGCAAAAGAAACTCATTAGAGTGAATAGATAACTTATAGAATGGGGGAAATTTTTTGCAATATATGCATCTGACAAAGGTATAATATCCAGATCTATAAGGAACTTAACCAAATTTATAAGAAAAAAAATCCCATTGAAAAGTTGGCAAAGGACATGAACAGATACTTCTCAAAAAAAGACATATATGTGGCCAACAAAAATATGAAAAAAAGCTCAATATCACTGATTACAGAAATGCAAATCAAAAACAAGCGAGATACCAATCAGAATGGCTATTATTAAAAAGTCAAAAAATAACAGAAACTGGTGAGGTTGTGGAGAAAAAGAAACGCTTTTACACTGTTGGCAGGAGTGTAAATTAGTTTCATCATTGTGGAAGACAGCATGGTGATTCCTCAGAGACCTAGAGGCAGAAATACCATTCGACCCAGCAATCCCATTACTGGGAGGGCAGGGGGTGGGAGGAGGGAGAGGATCAGGAAGAATAGCTAGTAGATGCTGGGCTTAATACCTGAGTGATGGGATGATCTGTGCAGCAAACCATCATGACACACATTTACCTGTGTAACAAACAGGCACATCCTGCACATATACCCCTGAACTTAAAATAACAGTTGGAAATAAAAAATAGAAGTTAAAATGGATTAATGCACATGCTTGAAAGGAAGAATGCAGACATTTATAATAACCATTTATCTCTTATTCATAACTTAGTAAAAGAGGCTGTTGGGACTTTAACAGTGATAACTGTTCACATTCTTACATCCCATCCAAATTTCAAACCAACTGAAAAACCAATTGAGAAATGCATAAGACTGATGAAAATTAAAATATAGACTTTGTTACTTAAATGGGTGTCCAAACTCTGTCTTTCTGATATTCTCCCTTCACTCCTACCCCATCCCAACATCTAGACTTTCAGAAGCCCATTTAAAGAACAAGGTTCTACAGAGTACGCTGGCTCAATCAGAATTGCAGCCTCCTAGCCAGTAAGCCCCGCAAGTGGAGACAGACAAGTGTGGGCTCTTGCTGTGTGCCTAGTCTTGGAGGTGGCAGCAAACACAGAACCCAAGCTTCTGAAGCAGGCCATTGTAAAGGAAAGAATCCAAACACGTCTCCAGATCTCTCCTGTCAGAGAAAGTGCTCTTCCTCTCTCCTGAAAGCAAGGAGCAGGGATATGTAGGAAGGGAGGCTAGAAGGGTTATTCCCATTCTCATCTCTTCTGGGACAGTAGAAATTTCTGTCCTCGATGGAAATGTTAGGCGTATGAGAGGTGAGGCAGGGAGGAGATTGGTGCACCCCATTCTACACCCAAGGCAAACCTTAAAGGCCAATAATAATTTCTTCTTTCTGAATGCAAAGTCAAATAGACTGCATTCTATTAATGGCAGTGGAGCAGTGCTGGCTCACTTCCCAAACATCCCTTCATAAAAAGATACTGAGCGAATGACAACATTGCTGTGTTTCCTCCCTCTTTTCATAGCAATAATTAGAATTCACTTATAGACATCCAACCAATAGCTTATAATTATGATTAGAGGGACTTAGAAGTGAAATCACTACTCTAACAATAGTACTTTCACTGCAAATTCCACCAAAAAAATTAAAATCCTTTTATAAAATGTAAATTAAAATACTAGCTAAAATAAATCTTCAATGAAAGTTTATAAAGTCCTGTTACACATACCCTAGATACCTCCATATCAGTGCAAAGGTTTCTCAATGCTAATTCAACAGGGAATAAGCTATTTCTCATTGCTGATTCAGGCAGAGAATTTAGCTCTACAGGTCCTAAAGTGCTTTCACTATACAGAAGTGTCCTTAAAGCTGACTTCTGATGCCTGAATTTGACATACTAAAGAGAAAACTAAACTATTCATAATATACCAAAATACTAGTTTAACAACAGAAGCATCCTCCTGACAAGAGCACTAACCATTCTCTGATGAAAGTGATATGAAAGGTAAGTGTCTGCCTAAAAACATTCCATTGGAAACTCTTGACCTTCCTGGAGTTGTGATGTGTAGAATTTAAGAGTTCTGAGTGACTACAGAGATAATCTAGTGGTGATTCTCAACCCGGTGATTCTTATCCTGGGTCTCAAGAGACAGCATTCCTATTAAGAATCACTACATGGAATAAGGAATGGCACTGAATGGAGAGTATTATACATATGAATGGTATCATTACAGAAGCACAGATTAAAAAGAACCAAAAATTCTCATTCTCCAGATAAGAAAGCCAAGGCACAGAGAAGTTAAGTTTATTCTTCAAATCATGTGGCAAGCTAACCAAAGTCAGAACTAGCCTTATTTTACAGTGATTGAAGCTGGTGCTCTTTCCTCATGAGTAATTTATGTTAAATACAAGGACTCCTTTTATTGGATGTTTTGGTAATATCCACTCTGTCTAAACTATTAAACATATGCACTTTTCATATGAGAATGACTATGCATAAATTGTGATGGAAAAATTATGCCAAAGCCCCTTACAATGCCCAGAGACAATCTTGGACTTGAGGAGGTAAAATTCCTCTAGATTTGTGCCCATCCAACATGAAGGCAATATCTATATGTGTCTACGACTCATAACTAAATAATTTCCATTCCAGCATCTTGCTCTTTGAGAAACAGAGTTTTAATTTTATCTGTATTCTCTGTCAATGCACTAGTGAGAGGAAGACAGAAGATTCAATAGAAGGGCTAAGATTTACAGCAATGCCCTTGCCAAGAAGAAACTCACAGCTAGTCTGCAGGGAAATCTGACATTTTGGTTTCCTAAATTTTTTCTTTTCCCTTTTATCTGCAGATTAGCTGTGTTAATGAAAAAAAAAAATTAGACACTCCAGAAAATTTTAAAGTGTTTATACATGAAGTAGAAGGATAGAATTTATAATAATTATTAGAAATAAAGATCATCGTCACCCTCTAGCTAAATCAGAAAGATACGTTAGGCCACATTCAACAGATTAGAGTTTTCTTCTAAAATAGAACTTTGTGGTTTGTTTAAATGACAATTAAATAATTTTTTCAAAAGAGGCACCAGAAAGTCTGTCCTTCATTCCTTCCTAGATCAAGGGAAGACTGTTGAACATTGTTCTTGGCTTTCTTTCCCATCTATTCTAAAATCAGTAACTTTGGTGGCTCATACCTGTAATCCCAGCATTTTGGGAGGCCAAGGCAGGCAGATCACCTGAGGTCAGGAGTTTGATACCAGCCAGACCAATATGGTGAAACCCCATCTCTACTAAAAATAAAAAATTAGCTGGTCATGGTGGCATATGCCCATAATCCCAGCTACTTGGGAGGCTGAGGCAGGAGAATCGCTTGTACCCAGGAGGCAGAGATTGCAGTGAGCCAAGATCGTGCCATTGTACTCCAGCCTAGGCAACAAGAGTGAAATTCTGCCTCAAAAAAAAAAAAAAAAAAAAAAAAAATCAGTAACTTAATAACAGATCATGATTAACTAGAATATGGTAAGGCCTTTTACTGAAGTACAATGAAGTTCCCACTACATACTAGTCTCCTTTTCTTTTTTCTTTACTTCTCTCCAATATAATACTGAAATACCTTTTTAAGTACTGAAATAAACAAATCACCCCAAAATTCATAGACCCACACTAGTATTTATAGTTGCTGATATACCTGCTCCTATTATTAGTATATCAATTAATCATTTATGAAATGTTCTTATATATAAACGTATGTAATACCTTTAATTGCATCACAAGAGGTATTCTATGCAAATATTGAATAGAGAAGAAAAACAAAACTTTTTGACTGTCCAGAATCACAAAAGTGGTAAGCAGTAAACCCTCATCTCCTATTTTTGACATCAGGCTTTATGTACATCTTCCACCATCACCTTAGAATGTTAGCATTTCTACCAAGTAAATCTTGGTAACGACAGGAGGAGTAGCTTTTCAAAGACTAAGCAATTTCCTTTAGATTTCTCTTTTGTGACCTATTCTAGACAAATGAAACCAAGCCATAAGACAGTATTAGAAGTAACTGGTCACTCCAGAACTTTCACTAAGAATAATCACTTAGGAGCTCTTCCTTGGACAATGTAAAAGAAATACGAGGACTCAAAGCTTTATAATAAGCTCTACTGTTATACCTATACTGAGACTCACATAATTTAAGCATCAGAGGTATTATATAAACTTAACTTCAGTAACCTCTAGTTTTCCTCATCTGTGATATGGCAACATCTACTTCACAGGAATTTGTTTTAAATGAGGTAATATAGATGCCACTTAGTGAAGTATCTGATATCTAGTAAGTTCTTAATAACTATTACCAACTTATTTATATTTATTGTCATTTATATTTATTGTCATTTTTATTATTTTCATGTAGTTCAATAAATACTTGCTCCTTAATATTAGTTTTTACTTCCAGAAAAAAGAAAGACTGATTATATATGACAGCTTCTTTGCATTCATTAGCATTGGTAAAAATAATATGGATTTTGTGCACTTGGGGACCACTATATATTAAAAGATAATGGTATTCTGAAAGATGAGCGTGTTTTCCTGAAATATAAGAGACCTACTCATGACACATTAAATGCACATTAATTTCTAAGTGGGAAATCAAGCTGATAAAAACAATTCTGATACACTGTTAATGTAGAAACCAACAAAGGTAGCTAGGACCATCTTTTCAAACTAAGATTTCTTTTGCATATTCTTAGAAAACAGATGTGTGAATAGGTCATTCTGATTATGAGCCAAATTTTAACTTTCACTAGCATTAGAAATATGAATGTAAAGAAACCAATAGTCACCCAGCTATATATTTTTTAATTCCAAATTTTAAAATTTGCATTCTACATACATATGTAATTATATTAATCAGGGTTTTCCAGAGAAACATTTCCAACAGGACACACACACACACACACACACACACACACACACAGAGATTATCAGGAATTGACTCACAAGATTCTGAGAAGTCCCAACATGTGCCATCTGCAAGCTGGAGACACAGATGTGTTTCCCTTCCAAGTCCAAGGGAGTCAATGGTGTAAGTTCGAGTCCGAGGGCAGGAGAAGACTGATACCCCAACTCAAATGGGCAGAGAGTGAGCAAATTCTCCCTCCATGTTTTTGTTCTATTCAGGCCCTCAATGGATTAGACAATGCAGACCCATATCAGAGAGGGTAATCTATTTTATTTAGTTTACCAATTCAAAAGCTAAATTTTTTCCAGAAACACTCTTACAGACACATCTCAAAAAAATGTTTAACCAAATATCTGGGCTCCCTGTGGTCTAGTTAAGTTGGCATCTAAAATTAATAAACACAATAATTGTTTTATGTTGACACCATTGAATTTTCTATCATGACTGGAAAATCAAAACAATTTTCTCCTAATTGTGTATTTTTCAGTTACCAACATATTACCTGCTCTAAAATTAATCTGAGATCATTAAAATGTTTTAAATTCCAAATAGAAAAAAAATTAGGGTAGAGAATTTATTAAAATAATAAGCTTAGTAAGCAAATAAATATTTTTAAACAATCTGGAGGCTAAAAATATCAGAGTGCACTGAAATTATGCTTGGTCTTCCACACAGATGGTATACTAGTGAGAATTTACCAAAGTAACCATTTTTCTGGAACTCTATAGCCACTGCTGTTAGTCTCTGCTCATATCTCATTACACAACTGCTGGATGCTTGTGAGATTTAGAATAATTGTATATTTTTAAACGGAACATAAGTGCTTCATTGTTTTAGAGTTGTCATAGCCAAAAGATATGTCCTCAAATTAGACTGCTTTTCTTAAATGTGTATTTCCCATGGTCCACTTTAATAACTGACATTTTAAAGATAAACCATTATTTTCCCATATCCTGGTACTGATGTTTTACAATTATGGAATACTTTACTTGATTATCTCTTTAGATTTGTGTGATTCATATAAGAATTCTTAAACATATGGATTTTGGAAGGTATATAATTCATCATACTTAATTTTATAATAATTTATGACAGTCTTATATGTGTCCACTACTTAGAGCTTTAAATTCCACAATCGCATTCAATCCTGACAACAATCCTGACACACGAACATATTTTACAGAGAAGGAAACAGAATTGCCTAGAGTTTGGATCACATGCTCAGGCCAATCTGACAGTAAGTAGCAGAGCCAATGATGTGTCTGTACCCTTACAGTTATCCTGCGCTATCTCTTAAAGGTTGGTCTCATAAAGATTTATTTAGACTACACCTTCTGATAGACCCTCCTGCTGAAAACAATAGAAACAATAAAACAAATACAGGAAGACAAAAGGAAGGAGGAAAGGACATTTTAAATTACTGAGTTGACAAGAAAGTTCGGGAAAGTTTAAAAGTCAATGATAAAGTCAAGTCTGAATCTGGAGAGACAAGAAAGCAAACCAGTTTTCACCCCAAGGACAAGTACCCAATCCGGGGCATATTGAGCTTCTGTTTTGATGAATAAGTAGAGCACTGGGAATAGGAGACAAAGTCCAGGACCCACTCAAATGGCAGTTCTAAAAAGACACCTTTGCATAAACAGGTATCTCAAAGAGTTATACTTACGGCATAGCACTGGACTAGAAATAAATGAGACCCTTACAAAAAGACAAGAAAAATTTCCATTTGCAGCCTTTGAACTGGATAATGTTAAAATCACCTTTGAGAATTTGTAATCATGAGCCATTCACATCTCCAGGATAATTCCAAAATGTTTAAACCAAGATTAATATTAAATTCATCCTGAATGATTGGTAGCCCCATGCTGCTGGCAGAAGAAAATCCTCTGGATGAACATATCTTCAAGAATACCTCAGAGAATCAATGTTGAGTTCTATTGAACAGGAACTCAATGTCAAAAATCTCAAAACTCACAAAACTCACAAAAACAGCCAGAAAAAACAAGACTCCAGAAATTGAAACTATGAGGCTCATAATATAAAAATAAGTTTGTTTAATATATTTAAAGCTATACAAGAGAAGAATAAGGAAAAACGCTTAAAAATGACTAAGTTGATTTGGTAGACAGAACTTTTAGTGATACTACAGGAATACTACTGAAGGAGAAAAACATGGTAGAGGAACTGACACGCCCTAGATACCAAGGATTGAAATAAAACTATAGAAAATAAACATTTATTATTCATGTAAGGTTGATCAAATAGACAAACAGAAAAGAAGAGAAAATTTCTACTAGGAAATGTAATGTTAGAAACAGAGCTAGTATTGCAAATAATTGGGGAAATAATAAAGAATGAATTCTTAAACCCACTGGATCTAGATAATACCATTTAGTGTGTGGCTTCTTCCAGTCCTCACAATAATCAAGGAAATCCTGTTTCCCCTTCAGTCAATGAACCATAGTTCACTGTGAGCCAGTGAATTGATATGTATCTAAAAACAGAATGAAGAATCACAATTTTCTACTGTGCCAGTGCGGGTCTGCCTTCTGCTCATCACTTTCAGGGTTCTTACTGTTATCATTACTATTATTATAAAAGTTGAACCATATTCTAGTCACTAACCATATATGCTACCCAAGGACATAACCATGATCTATTATTCATTACCATAGGTTCTTGTTGGCAAAGACACTTACTGTCACTCTGCTTTTGCTGTTCATTACAGTGAATACATATATTTTGCACCTGATGGTTAAGGGCTACCACTTAGACTATTATGTTTTAGAAGCTCATCATCTCCATTGATATTATGGAGCCCTGGATCATGGCACCATCTCTAACTAACACATCGAGACTGCAGAAGAAAACTATCACCAAGTTTCTCAAAGATTCTGTTGCTCTCCATATGAGTGTATTATTTATTGCCTAAGTGAAGGCAGTGTCCTTAGCCCCACCCCCAGGGTACATAGTCATGTGATAGATTCTCAGATATGACATAGTAATGCACAGATACAATCTCACTTCTCTGAGTTTTCTGATTCCTTCCTTCATACCACATCAAGGATGTTCTGGTATGTTCACCCTTGTTTAATGGTAACCATTGTTGTTTTCAAGATTCAAGGAACCATCACAACAAATTATTACAATCAGCTCCAGAGATCTTTGCCAGAACATCTACCTTCTCCCACCCTACAAGTTTAACACTCAGATAGCCAGAGGTTTTCAAGAAAACACAGCTGGTTTTCTCAGTTGCATAGGATGTTTGCTATATAAAACCACTGTAACTTAAGCAATCCATCTGCGGGAGAATAGGTCAGCAATTTATTTGCCATCTCCTGTCCTTCACCGGTCAGAGTTCACTCCATGGTGAATCAGCTGCTTCTCATTTCTGGACTGTTATTTGCTCCTCTGAACAGCCACTGAGAAGGGAAGCCAGAATTTCAGTAGGTCCAGTTGGCCCACTGGGATCTACTCTTCCCAAGTCCCCACCCCTGCTCCCTCATTGTGCATATTAGTTATAGTAATGACTTTGGCTATCCACCTGGATGTCATAGTAGTAATGGACAGTGAGAACAAACATCATCTGCTAGGAAACTGCTTTATGTAAAAACATTGTAGACTCCAATCACTATGAGACCATCTTTCTTTATGAAGAGAAAAAGGGCTACTACTTCTGATCCTCTGAGAGATTCAGGGTAATAGAAGTGTTCAAAATTCTGAGGTTCATCCACTTAAATATCTTCATCACTGGCCTTGGTGTACTACTCTTTCCTTATCAGGTCCCTCACTTAAAAAAAAATTATTGTGTGTATGTAGTAGATGTATATCTTTATGGGATATATGAGATATCCTGATACAGGCAAACTGTGCATAATAATCACATCAGGATAAATGGAGTATCCATCACTTCTAGCGTTTATCCTTTCATTGTGTTACAAATAATCCAATTATACCCTTTTAGTTATTCTACAATATACAATAAATTACTATTGACTGTGGTCAACCTGTTGTGTTGTGCTTATTCATTCTAGTTAACTATGTTTTTATACTCATGAACCATCCCCACTTCTCTTCCAACCCCACTACCCTTTCCAGCCCCGGGTAACCATCACTCCACTAATCTCCATGAGTTTAACTGTTTTAATTTTTAGTTCCCACAAATAAGTGAGAACATGTGATATTTGTCTTTCTGTGCCTGGCTTACTTCCCTTAACATAATAACCTCCAGTTCCATCCATGTTGTTGCAAATTACAGGATCTCATTTTTTTTATGGCTGATGAGTACTCCATTGTTTATATGTACCAAGATTTTACTCATTCATTCGTTGGTTGGTGGACATTTAGCTTGCTTCCATATCTTAGCTATTGTGAATAGTGCTGGAACAAACATGTGAATGAAAATATCTCTTCCATATACTGATTTCCTTTTGGGTATATACCCAGCAGTGGGATTGCTGGATCATATGGTAGCTATATTTTTAGTTTTCTGAGGAACCTCCAGACCATTTTCCATAGTAGTTGTACTAATATCCCACCAACAGTGTATGAGGGTTCCCTTTACTCCATATCCTCACCAGCATTTGTTATAGCCTGTCTTTTGCACAAAAGTCATTTTAACTGGGGTGAGATGTTATCTCCTTGTGGTTTTGATTTGCATTTTTCTGATGATCAGTAATGTTGGGCATCTTTTCATATATTTGTTGGATCAGGGCCCTGACTTTGGAGATTTGATATTTATTTTCTCTTCCTTGCAGTTGTCTGTCATATTTATAGTAAGATCCTAAGCCTGCTGGCTTCTTGTTTTGGTTTAGTTTTTGTTTTTCAGTCTTCTTTAGGACTACTACAGAAGTCTCCCGGCATTCGTGGCATACCTTATGTAAATAATTATTTCACATGAATGTATCACTTTTTTGTAAGTTCCCCAATGCCATCAAAAACAACCATCTCCTGCCACAATTCTCTTATTTCTTCTGCCTTCCTATCAAATGCAGTAGCCATTTTATTTCCAAAGATTTGCTTTTATCTGCACCTCATTCCAATTCGCCAACAATGAAATTTTAGTAACTGTAAGGCCAGGTATGACACAGATTATGGCTACTCCCCACAGCAATAGCAGTTTGACCCCTATTGTTCTCTGCTACGCAGGCAATTCAGCATCCTGAGAGTGTGCTTTCTAGGACCTCTCTTGATACCAGGTTTGATGGGAATCTTTAGCCTAAGTTTCTTAGAAAACAGCACCTGAGGTGAAGGTTATCTGCTTAACATTTTATTGAAGTTGGGTGGTATGATCCCGGGAAAACAAGAGTGAGGAAATGAGGCAGAAAGGTCATTATAAGGTAATACATTACCCAGCTAGTCACAGCCATATAAAAACACAACTGATTTACTTAATCACATATGATGTTTGCTATATGGAACCACTGTATCTCTTAAGCAGTCCGTAGAGGGGATACAGGCCAGTAGTTTTTTAGCCAGCTCTTTTATATTTTTTGTCTAACACCTTCTCATAACTGGGTTGTGTCATTAGCCCTTCTAGGCAGATAATGGAGAGGAAGCCACAGCTTCAGTGAATCCAGTTTGGTTGAACCTACATACTAGGGCTACCACAGCTCCAGACACGGAAGACATAGTAAAACTTTTGCTATAGCCTGGCTCTCATTCTGGCCAAGAATCAGAATGGTTGAGGGCTGGAGGCAGATGGAACCAAGAAGATCTGGGAAGCACAAAAATTGGCCCAGTATAGTATTAAGGATATTTATTATTGCATATAAATGTCCAAGAGTAGTTCAGGTTCTAGGGCTGTTTGACTTAGCAGTTCAACGCGTTCATCAGGGTCCTAGATTCTCTTTATCTATCCATATAGGATGCCATCCATCAACCCAAGCTTACTTATCCACATGGTAAGGCGGTAGGAAAAACATTTCCTGTATGCATTAGGCAAGAGAGAGAAAATCTCTTCCCCATTCTCCAGACTTTAAGAGATTAAGAATATACCCTATTATTGGAAGAATACCTCTAGTTTCAGAATGATGCAGAATAATTGTATATATAAAAATTACAACACTTGGTTAGACTAATTTCATAAAGCGAAAGTGCTACTCATATATATGTACATATGTATGTATATGTGTATATATATGTACATATATGTGTATATATATGTATATAGATATAGAATTTTTTTTGAGATGGAGTCTCGCTCTGTCACCCAGGGTGGTGCAGTCGCACGATCTTGGCTCACTGCAAGCTCCACCTCCCGGGTTCAAGTGATTATTCTGCCTCAGCCTCCTGAGTAGATGGGACTACAGGTGTCCCCCACCATGCCTGGCTAATAATTGTATTTTCAGTAGAGACGGGGTTTCACCATATTGGCCAGGTTGATCTCGAACTCCTGACCTTGTGATCCGCTTGCCTCGGCCTCCGAAAATGCTTGGATTACAGGCATGAGCCACCGCACCCAGTCGTTTTTTTTTTTTGTTTTTTCTTTTCTTTTCTTTTTCTTTTATTTTCGAGATGGGTCTCGCTCTGTCACCCAGGCTAGAGTGCAATGGTGTGATCTCGGCTCACTGCAATCTCTGCCTCCCAGGTTCAAGCGATTCTCCTGCCTCAGCCTCCTGAGTAGCTGGGATTACAGGCGGCTGCCACCACACCCGGCTAATTTTTTTTTGTTTTTGTATTTTTAGTAGAGACGGGGTTTCACCATGTTGATCAGGCTGGTCTTGAACTCCTAACCTCGTGATCCACCCTCCTTGGCCTCCCAAAGCGCTGGGATTACAGGCGTGAGCCACCACGCCCGGCCGTTACTCTGTGTTTTTTAACCTTGCCCAAAGGTGTCAGAAGAAACAAATGTGATGTGCAGAAAAACAGAATTCACAGTTTTTCGACCCTGTCATTCTCTAGGAAAGCTGGCAAGTCTATGTGCTTCTAGGCCTCTAGAAGTGCAACATCACAAGCTATTTCGTGAATCCCACTCACATTCTAAAATAATTCACCAACTTCCTTCTCACAGAAATAACACCTTCATTTGGAAAGTCTAAACACTCTGTATCTCCAAAAAAGGTTAAATATGAAAAATATGATTAATATTAACCTTTACATTTAGAAAAGTGAGTTTAATCTATTTTAAGATAAATTCTAAAGGGAAATATGAATAAAGTTTTCCAGTGGCATTGTTAATACAGACTTGAAATCTTGAGATTCCTGGATTCTATTCCCAAACTGCCAACCAATTAGCTTTATGACCTTTGGCAAATAACTTCACCTTTCTAAGTCTCAGTTTTTTCATCTATTAACTGGCTAAACAAGATGATCAGAAACATTTCAGTTCCAACAAAACAAAATGTTGCTTAACTAAAAACAATATATTGACTTGTTCATTGGCATCTGATATCTGAAAATCTCAAAGCTCAATCCTGCTTGGATGTTATACTGGATTCTTTAAGAGTCAACACTGATGTCAAAAAAGAGAATTTGACACTAAAACATAAGATCTTCTGTTGTATTTTATTTGTCTTGTACATATCATGAGTGAGGGGTAAAATTAATTGTAATTTCAAACTTCTCTTCCAAGAGAGAAGAAAGATATTTTACTGGTAAAAATAAATTCTGAATGCTTAGAGCCTGCTTTGCACACTAATAAAAAATCAAATGAAAAAAAAGCAATTTGATTAAATTATGTGTGCCTTTTCCTATGCCAATGGAGCTTAACTAAGCAAACAGAAGCAGTGAAGTAAATCAATGTTGGTTTATTAAAGATCAGAATTCAATATCTCAATGGTTGAGGGGCTTATGCACCAGAGTGCTCACTGTTTAGCTTTTCTTTGCAAAGAAAGTAAACATGGCGGTACCAAGGAGAAACTTGTTCAGAGGATGACACTGACAAGCCAGGTTTCTCAAGGAGGAGGATGCTTGTGGCGCTCAGTAGATATTTTTAAGACAGAATATAAAATTTATTCTAACATCTCACATTTCAGCCCCTCTTCAAAAATACTTAACATTTTCTAAAAATTATTATTTCTTAAACACTTGTATTTTTCATCAGTGAAAGCAACTTCCACCTCCCAATTAAGAAATGAAAACTGAAATGCTTTCACTTGTTCTCATATGGCTTACCAAATATTTGGTGAAGAAATCAGAGATTAATTTCTCATTCGGATCCATCCTACAATGAAGTCATAAATAATAGTAAATTTGTAACATCACATTAATCTCCATGGCAACAGGCTTACTGCGCAAACAGAGGATTATGACTTCACGAGAGAATCAAACAGAGGGAGAGAGTGGGTCGCAAAGAAGAAAGCTCATTTTCAAACTCATATAATCTACAGTAATTGCACTGGGAATACAGGCAAAGCCTAGCAAGCAAATTGCTTTTCATAGAAATATTTTGTTTTTTTTTTTCAAGTTTGTTCCACAATGAAAATCTTTCTCTAAATTGCACAGAATGTGTGACATAAAGCAATTTTAATACATAGCCAATGTGAGACAAGCAATCTGGGATGTAAAGGTTTGAACTGGGACTGACGGCATCATGAGAAGAACACTATGCATCCAAAACAGCACTATGTAGGGCTGAACAAAACAAAATACAGAAATGCTACTGACGTGTTTACTATCCACGCATCTAACATTTGTAAAGGAATCGGCCTCTTTATCTTTTCCTTCCCATTTTACATTCTCTCAAACACATTCTATAAAAATTATACTTTTTTGGAATTGCTTCCACTTTGGAGAAGTTGCAATGCTCTTATACCTAAATAACATCCTTGGGAATTATTCATATGCAAATTATGTTAAAACATTTCTCCAACTATTCTTTCCCCCAACTGGTATTCTTTCCTGTAATCTCCTTTCCTTTTTAAAAGAAAAATCCTGCTCACAGTAAGCCTAGAGCTTTTACAGAAGTCTATACTCAGGCAATAGTGCTGAGATTTTTCTAACGTAAGAAATTAAAAGCCACAACTCCAATAAAGCAGGGAGTCTGGGTTATATATTATTGGTTGTTATTGTTGTTTTTGAGTTGTGTTATGCTTTGTACCATTTTGTTTGGCTTCTTTTTCTAATAAAGTGGGAATGTCTTTAAGAAAATAAGAAAAATAAACCACGTGAACTAAAATGATCTGTCAGTGATATTCAGGAAAAGGGAGGGTTAAAATAATAATTTAACCAGAGGCCAAAAGATTACAAACTCTCCCAAGTCTCCTAATATTTATATCGACATAGGGCATGAGTGTTCTAAAAAGCAGCCTATTGTGAAACAGTCAAGACTTTTTGCAGTATTTTCATGGAATATCCCACTAAATTCCCATCTGCCTGTGCAGAAGGCCAAAGACGACATACAGCATATGATTAAGGATAACTGAGTGTGAAAACTACTTTGGAGTTGGCAAGGAGCAGACTTCGTTACCCACAAATGGTTGAATTAAATATTTGAGGCAAGAAAATTATCTGACCAAGTCCTCAGAAAACATTATACCACGTTGAATGACGTTTTACATGTTTGAAGTCAAACAGAACACCAAGTTCCTGAAGCTCTTCTAATTAGATGGACATTGACTGATAATGCCACAGCATATGCTGTATTTTCTTTCCAATATCTAGTTGCTATTCTGCTTTCATAAGAGATAGCATCTAATCGTTCCTCTTGCACCTTCTTACCTGCCTTTAAGATACACTCAAGTGGACAAATATAGGGTTGACTTAATCAATTTGGTGCCAATTTCATAACATTCTCTTGAGTCAAGATCAAAGTAGAAATATGGATTTTGTTGTGTTTTAATAAACATCAGAAAGAGTGAGACTACAATTCTTTCCAGACCCTCTTTAGGCAACTTCTGGAAAGTCTCCTTTTTACTTTTTTAAACCTTCCTGGCCTTTCCCATAAGTGTTTCAAGGTTGAGTTATAAACAAAAACTGAAAAGATTAGGTTCCAATGGTCTGGCTTCTTTTCCCGCATCCACACTGACTTTGCTTGTCTTTGTCAGTGTGGACAATAATAATTGCTTAGAAAAAAAATCTAATTAGGACCCAAATTAAAAATATATTTATAAGTAAACAGTAATTACACTGTGTGAATAGTTTCATGAAACTGGAGTAACATAGGTAAATATTTAACCAATAAAATAGTCCCTTTTAGTCAATATTTAAATAAATTCCACTTATTTAACACTATTATTAATATTGAAAGTAACAGAAAAAATAATCCTAACAACTACTTCTTTTGAGCATTTATCTATCGTAACCAGATTTTGTGCTATGTACTTTTTATGTATTACATCATGTAATCCTCACCCCAGTCTTAAAGAGTTGATGGGTATTAAGCATTCCATTTTATAGATGAGGACATTAATGCCCAAATAGATTAATAATCTCAAGTTTACACAACTCGTAAATGATAGAACTAGGATTAACTCATCTCTCATACTTTATTTCCTTTTCAGTGACTCCTGCTTATAAAGTTTCTACAGCAAAATACCAAACCAGAAGACAATTAAATCTGGAAAAGACAGCAACTTTGTCAGATGGGCTTTAAAGAGATCTGAAACTCTGAGGCTGATCTATATATACAATATGTCTGTATGTGTATGCACATACGCACACGCATATATACACATATACACACACATATATACATGAGATATATGTATATATGTGCATGTGTATATACACATATACCCGTGTGTATACATATGTGCATACATACATGAACACATATATCACGTGTCATGTATATATGTATGCATTACGTGTGTGTGTATACACACACACACAGACATGCACACATATCAGACAATAAATACTTCCCACCTCAAGGGCAAAGAGATATGACTACCCTTCCCCAATCCCCTCTTCCCTATTGCTTAAGAATTCTTTTCTTGTTCCCATTCTGCCCTTACAGTTGCTGACAGAAGAGAAAATGAACAGAAGGGCCAGAATTTAAGAGTCTGCTGCTCTTCAAATTCTCACAATGAAAGTCCTTGGAGAGCCCTTGAAATATTTAGATATCTCAATGGCTCTTACAAAAAAAAAAAAAAAACAAAAAAACAGATCAACATCTCAAATTTGAGTGCAGCTTAAAGCCAAAATTTGAGGGCACTTTAAAGGCCAATGAAATGATTCCAAATCCTACTTGCCGAAGCAAAATGTATTTTATTTTTAAAAATGGTCAAGCTTTATTTGATAGCTTTTAAAACTAGTTTTGAACATTCAAATAATGCCTCCAAAGGAAACTAAATTTAAAGTTGTGACTTAAATGTTAATATTTGTCATAGCAACTGTATTAATTTGAGGTAGGCCAGATGTGTGGCATAGTTTGTAATCCTATGTGTTATATGCATGCCTTGTCATTCATAAAGGCCACTTGAACAATCCATGCATAAGGTATATTTAGGCTCTTTTTATGGAACTTGAAACACCATTTTTACCATTTGAAATTACTATTTAGATTTATATTTAGAGTATCTTCATTTGTAACATTTTATAGGTTACATGAGTAAGTAGATGTGGTGACCTTGGTCAGGAATACAAGCTCAGTTATTATGCTACTCTATGTTAGCCAGCCAGCTAGCTTATTGGTGATAGAGGGTCCATTTTAAGACAATATCACTTGAAACTTTTCCTCTTCAAATATTAGAAATGCCTTGGGTTGCAAAGAGCAATAGCTTTAGGTGAAGGTTAAACAAGTCAATTAAGACCAAGCCTATATCTGCTTTATCCGTGAACACGGCTTTGTTGTTAATAACAAAACAACCGTGAAGCTGGTGAAAGGTTAGGGGATAATGTGGAGTGGGTCAAGGGAAATACTAATTTACTGAGAAAGCTCCAATAAATGTTGGCCTCACAGAGTGCTGTTTTCAGGTTGATAGTGATTTTTTAAAATTTCTTTTCATCAGTATCATATTGGATCTCAGGATAGAAGAAATACTGGATCTTTTTTTGCCCAAGACATATGAAAGAAAATAGGAAAATAAAGATAATGGAAGACCAGTTCTTGGGATCATTTTCTGTCTGGCTTTGCCTATCTGTCTGTGGTCCTCAAGACGGCATCAATACACTTCTCTCCATCTGCAACTTTACCAGAACAACATAATAATGCTATTATTAATACTTTGTCCATGACACCATGCTAAATTAGCAATAAATATATATTTAATTTAATCTCCACAGAAACCTGATGATTGGTTATAATTATCCTCATTTCACAGATGATAAAATAGAGGCTGAGAGGCAATTATTAGCTGCAAAAGTCCTAGTAAGGCCAGTTGTCCACTACACTACCCTGCCTCCATAGCATCCCGAAGCCCTCGAATCTTGCAAACTTCTACTTGTACATTTGTTATAATCAACTGTACATAAGGACAGGTTTTAGCCAAAGGAGGCAAGTTTTACAAATCTGAGAACAATACAAATGACTGAGCTAAATGGTTAAATCATCAGATTCCAAATTGCTACCTTCACATTGCTGCGATTCTTGAGCTAACAATAGTTTTGCAGAGGGGGGACTCTTAAGCTAAAACCCAAATAGGAAATTTTACTTTTTCCAAAGGAACCCTGGGAGATTTTTATAGCCCTTCTACCACCCGATGGTAGGAGAGCAAGTGAGAGGGCAAGACTAAGAGTGAGAGCAAGAGAAAGAGAAAGGACATGCATGCCAGGGTACCTTGGAATGATTGCATATCTTATAATGTACATTACATGTTTACCATCCTCTGTCCATTAGAGGATGGCAAACCTCTTTGCTTCCAGCTTTACCAAAGGCTGTGTAGTAATACAGAGAAACAAAAACAGCAGTGGCTATAGAAATGACCAAAACAACTGTAAACATATTAAAGTCTCAGAACTATGGCTTTATTATTGCAAATTGTTGCATTTTCATACAAGCGAACATAATGCAAGAAATACAAATAATACTATTTATAAAAGAGTATTGATATGGGAACATGCTAAGTGAAATAAAGCAAGCTACAAAATAATACGATTTCTATTTTTCATCCACACACACAAATACTTGTACATACATAAAAAGTGAAGTACATATACCAATGTGTTAAAGGACTTTTGATAAAGCAGTAAGATATTCTTTTTGTCTGAGCATTAGAACTTTCTTTGTTTTCCAGTGTTTAAACACTGAACATTTGATTTTTTAAAAAAGTCTTAAATGAAATATTCACCTAAAGACATAGGAAGATTATCACAATTCAGTGTTTAATATCTAAACAACAAACGAATGCAGGATATGAACCCAATGCACAGCACAGATGAAAATTAGCAACATAAGGATAAAGAAATAAGAGAAGATCTAAACAGATCAAAGAGGAAGACATTTCTGTAAATCTAATCTAGCTAAATATTTCATCATTCCCTTAAGAGGAGGAATGAATTAAAGACCCAAACCATGGATTCAGCAACATGATGGACTAGAAGCCCCTACTGCATGTGCCCTCCCCACAAAGACAGCCAAAACAACGAACAACAAACTACATTTTGATGACAATAACTAGAATGTTGGAGTACACTGAAAACGTAACAGAAACACTGGTAAGCAAAGAACCTCAGGATAGCCACATGGAGAACAGAAGGAAATACCTGGCCTCTACCATCCCATTCCCCAGCTAGGATCAGCTGGTGACCAGAAGGAATTTCTCCTTGTAGGGAAAAGGCAAACAAGAAGATTCCAGCAGCCCTCATCAACACCTTAGATACCTACAGTCGTTCACCACTGGGGACTCCTGCAGTCCTCACAGGCACTAAGCCCAGTCGAGGGAGTTGCCTGGATTCCATACAGCTGTGCTTCCCCCAGAAAAGGAGCTGACATCATGTTCCAGCTCCTGTGGCTCATGTAGCTACTTCACTGTGTCTTCATGGAACTAGAACTGTTGGAGCATCTTATTGTGGGGACAAGAGGCCACAGCACCCTTTCCCCTGACACTAACCACCACCAAACCACCTCCACTCAGTGATTCAACATCCCCAAGCAGAGCTGTGAGCAGCCGTTACGCCCTTCCCTGTGGGGCCAAGCAGTGGCAGAACCACTCCACCTACCCATCACAGTTGTGGCTGTGCCCTACTCCCTCACACTGGAGTTGAAACTCCTCCTGGAGAAATGGTGCTTGGCAGAGCAGTTCCATCAACCCTTTCCTAGTCACTGCTATGTACCACCCCTAGGGGCCTGAGCTTAGTCTGTACACTGCCTCCCGAGGAACCTATGCCTTCTCAGAATACCTCTGAAAGCTCCTTCCAATCACCCATGTGCCCAGTCCCATTAGACTCAAACTGAAGCTGTATACTGCCTCCTAGGGAAACAGTGCTTTGGTGGAGCAGCTCTGCCTATACTTCTCAGTTCTACACCTGCTCTCCTGTACTAGGGCTGAAGCAACACTTGGCATCCTAGGAATAGTGCTTTAGCCACCTAGAGGAGTTGCATCTTTCTGTGCCTGAGCGGAAGTGGTACCGTGCCCCTTAAGAAAGCTATATATTGGTTGCCCAGAGCAGTCATGCCTTACCAGTGCCTAATTTGAAGCAGCACCTTGCTTCCTGAAAAACAGTGCCTAAGTCATCCAGAGTGGTAATGTACCCTAGTATCTAAACTGAAGCAGCGCCCTGCATCCCAAGGAAAAGTGCCTGGTACATCTAGAGCAATCACACACCCCAGGCCTGAGCTAAAGCACCATATTATCCCCAGGGGAA
Source organism: Chlorocebus sabaeus (assembly GCF_047675955.1). Classification (NCBI taxonomy): domain Eukaryota; kingdom Metazoa; phylum Chordata; class Mammalia; order Primates; family Cercopithecidae; genus Chlorocebus; species Chlorocebus sabaeus. Next base: position 15,404,229 of record NC_132915.1, read on the forward strand.
TCAGTGCTTTGGCTGAGCTGAACAAATCCACAACCCAGGGCTGAGCTGACATATTACCCTACACCCTAGGGAAGCAAAGCAGTGTGTGAGCTAAGACACCCTATCCTACAGGCCAAATAATTTTAGTACCTTGCTTCCTGGAGCAGAATTAGCCCTCTAGAATCTGAATTGCTCAGATATCCTTCTCCTGGGGGTGTTGAGTCATTGATGTGCTGCTCCCTGACCTCCAGGGATCAAATGACAGCCATTTGGTCTGCCATTCTGTGCTCTGCCATTCTGAGGTACTCACTACCACTGCACCTAGCCTCATATAATCTGAGATACTGCTAAGTCCTACCATCCCGAAGTCATGATGACTCATCCCCTAGGGCCTGAGTTGCCCTATTAACTCTGGTTTCCAAAATGCAGCCATATCCTGCTTCCTGGGCCCAAACCTCCTGGAGGTTTGGAGAGCATCCCTTCTTCCTAGAAAAGAGTCAGTGCTGTACCCTGCTCTCCAAGGATGGAATCACAACTAAAACCCAGCCCCCAAGGCCCAAGTTTTAAGGGATGTTTCAGAGTCACTGATCCTGGATCTGTCGGCAATTGACATCAACATCCAACCCTGCCACAGAAAGTGAACCCGTAACCCCAAGATCCAAGTGTCACAGTATGTTCACGAGACCCTGAACCTAGAACCCTAGGTCCAAAGTCATTGAGCACCTGCATCTGGAACCCAATGAAACTGCAACTGCATCTGGAACCCAACGCCAACGCCACTGCACCTGCATCTGGAACCCAACGCCACTGCACCTGCATCTGGAACCCAATGAAACTGCAACTGCGTGTGGGCTGTGTCAGACCCAATACAAAGAGGGATCCCCTAAGCTAAGTCTCCCTATTACAGGGAAAACAATAATAGAAACCTTTGGCCATCAAGAACATCAACAAACTACACCAGCACTGCTGTGTCACAAAATCCTATAGCCTTGGTCACTGAGGCACTCACAATTATCACTGGAATTGATCACAGATGAATAAGCTGCACAGAGACTATGCCACTACATTTATTCAGAACCAGAGTCACCACACCCTTCTCAACCAGAATACAAAGCCCCAACTGCAGGTGAAAGTCTTCCCCTACCAAAGCCACTCTAAAATTTGAAAGAGGTGATTGTTCCACCAAATAAACAGACATCAACCCAGAGACACCGGAAATATAAAAAACCAAAGAAATAAAACACCACCAAAGGAACACAATAACACTCCAGTAGCAGACACCAAGGAAAAAAAAACAAACAAAAGATCTACAAATTGCAAGAAAAGAAATTTGTAATAATAATGTAAAGGAAAAAGCTCAGGAAAACAATTTACAATATAAATGAGAAATTTCACAAAGAGATGGAAATCATAAAAAAGAACCAAATAGGTATCATGCAGCTGAAGAAATCAATTAATAAAAAATACAGTAAAGAACATCAATAGCAGGCTAGATAAAGAAGAATAAAGAATCTCTGAACTTGAAACACGTCATTTGAAATTATTCAGTCAGATTTTTAAAAACTAAAAATGAAAAAAATGAAGAAATCCTGTAGGACTTATGGAACACCATTAAGCAAATAAATATTTGCATATGGCATTAGAAAAGGAGAAGAGATGGGAAAAGGTGTGGAAAACTTAGATGTTTAATAATATAATAGCTGAAAACTTTCCATGTCTTTCCCATATGGAAGAGATATGTATATCCACATCCAGAAAGCTCAAATGTAGCAAATACAGTCAACACAAAAAGGTCCTCTCTGAGGCACAACATAGCCAAATTGTCAAAAGCCAAAGAAAAATAGAGAATTCTAAAAACAAAGAAAAGCATGAAGTCACATATAAGGGAATCCCAACTGGACTAGCAGATTTCTCAGCAGAAAATTTACAGGCCAGGAGAATCAGATTATATATTCAAAGTGCAGAAAGAAAAAAAAAATTTGTTGGCAGAGAATACTATACCCAGTGAAGTGATCCATCAGAACTAAGAAGGAAATGAAGTATTTCCCAGACAAGCAAAAACTAAAAAAACTGAACACCGCTAGTCCTGCCTTACAAGAAATGTTTAATGGAGTGGTACATCTGGAAGAAAAATGATGATAGCCACCATGATGAAAACATGTAAAATGATAAAACACTGGTAAAGAAGACACAAAAAGGAGAAAGAGAAAGGAATCAAGGCTTATCATTACAGAAAACCACAAAACTGTAATGATAAACAATAAGAGAGGGAAAAAGGAACAAAAGATATATTAAAAAACACAGAAAACAATCAACAAAATGACAGGAGTAAGTCCTCACATATCAATTAAAACCTTCAATGTTAATGAATTAAATTCTCCACTTAAAAAATACAGAGTAGCTGAACAGACAAAAACTAAGACCCAGCTATGTGCTGTCTCCAAGAGGCCCATATTATCTGTAAAGACACACATACACTGAAAGTGAAGAGATGCAAAAAGATATTCAACAGAAACAGAAACCAAAACCAAGCAGTAGTAGCTATACCTACATCAGATAAAACAGAATTTAAGTCAAAACCAGTCAAAAAAGACAAAAAAGATCACTATATAATGATAAAGGGATCAATTCATTTAAAAAATATATATCAATTGCAAATATATGCACTTAAAATGAGAGCACTCAAAAATGTAAAGGAAATATTATTAGATCTAAAGAGAGAGATGGGCTCCAATACAACAATAGGGTCTTCAACACCCCACTCTCAGCATTGAACATATCATCTAGACAAAAAATCAACAAAGAAACACTGGATTTAAACTGCACTTTAAACCAAATGGACCTAACAGACATTTACAGAACATGCAATCCATTCAAGCTTTTGTACCTCCTTCAGTGTTTGTTAGGATATGCCCCTCATTTGTTAGGATATGCCCCTCCTTTTAAGACTGCTAATTCTTAAGTTTGCAGTTAAATGTGACAGTTTAAGCATTCAGTTTACCTCTGCTTCCCTATACAACAGCTTTAAAATAATAGTAATGGAATTTTTAAAAAGTAGATGTGAACAAGGGCTAAGAACAGAAAAGGGAAGAACAATATGAGAGACATGTAACATTTTTTAAAGCCTGAAAATGGGACAGATAAATAATCATTGTTTCTGAAAGCCTACATAGGGCAAAATCAGTGAAAAAATAAATATTCACTGCAGAACTCCAGAGTAACTCAGGAATTGAAAGGTTCTGAGTATTTTTGAAAGCTGGGCATGGAGTTGGTCTGAAAGCAGGACTGGGTGAAAGTCTGTATCAGGAGTGGTCAGACCACCATATCCCTTCCTTCTCTCTTCTCTGCTAGTGAAAGCCCTGATCTTTCCTGGACGTTAGGACAGTTCAATCATAGAAGACATGGAAACACCAAAGCTGAGGGTGGAAATGGCAATCTGTGCTGAAAAGAGGATGAATGAGTAATATCCTGCATATTCAATGGTGAGAACTGCTATCACCTCTCTCAAACTCCTTTACCTGTATGGCTCCGAGAATTCTAACAGCTAGGCTTACGACCCTCTGGTAGAATTTCTCTGTCACAGAAATGATCAGCTGAGAGATAAAAGCTTCTAGGAGCCATCACGGGGTTGTCTCCCAGTGAATGGAATTAAGGGCCACTGGTGCAATCACTTAACCATACACACAGAACTTACCAATAATCAGAGCTTCATTTCTTAGAGTACACCAATAAACAAAACAATTCCCCTCCCATGACCAAAGATGTCCACATCCTAATCTCTGGACCCTGTGAATATTATATTCTACATGGTAAAAACACTTGGCAGATATGATTAAGTTAAGGATTTTAACTTGTAGGGACTGTCCCTGATTATCTGGGTAGGCCCAATGTAATGACAAGGGTCCTTATAAAAGGCAGCCAGGAGGGTCAAGTGAGAAAAAAAAAAGATGTAATGATGGAATCAGAAGTAGAGTAATGTACTTTAAAGATGGAAGAAGGGACCTGCAAGCTAAGGATTCCAGGTAACCTCTAGAATTTGGAAAAAGCAAGGAAACATGTTTTCTCCTAAAGCCTCTAGAATGAAATCAGCTATACCAACACCTTAATTTTAGCCTAGTAGAATTTATTTTGAACTTCTGAATTCCAGAGCTATAAGAAAAGAAACTTGTGTTGTGTTAAGCCACCACAATTGTGGTAATTTATTACAGCAGCAGTAAAAAACTAATACAAGTACAAGAATAGTCAAAGATCACTAGATATTTGAGGAATATGTCTAACATGAAAGAAGCAGAGACCAACCCAGGCCAGATGAAAGTAAGAATTCAGAAGCAGGCCGGGCGCAGTGGCTCAAGCCTGTAATCCCAGCACTTTGGGAGGCCGAGACGGGTGGATCACAAGGTCAGGAGATGGAGACTATCCTGGCTAACCCAGTGAAACCCCGTCTCTACTAAAAAAATACAAAAAAAAAAAAAAAAAAAACTAGCCGGGCGAGGTGGCGGGCCCCTGTATTCCCAGCTACTCAGGAGGCTGAGGCAGGAGAATGGCGTAAACTCGGGAGGCGGAGCTTGCAGTGAGCTGAGATCCGGCCACTGCACTCCAGCCTGGGCGACAGAGCAAGACTCCGTCTCAAAAAAAAAAAAAAAGAAAAAAGAAATGTAAACAGTGCACTGAACTTAAGAAAATTTTAGAATATTATAATGGACATCCTAAGGAAAAAAAAAGAAAGTACTACATCTATAAACAAGAACAGAATATTGCCAAAATGCAAAATCTAAGAAAACATAACTGAGCTTGGGTAATTGAAGAGATGACAGGACATCAAAAAGTAATGGTTTTGTTAATAGATAAACTTGAAGAAATTATCCATTAAATAGGATCTTAAATATATAAGTAACATTTATGTATATGTAGACATATAGTTAAAAACTAATTATGAAAGTCATTATTACAAAAGTTCCAGGAAAAAAGAGAAAAAAATGGGAGAAAAGTATCAAATAAATAATACATAAAATCGGTGAAGTACAAAAATTACCATATAACATACCTCCCACTGAATATTCAGTTCCACTAATATGTAAAAATTCACAACAAAATATATCATTGTAAAATTTCAGAACCCCAGGAATAAAGAAGATTATAAATGTTCTCAAACATAGAGAGGGGAGAGTGGGGGAGAGAGGAGCAAGTAATATACAAAGAATTAGGAACTAAATTGGCATTAGATTTCAACAAAAATGTCTTCAAAATTCTGAGGGGAAATTATTTCACACTTAGAATTTGATACCTAGCCAGATTATCAAACAAGTGTGAGGATAGAATAAATATATTTTCAGACACATACAGTCTCATAGGATTTACCTTATTACCCTTTCTGATGAAACCATTTTAGAAAATGTCCCATCAAAATCAGGGAATGAAGTAAGAAAAAGGAAGAAATGGGAAGAGGACCCAAGACCATAAGGAAAATTCCCAGGATAATCACAGATGAAACCCCAGAACAAGAGCTATGTTCCAGACCCCGAAAGACAAGAAAAGAGATAGGGTCGCAACAGGAAGGGGGATTTCACTAAGTAGATCATGATATTGGTTTTTTCTCTGACATGGGAACTATATTAAGATGAGTTTTACAATTCTTGATAATTGTATTTTAAAACAACAATGAAAATATTAAAAACAATGCTTATTCAAAAAAGTCATTTTGTGACTCGGCTATAATTTTATTTTCAACCCTATGAGATCATATTCCATATTTTTATAACACATCTTACAATGAATTGATGAAATTCATAGGTATATAACTTCCCTATGTTCATAACATAAAGAAAAACATCAATGCTACATCCTAACTGAAATATGATGAAGAAATACAGAAAAGTAAAATTTAATGAAATAACATTCTAATATGTAAATAAACAGATTTGGCTACTGATTACATTAACAGATACAATAAAGTAGCAGATATTGCATCTAATTGAGAATCTTCATGAATGTAAGAGCTACAAATATAGATTGACATATATTAATGTATTAATTAAAATAGCACCAGGGGTGTTTGGGAGCATATGATTTTCCAAATAGTGTGCAAGTCTTAATAAACCTCCAAACAAAAAATGACAATCTTTCATTGATTAGTCTGGTGGTTAATTCCTAGAAAATTCAGCATGTAATGAAACGCTGTTAGAAATATTGTGTGTTTTTATGTAAAATTCCAATGGGTTCTAGGCTCAGATATTTATAAATGAGTTTTTTATCTACACTAAGGTACCTATGCACAATATTTCAGCAGGACACTCAGGTGGGGTGCAGGACAATTCTTTGACCATGCATTGCACTAGGTCTAGCAGCCCTGGACTCCATCCATTAAGCATCACTTGTGCCCAAAACCACTGTCAACTCCAAAAAATGCTCCCACACATTTTCAAAAATCCTTGCAAAGGCCTTTGCAATCTCCTCCACAGTGTCCCTCCTAATTAACCCATACCCCTTTCTCACTTGCTTAACCCCTAGCACAGTTGTGGGCACATGTCTTCATTGCTGTGTTCTAATCAAGCCCAGGAAGCAGCTTGTTTCTCTGTGCTCTGTGTATCTGTTCCCCATCTATGTCTACAGTGTTATCAGGGAATCACCTTGACAGCATCAAATCCCTCAACCTAATTATTATAATGTCATAATGAACAATCATTAACAATGACTATTCCTGCATCCATTGAGAACCAATTTATTTAGTAATAATGAGAAACGAAATACTGATTTCACCAAACATTGTGAAAAAGAGGATGGGAGAAGGGGAATAATGTATGTTGGAGGCAAATAGAGTTTAAAAGAGTTAAACCTTTATCTTTCATATCTGTCATAATAAAAATAAAAACTCAATATGTAATATCTAAAACTGAAGAATCAAGAACCACAAGTATAACTGTGTTATATAGAAAAATGGTGGCAAATACCAGAAGCACTGACAGAATGAAAAGTGGTGGCTCTTAAAAGCAGGACTGGCAGTAGGGAAAAAGAGGTCAAAGGTCTGCTGGTTTTCATTGTAAACCTTGTAACATTATTACTCTTTCCAGAAATAGAACATCTATGGCTTACTTTGATGAAACTTTAATTGACAAAATCGCTAACTCCTTCACCTGCTCCAAGGTGAAACAGTCACAGTTACTGTTACCTTGCATGAAATGATTTTATTAAATAAAATTTTACTATAGATTCAGTTATCTGGGTTCAACTTGTGCTAAAGCTAGTTCTAACAGGAATAAGATATTGAAACTGTCACGCATACTCTAATATTATCCTTGGTTAACCATGTCTGTGATGCCAACTACACACCCAATCAAACATCTAAAGTTACCAACTGGCTGCAGAGTCGGTGCCCTGGTTACAAAACACTGACCAGTTGCAGGAAACATAGAGGGGAAAATGTTATGCCTTGGCTACTGAGCACAATCCATGCTCAGTGCTAACGATCCTATGTCAGTCCATAAATTATAATGGCTAACACTGGAACATTAACACCACCCAAAAACACACTCGTAAGCAAGCCCGAGTGGCAAAATGAGGTCATGGAGAGGCTTACATCTATTTTAGGATATATCTTGAACACCGGTATAGTTCCTTTGACACCACCTGTTCTCATTTGGAGGACTGTATATTTAAGTCCCACAACAGCAACTGGGCTTAAACCCAGTGCTGACTCTACAATCCAGTTCAGGATAAATGCTGTCTTGTTGTTAGGTGTTGACCTTTAAATGAGACATTTAAGTCCCTCTGACAGCATTCCCCACCTTCTGCTTAATTGGCATAGTATAAAAGATGTGGCTGAGAGAGCATTCGACAGTGGTCATAGCTGCCTGCATAATATCATGGTAAAAGAAGCATGTGAAAAAATAGGTGGATAAGATAATCCAATACAATAAATCACTTTTGCTGAGGATCACAGTGGCATCAAGATGACAACTCGCACTCACACTAGGAATTTACTTTTTCTCCGTAAAATTATTCTTGCCCCATTTCATAATGAAATAAGTGTTTGGGATGAGTACTTACCTTCATATATAACATCTGCCAGTACCTTGAAAAAGAGATGAGCTTATGTCCAGATTTCTTTCAAAGTCACAATTCCCAGGTGTGGTCAAGTTGGTATAACTTGGTTTTAAAGCCATCAAGGAACACTTTAATAATTAACTTAAAATCATTTCAAATAATATGTGATATGGTATGGATGTGTGTCTTCATGAAATCTCATGTTGAATTGTGATCCCCAGTGTTGGAGGTGGGGCCTGGTGGGAGGTGATTAGATCAGGGGGACGATTCTTCATGAATTGTTTAGCACCATCCCCTCAGTGTTGTTCTCGTGAGAGTGAGTGCGTGAAATACTCAGAGATCTGGTTGTTTAAAAGTGTGTGACACCTCCCCACTCTCTCTCTTTCTCCTGCTCCAGTCATTCCAGTCATGTGAAGTGCTAGCTTTCCTTTTGCCTTCTGCCCTGATTGTAAGTTTCCTGAGGTCTCCTCAAAAGTCGAGCAGATGTCCGCATCATGCTTCCTGTACGGCCTGAGCAACTGTGAGCCAATAAAACTTCTTCTATTTATAAATTACCCAGTTTCAGGTATTTCTTTATAGCAGTGCCAGAACAGATGAGTACAATATGTAAATCAAAATATAAATTACTGATTTCCTTTGGAGTACAAAGGAATATGGTTAGCAAAAGTTAGAAATTAAAGACTTAAAGTTTTTGCCACAAAAATTTTCAGTTGCTTTTTGCTGAATTTCACAAATGCTTCTGCATTTGAGAAAATGAACGCATGTTGTTTTGTAGCATTGTAAAGTATTTATAATGTGTTCATCATGCGCTCAAAAGTAAACCACTGGCTTCCAAACCTTTTGAGTCTTTCCATTTTCTCCCAGCACCTAATACTGCTTTCCCCTCCCCTGTAGTTCACAATAAATGCTGATTACATGAAATTTTGTGCACAACTAACAAATAAATGACTATGAATCTAAAGTTCTCTTTACCATTGATAACACAGACAATTTATATGATTATTGAGAAATGACAGGTTTTGTTTTCCGTTTCTGGCCTTTTTGTTTTGTTTTGTTTTTGAGACAGTCTCACTGTTACCCAGGCTGGAGTGCAGTAGTGCGATCTCGGCTTGCTGCAATCTCTGCCTCTTGGGTTCAAGCAATTCTCGTGCCTCAGCCTCCTGAGTAGCAGGGACCACAGGTGTGTGCCACCCCGTGCCCAGCTAATATTTGTAGTTTTAGTAGAGACGGAGTTTTACCATGTTGGCCAGGCTGGCCTTGAACTCCTGGCCTCACGTGATCTGCCTGCCATGGCCTCCCAAAGTGCTGGGATTAAAGTAGGTTTTGTTTTTCACTAACCCAGTATTTATTGTGCATTTTTATTTTCCAGGCAATATGCTAGTCAACAGAGATAAACAAAAGGGCAAATCAGATGTAGTTCCTACCCAAGGATTTCACACTGTCTTCACTGCTCTTCCTTGTTTCTAAAACTATTATTTACAACAACACAAGCTTAGTAACACACTCAAATTACAATTGCATATCTTGTTTTGCTCTTTTGCAGCCCTGAATAGGTTGGCTGGTGAGGGCAGGAGATAAATGATCAGCACAGAATTAATAGGTTAGACTAAGGTTATAGTCACATATATGTGAAGTTGAAGAACATTTAACTCTATTTTTCATTGTTTATAACACGGGAAAAAATGAAAAATTAAAATAAAACAAGACTTCAAAACATGGGGTAGTATCATTTGCACATCAATAAAATTTTAATAAAGAAGCAAAACAATATAATATCTCAAGAAATTTGTGTTATCATAGAACTCATCCGGACAAATACTTTTGAATTCCCTCTATAGGACTTCTCTGAATAGATCTACTAGTGAATCCATGTTTGAACATAGCTAGTGAGAAGGAACTTGCATCAGGCATGATCCATTCCTCTTATAGCTGCCATTTAAAGACAAATACTTCAAAAGATAACGTGTTTTTCCCACCCCCTACTACCCACCACTCCTGTCAAAACAATCCCTATGCTTTCATTCGTCAACAATCTCACTGAATTTTAAGTCCACATCTGCCTAGGGCTCTCTTCCAAGAATGTATCAGTTTACTTTTGTCCCTCCTAAAAGGTGAAACACAGAAATGAACCCAAGCCTCTAGGGTGTACCCGTACAAAGGGGTTGATTAGAACCATTAATTCCCTTAGATGAGATACTATAATGCTTTTGAAGTAATCTATCATTCTGTTACTGTCTCAAGCAACAGCTTTATAGCCACATTCATAAAAATAAAATTTGAGTTATCATCTGGTTGTCTTCCTTTCATGTAAGTTTTTAAATTCTATAGGCCTAAATCTAGTTCTAGGCCTACAGAGTTAGGCACAAATGTAATCAACCCTCAAGCGTTTTTCATAATGGCCTGTCCATAATGAAGAATGTAAAATAGTAGATTTAAAGTCAAATAGAAGTAAAAAGATCAGCAAAATGGAATCTCTGTGGAATCTTTGTGCCAAGCAGACATTATAGGATACAAAATCTATTTAATAAATACATTGTTTTCACCTCTAGGTCAGATATATCTAAACTATAGTCCGAGGTCCATTCTTAACCTACCAAAACACTACTCTTGATTTTATAGATAAGGCTAGAATTTCTTGGGAATAGATTTGGAATTGTGTAATCTAATTTTTTTTAAATTCTGAACACATAGTTTCCGCTTCTCTCCTATTCCAGACAGAGTGTGTCTGGAGCACATATTATATGCACATGTTATAGTATTAACATTTATATTATAATATATATGTTCACTAGGCAGACTCTCTCAAAAGACTACATTCCTTGAAAGAAGAAATTTTTTTCCAATTTTATTTCTCCAACATATGGAAAGTTACCTGGACTAGAGTACATGCCTTCTTTGTGTTGGCTGAATGAATATGAAAGAGCCACACTCCTTATCAAATGTCAAGCTATTATAAAGGTAAAATAATAAGATACTGTGGAATTGATAAAGATTTAGAGAAACAGAAAAATAAAACAGAAGAAAACGGCCCAGAAAGATTCCTACACCTATATCAAGCATATATCACAAAGCAATGCTAATTAGTGAAATGTTGGATTATTCTTAAATTGTGTTGAGACAGTAAGCTAACCATATGAAAAAAATGCAAACTCAAATCCCTATCCCACATTATATGCAAAATACTAATTCCAAGTGAATTAAGTAGCTAAATATAGAAAGAAAAACTGTACATCATGTAAAATGAAAAATATATTTACAACATCAGAGTAATGATTTTTTTACAAGTGAACTTGCGTGCATGCAAATCCACACACAAAGAACTCAGAAAGCTTAGCAAAAACTTTTGATAAACTTGACTATAATAAAACTGAAATCTTCAGTGCATCAAAATAAATTGCGGACTGGGGAAAGATCATTATAATACCAACAATCATAAATAATTATTATTCAAAAATAACTGCTAGGATCCAATAAACTAACATAAAAACGAAAGCAAACTCAGAAAAATAGACAAAATACTTAAATGGGCAATTGATAGAAAAGGAAGCTTGAATGGCTAATAAACACCTGGAAAGATACCCTACCTCCTTAGTAATAAGAGAAATAAATATTAAAACCACAATGAGGAGCCACTGCATAAGAGGATAGCAGAAAAGAAGTCTGAATATGTTGGTGAGGACACAGCACAAAGATGACTTTTACGCATTGCTAGTGGGAGTACAAGCTCACACAACTCTGGAGAGCATTCTGATAACATCCAGGAAAGTTGAACTGTCTATACCCTGTGACTTAACAATTCCACTCCACAAGACAAACCTCTGAAAACCACTTGCAATTGTCTTAGAGCTATTTTCTAGTATTACAATTCTTCTCTTCATGGGTATGTGGCAGTATTGCACAGCTCTAACCTAATCATTTGAAATTAAATGTGGCCATGTAATTTTCTACGGCCAGTACAATCTGAATGGAAGGAACATGGGTCAATTCTGGGTGAGAGTTTTTAAGAGACTGTAAATGATTTACCTCAGTGATTTCTCCAGCTACAGTGGCCAGAGTATTGCAGATGGTGGAGTTCCCATCAGTCTGGGTCCCACCCAAGGTGGACATATAGAATAAAATGTACATCTTGGGTGGGATCCAGACTGACAGAACATCCAGCATCTGCAATACAAAATCCAAACCAAAATAAAATAAAATATTTTATTTTAGGCCATTGAGATTTGAGCTTAGCATAGTATATCCCATCCTAATAGATACACAATCTAAATGTTCATTGATAGGTGAACAGATCACTAAATAATGATATATTCATATGATGGAATACAAGGAAGCAGCAAAAATGAAAGGCACATGTAAATATGGATAAATCATATAAATGTAATGTTAGAAGAAAAGAAAGTTGCAGAAGAACATATACTATGGAATATGAGTTTCAACAATATTAGTAGTAATTTATTTTTTAAGCTGGGTGGTAAATATACTTGAGTAGGTTATTAATATTTGTATCATATTTTTAATAAAATATAAAGATTTTTTGTTTTGTTTGTTTGTTTAAGACAGAAATGCGCTCTGTCGCCGAGGCTGGAGTACAGTGGCACAATCTCAGCTCACTGCAAGCAAGCTCTGCCTCCCGGGTTCATGCCATTCTCCTGCCTCAGCCTCTAGACTTAACTGGGACTACAGGCACCTGCCACCATGCCCAGTTAATTTTTTGTATTTTTACTAGAGATGGGGTTTCACTGTGTTAGCCAGGATGGTCTTGATCTCCTGACCTCGTGATCCGCCTGCCTCAGCCACCCAAAGTGCTGGGATTACAGGCATAAGCCACCGTGTCCGGCCTGGAGTTAATTTCCAGTTTTATTCTACTGTGATCTGAGAGAGTATGTGACACAATTTCAATTTTCTTAAATTTATTAAAACTTTCTTAAATTTATTTAGACTTGTTATGTGACCTATCATATGGCCTATCTTGGAGAATATTCCACGTGATGGAAAAAAATGTATATTCTGCATTTGTTCGGTAGAATGTTCTGTAAATATCTGTTAAGTCCATTTGTCCTAGGGTATACTTTAAGTCCATTGTTTCTTTGTTGACTTTTTGTCTTGATGACCTATCCAGCACTGGCAGTGAAGTATTGAAGTCCCCCATTATTAATGTATTGCTATCCATCTCATTTCTTATGTTATGTAGTGACACTTTTATGAATTTGGGAGCTCCAGTCTTAGGTGCATCTATCTTTAGGATTGTGATATTTTCCTGTTGGACTAATCTTTTTATTATTACATAATGTCCCTCTGAAATTTTTCAATTTCCTCTTAATTTCTTCATTGACCCACCAGTCATTCAGGAGCATTTTGTTTAACTTCCATGTATTTGTATAGTTTCCAAAATCCCTCTTGTTATTTCTTTTTCTGTTCCATTGTGGTCAGAGAAGATGCTTGATATTATTTCTATCTTCTCAATGTTTTAAGACTTGTTTTGTGACCTAACATATCATCTCTCCTTGAGAATGATCCATGTGTTGAGGAAAAGAATGTGTATTCTTCAGTCATGGAATGAAATGTTCTGTAAATATCTATATTAGATCCATTTGGTCTTCCCGTAATGCAGATTAAGTCTGATGTTTCTTTACTGATTATCTGTCTGGAACATCTGTTCAATGCTGAAAGTTGGGTGTTGATGTCTCCAGCTATTATTGTATTGGGGTCTATCTCTAACTCTAATAATATTTGCTTTATATATCTAGATGCTCCAGTGTTGGGTGCATATATATTTTCAATTGTTACATCCTCCTGCTGAATTGACCCCATTATCATTATACATTGATCCTCTTTGTCTTTTCTTATAGTTTTTCTCTCGAAATCTATTTTGTCTGATATAAGTATAGCTACTTCTGCTCTTTTTGTTTCCTTTGGCATAGAATATCATTTTTCATCCCTTTATTGTCAATCTATGTGTGTCTTTTTAGGCAAAGTGTTTCTTGCAGGCAACAGATTAAAGGGTTTTGGTTTTTTCATCCATTCATCCATTCTGTGTCTTTTGATTGGAGAGTTTAGTCTATTTACATTCAATGTTATTATTGATAAGTAAAAATTTACTCTAGCCATCTTGCTGTTTATTTTCTGGCTGTTCTGCGGTCTTCTCTTCTTTCTTTCCTTCCTGTCTTCCTCTAGTGAAATGTGATTTTATCTGGTGATATAATTTCTTACTTTTTATTTTTTTGTGTGTATCCATTGTATGTTTTTCTGGTTAGAGGTTACCACGAGGCTTGCAAATACTAACTTATAACCAATTATTTTAACCTGATAACAACACAGTTTATATTAACAAATAAGCAAAAAGAAAATTAAAACTCTATGCATTGACTTTATTCCCCTGCTTTTTAACTTTGTTATCTGTATTTATATCTTATTGTACTAATTATGTCTTATGAAGTTATAGTTATTTTTGATTGGTTCTTCATTTAGTCTTTGTACTTAGTATCACAGTAGTTTACACACCAGTTACAGTGGTATTTTTCTAGGTACTTATTACTACCAGTGAGTTTTGTACCTTCAGACAATTTATTGTTCATTAACATCCTTTTCTTTCTGACTGAAATACTCCCTTTTGCATTTGTTTTAAGACAGGTCTGATACTGATGAAATCCCTCAGCTTTTGTTTGTCTGGGAAAGTCTTTATTTCTCCTTCATGTTTGAAGAATATTTTTGTCAGATATACTATTCCAGGGTAAAAGTTGTTTTCCTTCAGCACTTTAAATGTCATGACATTGTTTCTTGACCTGAAAAGTCTGCTGACAGATATATTAGATCTCCATTTCAGGTTGTTTCTTTTCCTGCTTTTAGGATCCTTTCTTTAACCTTAACTTCTGGGAGTCTGATTATTAAATGCCTCAAGGTAGTCTTTTTTGGGTTAAATCTGCCTGGTGTTCTATAACCTTCTTTTACTTGGATATTGATGTATTTCTCTAGGTTTTGGAAGTTCTTTGTTATTATTCCTTTGAATAAACTTTCTACCCACATCTCGCTCTTTTTTTTTTTTTTTTGATATGGAGTCTTGCTCTGTCACCAAGCTGAAGTGCAGTGGCATAATCTCACCTCACTGCAACCTCTAACTCCTGGGTTCAAGCAATTCGGCTTCCCAAGTAGCTGGGATTACAGGCATGTACCACCACGCCTGGCTAATTTTTTGGTGGTGTTATATTTTTAGTAGAGACAGGATTTCATCATGTTGGCTACGGTTGACCAGGTTGGTCTCAAACTTCTGACCTCAGGTGATCCACCTACCATGGCCTCCCATAGTGCTGGGATACAGGTGTGAGTCACCATGCCCAGCCATATATCTTTTTCTACCTCCTCTTTAAAGCCAATAACTCTTAGTTTTTCCCTTTGGGGGCAATTTTTTAGATCCTGTACATATCCTTCATTTTTCTGTCTCCTATGACTGTGTATTTTCAAATAGCCTGTCTTCAGGTACACTAATTTTTCTGCTTGACCAATTGTGCTATTAAAGGTCTTTCATGCATTCTTCAGCATGCCAATTGCATTTTTTAGCTCCAGAATTTCTGCTGGACCTTTTTTTTTTTTTTTTTTTTTTGAGTCAGAGTCTCGCTCTGTCACCCAGGCTGGAGTGCAGTGGCTGGATCTCACCTCACTGCAAGCTCCGCCTCCCAGGTTCACACCATTTTCCTGCCTCAGCCTCCGGAGTAGCTGGGACTACAGGCGTCTGCCACCACGCCGGCTAGTTTTTTGTATTTTTTTAGTAGAGACGGGGTTTCACCATGTTAGCCAGGATGGTCTCGATCTCCTGACCTCGTGATCCGCCTGTCTCGGCCTCCCAAAGTGCTGGGATTACAGGCTTGAGCCACCACACCCAGCCTCTGCTGGACTCTTTTTAATTATTTCAATATCTTTGCTAAATGTATCTGATAGACTTCTGAATTCCTTCTCAGTGTTATCTTGCATTTCTTTTAAGTTTCTTCAAAACAGCTTGTATTAGTCAATTTTCACACTGCTGATAAAGACACCTATGACTGGGCAATTTACAAAAGAAAGAGGTTTAATGGACTCTCAGCAGTTCCACGTGGCTAGGGAGGCCTCACAATCACGGCAGCAGACAAGAGAAAAGCTTGTGCCAAAAAATCCACCTTTATAAAACCATCTGGTCTCATGAGACTTATTCACTATCATGAGAATAGCAAGGGAAAGACCTGCCCTCATGATTCAATTACGTCCCACTGGGTCCCTCCCACAACACATGGAAATTATGAGAGTTACAATTCAAGATGAGATTGGGTGGGGACACAGCCAAACCATATCACAGCTATTTTGAATTCTCTGTCTGAAAGGTCACATATCTGTTTCTCCAAGATTGGTCCCTGGTGCCTTATTTAGTTCACTTGGTGAGGTCATGTTTTCCTGGATTATGCTGATGCTAGTAGATGTTCTTCAGTGTCTGGGCAATGAAGAGTTAGATATTGATTGTAGTCTTCACTGTCTGGGCTTATTTGTACCTGTCCTTCTTGGGAAGGCTTTTCAGATATTTGAAAGGACTTGAGTGTTGTGTTCTAAGCTACAACCACATTAAGAGGTACCCCTAAGCCCAGTAACGCTGTGATTATGCAGATTCATAGAGGTACTGCCTTGATGATCTTGGACAAGATCTGGGAGAATTATCTGGAATACCAGGCAGAGACTCTTGTTCTCTTCCCTTACTGTATCCCAAACAAATAGTCTCTTTTTCTTTCTGTTCTGACCTAAAGCTGGATGTGGAGTAACACAAGCACTCCTGTGGCCACCACCACTATGACTGCACTGGGTCATACCTGAAGCCAGTATATCACTGGGTCTCATTTAATGCCTGCTGTTATCATTCCCTGGCTACTGCCAATGTTTGCTTTGGGCCCTGGGGCTCTACAATCAGCTGGGGCAAAGCCAGCCAGGACTGTGTCCTTCCTTTCAGAGCAGTGAAGTTCCCTAGCCCCTGAGTGGGTCTGGAGGTGCCATCCAGAAGTCAGGAACTAGAGGCAAAAACCTTAGAATTCTGCCTGGTATTCTATTGTACAGTGAATCAGCTAGCAGTCAAACCACAAGATGCAGTCTTTCCCACTCTTCCCTCCCCTTTCCAAAGGCAGAGGAGCCTCACCCCGAAGCCACTGCTACCCCAGGCCATGATGAATAATGCCAGATTACCACCAATGTTCCCTTAAGGCTCAAGGACTCTTAAGTCAGCTTCTCATGAATGCTGCCTGGTGTGGGACTCACTTTTCAGGGTAGTGGGCTCCCCTCTGGCCCAGGGCAGGTCCAGAAATGCTATCCAGGAATCAAGTTCTGAAATCAGAAACCCCAAGAACTCAGTTGGTGTTCTATAATCCTGTGGCCGTGTGCTGTTACCTAAGGTGCAAGACAAATCCTCCTTCACATTTCCCCCTGCTTTTCTCAAGCAAAAGGAGTTATACCACATAGCCACCACAGTTGGTAATGTGCTGTGTCTCACCTGAAACTAGTTACGTATCAGAGGCTCACCTAAGGCCCTTGATGTAGTACCTCGGTATCCCTGCTGCTTATTTGGGGCCCAAAGGCGCTTCAGTTAGCAGGTGATGAATGTTGCCAGGACTGGGTTCTTTCCTTCAAGGTAGTGGGTACCCTTCTGACCCACAGTATGTCTAGAAATGTCATCTTGGAGCTAGGACCTGGAATGGGGGCCTCACAACTCTGACTGGTGCCCTGTGGGTGAGCTGGTATCCAAGATGCAAAAGAAAGTCCTCCTGACTCTTCCCTCTCCTCCCCTCAAGTGGAAGAAAGAGGTCTCCTTTGGAGCTGTAAGCTGTGCAGCCTGGGGTTAGAGGAAGGGTAATGCCAGGACTCCCTTGGTTTCCCCAAGTGGTGTTTCAGAATGTCATGTGCCCCCCACCCCAGTCCACTGTGTCTGAGCCTGGCTTAGCACTAGGAAGTACCTAGGAGTTGGTGTTGCAGTCCTTACTGCCTAGACTGCCTTTCAAGTTCATTTAGAGACATAGGGCACTGTAGCCCATGGTGGTAAGGTTAAATGAGAGCTCAAGTTTGGCAGACCACTGTGATTCCACTTCGGCCAGGCCTGATTTAAATGCTCCCTCAATGGGCAGGTAGCAGCTGAGTTTGGTCTAGTTTTCCTTTCTGCTCTTACAGGACAGCACGGAGTTCAACGCCTCGTAAGTGCTGTGCTCTCTCTCCCCCAGCACCCAGAAATGTTCTCCACACCACCCACTGCTGCAGCTGCCTCGGGGGAAGGTGGGTGGCGTCCACAATTCAGGACTGTTTTTTCTATCTCTTTAGTGCCTCTTTCAGTGACATGACATTAAAACCAGGTACTGTGAGGGCTCACCTGATTTTTGGTTCTTATGAATGTGTTTCTTCTGTGTAGATAGTTATTAACTTGGCGTCCTTGCAGAGGGGACGATCGGTGGAGCCTTCTATTCCGCCATCTTGCTCTGCGTCTGTCTATAGCAGCAGCTCTGCATACTGATTTTACCCACGTCCACAGGCTAGCTGAGGCTTCTCTTGTTGATTGTTTTATATTTGCTTAATGGCGATGCTGGGCTAGTTCAATAAAGTCTATTTTTTTCTGCAGCATACAGCCTCTGATGCTCCTACTCAAGTATTTTTTCTTTATTTTTATCTTTTGACCTGGCTTCCTAGAAGGTTATCCTGTGTTATCACCATTTAGTGATCAGACGCTGATTGATCAGAGGTTTTAACAAGCCCCGTGAACCAGTGAGGTTTTCACCTTTTACTCTTCAATCTGTGAATGTGGTAGAGATTGCTTTCCTGGTTTACAAAGTATATGAGTTTCCCTGCATACAACCAGGAACTGGTAGCTTAATGGTTCTGTCCCTCTGGTTGCTCCTCAAGGCAGGCAGCCCTGGACATGTGCACAGTCTTCCTAGGCACCAGGGAAAACTATGGTTTTTGCAAGGCTCTCTTTGACTTTCTTCTTCCCTTAATCTCTCTGTTAAGATTCTGCTAGGTCTGACTCTATTGGTATCAACCCAGCTGTTATCCATCATTTATTGCTAGCGGATCACTCTATTGCTTTAACACCCTGAGGCATAAATTGTTCCACGGTCTGATTGCAATACTGTGGGGATCTTTGGCATAGACGGGTCACGGCCAGTCTTTCAGCATTTCTCTAACTCTCTCCTTTCCCTAAGCAGAAATTTTGTTATGAAGCAGGACCTGAGAGAGAATAGTGAACTTACTGCTCTAGCTGGATCCTCTCTACAGAACAGTAGTGTGTGAGTGTGAGGATAGTGGGGGTGGGGTTCTGCCACCCAGTTGCCATCACAGCCCTGTATAGACCTTTTGCAGCCCAGAGTCAAAGAGCATAAAATTTGCTGAGTTTTGCCATCTTACTATTCTAGCCAGATTAGCTTTTCTGCCCCAGGAAGTTGGGGATGATGGGATCTGACACTTGGCTGCCAACCCCAGTAGAGCAGCTCTCCCGCAACACAGAGTTATGTAGAATTGAGGGACTGTAATTTTTTTTTTTTTTCTTTGAGACGGAGTCTCGCTCTGTCACCCAGGCTGGAGTGCAGTGGCATAATCTCAGCTCACTGCAAGCTCTGCTTCCCGGGTTCACGCCATTCTCCTGCCTCAGCCTCCCGAGTAGCTGGGACTACAGGCCCCTGCCACTGCGCCTGGCTAAATTTTTTGTATTTTTAGTAGAGACGGGGTTTCACCATGTTAGCCAGGATGGTCTCGATCTCCTGACCTCGTGATCTGCCTGCCTCCGCCTCCCAAAGTGCTGGGATTACAGGTGTGAGCCACCACGCCAGGCTGAGGAACTATATTTTTCACCAGTTTCCTCATCCAGATACTATACACCTTATAAGAGTTGGAAATGGAGGAACGGACACTGCTGCCACCCACTCATATCGTCTTCTGTAGCACGGGGCTGTGAAAAATCGGATGTGCCAATGTTTACCAGCTTCCCAATCTACCAGCTATAGCTCTCCTACCCAAGGAAATTGAGGGATATGGGATCTAGCACTCAACTGTTGCTGAATAGAACAGCTTTTCCAGAACACAGAGTTGTAAATAAACAGGGGCAGTCCCTAACTCAACTGCCACACCTTCATGAAAGAGTCCATAGATCTTATTAAATAAATATTCCTCAATAGGTAGCAAACCCCATGATGAATCTCCAGACTCTGAAGAATTGTCTTTGCTAATTTTGACCCATTTAATTGCTGTCTCTCTGGGTTTCCTCCAGGCCCTCATATCTTGTTTACTACGGTGAGTTTTAAGAATGTATACTTTCTTTAATTTAAAATTTCAATTTCCTAAATTTAAGAATTTAAGACAACATTAAATAGTTACAGAATCTGAATCATCTGTTTTATAATTTTTTAAGAAAGAATTAAGTTTATAAAAGATTTCCACATCTTTGATTCATATAAATTTATAATACATCCTAATATAAAGTTTATATAATACAGTATATATTTTATATCATATAAATCAAAGGTTATAATGTAACCTTTGTAATCTAATTTTTAATATTTACATATATAAACTATCTGAAATTTAAATGTTATTTCATCATATAATGTAAAGTATGGTTTGATTTTTTTTTATGTTGTCGTTACTAATTAGCCAAATCTCCAGTACCTTTTTAAATGTAATTTCTGCTTACTATACACTTTTTTTGGTTTATTTTTGGGGGTTTTCTGAAGGGAGACAGTCTCAGTCTGTTGCCCAGGCTGGAGTGCAGTGGCATGATTTTAGCTCACTGCAACCTCCACCTCCCGCCACCACACCTGGCTAATTTTTGTGTTTTTAGTAGAGATGGGGTATCGACATGTTGGCCAGGCTGGTCTCAAACTCCTGGTCGCAAATGATCTGGCCACCTCAGCCTCCCAAAGTGCTGGGATTACACGTGTGAGCCACCACACCCAGCCTCTGCTTACTGTACAGTTTTTAACATATATATGTGTCAATTACTAGATTTTATTCTGTTAATAGATCTAATCTTGACACACTATTTTGATTGCAGATTTATCACTTACTTTAATATTTGGTAGTACATATATTAAACCTCTTATCCTCTCTATATTGATGTTATAGCTGTTATTATAGCTCATCATATTATATAACTGCAAAATCATGTCATCAGGTAGAACCAAAAATGCATTATACTATTGACCTTACATAACTGATATAAATTGAGGGCACTCTGATATCTTTAAATCCTGATTCTTCCTACCTGAGAATAGGGTAGATAACTACTTAATTCTTTTGTCCTTTACTAAATGTTTTGCACTTTTAAAAAAGAGATCTCCCAAGTTTCACTTAAATAAATTTATGTTGTTATTCCGAAAGGCATTTTTTCCTTTATATTTTTGATAGTTATTGCTATCTGTAAGAACTCTATGAATTCTTATATATGAGAATTCCCTTATTAAACTCTGTTTCTACTATTAGACCTCAGGGCCTTACAATCAATTCTTTTAGTTTTTCCAGGTAACCAATCCTACAAATTAAAAATAATTATATTTCTAATATATAATTAATAATCCATAATTATAAATAATAAGTAAGAATTACATGATTACTTTTACAGTTTCCGTTTCTTGTATTATATTACCAGCTAAACATTCTAAGACAAAACTAAATAATAATATTGACCTGCGTTATTAGTAGGCATATATTTGTCACAGGGATGATAACTCTCCAGCATCCCCAGCCCAACGTGGCCTACCTAGGCCAGCCTCAAACCTAAAAATCTCGGAACAGAAACTATTCTCTTTCTTACCTTGCTAGGTATCCAGTGGTCTTCCTTGGGGTCATCAGCATGCTGGGATATATCACAAAAGCATCTTCCCTAGAAAACAGAATCAAATGGAGTATGATATTTTAAACCACCAAACTGGCACAAAACTACCTCAAACTATAACTAAATGACTATCAAGCAAGGTCTCAAGGCACAGACAACATGATTTTGATTCTCAAAAAGTCTGGCCAGGTGAGGACTCCAGACACATACTTTGTTTGGCTTGATTAGGTAAGCGAAATACATTCAGTGTTTTGGTTCTTTCTCAGAGTAACTCCCATGATAGTTCCTCTTGTCTAGTCAACTGGCCTCAGCATTTCCCAGGTTGTGGATTTAGTATGAGGTCATTCAGTGTCAAGGTTTGGGAATGTGAACTTCTAAATCCCAGGCCCTCCCTCCTTAGCTTCACTATTCTGGGCTCTCACAACCCAAAATCAAGTATAACACTCTTTTCTGACCATCTTGTTTCACTCCTTTCCTTTTAAATTGCCTTAAGCGTCTATATACTTATTCAAAATGAAATTACCCTCAGTATTTTAATAATAAATAGGGAAGATAAAAGCAAATTTAATGTCTGTTATGTGCGAGGTACTGTGCTAAGCTATTTACAAACTTTATATAATCTTCACGACAACCCTATAACATAGATTCTGTTTTTTATTTCTATCTTACAGGTAAGGAAATTGAGACTTATGGGGTAAAATGTACTTTCAAATATTACTCTACTCTTCCTTTAGTTTTTTACAGTTAGTTTAAATATTTGCATTAGGTTTAGAATACTTTCCTTCATACCAAATATATATCCTTCTATTACTGTTTCACAAAACATTTTCTTCATACATTGAAATTGAATTTCACAAATGCCTTTTAGCATACACTGAGATGATCACAAAATTTTTCTTTCTATAATCTCTTAATATGATGAATTGTTTTAATAAATTTTTTACTTTTACAATTTCTTTGCAAGTCTCAGATAAAGTCAGCATGTGCACAATGTATTAGTATTTTAATATAAGGTTGTATTTCAGTCGATATTATTTATTTAGGGGTTTTGAATCTTTATTCCTAAGTAAGCTAGCTATTTTTGCAATTCATAAAATGAACTGGGGAACAATTCATCTTTTTCTAAACTTAATAAAATATTAATAGCAGATTACTTTAATACAGTCTATATTGGAATTACTATTATTTATTTAGGATTTTTGAATCTTTGTTCTTAAGAGAACTGGCTATATTTTTTATTCATAAAATTTGAATTGGGGATCAATTCATCTTTTCCTACGCTTAGTAACATTTAAAATAATACAGAAATTGCTTTTTTCCTTGAAGGTTTGAGGAAAATTATCCTTAAAATATTCTTTATCTGGTATTTTCTTCAGAGTTAGTTCTTTAACAACCTTCTTAATTTATTTTGTGAATATTCAAATTTTCTGTTCCCTCTTACATTATTTTTAGCACTTCACATTTTCCTTAAGAAAACTGTCCATTTTATTAAGCTTGTCAAATTAATTACCAAAAAAGGTGACTAATGACATATACTTTTATTATTTTATCTCCTACATATCTTATATTGAAATCATTTTCTCCATCAATTGCCCCATTGCTGAGCTTCTACTCTGTGCCTAGCACTGCTCAGGGTGCTGGGTAATTACTAATGAACAAAATATACGGTTCCAGGCTCTTAGGGATCTTATAGTCTAGTGGGCAAGAATAATGGTGAATAAGTAAGAAAATAAAAAAGTAATTTAAAATTGTGGTAAGTGGTATGAAGGCAACAAAATACAATAATAGAAAATATTTGGGGTGGGGATACAGAGCTCAGGGTAACTCAAATTTAGATTGAAAGGTCTTGGAAGACCTTATCATGGGGTAACAGTGAAATCCAGACCTGGAAAATCAGAAAGAACCAGCTATTTGAAGACAATGAAGAGAAAAATTACAAAATATGCCAAGATGGTATAGAACCTGTTGTGTTTGGGGTACTAAAAGAAGTATAAGGTTGCTGAAACATGAAGAATGATGTGGGGAAGGACTCGGGAAGATTCTAAAGAGTTGAGAAGATTTTGGAAGCATGCTGGTCTTTTAGTGGCTACCTGAGAATTTCTGGAAAGGTGATTAGGTACTGATGTTTTTCAATCAAAAATGGAAATTGAAGCTGAATTCGCAAAGTTCTTTGTGTAAAATGGAAAACAGTTCCGCAATCTATATTCAAGAATGGGACAATTTGTAATAAATATTGTGTGGATCGTGATAGTTTATATATTTGTAAAGATAATAAACTTGACTTTTAGGCAGTTGTAGGTTTACAGAAAAAAAAAGAGCAGAAAGTTTGGGAAACTCCCAATAACACCTTTGTCTTCCACCCTCATTTACTCTCCCACCTCCCACAACATGCAACCCATACACAGTTTTCCATATAATTAACATCTTCCATTAATATGGTATACTTGTTACAACTGATGAACCAAAATTGATACATTATGAACTAAAGTCTATAGGATTTTACATTAGGCTTATTCTTCATGTTGTACAGTTACATGAGTTTTTAATTTTGTAAATTATACTTTACTATTTTTTCTATCATTTTGAAAAATGTTTTAATTTTTTCCTTCTTTTCAAAGTATTTTTTAAATTTCAATAGCTTTTGGGGTACAAGTGCTTTTTGGTTACATGGCTACTACGCAGCTATAAAAAGAACAAGATCATGTCCTTTGCAAAAACATGGATGGAGCTGGGGGCCATTAGCCATAGCAAACTAATGCAGAAACAGAAAACCAAATGCCACATGTTCTCACTTATAAGTGGGAGCTAAATGATGAGAACACATGGACACATAGAGGGGAACACAGACACTGAGGCCTACCTGAGGGTGGAAGAGGGGAAGAGGGAGAGGACCAGGAAAAAATAACTAATGGGTACGAGGCTTAATACCTGCATTATTAAATAATCTGTACTGCGAACCCCTGTGACATGAATTTACCTGTATAACAAACCTGCACATGTACCTTTGAACTTAAAAGTTTTTTTAAAAGCATAATCCAGACAGTTGGGGAATGACTAGATGTCAGTGAAATTCTGTGCTGGACCAGGGCTGTGTATGTTGTAAAAGAAAGTTTTTGAGACATCTCCAAGAAGGTACATGTAGAAGGTATGTTTGAGAACAATAAAGAACTCAGAATTATCTTTAAAAAAAAAAAAAAAAAAGAAAGAAAAGCCACCACTGGGTGCAGTGGCTCATGCCTGTAATCTCAGCCGACTTTGGGAGGCCAAGGCGGGTGGATCACCTGAGGTCAGGAGTTCGAGACCAGCCTGGCCAACATGGTGACACCCTGTCTCTACTAAAAATACAAACATTAACTGAGTGTGATGGCACTGCCTGTAATCCCAGCTACCTGGGAGGCTGACGCAGGAAAATCACTTGAACCTGGTAGGTAGAGATTGCAGTGAGCCAAGACTGTGCCACTGCACTCCAGTCTGGGCAACAAAGTGAGACTCTGTCTCAAAAAAAAAAAAAAAAAAGAAAAGAAAAGAAAACGAAAAGGAGAATTTAAAAAACCATGGTTCCTATCTTTAAGAGTTGAAAGCACAACATTGATTCATGACTGTTTTCTTTCTTTTTGGTACTCTTGTTAAATAATGACATTGATATTTTTTTTCCTAGCAATAACACATTTAGCAATGGAAAATGCTGTACTGCATTAGGAAAATCCAATTGAAATCACATGTTAATTTTGTGAATTGGTTCAAAATAATAGTGCTTTTGAGTATCACTCATCAAGTAAAATCAGACTGTCTCTAAAGCATGACATGTGCAAGGAAGTCTCCTCAGAGTTCACTAATGAACAAAAGGGTATGTAGTACCAGCAATCCTAGCAAAAAAATGGAGTAATTAGAATGTGCTTGGTAATAGCTGACACATAATTACAGCAATCACATCAAAACTGAATGAAAATAAAGGCAAGGAGAATAGAGGTGTAATCTTCACATTAGAAAGAAATAAAATAATAAGTTAAATCTCACGCAGGAAGAAACTCTCTGATGTGGTTTGGCTGTGTCTCCACCCAAACCTCATCTTGAATTGTGGTTTCCATAATCCCCAGGAGTCATGGGAGGGACCTGGTGGGAGGTAATTGAATCATGGGGGCAATTTCCCCCATCCTATTCCTGTGATAGTAAGTTCTCACGAGATCAGATGGTTTCACCAGGGGCTTCCCTCTTCACTTGGCTCTCATTTGCTCTCCTGCCACCCTGTGAAGAGGTGCCTTCTGACATGAATGTAAGTTTCCTGAGGCCTCCCCAGCCATGCGGAACTGTGAGTCAATTAACCCTCTTTTCTTTATAAATCACCCATTCTCCAGTAGTTCTTCATAGCAGCCTAAGAACAGAATACACTCCCCTTATTCCAAGTGCACACAGGCAGCACAGAACAGCCCAGACACAGCTGTTTGTGGCTGGTTAACAGCCTGACTATCCTGCGTATGAAACCATTTGCTCCTCCGTTCTGGGGAGACACAAGTCTTAGGGGACAGGCCTGGCTGGTTGGCTTCCTGTTTATTCACAGAATTTTCTTGCTGTAAGGCACATGGTCTGTCCATGCCAATTTAGGGCACATGACTTCCACAGGTGATGAGCTGTTCCTCATCTCCTTTGAAATCAGAGAAAGATAAACGAGCTTAAATGTGAACATGTTGGATCTAAAGGGATGAGAAATTGCTTTGACGGAGAGTTGTCTGATCACAGGGATAGGTTACTAAATTAGATCGTGACACTTGAGAAATATTAACTGAATTGAACTGAACTTCATGAGGGTAATCATATATTCAGAAATGATCTTAATATAGCTAGCCAAAAGATAGCAGTTCTAACATACCATTTAAAGAAGGTAGGTGTTCTATGGACGTTACACAAATAATAAGTAATTACACTGGAGACAGAGAAAAAGAAAGACCCAGAAGTTTAAAAGTTGCAACAGTGAAAAATAATCCTTGTATTTTAACAACTGGCTACGCAAAGTGTAGTCTGTGGACCAATGGCATCAGCATTTCCTGGGAGGCTGTCAGAAATGCAGAATCTCAAGTCCCATCTCAGACCTGCTGAATCAAAATCTGCATCTTAACAAGATCCCAAAGAGATCTGTACGACATTGAAGTTTGGACACACTGATTTAACAGATTCATAGACACTAAAGGGGAAGAGATATTAGAAAAGGTCCTAACTATTCCCCTCATTTTTCAAATTTGAAAACTCACCAAAGTTTCATCTTCAGACAAAATAAATGTCAAATGATCAATTAATGTTAGAGTTAAATCTAGAGCCTGGCTTGGCACAGTGGTACATGTGTGTAGTCCCAGCTACTTCAGAGGCTAAGGCAGGAGGACTGCTTGAGCCCAGGAGTTCAAAACCAGCCTGGGAAACAGAGCAAGATCCCTCCTCTAAAAGATAGATGAGAGAGAGAGAGAGAGAGAGAGAGAGAGAGAGAGAGAGAGAGAGAGAGAGAGAGAGAGACAGAGAGACAGAGATCCTACACCAGTGTTCTGTTCATGGTCCATTCTATCAGTCAAGAATTTCCAAGAACTTAATAAAAAGATTTTAGACTGCTTTATTAGCCTGTTTCCCACCCCCTCATCATCTAATTTTACATTAGCATTTATATTAGTATTAGTAATTAGTTCCAGATTTGATATCTTTAAAACTTTCTCAGAAATGAATCCTCTGTCAAAGAATAAACCTGTTAATAGGACAGATTTACTGAATGCCATGGTTATGCATTTAAAACATCTTCTCTCTTCCAGTTATCACTGATGCAATCAAAGGTATGGTGAGAGATTGCTGGAAATGACTAAATGTGTTTCATTTTAAATTGATAACTTTGTAGAGAGGGTGAAAGGATATTGGAGAGGGAAGGAGGCATGAAAACAAGGAAGGTGGGAGGGGACAGCAGGAGTCGGTGGATGATTCTGCTCTGGCATGCCTGTCTGACATCACTGGCTTAACATTTGTATTTCAGTCCATCGCCTGACTAATAACACCATGTAGTGAAATAAAGCACCCATTCTGGAGGTAATTGTTATGTGGTGGAATATAAACAAGGCCCATTCTGCAGTATATTTACCACAGTGCATATTTACGAGTTGGGTTTAATTAAAAGTCGGGAACACTAGAGCTATTTTTTAACTAGATGCCTATTATCTAGTGTCAAATACTTGGTTTTAATCATGCATTTTATATCATCGTGACCTAGATCACTGCCTGTGACATATGAGATAGTGTGTTGTCTTTCCTGAGAAGATGTAGCAGGGCTTGATGGATGTTTTCTCATTCCTAACCTCATTACTACCAGCTTCCCATCCATCTAATAAAATGCTATGATAGAGAGTGGGAAGGTGCTATAAATCATAATATTCCAGCCGCTTCGAGCAGATTCATTAGAAATGCTGACTATATATCTCACAAACAGAAAGTCAACACACAAAGTAGGTTGCTGCTTCTACCCAGGATCAAGGCACCCTGTTCCCTGCCTTGCCCTCTCCCAGTGGAAAAAAGGTTCTTTTTAAGTAGCAAAAACCTGCTGTTTAATGAAAAACTGGGTAGTTCTCTGTCTTAACATGATTTATCCAAGATAGAATTGATACATACTAGGTTCAGTCTTGTCATACACAATCTGACCATTACTCCTCTGATTGGAAGAGCTGTCGACTTCTAATTGCTCAGGAAACAGGTACAGTTAAAGTAGTTTAGGTTTTGAAGTTATTGTCACTACTGTTTTTGCCCTGACAAAGAAAAGGATCCTGTATTTTCTTTAAGATTAAGGTAGAATTTGTTGAAGAGATGAGTAAGAGCTCTGACATCATCATTCCTTCAGTTAATGGGGCGTGAAATCCTTGGCTCTTCCTTCTCTTTTGATTACTCATTTGTTCATTCATTGAACAAACATTTCATGCGGACCTATATTGTCTAGACACCATATTAGGTACCAGGTTACAACCGTCAATAAGACATGGCCTTCCCTCAAGGAGCTTGTAGATTAGGTGAAAAAACAGAGTGCAATGGGAACACAAAGGAGGAGGTCCTAAACCCATCTGGAGCAGGATGGTTGTCAAGGAAGTCTTACAGGAGGATTTGAACTCTAAGTTAACTAGAGAAGAGAGAAGGGGAACACTGTTCCAGAAAGAGAGAGCAGAGCATGTGCAAAGATTCAGAGTTGTGAAAAGGATATCCAAGTTTAGCACAGCTGAGACCAAGAGGTACAAGGAGTGGCAAGAGAAAAAGGAGTTCAGAAGTAATAAAAGACAAACCATGAAGGGCCCTGTATGCTTTTTAAGGAAGTTTAAGCTATTCTGAGAGCAACAGAAAAGCATTAAACACTTTTAAGCAGACCAGTCACATGGCAGGTTTTGCATTTTACAATCGTCACTCTCCCAACAGTGAGGAATGGATGAGGGCAGGGGCAGCAGACAAGAATTAAGTTTGGGAAAATAGCAAAGACAGCAGCAGTAAGGTAGGCCTGAGATGAGAGAATGGAGAAAGCTAGTAGCAGCTGTGAACTATTTATGAGGTACAGATGACAGGACTAGTAAATGATTTGAACACTCTAATCTATCTGGTCACCAAGTCTATTAGTTTTTTTTTTTTTTTTTTTTCCAAATGAAGCTTTATTCAGCTGTTTCCATTTGTTCTCTTAGACACTAGGCTGTTTCCAAGACCATAAGCCCTGTGCTGTATCCTAACTGACATCCATATCTGGGCTGATCACAATAGTCTCAAATCCATGTTCTACCACATGGTAAGTTCTCATAGGCCTGTTCTCTGTCCCATAATCTC
Source organism: Chlorocebus sabaeus (assembly GCF_047675955.1). Taxonomy (NCBI): domain Eukaryota; kingdom Metazoa; phylum Chordata; class Mammalia; order Primates; family Cercopithecidae; genus Chlorocebus; species Chlorocebus sabaeus. The sequence goes on from NC_132915.1 coordinate 15,433,879, forward strand.
CTGTGACTGCCATGTACCTGACCCCGCTGTCTACAGCAGTAGTTTTTAATCTTCAGTGAATATCTGAATCACTAGGATGCTGGAGTGGAGGGCCTGTGAAAAATGCCAAAAACCAACTTCTATCAAGATAAAATTTCTGACTTAGATATATCGTGGGATCCAGAAATAAATATTTTTGACAAACACTCAAGACACTAAGGTCGGAAACATATTTTGAGATGATGTCCAGGGCTATGGCCTACAAGTCATAGATCTCTACAATTTCTGCACACCACATTGTCCTACAGAGTTGACTGTAACTTACATCTATGCCCAAATCACTTTCTGTTGTGTTCTGGCTTGATTTCTTACTGTAAAAATGACTATGCTGTAATCAACCCCACCTCCATACCTTCAATCATGTTGTTCTGCCTTTATCCTCTGCTTGGCAGAATTCGGTCCATGTGTGAGGGCTCGGTTTCCATATCTGTAAAGATATGGAATCTGTGAACAAATTAGATAGCGTTTAAGTTATATTCCAAGCTTACTATTCTATGATTCATTTTAAACCTCATCTCCTCATGAGCCCATCCCTGGTCACTCCAGCCTTCACTAAACCCTTCTTTTTGAACTTGCTTACTCCCTCTTCCTGCCCTCCGCCACATTTAATTATATGAACTAGTTTATAGCTTATCAAAAGCGGTATAAAATTGGGATTAAGAGCATAGAAACCAGAATCAAATTGACTCAGATCAGGTCCTGGCTTGATCATTCACCAGCTGCATGATATTTGGGAAGCTGCCCTCTTTCTAAACCTCAGCTTCCTTATCTGTAAAATGAGGATAATAAAAGTTTCTGTCTTGCAGAATTATTGCAAAGATTAAATGACATAATCCATTAAAGCAATTAGTATGGTGCTTAGAATTTATTAAGGCATTTCATAAAAGTTGACAAAAATCAGTGTGACAGCCTTGCCTCTGTTTATGACTCTGTTATAAGTAACTTGAAGGCAGGAGGGAAGCTTCTTTTATATCATTGACCACCTCCCCCAGTCCAAAGCCTGACAATATCACCTAGGAGATGGACTGATATTTACAGTATTCAAAAATAAAAAGAGCTGGGTGTGGCAGCTCGCACCTGTAATCCTATTACTTTGGGAGGCTGAGATGGGAGAATTACTTGAGCTCAGGGGTTCAAGACCAGCCTGGACAACATAGCAAGACCTTGTCTCTGCTGAAAAAGAAAAACAAAGAAAAGAAAGGAAAAAAAAAAAAAAAAACCCGAGCATGGTGGCCTGCAGTCCCAGCTACAAGGGGGGCTGAGATGAGAAAAATCACTTGAGCCTGGAAGATTCAGGCTACAGTGAGGTGTGATCGTGCGACTGCACTCCAGCCTGGGCAACAAAGCAAGACCCTGACTCAAATAAATACATAAATACATACATACAAGTGAGTGTAGCACAAATAAATCTTATTACAGATTCAGGTATGTCACATGTCCACATTTTCTTTGTCAAATTCAATCTGATAACAGCTTCATTCTACTGTACTGAAGAAAATTCAGTGTTAGTCATTATTACTCCTACAAGGAGGAGAGGTCCCAAGGTGTTGTGTAGCACCAGGGTATCCCTGATAAGGGAATTCTCACACTGTTCACACTGGTCCCTCCTGAGATGCCCAGTGAGCCAGTCCATAAGGTTCCTGTAGGTCACAGGCAGCTTAGCTGCTTCTCCGCCTTGCATGGAATATAGGAAACTGGACCACATTTGGAACTCCTAAACTCAGGGTACAACTCCCAGTGTTTCCATTGGTCATCACTTCTGAGATTTTGTCACCTCTCCAGGACTTTGCCAGAAGTGGCATATGTACCCCATTCCAAATGGACCTATTATTCTCTTTTGCCATCTCAGCCAAAAGGATGACTCTTCCTGGACTCCCTGCCTTAAAAAACAACTCCCTCTCTTTCTCCATACTTTCATGGCTAATTACACATTAAATGGGGTAATGACTTTAATAAGTTTAAGATTCTGCTCTCAACCCTACCAAAAACAAAAACAAACAAAACAAAACAAAAATTCTCTGAGGCAGGGGACTATTAAGGGCCTGGTCCCCCATGCAAAGTGAGGAAAGAAAAATAAATGAAGGGATCGTAAGCACAAAGTAATATTTTAATAAACTATCCCTCCCAAAAAGCCAAGAGGAATCACTTTGCGTCAACACAGAAGGATCAAAGCACAAAGAAAAGTGATGCAGGAATGATGACAGCATATTCCTCTCCTGAGTCAGACGAGACCTTTTCTCTAAAGTTTTGGCCTTGAGAAAAAGAATGGGCCTTTGGTCAAGAATAGGATTCCCTCTGTCTTCTTTCCAAATTGTAGGGAACTTTTGGATTGTTACACTAAGAGTGCCATCCACGCAAGCAAAGCACATCTTGCCTCTTGAAAGAACAAAGGCCCAGAGAGGCCATAAAAATTGCTCATAAGTCTTCTTAGACATCAAAGGACTCTTACCAACAACATGCAGATGACTTAGTGAAAGTAAATCAGGAACATATGGATTAAGATTCTCTTGAAATACACATAGGTTTAGAAACTAGGTGAAGAAGGAATTGCTTAGGGCTAAATGCATCTTGGATATTCTAAATACATGTGTGTGGTTATCACCACTAACATCCACCCACCCACCCTCACATACACACTTAGAAATATTTGTTGCATGAATTAGAGACCTAGAAAATGTTAAGACTCCTAGACATCACACATCATGGGAGAGTCACACAGCTATTTACCCAAGGTTAGATTAATTCAACAAATGATTTTTCTAATGTTTTCAGCAAAGGGGAAAAAGGAAGGAAAAGTCTATTGTTAATTCAAAATAAACAACAAAAAACTTTTTATTTGGTTTCTGATTTCAAGAATAAATATATATCTACTTGTTGGGTTGAGTTTCCCTATCTGTAAAACACGGGAAGTGGAGTGACGGATCTCAGAAATACTTGAAAATGTCTTTACCCTCGGACCTGTTTTTCATCTGCTTATTTTTCCTTGTTCTTCCTTTTCTAATAGGACCATATGCAAATTTTTATAACAATAACAAAAAGACCTAAAAGTTGAGCTTTAACATGTCTCAGATACAAGCCTGGCCCCAGGAAAAACCCAAAGTAGGAGAAAAGGAGCCTTGGGTTTCTCACCCACTCCCTTTCTTCTGCCTCTCTTCCCTTGGAACAGCAATACAACAACCACGACCCAGCAGCTTAAAGCAGCCCGTCAGAAAACCCACACTATCTCTTCCATAAATTAGAAGTAGTGTGAGGCTTTTCAGAAAACTGATTAGTGACACATTCAGGAATACTAAGACCTAAGTCTGAAGTTACGAGTTTAGGAATTGGAGGGAGTAAGGTAAGATATGTTATTACATATCCTTGTTAATAAAGTGAAAGAAAAAGTTACTACCAGTATCAGGCAGATTAAATATGTACTGAAGACTTCTTTCCAAATCCAGTTTTCTCATTCATAACATTCTGGCTATCCTAAACCTGAATCAACACATTATAAGAAAGCCTATTTGGCTTCTGAGGAGGAAGTAAAGACATTAATGTACTAAAACTATTATTCAGCAGCTCTCTAATTCCATTGTGACTATTTTAGTACAATTGCAGTTATTTCACAATCATCCATTTCTAGAGTGTGAATGAAGCAGACAATAATTCAAGTCTGCATTTGAAACTGAAGGTCTAAGCTCTCTCTAAGAGTCAATGATATTATGAGGTTGGTGCAAAAGTCATTACAGTTTTGCCATTTTAATTGTGGCAAAAACCACAATTACTTTCTCACCAAAAGTAATTAGAACCTATATCAGTTCTAAATGTAGAACTTAGCTTTAACTTAATGACATACGTAAACTCAGACACAGTGGTGACTTCAAAACCATTGACTCTACCAAGATGCATGACCTGTAAGTGATGGTTTCCTTAAACCTGAGAAAATTGCTTCTAACATATGGATCCCAATTACTGCGGATGAAATTTCATGGCATAAATAGTCTAACGAGCTTAAAATAAACTAACATGGTCTTCCCTTTACCAGGTAGACCATGTGAGTTTTTCCCACGATTTACTCCCATACCACCTTGTACTTCCTTATGGTAACACCGAAAACTGTAAGATCTGAGAAGGAAAGAGAGGGTGATTATCTTGTTCTCAATTGTAGTTTTAGAGCCTAGACAGTGCATGGCATAAATAATAAATATGTGCTGAATATACATTATAAATACATAAATTTTATTTCAGAGCTCTGTTACTTTAATTGGTACTAAATAATTTTTGCTAACTCTCCCAACAACCTGGCCATCTCTGTCCTTCTAGTTTACAAACATCATAATTAAACAGTAGATTTGGTTCCTTTGTGTCTTCAAAGGGCATGGCAAGGCATTTATTTTATCCTCTCCATGTTTGATTTGAGAGAGCAGTACTAATTTTATTTCATAGATGACAAGCCTGGGGCAAAATCTTCTATATCTGGTCCCTTAACAAACACTATCTCTGAATAATAAAAATGAAGGTGGGGCCGGGCTCAGTGGCTTATACCTGCAATCTCAGTGCTTTAGGAGGCCAAGGTGTTAGGACTGCTTGAGGCCAGAAGTTCAAAACCAGTCTGGGCAACATAGGGAAACCCTGTTTCTACAAAAAAAAGAAAAAAAATAGCTTGGCAAGCTACTGTAATCCTAGCACCTTGGGAGGCGGAGGCAGGAGAACCACTTGAGCCTGGTAGTTGGAGCCCACAGTAAGTTGTGATGACACCACTGCACTCGAGCTTGGGAAATAGAGCAAGATCCTATCTCTAAAATAATTAACCATTTTTCTAATGAAGGAGAGAACTGAAGAAATCTTGATTTTTAATTTCATTTGTAATTTCTTATAAGGAAGAGAATCTTAAAATGCTTCCTGTGGAGGCCAAGCTTTGAGGATGTGCCTTTGCAGACACACAAAATTAAAATCTGACAATGAAAATGCACTTAAAGAATCATCCAGAGTAAAAAAAAAAAAAAAAAAAAAAAAAAAGAATAAAAAATACACATAGAGAAGTAACACTGAGGTGGTCAAAGTAGTTTACTAAACCCTGCTCTGTTGGCGTTCCAAAGCATGTTATGATGGCACAGAGCTGAATAATAAAATTTGTATCCTTATGTGAAAAATAAAATTCAGATAAAAAAGAAGGTACATGAGAAGTAAAGTCCCCCATTAGTGCATTTCTTTACAAATCAATTGGCCAAAGATAAAAGGTATTGCAGAGCTTTCCTTGCTCATTTTTATATAACTTCATAGAAGAAAAGATAGATTTGTTACTTTGTAAAAACACTGCACACAGACAAAATGGAAACAAATTTTAAGCATTTAGTCCCATTTTTAATATAACATCAATCTGAAAAATGATGTGACACACAGGAGCTAAAGCTTCTACTAAAAGCCGGGCGCAGTGGCTCCCGCCTGTAATCCCAGCACTTTGGGAAGCTGAGGCGGGTGGATTCACGAGGTCAGGAGTTCGAGACCAGCCTGACCAACATAGTGAAACCCCATCTCTACTAAAAATACAAAAATTAGCCAGGCATGCTGGCGTGCACCTGTAATCCCAGCTACTCAGGAGGCTGGGGCAGGAGAATCGCTTGAACCCGGGAGGCAGAGGCTGCAGTGAGCCGAGATTGCGCCATTGCACTCCAGCCTGGGTGACAGAGTAAGACTTTGTCTCAGAAAAAAAACAAACCAAAAAAACTTACTAAAATATATTCAACTATGTGTTGTGTAGATGAGACCTGATGCTGTATGCCAGGATACTCAAATAGAGTTGGACAAGCCATACAAATAAATGTTCTCTTTATATTTTCTAGTTTGGGAATTATCTGTGATTCTAATGGCCTAGAGTAGTATAATTCACATTTCGCAGGGAACTTAACTAGGTATGTTAATCAAAATAAGCATATTTATTATATGATTATTTCAAATGAAAATGCACGTTTGTTTATAAAATAAACCTCATTAACTAAGCACATTCCAAACACAATGTGATTCCACCACCTGATAGCTTTAGTAAATGGAACGAGTTCAGTTTGGCATGTTAGGGTTATAATGTCATAATACTTACAACTACAGATATGTTATGGGGAATTACACAAACTAAGTCTTTGACTATAATATGTTAAGCATAAATATCTGTAAAACTGAGTGGTGGAAATTTTTTGAATTTCTAACAAGCAAAGGCACTAAAATATATAAAGTATATAAATTACTATTTTAAGTATTTCTTGATGATATAAAGAATATTAGAAACATATATCCCTTTAAAAGAAGTGAATATGACTGACTTAGGCACATAAGCGTGAACTTACTCTTAACTGGAAGCTCACCAGTGATGTGTATGACAGTTCATATACTCTGGCATTGATTTAAGTTTGTTGTTAACAGTTTCTACCACTTCTTTCAAGGTATTGATTCAGTTCAATTGAAAATACTTCTGAAATTGCAAAACAGACCATTTAAACACTGGTACTACTTTAAGTATTTAATTGTAACATTCCAACATTGTCAAACCAAATAAAATATGAAATTAAATTCAATGATGAGACTGATTAAAAACTTCAATTGCTGTTTACAATCCCAGTTTTAAAGTTCAGGTGTTATTCCAAATAGCCAGATTGTTCTCATTGATTTATTTATAATAAGCTAGTGTTATGAATTACATGCATAAATTAATTTTATACATATACGTATGAAAAATATATACTTTGTAATGTGCAATTCCACATATTTCAATCTTTAAAGGTTTATAATTGATAAAAAATGATTGAAAACCACTAATCTGATCAAAACTCCTCTTTTGACAGATGATGTAAGGAAGGTTGGAAGACTAAAAATCTGCAAAATGTCAGTGAGTTACTGTTTCTGGACTTCTCCAAGTCTTTAATATGCAAAAGTAATTGTGAATTTCCATAAAGGATGCTATTCTGTTGTCTTAGTTTGGGATTCCCCCAGAAGCACATCATGAGAAGAGGATCCAAATGCTAGTGGTATTTGGAGGAGGTGCAGAAAACAAGGGTAGGGAATGGAAAAGTGAAAAAGGAAGAAAAGACAAGTAATCAAGGGTGTGTTATCAAGTCAGCAGGCATTGAGGGCAACTGGAGCTTAATTCCACAGAGAAATGCTGGGACACAGGTTAGAATCTCTACCTTAGATCTATTCCATCTGAGGGGCAGGAAAGCTCTGGATTTATATAACAACTGCTGTCACTCATTGGAAGGGTTTTGCTCCAGAAGTGGGTGAATTCTGGGCACTTCCAGCACAGGCAGCGGGACGTCAGCTCCAGCATGGAAGTGGGAAGTCCTGAGGAATCCCTGCAGAGCCCTAAGAGTAGCTGCTACTTCTTGACTTCAATAATGTTTCCCAAACTCATTTAATGACAGAACTAATTTTTATGCAGCCCTAAATAACTTCCACGAGAACTTTAACATTTTAGAAACACTAGAACAATATAGTGTTCTAATGAATCCTATAATATAAATAGTGTTTTCATATATATTATCTAACTTATGACTCAGAAACCTATGTATTATTATCTCCATTGTACAGATGAGAAAAACTGAGGTCTAGATGGGTTAATGGTTATTGGTAGACCCAGGGAGCAAACAAGTTTCTGGTCTCAAGACTCAAATTACTAAGAACATGAAACTTGCTTCTTTTAGAAAATGCACTATCAAGTAACACATAAAAGCCTAATATTTAGAGTAATTTTTGTCTTTATTCACAAAAGCCTTCATAAAGAACTTTTGTTCTAATAAATGACTCCACAACCACTACTATATACACAGTTCTAGAAAACTAGTACATTTAAAATTACTTTTCAGACAACTTTGAATTCCATGGTTATTGCAGAGACGCTGAAGCTTGCTGTCACTTTTATGTACTATGCTGTCTATAGTATTACTGATAGGTACCTGAGATAGCCTTATAAATTTAAGCTTTTATGTGGCTTCCATATTTTACAGTATAGGATCACAATTTATAATGATATGATGTATTGTTATAGAAATTGTCAGCTAGCAAAGTCTAAATATATTTTAAAGATTTGCAGTTTCTATCTGTACTGCAGGAAAACAAAACATCTTCAAAAGCATATAGCTCTATGATGTGAGTCTTTTAAAACTAATACTCGAGTACTTGCTATGTGCCCAGCCCTGCTCGAAGGAATTTATAGGTACTAACTCATTTGTCCTCAGAACAGCCCTCTGTGGTTAGATTATCATCTACCTATGTGACAAATGAGAAAACAGGAAAAATGAAATTAGGCAACTTTCTAGTTTATCCAGTTTATAAGTGGTAATGACAAGATCTGTGCTCACAAAATCTAGATTCATAAGCCACACTCAGATGCTCTGACCTACTAGACTTACCACAAAATTGCTCAGTGTATTGTTCCACTAAGAATTACTCAGGTTTGCATTCTTATTTGATCAAGGTAAAGAAAATTATTTCCAAAACTTGTAAACAATCATTATTAGGTAAAACATCATTTAAATGTATGCTTACATTTTGCATAATTACTTCCAACAGACCTCACCTAAACTATCTTAAGTAGAATTTTAATTTCCTGAGTTATCCCTAACATTTTATTCTCAAGAGCTTATTAAAAATTTTACTTACTGAAATAAAATCTTCACATGCATGGTTAGAGTTGCATATGGAAAATGAGAGAGAAGGAGTTCAAGAGAGAGAATACAGATTCTCAGACCTAACTTGAAAGTGTTAATAAGTTGAAACTCATTCCTGCTAAACTAAAGCAATAGACATTATTCTGAACACAGGTATATCTTTATTTAACAGATGTTCATCTGAAAGTGTTTCATGTTGGTTTGAGATATGAGAAGTCACATATTAACTGTTTTTTTCAATTGTTTCCCCATTGACTCAACCTTCTAATGTGCTTTACCTCCTTTCTGAGTGATTGAGGAAGTAGCTGAAACTTTAAACCTGGAAGTACAGTAGCAAACCTTTGTAAACCAAAGCTTCCTTTAAGAATAGTGATAACGGCTGGGCATGGTGGTGGCTCACACCTGTAATCCCAGCACTTTGGGAGGCTGAAGCGGGCAGATCATGAGGGTAGGAAATCAAGACCATCTTGGTAACACGGTGAAATGCCATCTCTGCTAAAAACACAAAAACAAAATTAGCCAGGTGTGGTGGCAGGCACCTGTAGTCCCAGCTACTCAGGAGGCTGAGGTGGGAGAATGGCATGAACCCAGGAGGTGGTGCTTGCAGTGAGCTGAGATTACGCCACTGAACTCCAGCCTGGGCCACAGAGCGAGACTCTGTCTCAAAAAAAAAAAAAAAGAAAAAGAAAAGTGATAACATTGTTAGTTAGACAAAGCAGAAATAAGCAGAAAAGAAGCCTTTATGAGAATCTTATAGCCCTACAACACTATACATGAGAGTAAGGAGGCTGCTAATAGAAGGGTTTGGGGAAAAATACCTTTCAAGAATATGGAAAAAACACTGAAAGACTCCAGACACCAGTGTGTGAAAGACTCATGACTCCAAGAACTCTCAAATAAAATTATATTAGCATTGAGATAAACATGCACACTGTAGTTGAAAAATCAATAAAGGGAAACAACAAAAATTACAGGGTGATGAGGTCACTACTTATGCAGTGACATCATGTCAGTAAATGGCTTCAATATTAACATCAGTGATTGCACCAGCATTCTACCAACTCATCTGGTACATCCCATCCTACAATTGCTCATAGGTCTAATGAGTTGCCAAAATTACCAAGGACCAGACACAGCATGGGGAACTGACTACTTCTAAGAGGTAGGAATGAAAAAGGTAGCTCAATGTTCAATCAATCTGGTTAATTTTCACTCTGCTTCTCAAAAAAAAAAAAAAAAAAAAAAAAAAAAAAGACAAATAGTTATCTAAATATGTAGATAAAGTGGTTACAAATGTGAACAGGCTTTTTATTGTGTGTGTGTGTGTGTGCACGTGCATGTGTGTGTACGTGCATGTGTGTGTGTGCTCAATGTGAGATTTCAAGCTTAAAAAATATCCTTTATATGTGCACTTGAATACCTGTTTTCTTAGTATGTGGTCATGGATGGGTGTTCTTTTAAATCTTCAAAGTGACATCAAAAGGAACAAAGTTGTTCTCTGGCAGAACCTTTTAATACTTGATATGGTTTGGCTGAGTCCCTACCCAAATTTCAACTTGAATTGTGTCTCCCAGAATTCCTGCCTGTTGTGGGAGGGTCCCAGGGGGAGATAAGTGAATCATGGGGGCCGGTCTTTCCCATGCTATTCTCGTGGTAGTCAGTAAGTCTCACAAGATCTGATGGGTTTATCAGGGGTTTCCGCTTTTGCTTCTTCCTCATTCTGTCTTACCACCACCATGTAAGAAGTGGCCTTTCAGCCTCTGCCATGATTGTGAGACCTTCCCCAGCCATGTGGAACTATAAGTCCAATTAAACCTCTTTCATTTGTAAATTGCCCAGTATTGTGGATGTCTTTATCAGCAGCATGAAAACAAACTAATACAATAGCCTACTAATTGCTCATTCAAATAAAGGCAATTTGTACTCACAAATATGAATGCAAATGCTTGAAGCCACATGGGCATGTTTGAGAAGCCATACATTAGCTGACATGATATTTAAAAAATCATTTTGGTATTTCAATATCAACTAGTCTGAAGTCAAATTGACCAAATAGTAAGACAGATGAGTATCTGAAGGATAGGACATGTATCATGGCTTTCTGAAAACAGTGACCCAAAAAGCATCACTTGGTTGAAGTTTCTGTGTCTGACTAGTCAAAAGGAAACTAGATAGCCACTCCCATTTTATGATATTGACAGACAGATCTTATTATATATATCAATAAATACATCTTGGTTCCTGAACCTGAGGAGCTTCCACTCTCTCTGCAGGGAAGAAAACAAGTTGCGTCTCCCTTGATAAAAATCCTACAGCCTTATAACACTTCATCTGAGGAAAAGGAAGCTGTTAATGGAAATGTTTGGAAAAAATTGTCTTTTAAGAATATGAACAAAAGCACCGAATGAAAGACTCCAGACACCAATGCATAAAAGGTCCATGATTTAAGTCCTCTCAATACTCAAAATTAAATTTTGGAAATGATTCAGCACCAAAGAGAGGAGATAGAACATAACTGAACCTTCAAGCATAATTATAGATAAGTAACCAGGGAAAAATAAGTTACTCAAAGTAAAAGAACAGCATGGGAATGGGTATGGCAGGTAGGAATGAGGAGAGAATGGGGAATAGTTCCTTGTGATACTAAATGAGAGTTGATATTGGAGAATCATGGAAATGTGAATGAATAGGTTATGCAAAATTAATCCAAAATCATGGATGGTAAAGTTTCTGTTGTTCCAACCATTAGAAAAATCTGTTGTATTCTGAATCACCAATGATCAAAAAAAAAGGCTTAAAGGTTTATTTTCATTGTTTCTTTACGTCCTAGTACTCCTTTCTTACTAAAATATACTCTTTCATTGAGAATCTGTCAGTGGTAAATTTTAACAGCCATTTTGCAGGGTGGGATACTGTATTAGTCTGTTCTCACACTGCTATGAAGAAATACCCAAGACTGGGTACTTAATAAAGAAAATAGGTTTAATTTACTCACAGTTCCGGATGGCTGGGGAGGCCTCAAGAAACTTACAATCATGGCAGAAGGCAACTCTTCACAGGGCAGCAGGAGAGAGAATGAGTGCCAGCAAGGGAAATGCCAGATGCTTATAAAACCATCAGATTTCATGAGAAGTCACTCATTATCACAAAAACAGTATGGGGGAAACTGCCCCCATGGTTCAGTTACCCCTGACTGGGTCCCTCCCCCAACACACGAGGATTATGGGAACTACAAGACGAGACTTGGGTGGGAACACAGCCAAACCATATCAGGGTTGTCTTTTTTGTCTTTGGGATTTCTTCTATTTGTTGTTTTTGGTAGTAGTGTTTGGGGTTTAGTTTGGCAGGGGGCATCTAAAATTTTTTTATTTTCTCTTTTTCTTGAATGGTACTTTATCAGATATATCCTAAACTGTGGGAGCTTCCAGTGTCCAGTACAGCATGTAAGGAGCTAGGAATTCACCACCTCTACCAATATAACAAGAAGAAAGCTGAATAAAATCAAAATCAACAACTCTCCTTAGAACCGTCAGAGAATTAAGGTAACAAAGAAAATCATTGCCTCCAAACTTGAGGAGACAGACAGGCAGATAGAGAAAACCAAAACTTCCCAGGATAGAAACCTCTGCAGAAAGTAGTGCCAGTTTAGGAAAACCTAAACTATAATTAAATTGCTACAGGCTCAGTGTGGACAAGTTTGAGAGTTAAGAACTAAGGGGTGCCCAGTCTTAGGGTAGTCCCCACACTTACATGGGTTTTATCTTGAAGAATCCTACTATGTTCTCATAGGAAAGATTGCAGAAAAATCCTCTTGTGCTGGAGGAAGGGAAATGTAGCCATTCTGAAATATGCCTGGAGTGCTCTCTTCTCTGCCCTCAAGAGAAGCTATTTTAACAGAGAGTTAAAACTATTTTAACTGATCTTGAAAAAGGAAAATACCTAACTCCAGCCCCCCACCCCCCAACCCCCGCCAAACTTCCTGTCCTACCTAAAGAGGAAAAAAATAACTAAACTAAAAAGCATTTGTGAAGGTCACAGTCCAGGGGCACAGGCTCACTAAAAGACTGAGACATATTTATAGGACTATAAGCCACTTCCCCTCCTCCCTGCTCACCAACACATCTATAGGATTCCCGTTAATCATAGGGAAATACAACTGAAAGAACTGTCCATCTCAGATGTTATCTAAGAAGTCTCTAGGGAAAGGCAAAGACAACAGAGAAGACAAAAATAAAGGTACGTGAGGAAATTTGAGCCTCTGAAACCTATTGCTAGAGCAAACAGTAAACAGTTCACAAAACCTAACCTCTAGTCAGGTAAACATATAGCCTCATACTAAAGGCCTATTTATTTCGGTTACTTTTACTTACACATCATGCTTTCAACAGAAAATTACCAGGCATACTAAAAGATGAAAAAACACAGCATGAAGAGACGTCAGAACTAACTCACACATGGCAGAGATGTTGGAATTATCAGAGAAGACAGGCAATTTAAAACAACTCTTCTAAATCGACATTTGAACATATTATTTCATTGTTTTCTTTCCTTTACTGTGGTAGTTACATATACTTTCACCTCAATTATTGTGTCTCTTGTAGGTAATCTGTTTTTTTCTCTGTAGTAGCCATTAAATTTTTTTCTTTGTTTTTTGGCATGCTATAGTTTTTCTATGATATTTCCAGGTATGGATTAACTTATATTGTCAGAACTTGTGTCTCTTAAAATAAAAATGATGTATTTGATCAATTCTGGAAAATTCTAAACCAATCCTCTTTGAATGTTAGATTCTCTCCTTCTAAAATTTATTTTAGACATGTTGGAACTTCTTATTCTGTCCTAAATATTTGTAAACCTCTCTTCTATATTTTCCATATCATTTTCATCTGAAATGCAATCTACCTAATTTCTTCAAATTGATCTTTCAGTCCATTCTCTCTTAAATTATGCATGATCCGATGTTTCATCTGTCTGGTTTTATTTTATAACAATGATTATATTTTATGCCCTTAAAAGTTATTTTAAAAAATATTTCGCAGATATACTACTTTTATATAATAGCTTGTTCTTTTCTTATACTTAGGTATATATGCTGCATCTGCCAATTCTCAATTATAACCTCATGTTTTTTGTAACTTTTCTGAGGTCATCTTCAACCTGAGTTTTTCTATGTGAATTCTATATAACCTGAATTGGGAAGTCTCCCTCCAAGCTGACGCTGTTTGTCTATGCCAGGTGCTCTGGGGCTAATATTAGCTGAGGGCCAACTTTTATGTTCACTTTTCAACTGGAGTTTCCTCACCATGCTGGTAACATAAAATCAGACTCTAAGTAAAACTTCTTTTTCAACAGAGATCCTAGGCAAAGGACTTTTGCCATTTCTCTGGGTCAGTGAGCAGAATCTTAAAATTTCAGCCTTTAGCTATTAACAGGTCTTCATCTGTTCTTCATCTTCCTCCAAACCAGGACTGTTGTAGCACTGGTTCATGAACTTACTATGGACTTACTGTTTTTTGATTATTTTTTTCTGGCATCTAGTGATTTTCCTTTCTTACTTACTGACCACATAATAAATGTTTAAAATAAATTGTTGTATTTGTCTTATTGTGTTGAAAGGTTTACAATGATAGAGTTTTTGTATTGGCTTAGACCACATCTTTCTAGAAGTGCTAAAGTATCTTTTAATTCAAATCTCAAAATGACTTTAATCCTCTGCCATATGCAAGAGAACAACCTTTGGAAAATACAGGGAAGGTACATCTGTGGCTTTTTTCTGTCTATTCCAAGAATCCAAACTGAAGGATTGAGACCAAACTCACACAATAGTTTATCTATACATAGGTAAGAGGGTAGATGCACCGAGGGACCTGTTACTACATGAATTACAAAAGTGGAAATGGTGCTCCTTGGGCTACCAGAAATCCCAAAAACAAGTGTTTATCCAAGCCTCATCTCTAAAATGGAAATAACAGTAGGACCTGCCTTTTTAGAGCTATAGTCAAGGATGATATAAAAAATATTATTAAGTAACCAGTGAATATAGGCACCAGCCACTAAGAACCAGAGGAAGAAATCAGTCTAAGCCACACCACTGCTTATAGGTGAATGTCTTAGTTGAGATATGTAGACAGCAGAAGCAAAACATTGCCCATTGTGTCTGACACAGAGCTAACACTCACGAAATATGACCTATTGTTATTAGCCTATTTTTAAAGTACAAATTAAACTTGGAGTTACAGAGGAAAGAATTTGGACCTGGAATTCGATGAAATAAATACCTCCAAACACATGACTGAAGTTCTGAGTTCATTTTTATTAACTGGTAGGTAAGTGAAGCAAGGGGGCTACATTGGCCCAGAGAACAAAAGTCAGGTCAGCAATGCTCAGAAAAGATAATTGACTCACCTAATGTCACGTAGCAGTTCAACGACATAACCAGAAGAATTGGGGTTTCCTAATTCTTATTCTACCACATTAAAATCCCTCCATAATATAATAATTATTTATATTTATATAGATTTTTATTTGACAGCTTCCAAAACATTTTGACATGAACTATCTCATTTTCGGTGATCAATGAATAAACAAACTAATGCACTAGCCTTCGGAGGAAAAAAAAATTAGCAATACAGCTGGATTTCAAATCCACTTTGAGGTAATCCAAATTTAAAGAATGTGTTGTTTTAAATGTCACAGTTCAAGAACCGGGCAAGTTCAACATATACCAATGCAAGTATGTTAGATGCAATGCAGATAGTTGCCATGGTAATCTCCATATGATGGATGGATGGATAAATTAAGTTTTTGTTCAGAGCTTCTGAAAACAAAAATACTACACAACACAAAAATTGCTTGAAATCATATCTCACAAAAGAATCTTTTTCCTAGTAATAATCAGAACACATCAAAAAGAACTTATCTGTAGCCATGGATTCATCAATTAAGACTTCGACTTGCTTTTTTGCTTTTATGAAATGGAAAATATATATCAGAAAATAGTGGTTAGAAGCCTAGACTCCGCAGCACTTTGGGAAGTCAAGGCTGGTGGATCATGAGGTCAAAAGATCAGGACCATCCTGGCCAACGTGGTGAAACCCCATCTCTACTAAAAATACAAAAATTAGCTGGGCATGGTGGCATGCACCAGCAGTCCCAGCTACGTGGGAGGCTGAGACAGGAGAATCACTTGAACCCAGGATGCAGAAGCGGAGGTTGCAGCGACCCGAGATCGTGCCACTGCACTCTAGCCTGGTGACAGAGTGAGACTCCGTCTAAAGGAGGAAAAAAAAAAAAAAAAAAAAAAAAAGCCTAGACTCTGGAACCCAGAATCCTGGCCCCATCCCCTCTTAGCTTTGCTCCTCAGGCAAGTTGCTTGGCCTCACTATGCCTTTGTTCCATGTAGAAAATGGGTATATAACAGAACATGCTCCATAAGGTGACTGTAAGAATCGAATGAGTTCATGCATGTAAAGGTCTTATGAAAGTGCTTGGCATACAGCACATTCTCAATAAATGCTAGTTCTACTAGTATATTCCTAACTGTCTCTTGTTACATCTCCATGTGATTATTAAAGAGGTTTTTTTTAAAATTTTTTGTTCTGTTTTAATGTTGGGCTTTAGCAAGGACTTTTAGATTAGGTGATATAGTTAAGAATCTGGTAATCAGAAACTAACAAAATATGACCTGTAGTGACTTTAAAAAAAAAAAAAAAAAAAAAAAAAGAGGGTTATTTTTCTCAGATAAAAAGAATCCCAGAGGAGCTGACTGCTGGTATCAATCACAGCTCACCAAAGTCAGGTTCTGTATCTGTGCATCTCTCAACCTGTACTTGGAGCATCTTTAGCTCCACACATTGAAGACAGGGAAAGGTAGAAAAGGGAAGGGTGGCTCCAGAAACATATCTCTTTTTATTAGTAAAACAAAAAATATTCCCAGAAACCCCCAACAGTCCTCCACTCCTATCCCATTGGCCAGAACTCTCACTTGGCCACCTCTAGCTACAACAAAGACTGAGAAAGCTAGTACTTAGCCAGGCATTCTGCCATCTTGTTCAAAATTGGGATTCTGTTGGCAAGGAAGAAGGAAGAATGGATAGCATTTGCCACAGGTGCATGGGGGAATCTTATTGCCTCTGATAAAAAGGATTCATTAGGTAACACTCTCTCGAACACATTGAGAATAAAATGAGCTGTATAATGTCTAAGTAGTTTTAGCTGCCAATTAAAGTACATTTTTTTCCTTCTCCTCCTTTCTGAATTTAGTACCTCTCTACTTGGCACTCTCATTCTTCCTATAATCAATATTTAGAAATTACCATATGTGGGTTAATGTGGCCACCCTGTCATGAAAGGCAATCGCTGCTAGGTTGCTGTGGTACCTCTGCAGGTGTCTATAAAGGTATCAGGAAGAAAAATCTAAAATACTCTCTCACAGTCTCCCATTGCTTTGCTCCAGAATCCACACACCTACTCTCTCTCTGCAATGTACATAATCAAAGGAATGCAGGTGCTCAGCCTGATTGAATTGAGCCTGCTTCCCTCTCAACTACAGCAATTCTCATTCAGGGGAATCGTACGGTGGATGGGATGAAAGAGACCTTTCCCTAATTATGGAGATTTGTCGTTGGGGTTGGAGGTTATTTTTTGTATTATTTACACTATTCTGTCTGGTGTTAATATTTCTGTCTGAGAGTGACAATTACATTGCTCTTGACTGGCACAGATCAGCAGTTTGTGATAGCTCTGAAAAGCTGGTGTGCAGCACATGTCACTGGCAGACATATTAATGTTGGCGACGAGTAGTGCATGTGATGTAACACGATTAGATGGCGCTAAGATAAAGGACCATCTTGAAGCCTATGAATAACCAAGAAGCAGTGAGGTGACGACGATCAATTATTTATTGCCCTTGTCCAGTACATTATTAACAGCTCCAAGAAAGAATACAGGCTTCCTTTCCTGTTCTCTCTCCCTCATGTTAATGCTCAGCTCCTTAGCTTATGGGAGGTTACATCCTAAGGGAGACATTTTGCTTTCAGCTACCATCAGACAATCCAGAGAAAAAAGTGAAATGACCTCAAGGCAGACTACATTCAATTTTTTTGGCTACCAGAAAAGAGGCATGGCTCTCTGCTCTCTGTGGGTGAATCCTCTTATCACCTTCACATGCAGAGCTTCTCTTTATTCTCTGTCCCTCAAGTCAGGGTGGATTGCTGATTTAACAATAGTTCACACTTTTGGAAGAGAAAGTGATGTTCTATGATTAATATTATACATATACCTGTGGTTAGGCTCTCATTTCCAAGGGAGATGGTTAAAGGACTTTTACTGATTTTACTGCTGAGTCAGAAGGAGACTATTTCATACCTTAGTCTATATGAAGTAGAAAGAAGTTATAAATAGCTACTATTTCGGCTGCTTTCAGCTGCAAGTAATAGGCACTCTGTCTCCAAATGATTTTAAACAATTAGCAAAAATTTCTCACCTATACAGACACTCAAACACGTTATCAAGTATGCAGGGTCTTTTCGCCTCACCTCTCTGCACTGCTATCTATGATGATAGTTACCTTCAGGGCTCTAAGATCAAATGAGGCTTTATTCTTCATTGTTTCTGTCCAGGAAACAAGAAAAACCCTCTTCTCAACAAAGGAGAAAAAGGAACTGCCTTAAGGCTGGCTAAGTTCACTTGGGTTATGTGTTCATCACTAATAGTAAATGTTATTATTAAACTGAATACTTAGTAGTAGTTATGAAAGCAGAATCCAATTTGGAAAGACAAAGGCAAAAGTATTCTTGTTCAAGTTTTCAATAACATGTACTTTTAAACATAATAATAATAATGAGACATAAAGGCCACAAATATACTTTCATCTTCATTATAATTAACCTAATTCATTCATGCCATAGTCATTCTACTTTATTTATAAAAATAACAACAGTAGTAATAACATCAACATAGAGCACATACCATGTGCCAGGATATATGCTAAGAGCCTTGTATATATTTATCTCATGCTGATACTTACATCAACCACATTAGGTAGATAATATTCTTATCCTTTTGTCACAGATAAATATACTCAAGTCAAAGAGGTTCAATAATTTGTTCGCCAAGATCATACAGGCATCAGTTGCACAGGCGAAATAAAAACCTTATAACTTCAAAACCCAAGCCTTCAACAATTTCACTGTGTTTCCCAGTTTCTGGCATTTTTTAAGAACCTGTTCTAGGTCCAAACCGCACTAAGTTTGCTAGTAGTTATAAAGGATGAAAAATTTCTGCGTTATCTTGCCTGCAGATATGATTAACACATGAAGATAATTTTTTAAAAGCAGAGTATAATACAGTACTGAACAATGTAGTACAGATTGCCATAGCTTCAGGGATTCAAAAAAAGGGGAGATCAAACTGGTCTGATGTAATCAGGACAAGTTTCGAAGGCTGTGAGCCTTGAATTGACTCTTTGAAGGATGGTTAGGTTTTCTTAAGTATAGACAAAAGAGAAAAAGGCATTATATGATGAGAGAAAAGCATTGAAGACAAAGTTTTGAACTGTAAGGATCATTTCCCTAAAAGCTGGTAGGAAACTTCTAGGAAATAACACTGAAAAACATACCAATGACTGTGTTTGGCAATGACTTTTTAGATACAATATCAGAAGTACAAATCCATAAAATAAAAAAATTAATTAAACTACAATGAAATTAAAAACTTCTGCTCCACAAAAGACACTGTTAACAGAATAAAGGACAAGCACAAATTGTAAAAAAAAAAATTGCAAAAGATATACATATCTCATAAGGCAGTTGTATCTAAAATTTACAAAGTACTCTTAAGATCCAAAAATAAAAAAGCAAACAGCCCAATTTAAAAATAGTCAAAACAGCTGAACAGACACCTCCCTAAAGAAGATACACATATGCAAAAAAAGTATATGAAAAGATGTTCAATATCACACATGGTTGGGAGCTGCAAATTAAATGGCTGAAATCCAAAATATTGACAATACCAAATGCTGAAGAGGATATGAAACAACATAAACTCACATTTATCACTGTTGGTAATGCAAAATGGTAGAGCCACTTTGAAAGATAGGTTAGTTTCTTTCAAAGCCAAACACTGGCTTACCAAGAGATCCAGAACCCACACTCATAGGTTTTTATCCACACTAATTGAAGCCTTATGTCTACACAAAAGCCTTCAAATCAGCACGTCTATTCATAATTAACAAAATCTGAAAGCAACCAATATGTCCTTCAGTAGGTGAATAGATAAACTGTGGTACACCCAGACAAGCGAATCTTATTCAGTGATAAAAAGAAATGGACTACCAAGACATAAAAAGACATGGAAAAAGCTTAAATGCATATTGCTTAGTGAAAGAAGATAGTCTGAAAGGGCTATATACTGCATGATTCCACCTATATAACTTTCTGGAAAAATAGGTCTTTTAAAAAAATTTTTTTGCAGGTACATAGTAGGTGTACATATTTATCCAATACATAAGATGTTTCAATACACACATGCAATGTGAAATAAGTACATCATGGAGAATGGGATGTCCATCACCTCAAGCATTTATCCTCTGAATAACCAACAATCCAATTACACTCTTTAAGTTATTTTGAAACACACACTTAAGTTATTATTGTCTATAGTCACCCTGTTGTGCTATCAAATAATAGGTCTTATTCATTCTGATGTAATAGGGTTAATTTTTGAGTGATATAAAAAGATTGGTTGTTGCCAGAGATTCAGAGTGAAGGGGGAGGGATGAATAGGTAGAGCACAGGGCATTTTTAGGACAGTGAAACTATTCCATATTATACTGTCATGGTGGATACATGACATTATCCATGTGTCAAAACTGTACAACACAAAGAGTGAACCGTAATGTAAACTACTGACTTCAGTCAATAAAGTATCCATATTGGTTAATCAACTGTACCAAATGCACCCCACTATTACAAGATGTTAATAGGAGAAACTGGGTAGAAGACAGTAGGTGAAAAGGGATATATATCTCTATACTTTATGACCAACTTTTCTGTAAATCTAAAACTTCTCTAAATAAATGAAGTCTATCTTAAAAACTGATAGAAAAATTATATGTTCAATCTTACCAAATTTGTCTTTAAACCACCATGTCCGCTCCCAGACAGCATCTACAATATGGGATGAACTGGGAAATCCACAAATGTTCAACACCCACAGCATTAATTCCTTGCATATGTTTCATCTTGCTTGTAGTTCTCCCAGCTGACAACTATTTGTTTCTCATTTTTTACTCTCACTTCACCTTTCTAACTCTCAGTCCTATTTCTCTAGGTTTTTAACATTTTTATAGGGTTGAGTATGTATATACACATTAACCAAATAAATATATATACACACACACATATGTGAACACAGTAGTAGATATCAACACGAATCTACAAGACTAATATTCATTGCAAGCTAAGTAACAACAATAATAGTAAACAGTATATGCCTCATTTCTTCTCAAAACTTCACATTGGTTAAATAAGTTTAATCCTGACAATGCCATCACCATCAAATCAAAAGAAAACTCCGTATCAAACTTTAAAGATGTTAACCATTAAATTTTTAAGACTAATAAAATAGTCATAGATTGAAGGCCACATTTAAAGTATGTGTTTTCTCCTGTTCTGACTTGTGTTGATCTTTGACTGTTAAACAGTATCTTGACCTAATGCTGACATTTACCTGGTATAGAATACTAACTTGTATATACATGATGTCAAACAAATTAGTTGCTAGAGACTCAGAACTTGATAGAAATTAGACTGAGTCAAAGAGATTTGAAGTGACATTCAACAGAAAACGTCAACAAAATATAAAGATAATGCAATACAAAATCAGAATTCTTTTTCTCATAGACTACCATCAGATCACGTATTTATGATCCTATATGTCTATTCATTTCTCTATGTGTATATTTATTATACCAAACTGTTCTATATATACCAAATATTATATATTACATATATTATATTGCATATACTATATTAAATTACCATATTATGCTTGCTGTGTGTGTGTGTAATATTACCTCTCATATGTGAAACATCTCCAATTAGAGCTAATAATATAGAAGACAATGAAAATCTACATATGCAAACACCTGAACCCATGTGCATGTGTCACCTTCTGTAGCAGCTCTCCAGTCTCATAATATATAATCTAATAAGATTAGTTGGCAGTATCCACTGGTTTCCATCACTCACTGTGTGTTTGTAAAAATCAGAAATTCTTCAAATTGTCAAGTGAGGAGGTGGGAGGGAAAATTGACTTTCTCATGAATTAACTCACTGTGCTAGACCATAAGATTAAAAATGTACACACATACATGGAAATGATTAGTTCTCTGTCTTTTTCTCCAAATACAACCTATCTTAGTAGTATCTTCTGACTATGTCTTCCTTCTTAGGGAAAAGATCATTGTCTCAGGGACACTGGGAATACTCCATTTCCCATCCTAACTTTTTATTCCCCAAAAGACACTTCAAATTTAACCCCTGGAACTAGGTTACAGTTAAAAAGTAGTCGGTTAAAATCTTTTTGCTTTACCATTTAGAGACAGATAAAAAGTCAATTATCTAACTCAGTATCAGCATACCTTTTCTGCAAAGGTCTCAAGAGTAAATATTTTAGGCTTTGTGGGCCATACAGTTTGTGTACCAGTTATTCAACTCTGCCACTATGGAGCCAAAGAGCCATAGACAAAGCTGTCTTTGTTCATTTTTCATTGATATTAAAAAATACCTGTGGTTAGGTAATTTGTAAAGAAAAAAAAGGTTTATTTGATTCATAATTCTGATGGCTGGAAAGGTAAGATTGGGCATCTGCATCTGGTGAGGGCTTCAGGCTGCTTCTACTCATGGCAGAAGGCATAAGGTGAGCTGGTGTGTGCAGAAATCACACAGTGGGAGGAAGAAAGAGAGAGGGGATAGGTGCCAGGATCTCTGCAACAACTAACTCACCCCCAAGTAAGAATCCACTCCCATGACCCAAATACCTCCCATTAGGCCAGACCTCCAACACTGGGCATCAGATTTCAACAAGAAGTGTGGGGGGTTCAAACAACCAAACTACAGCAAATATATAAACAAATGGGTGTGGCTGTGATTCAATAACATTTTATTCACAAAAACAGGTGGCAGGCCAGATTTTTTCCCTAGGCCATAGTTTGCCTGTCTGATCTGACCTAATACTCATCTTCTAAAAGAGAAAGGAGTTTAATGTGCTTTGTGTTAGTAATTTTGATCAATTTTTACTCCTTTCTATAAATTCTGGAGAATAATTCATTTCTATAGCTATTTCCTGTATAGTCCTGTCCCGTGATGACTCTGCTAAGCCAATGAAATATCAGCAAACATGATGCAAGCAGAAGCTAAATAAACACTTGTGCATTAGCACTTACCTTTTCTGCCTACTGGGAACTCTTCTACCACTACGTGGAAAAGATTGGGCTAAACTCCTGGAAATTAAGAATATGAAGAGAGTACCCTGAGTTGCCCCAGCCACAGCTCAAATGCAACATTGAGCCTAGTGCAATATCTGGTGGTACAGAGCCAAACCATCCCAGCAAATTCCAGCCCTAATTGCACATCCACAAAGAATAATGAACAAAGAAATGGTTGTTGTTTTCAACCATTATATGGCGAAGTTTCGAAAAGGATTTTGGGAGAAGACAAATGACATGCAAATTAAAGAAATGTAGGTGGTAATAGGAACCTAGAAAGGCTTCATAACTGCACCTGTAGACCAGAATAAGTATCCTTTCTGGAATAGAGAATGGGGGACATGATATAAGAGAAGGGACTTTCCCCAGCTACTCGGGAGGCTGAGGCAGGAGAAGGGCGTGAACCTGGGAGGCAGAGCTTGCAGTAAGGATCACGCCACTGCACTCCAACCTGGGGGACACAGCAAGACTCCGTCTCAAAAAAAAAAAAAAAAAAGAAAGAGAAGGGACTCTCCATTTAAGGTGCCAAAATACATCTGAGAGGACTGGGATCAGAATCCCCTGTCCTCTTGCCATACTAACCTGGCAATCCTGTGTTAGAAAGGTAGTTAGGCATAATAAAACAAAGAAGCAAAACATGCTCCTCAACCACTAAAACATCCACTCCAGCTCTTATTTTTGCCAACTGTGCTGCTTCTTTCAACAACATATAGCCTATATGTAAAATAAACCCTACCAGTTTGAAAATTAAAGGGTACTTTGACTTGCACTTAGTTACCAGCTTAGCCACAGTGGGGTAGAGCACCAAGAGAGCTCCTGAGGTCCCCATTTCCAGGCTTTGGCTCTTGGATGGCATTTCTGGACCTGCCCCAAGCCACAGGGGAGCCCACTTCCCTTAATTGTGAGTCCCACAAGAGGAAGTATTCATCATAAGCTGACTGAAGGGGGCTTGGCCTTAAGGGAACATTAGCAAAAGCCTGGCAGTACTCCCCATGATCCTGCAGTGGCAGTGGCTATGGGTGAGGTTCCTCTGCCTTTGGAAAAGGGACAGAAGAGTGGGAAAAACTGCATCTTGTGGTTTGAGTGACAGCTCAGCCACAGTACAATAGAACCCAAGGTAGAATTTTGTATTAGGTTGTTCTTGCATTGCTATAAAAAAATATCTGAGACTGGGCAATTTATTGTTTTTTAAAAAGGCTTAATTTGTTCACAGTTCTGCAGGCTGTACAAGCATGGCACCATCATTACTTGGCTTCTGGGAGGTCTCAGAGAGCTTTTACTCAGCGGGAAAGTAATGTGGGAGCAGGCACAACACATGGCAAAGGCAGGAGCCAGGGAAGAGGTACCACATACTTTTAAACAACTAGATCTCACAAGAACTCACTATCATGGGAATAGCACCAAAGGATATTGCAAAATCGTTCATGAGAAATCCACTCCCATGATCTAATCTCCTCCCACCAGGCCACACCTCCAACATCGGGATTATAGTTCAACATGAGATTTGGGCAGGGACACATATGCAAACTATATCAACTTCTCAGGTTACAGACTCTAGTCCCCAGCTTCCAGACAGTAACTCTGGACCTGCCTGGGCCTATCTCAAAGATATATTACATCACAAAACAAGTCAAAACATTCAAAAACAATTTTGAGAAAATATCAAATATCTTCTCTGACCACAATGAAATAAAACTAGAAATCAATAACAAGAGGAATTCTGAAAACTATACAAATACATGAAAATTAAACAACATCCTCCTAAATAACCAGTGGGCCAATGAAGAAATTCAAAAGAAAATTGAAAAATTTTGTAAAGCAAATGAAAATGAAAACACAACAAACCAAAACCTATGGGATACAGCAAACACATTACTAAGGGAAGTTTACACCTACAATTGCCTACATTAAATAAGAAAAAAAAAGAACTTCAAGTGAACAACCTAATGATGCAACTTAAAGAACTAGAAAAGCAAAAGCAAACCAAACCCAAAATTAGTAGAAGAAAAACAAAAAAGATCACAGCAGAAATAAAATTAAAATGAAGAAAACAATACAAAAGATTAATGAAACAAAAAGTTGGATTTTTGAGAAGTAAAACAAAATTGACAAAACATTAGCAGACTAAGAAAAAAATGAAAAGGAAAGAAGAAAGCCTCTAAGAAATATGGGACTATGTGAAAAGACCAAACCTATGTTTGATTGGTGTACCTGAAAGTGACTGAGAGAATGAAACCAAGTTGGAAAACACTCTTCAGGATATTATCCAGGAGAACTTCCCCAACCTAGCAAGACAGCTCAACATTCAAATTCAGGAAATACAGAGAACACCACAAAGATACTCCTCGAGATGAGCAACCCCAAGCCACATAATCGTCAGATTTACCAAGGTTGAAATGAAGAAAAAAGTTAAGGGCAGCCAGAGAGAAAGGTCCCATTACCCACAAAGGGAAGCCCATCAGACTAACAGTGGATCTCTCAGCAGAAACCCTACAAGTCAGAAGAGAGTGAGGGCCAATATTCAACATTCTTAAAAAATTTTTCAACCTGGAATTTCATATCCAGCCAAACAAAGCTTCATAAGTGAAGGAGAAATAAAATCTTTAACAGACAAGAAAATGCTGAGAGATTCTGTCACCACCAGACCTGCCTTACAAGAGCTCCTGAAGGAAGCACTAAACATGGAAAGGAACAACCGGTACCAGCCACTGAAAAAAAACACACCAAACTGTAAAGAGCATCAACGATATGAAAAAACTGAATCAACTAACAGGCAAAATAACCAGCTAGCATCATAATGACAGGGTCAAATTCACCATAACAATATTATCCTTAAATGGAACTGGGTTAAATGCCCCAATTAAAAGACACTGACAAATTGGATAAAGAGTCAAGACCCATTGGTCTGCTGTATGCAGGAGAACCATCTCACATGCAAAGACAAACATAGGCTCAAAATAAAGGGATGGGGGGATATTTACCAGGCAAATAGAAAGCAGAAAAAAAGGGAAAAAAAGCAGGGGTTGTAATCCTAATCTCTGATAAAACAGACTTTAAACCATCAAAGATCAAAAAAGACCAAAAGGACATTAAATAATGGTAAAGGGATCAATGCAACAAGAAGGGCTAACTATCCTAAATATATACACCCAATAGAGGAGAACCCAGATTCATAAAGCTAGTTCTTAGCGATCTACAAAGAGACTTAGACTCCCACACAAAAATAGTGGGAGACTTTAACACCCCACTGTCAATATTAGACTGATGACTGAGACAAAAAATTAACAAGGAGATTCAGGACTTGAACTCAGCTCTGGACCAAGTGGACCTAATAGACATCTACAGAACTCTCCACCCCAAATCAACAGAATATACATTCTTCTCAGCACCACATCACACTTATTCTAAAACTGACCACATAATTGGAAGTAAAACACTCCTTAGCAAATGCAAAAGAACCAAAATCATAACACAGTCTCTCAGACCACAGAGCAATCAAATTATAACTCAAGATTAAGAAACTCACTCAAAACTGCACAACTACATGGGAACTGAACAACCTGCTCCTGAATGACTGCTGGGTACATAACAAAATGAAGGCAGAAATAAATAAGTTATTTGAAACCAATGAGAACAAAGAAACAAAGTACCAGAATCTCTGGGACACAGCTGAAGCAGTGTTTAGAGGGAAATGTATGGCACTAAATGCCCACAGGAGAAAGTGGGAAAGATCTAAAATCGACACCCTAACATCACAATTAAAAGAACTAGAGAAGCAAGAGCAAACAAATTCAAAAGCTAGCAGAAGACAAAAATAACTAAGATCAGAACAGAACTGAAGGAGATAGAGAAACAAAAAAAAAAAAGAAAAAAAAATCAATGAATCCAGGAGCTGATTTTTTGAAAAGATTAATAGATAGACCACTAGCCAGATTAATAAGGAAGAAAAGAGAGAAGAATCAAATAGACACAATAAAAAACAATAAAGGGCATATCACCACCGATCCCACAGAAATACAAACTACCATCAGAGAATACTATAAACACTTCTATGCAAGCAAACTAGAAAATCTAGAAGAAATAAAAAATTCCTGTACACATACATCCTCCCAAGACTAAACTAGGAAGAAGTTGAATCTCTGAATAGACCAATAACAAGTTCTGAAATTGAGGCAGTAATTAATAGCCTACAACTCAAAAACAGCCCAGGCCCAGATGGATTCACAGTCAAATTCTACCAGAGGTAAAGAGGAGCTGATACCTTTCTTTCTCAAACTATTCCAAACAAGAGAAAAAGAGGGAATCCTCCCTAACTCATTTTATGAGGCCGGAATCATCCTGATACCAAAACCTGGCAAAGAAACAACAAAAAAAGAAAATTTCAGGCCAGTAACCCTGTGAACATCAATGCGAAAAAATTCAAAATACTGGCAAACTGAATCCAGTGGCACATCAAAAAGGTTATCCACCACAATCAAGTCGGCTTCATCCCTGGGATGCAAGGCTGGTTCAACATACGCAAATCAATAAACATAATCCATCACATAAACAGAACCAATGACAAAAGCCACATGATTATCTCAATAGATGCAGAAAAGGCCTTTGATAAAATTCAACACCCCTTCATGCTAAAAACGCTCAATAAACTAGGTATTGATGGAATGTATCTCAAAACAGTAAGAGCTATTTATGACAAACCCACAGCCAATATCGTACTGAATGGGCAAAAACTGGAATCATTTCCTATGAAAACTGGTAGAAGGATGCCCTCTTTCACCACTCCAATCAACATAGTATTGGAAGTTCTGGTCAGGGCAATCAGGCAAGAGAAAGAAATAAAGGGTATTCAAATAGGAAGAAAGGAAGCCAAATTGTCTCTGTTTGCAGATGACATGATTGTATATTTAGAAAACCCCATCATCTCAGCCCCAAATCTCCTTAAGCCGATAAGCAACTTCAGTAAAGTCTCAAGATTCAAAATCCGTGTGCAAACATCACAAGCATTCCTATACACCCATAATAAACAAACAGAGAGCCAAATCCATCAGTGAGCTCCCATTAACAATTGCTACAAAGAGAAGAAAATACCTAGGAATAAAACTTACAAGGGATGTGAAGGACCTCTTCAATGAGGCTATTTTAAACTTCATTAAATTTAAACTTCTTTAAATTTCATATGGAACCAAAAAGGAGCCTGTATAGCCAAGACAATGCTAAGCAAAAAGAACAAAGCTGGAGGCATCATGCTACCTGACTTTAAACTATATTACAAGGCTACAGTAACCAAATAGCATGGTACTATGTATAGACTATACATAGATACACAGACCAATGGAACAGAACAGAGGCCTCAGAAATAATGCCACACATCTACAACCATCTGATCTTTGAGAAACCTGACAAAAACAAGCAATGGAAAAAGGGTTTCCAGTTTAATAAATGGTGTTGGGAAAACTGGCTAGCCATATGCAGAAAACTGAAACTGGACCCCTTCCTTACACCTTATACAAAAGTTAACTCAAGATGGATTAAAGACTTAAGCATAAGACCTAAAATCATAAAAACACTAGAAGAAAACCTAGGCAATACCATTCAGGACATAGGCATGGGCAAAGATTTCATGACTAAAACACCAAAAGCAATGACAACAAAAGCCAAAATTGACAAACAGGATCTATTAAACTATAGAGCTCTGCACAGCAAAACAAACTATCATCAGAGTGAACAGGCAACCTAGAGAATGAGAGAAAAATTCTGCAATTTATCCATCTGACAAAGGGCTAATATCCAGAATCTACAAGGAAATTAGGCAAATTTACAAGAAAAAAAACAACCCCATCAGAAAGTGGGCAAAGGATATGAACAGACACTTCTCAAAAGACATTTATGTGGCCAACAAACATATGAAAAAAACTTCATTATCATTGGTCATTACAGAAATGCAAATCAAAACCACAATGAGATACCATCTCATGCCACCTAGAATGGTGATCATTAAAAAGTCAGGCAACAACAGATGCTAGAGACGATGTGGAGAAACAGGAATGCTATTACACTGTTGGTGGGAGTGTAAATTTGTTCAGTCATTGTGGAAGACAGTGTGGCGATTCCTCAAGGATCTAGAACCAGAAATACCATTGGATCCAGCAATCCCATTAATGGTTATATACCCAAAGGATTATAAATCATTCTACTATAAAGATGCATGCACACGTATGTTTATTGCAGTACTATTCACAATAGCAAAGACTTCGAATCAACCCGAATGCCCATCAATGATACACTGGATAAAGAAAATGTAGCACATACACACCATGGAATACTATGCAGCCATAAAAAAGGATGAGTTCATGTCCTTTGCAGGGACATGGATGAAGCTGGAAACTGTCATTCTCAGCAAACTAACACAGGAACAGAAAACCAAGCACCGCATGTTCTCACTCATAAGTGGCAACTGAACAATGAGAACACATGGACACAGGGAGGGAAACATCACACACTGGGGCCTGTCAGGGGGTGGGGAACCAGAGGAGGGATAGCATTAGGAGAAATACCTAATGTAGACGACAGGTTGATGGGTGTAGCAAACCACCATGGCACATGTATACCTATGTAACAAACCTGCACGTTCTGTGCATGTATCCCAGAACTTAAAGTATAATTTTAAAAAAAAGAAAGTTTGCCCAGTACATGTCTTTCCAAGTAATTGCTGCCCCTAACAGTTTTATGATTTTCTTATCGAAAGCACAGCAAGGCAGGCGAAAAATCACACAAAGTTTAATCTAGGTGCTTGTTAAAGGTTTGTCACACTACAAACTGTTAAAGTGTTTTTGCTTCTGGCTTTATTTCGATAATTAACTTAGAGAATTACGTTTTCCTCAATAGTCAATCACCAGAACCACCAGGTTATCTAGTAAACAAGGTTCCGGAGAGAGCACATGTAGCATCAAAAATGGCACTCAGAGTCATGATCTGCCAACTCAACTGTGTGTTTTACCCACAGAAATATAAATCATTCTGCTATAAAGACATGCACATTTATTGCAGCACTATTTACAATAGTAAAGACATGGAACCAACCCAAATGCCCATCTATTATAGACTGAATAAAGAAAATGTGGCACATGTACAACATGGGATACTACACAGCCATAGAAAGCAATGAGATCATGTCCTTTGCAGGGACATGGATGAAACTGGAAGCCATCATCCTCAGCAAACTAACAGAGGAACAGAAAACCAAACACTGCATGTTCTCACTCATAAGTGGGAGTCGAACAATAAGAACACATGGACACAGGGAGGGGAAACACACATCAGGGCCTGTTGCCGGGTAGAGGGTGAGGGGAGGGAACTTAGAGGACGGGTCAATAGCTTCATCAAACCACCATGGCACACATGTACCTATGTAACAAATCTAATTGTTCTTCACATGTATCCCAGAACTTAAATTTTTTTAAAAATAATTATTTTTCAAATAAAAAAAAAACCAAGTATCTGTTTTGCCCTCTACCAAAAAGCAAATATATCTATAGTGAGAGCTTGGATAGTTACATTTATTCATTGTAGAGGCCTCTTTAAAAGAAAAAAAAAAAATCTACCAGGAGTTATTACTCAGATTCAGTGTCATGCAAATTACACATTACCTAACAGTCATAGGATAGATGGTACATTTGATATATAGGATATACTTAGGGGTTTGTCTTTCTGGTATTTATTGGACATTTCCAAATCTTAGATTTTATGCAATTTGAGTAGTACAGGATCCATTTATTGTTGGTTTTTTCAGTAGTTTTTCAAAAACTAATGTTAGCTGAATTTCATTTTTAAATTTAAAACTAAAGGAAGCATTAGTCTAAGATTTCAGACTGAAAATGAACTTGAAACCCTAAGCTGAACAAATACACAGGGATAGCATTAATGGGTGATGTTTAGGCAGGAATCCCTGTTGTTTCATAAGAAATTCAAGACAACTAATGCCAGTTTCCCTAAATGTAGGCCATTCATTGTAGCTCACAAACCCCTGAGATAATGTCAGCCTTTTACTCTTGTTAGAATTTAAAAAAACAAAAATCTCCAAAGGAAAGGCAAAAATGGCTGTAAGTGCAATTTAAATATCCATTCAAACTGTTGCATGTAGATTCATTCAGCCTATCATTTTGCTTTATTTTCTTCACCAAATGACAATGTTAGGTAATAGCTTAGATACAGCTCACCTGATTTAACCAGTGCTATGTGAAGTTGCAGGATCACAAAATGAATATAAGGATTTGGGGAGAGGGAAGATATTCAGTGATGCTTTAAGGATTGACACCTCCCCACAACAAAGAAAAATTTAAGATTTTCTCTTTGAAAAATTACGTAAAATGAATTCAATTTATGATCCTTTTATGTTTTTTTTTCCTCTGATAATTGTTTAAAAGGATTAAACGGTGTTTGATAACCATTCTCATTGAAACTAGGTGGAAATATCCAACAAAATGCGGAATGATTACTGTTCCTAGATTCCTTTACACTGTGGGAAATTAGGTGATAGTAGTTAGTTGTATTATCATGTTAAATATTTATTCCTATTATCCTCACATCCTGAACCACTCTACCACAATGCAGTGAAGGAACTAATAAAGCAGAAAATCAGAAGGTTCAAATAGATAGCCAAAGAAATGAAAATCAGAGAGAGGAAAACCAAATTATAGCAAAATAATATAAAAATTACAGGAGTAAAAGAAGCCCTTGCCGCAAATCACTTATAGGCTTTTCTGACATATATTTACTATTTTGTCTAAAATCCTATTTCTACTATTTCATTTCTAGGTTTTTTATTATGTAAATACTCAACTTTGCTTAAATTATTGTGCCATTGGAAATATTTTTAAATCTTGAGGGAAAATTTTCTTCAATTTCTAGATACATTAAGAGGATTTTTATCAAGCTGAAGTGCCAGAGATTGGGATATTCAAACAGATGATGGCCTTGACATATTCTCCTCAGTGAAAACTGATCGCAAAACAGTGAGCTTCCTCTGCTCTCACCTCACTGAACTTTCTGTTTTCAAGATTCCCTTGAGGAGGTTTCCCTTTCATCCGGGAACTTTTGCCATGGAAATTTACAATTTCCTAAGTGCCGTCATTTATTTAAAATCATTTTAATGTTGCATTCATATCAACACTCTGAAGTAGGTTTTATCTACATTTTGCAGAGGTGGAAACTGAGACTTAAAGGGTAAATTGAATTGCTCAGGGTCAGGTTCTTCAAACTATGCAAACTCAACTGGAATGTTGCCTATAATGTAGATCTTAACAATTTTCAAGCAGCAATATAATCTCTTGGTTCCCCTGTTGTTCTTTTCCTGTCTTTCTTGTCCAGTTTCCTGGAATCCTCAGCTTTCACCGATGTTCAAAATATTGTCACATTCCTATTACTGCTTCTTCTGCTTTTCTCATTCAACAAACTCAACTATCACTTCCATTTCTCCACCCTGGCAGTTTGCCTTCAGTAGTTTCTGTACAGCAGTTTAAGAGAGTAAACCTTAGAGTTCAAGTTCAGTCAAATACATTGCTTTTCTTTCCATCCTTTCCAAAAAAATCCTCATTGCTCAAGTCTACCGAGGTGCCTAGAAATTCAGTGGCTTTTTGCTTTTGTACCATGGGGTAGCTTCCACACCTGGCACAGCATCTAGGTGGATCTGCCCCAGACGTACCTTTCAGGATTCTGTTGTGGGCCTATGTAGAGGCTTAAGGTAGGTTTCTCCCTATTCTTTACTGCAGGTAATATTTTCCTCTGCCTTGATGCTTTAAAAAGGAGGCACTCTCTCTAGTCAAACTCACCAGGATATCTATCTTCTAAAATATATTTAATAATTTAAAGTTTTTACTAGAGTAGTTGTATCTTTTTAAAAAAAATTTTTACTTTAAGTTCTGAAATACATGTGCAGAACCTGCAGGTTTGTTAAAATAGGTATACGTGTGCCATGGTAGTTTGCTGCACCTATTGATCCATCCTCTAAGTTCCTTCCCCTCTCCTCCAACCCCACAGCAGGCCCTGGGGTGTTGTTCCCCTCTCTGTGTCCATGTGTTATCACTATTCAGCTCCCACTTATGAGTGAGAACATGTGGTGTTTCGTTTTCTGTTCCTGTGTTAGTTTGCTGAGGATGATGGCTTCCAGCTTCATCCATGTCCCTGCAAAGGACATTATCTCATTCCTTTTTATGGTTGCATAGTGTCCCATGGTATAATGTACCACATTTTCTTTATCAAGTCTATCGTTGGTGGGCATTTGGCTTGGTTCCATGTCTTTGCTATCGTAAATAGTGCTGCAATAAACATACGTGTGCATGTGTAGAATGATTTATAATCCTTTGGGTATATAACCATAATGGGATTGCTGGGTCAAATGGTATTTTTGGTTCTAGATCCTTGAGGAATTGTCATACTGTCTTCCACAATGGTTGAACTAATTTACATTCCCACCAACAGTGTAAAGTCATTCCTATCTCTCCACAGCCTCACCAGCATCTATTGTTCCTTGTCTTTGTCATAATCGCCGTTCTGACTGGCATGACATGGTATCTCATTGTGGTTTTGATTTACATTTCTCTAATTATCAGTGATGTTGAGCTTTTTTTCATATGTTTGTTGGCCATGTAAATGTCTTCTTTTGAGAAGTGTCTATTCATATCCTTCACCCACTTTCTGATGGGGTTGTTTTTTTCTTGTAAATTTGTTTAAGTTCCTCATAGATTCTGGATATTAGACCTTTGTCAGATGGGTAGATTGCAAAAATTTCCTCCCATTCCATGGGTTGCCTGTTCACTCTGATGATAGTTTCTTTTACTGTGTAGAAGCTCTTTAGTTTAATGAGATCCCATTTGTCCACTTTTATGTTTGTTAGTTCCATTTGGTTTAATGCGCAGTTTAAATCCATTTTTTTTTGTTGTTAAATCTCTATTGAGATGATCTGTGTAATGCTCATATGGGGTGTTAAAGTTCCCAACTATTATTGTATTACAGTCTATCTCTATCTCTCCCTTTAGATCTAATAATATTTGTTTCATGTATCTGGGTGCTCTGGTTTTGGGTTCATGTATGTTTAGAATTGTATCCTCTTACTGAATTGATTTCTGTATCATTATATAATGACCTTCTTTGTTTCTTATTACTGCTTTTGACTTAAAGTCTGTTCTATCTGATATAAGTATAGTTACTTCTGCTTGCTTTTGGCTACCATTTGCATGGAATATATTTTTCCAGTCCTTTCAGTCTTTATGTGTCATAATAGATAAGTTACTTTTATCTATTTTTTATTATTATTATCCTTTAAGTTCTAGGGTACATGTGCATAACGTGCAGGATTGTTACATATGTATACTTGTGCCATGTTGGTGTGCTGCAGCCATCAACTCGTCAGCACCCATCAACTCGTCATTTACATCAGGTATAACTCCCAATGCAATCCCTCCCCCCTCCCCCCTCCCCGTGATAGGCCCCTGTGTATGAC
Source organism: Chlorocebus sabaeus (assembly GCF_047675955.1). Taxonomy (NCBI): domain Eukaryota; kingdom Metazoa; phylum Chordata; class Mammalia; order Primates; family Cercopithecidae; genus Chlorocebus; species Chlorocebus sabaeus. The sequence continues at coordinate 15,468,539 of NC_132915.1, forward strand.
GTTCCCCTTCCCGGGTCCAAGTGATCTCATTGTTCAGTTCACACCTATGAGTGAGAACATGCGGTGTTTGGTTTTCTGTTCTTGTGATAGTTTGCTAAGAATGATGGTTTCCAGCTGCATCCATGTCCCTACAAAAGACACAAACTCATCCTTTTTGATGGCTGCATAGTATTCCATGGTGTATATGTGCCACATTTTCTTAATCCAGTCTGTCACTGATGGACATTTGGGTTGATTCCAAGTCTTTGCTATTGTGAATAGTGCCGCAATGAACATATGTGTGCATGTGTCTTTATAGCAGCATGATTTATAATCCTTTGGGTATATACCCAGTAATGGGATGGCTGGGTCATATGGTACTTCCAGTTCTAGATCCTTGAGGAATCGCCATACTGTTTTCCATAATGGTTGAACTAGTTTATAATCCCACCAACAGTGTAAAAGTGTTCCTATTTCTCCACATCCTCTCCAGCACCTGTTGTTTCCTGACTTTTTAATGATTGCCATTGTAACTGGTGTGAGATGGTATCTCATTGTGGTTTTGATTTGCATTTCTCTGATGGCCAGTGACGACGAGCATTTTTTCATGTGTCTGTTGGCTGTATGCATGTCTTCTTTTGAGAAATGTCTGTTCATATCCTTTGCCCACTTTTTGATGGGGTTGTTTGTTTCTTTCTTGTAAATTTGTTTGAGTTCTTTGTAGGTTCTGGATGTTAGCCCTTTGTCAGATGAGTAGATTGCAAAAATTTTCTCCCATTCTGTAGGTTGCCTGTTCACTCTGATGGTAGTTTCTTTTGCTGTGCAGAAGCTCTTTAGTTTAATTAGATCCCATTTGTCAATTTTGGCTTTTGTTGCCGTTGCTTTTGGCGTTTTAGACATGAAGTCCTTGCCCATGCCTACGTCCTGAATGGTATTACCTAGGTTTTCTTCTAGGGTTTTTATGGTATTAGGGCTAACATTTAAGTCTCTAATCCATCTTGAATTAATTTTCGTATAAGGAGTAAGGAAAAGATCCAGTTTCAGCTTTCTGCTTATGGCTAGCCAATTTTCCCAGCACCATTTATTAAATAGGGAATCCTTTCCCCACTTCTTGTTTCTCTCAGGTTTGTCAAAGATCAGATGGCTGTAGATGTGTGGTATTATTTCTGAGGACTTTGTTCTGTTCCATTGGGCTATATCTCTGTTTTTAAACCATCAAAGATCGAAAGAGACAAAGAAGGCCATTACATAATGGTAAAGGGATCAATTCAACAGGAAGAGCTAACTATCCTAAATATATATGCACCCAATACAGGAGCGCCCAGACTCATAAAGAAAGTCCTTAGAGACTTACAAAGAGACTTAGACTCCCATACAATAATAATGGGAGACTTCAACACTCCACTGTCAACATTAGACAGATCAATGAGACAGAAAGTTAACAAGAATATCCAGGAATTGAACTCAACTCTGCACCAAGGGGACCTAATAGACATCTACAGAACTCTCCACCCCAAATCAACAGAATATACATTCTTCTCAGCACCACATCGCACTTATTCCAAAATTGACCACATAGTTGGAAGTAAAGCACTCCTCAGCAAATGTAAAATAACAGAAATTATAATAAACTCTTAGACCACTGCAATCAAACTAGAACTCAGGACTAAGAAACTCAATCAAAACCGCTCAACTACATGGAAACTGAACAACCTGCTCCTGAATGACTGCTGGGTACATAACAAAATGAAGGCAGAAATAAAGATGTTCTTTAAACCAATGAGAACAAAGATACAACATACCAGAATCTCTGGGACACATTTAAAGCAGTGTGTAGAGGGAAATTTATAGCACTAAATGCCCACAAGAGAAAGCTGGAAAAATCTAAAATTGACACTCTAACATCACAATTAAAAGAACTAGAGAAGCAAGAGCAAACACATTTGAAAGCTAGCAGAAGGCAAGAAATAACTAAGATCAGAGCAGAACTGAAGGTGATAGAGACACAAAAAACCTTCCAAAAAATCAATGAATCCAGGAGTTGGTTTTTTGAAAAGATCAACAAAATTGATAAACCGCTAGCAAGACTAATAAAGAAGAGAGAAGAATCAAATAGACACAATAAAAAATGATAAAGGGGGTATCACCACCGACCCCACAGAAATACAGACTACCATCAGAGAATACTATAAACACCTCTATGCAAATAAACTAGAAAATCTAGAAGAAATGGATTATTTCCTGGACACTTACACTCTCCCAGGACTAAACCAGGAAGAAGTTGAATCCCTGAATAGACCAATAGCAGGCTCTGAAATTGAGGCAATAATTAATAGCCTACCAACCAAAAAAAGTCCAGGACCAGGTGGATTCACAGCTGAATTCTACCAGAGGTACAAGGAGGAGCTGGTACCATTCCTTCTGATAAGTTTCTTTTAGACAGTGTACAGTTGAGTCCTGGTTTTTTTTAATCGATTCACACAGCTTAACTCTTTTAAGTGGAAAATTTAATTTCTTTACATTCAAGGATATTACTGATATGTGATGGCTTATTCCTGTCATTTTATTATTTGATTTCAGATTGTTTTGTATTTACTTTGTTTCTTTCTCTTTTACTGTTTATCACTGTGGTTTGGTGTTTTCTGTAGGGGTAACATTTGAGTCTTACTCTTATTAATGTGTTTGCTTTACCAGTGGTTTTTGTTTTTTTTTTTGTTTTTTTTTTTTTTTTTTTTTTTTTGGCAGAGTCTCACTGTGTCACCCAGGCTGGAGTGCAGTGGCACAATCTCGGCTCACCACAAGCTCTGCCTCCCAGGTTCATGCCATTCTCCTGCCCCAGCCTCCCGACCAGTGGGTTTTATACTTTCATGATGGTAAATGCTAACTTTTAATTTCCAGGTGTATCACACTATTGAGTGTTTATTGTAGGGCTTTCCAGGTGGTGAATTCTTTCAACTTTTGCTTGTCTGGAATATATTTTACTTCCCTTTATTTATGAAGGATAATTTGGGTATAGTATTCCTGACTGGCAGTTTCTTTCTTTTATTACTTTGAATATATTACCCCATTCTCCCCTGACCTGTAAGGTGTCTGCTGAGAAATCTGCTGCTAGACCGATGGGGATTTCCTTATAAGTGATAGTTGCTATTCTCTTGCTATTTTTAAAATTATATCTTTGTCTCTGACTTTTAGTAGTTTAAATATAACATGCCATAGGAGAAGATCTTTTTGAGTTGTATGTATTGGGGATCTTTGAGCTTCTTGTACTTAGATGTCTAAATCTCTTGCTAGACTTGGGGAGTTTTCTTCTATTATTTCATTAAACAGATTTTTTTTTTTTTTTTTTTTTTTTTTTTTTTTTTTTTTTGGAGAAAAAGTTTTCTGTTGTTGCCTAGGCTGGAGTGTAAATGCGTGATATCAGCTCACGGCAACCTCCATTCCCCGGGTTCAAGCGATACTCCTGCCTCAGTCTCCAGAGTAGCTGGGATTACAGGCATGCACCACCACGCCCGGCTAATTTCATATTTTTTAGTCAAGACAGGGTTTCTCCATGTTGGTCAGGCTGGTCTCAAACTCCTGACCTCAGGTGATCTGCCCACCTCAGCCTCCCAAAGTGCTGTGATTATAGGCATGAGCCACCGTGCCTGGCACTAAATTAATTTTCTATCTCTTTTGTTTTCCCTTTATCTTCTGGGACATTGAAAATTTGAATATTTTGCTCCCCTGTGGTGTCCTGTATGTCACTTAAGCTGTGGTCATTCTTTTAAATCTTTTTTCTTTATTTTTTGTCTCACTGGGTGGTATGGTTTGGTGCTGTGTCTCCACCCAAAATCTCATGTTGAATTGTAATCTCCAGTGTTGTGGGAGGGATACGGTGGGAGGTGATTGGATCATGAGGGTGCATTCCCCCTTGCCGTTCTCATGATAGTGAGTTCTCACAATATCTCGTTGTTTATAAGGTATAGCACTTCCCCCTTATCTCTGTCTCTTCTGCTCCACTCTTGCTCCCTCTTTCCTTTCTGCTATGTAAATTTTAAGTTTCCTGATGCCTCCCAGCCATGCTTCCTATAAAGCCTGTGGAACCACGTGTCAATTACATCTCTTTTCTTCATAAATTGCCCACGCCCACTCTCAGGTAGTTATTTATAACAGCATGAGAATGGACAAATACACTGGGTTATTTTAAAAGATAAGTCTTCAAGGTCTAAAATTCTTTCTTCTGCTTTATCTATTCTATTGTTAAAGCTTTCAAAGCTATTTTTTATTTGATAAATTCTTTAATTCTATAATTTCTATTTGGTTCTTTTTTATGTTATTTATCTATTTGGCACATTTCTCATCCATACCCTAAATTTTTTATATATATATTTTCAGAATTGTTTTGTATCACATTGGATGGAAACTTAACTTTTTTAGTATTACTGTTTTGAATTTTTTCTGGGATTTTATAAATTTCATTTTGATTGAAATCTGCTGCTGGGTAATTACTATGTTCCTTTAGAGGTGTCATATTTTCTTCCTTTTTCATATTTATTTTGTTTTTATGTTGATATCTATGCATCTAGTGTAACAGTCGCTTCTTCCACCATTTTGAACTTACTTTCATAGAGGGACTTTTTCCTGAAGATATATTTATGGTTTTTGTTAGATAGAGCACTTTGACTTTAGTTCTGGGTATGTGCAGTAGTATAATCTCTGTGTGATTTCTTGGCTATAAACAGATTAGTGGCAACTGTAATTTCCTTAGTAACTTGTGGTGTGGGCTGTGATGAACTTTTCCTGGAGATGTGCTTGCCATATGGGCCTATTGTTGGGATCCAGTGATCGCAGCGGCAGCTGAATAGTACCTATTCTTGGGCTCCATGGTGGCAGGTACTGGCACTGGAATTACCAGGTCCAGAGTGGCTGAATCTTGGGCCTCCAGGTGGCTTGCTTTGGTGCTGGCAGTGACAGAAATGGAATGGGTGGGTGGGTAGGTTTGGGGTCCTAGACAGCAGGCATAGCATTGGACAATGGCTGTAACAATGACAGTACAATCCTCTGGTTCCCAAGAAATCTGCCCTGGTGTTTGCGGTAGCAACAATGGGCTGGGTGATCCTGACCTCAGGCCCTTGGGGGAAGTGCTCAGATGGCTATGGTGGTGGACTGGGCTAAGTGATCCCCAAGCTCATGGATAGTGTCCTCAGACACTGAGGAGTGAGGAGCAAGGCCAGGTGGATCAGTCCTCAACCCTCCTGGTAGTGCATGCTGGTGCTGGGTGAGGTAGGCAGGGGTGGGGTGATCTCTAGATCCCTGGAAGAATGCTCAGGTGTGGTATGGGAGGGGCTGCCCTGCAGCTTTGATACTGGGGAGAGTGGGCTTGCTTTCAATGGAAGCCACGATAAGCAGGCTGCTGGGGAGTGTGCAATTCTTTTCCCTTTGGCCCCAAGAGCAGCAGCCCACAGCAGTGGCTACTGTGAGCAGGGGAATTTGTCCTCATGACATGTGAAAATGCATGGCAGCTTTGCTGCAAGGGGCAGTGAGGTCATTGACAAGGGCTCACACTTCAGCCCTGGTGGAAGCAGCCCTGGTGGAAGCAGACTGAGGTGGCTGTGTGCAAGGAATGTCATTGGGGCTCCTATGATATGGAGATGCTAAATCTGTTGGGCCCCTAGGTAATATGGTGCCTTACTGTAGCTGCTTGGGACTTTGGGGTGTGTGTGAAACCAGCATATACTCTCTCCTGGGAGTGATGCCTTCACATGGTCTCCAGGCAGTTCCCAATGTTAGTCTCAGGCCCACAGGGTTTAGGGGCTATCCCATGGCTAGGATTGGAGGAGTGCAGGGAGGGGATGTGGACCTCTGAGAGTCTCTCGCTTACCCTTTCCTTGCATTGAGGAGTCTCTCCAGGCTCCTAGCCAATCCAGGCTAGCAGGCTGCCTCACTTTCCCCTCCTTCCTCACTTTAGAGGTTTCCTACCAATTCTTTGTTGAATTTTAGTGCTCTCTCCTAGCCGATCTATTCCAAGTATGATTATCTCCTCAAAATTTTGGTTGTTCTTTGTGGAGGAGGTGAGTACCAGATAATTCTAGTCAGCTGTCTTGAAGCCCCTCCTTGATATTACCACTTTGATATGGCAGTATAGCATTTATCTTTTCTCATTGTTATTATTATTATTATTTAGAGTTGAGGCCTCCCTCTGTCACCCAGGCTGGAATGCAGTGGTGCAATCACGGCTCACTGCAGTCTCCAACACCCAGGATCCTCTGATCCTCTTGCTTCAGCCTCCTATGTACCTGGGACTACAGGCACATGCCACCATGCCCAGTCAGTTTTTCATTTTTTTTATTTTTTAAGAGATGGGGTCTTGCTATGTTTCCCAAGGTGATCTCAAACTCTTGGCTCCTGCCTCACTCAGCCTCCAAAGTTGCTGGACTTACAAGTATAAGCCATCACAACTGTTTTTTTTTTTTTTTTTTTTTTTTTTTGGTCACCATTCTTCTACTTTCCATAATCCAACTATACTATTATAGTTATATCACAGGTTTTGGTTAAATCAGTTGTTAGTTTACAAGAACTTTACCTTGTAAATATTATAAATTGCAGAGCCAAGTAATATACAGTGATTTCTGTTATTTTAGGATTTTTTCTATAGTTAAAATTTTCCTCACACATTGATTTGTTTAGTTTTCTATGAATTTATTGTTATTTTTCCCCAAATACTTCAACAGTTCTATCAGTGCTAACAATATTTCTGCATGCCAAAATATCAAATAATATATTGGTTTATTTTTTTCCATGAAACTTCTTTTGACATCCCTCCAATTTACTCCTATCTAGTCTTTTACTTTCTCCTGTCAGAGTGACAGCTGTCATTCTGAGACTCTTTTTTACAACTCTCCTGTTTCTCAATCTCTGTTTCCTGGATTTCATGTGTAATAGATAACCTCCCCATCTTCTGTAGCATGTCCTTCAGGAGCTTTCTAGGAAAAGGTGCACTGAAATTACTCTTATTCTTGTTCTTATAATTATTATTTCATGGATGTCTAAAAATGCTAACTGGTAATATGACTGAGTAGAGATTTTTAGGTAAAAAACAGTTTTCCCTTATAATTTTGAAAAGATAGCTTCATCATCTTATAGATTCTAATGTTACTAAGAAGTCTTATTCAAGTATGGCCTCAATTTCTTTTTCCATATGAAAGGTTTTATCTTCTCTTTATCTATGATCTGAAATTTCCCGATGATGTACTTTGATAATTTCTCCATTCACCATTATGGGCTTTCAATTGAATTGTATTGTTTGAAATGCATGGATTTCAGTTCTGGGAATTTTTTCTTACATTATTTGATAGGTTTTCGCCTTTTCTTTTTCCTGGAATTACTCTTAATGAGAAGGTAAAAATCCTAAATTAATTATCCAGTTTCTTTTTTCTCAATTCTTCTAGCTCTATCATTTTATTTTACTATCTGAAAGACTTTTCTCAAGTTTCTCTTGCAACATTTAAAATAGTATGTTTATCTTTATTGCATATTTATAATTTATAAGAGCTCTGACAGTATTTTTGTTTTTCTATTTACATAGCATGTGGTTATTGTATTATAGACATGACATTTTCTTTTATTTTTTTTTTCAACTGAGCATTTGAGAAGTTTTAGAAATCTCTCATTTAAAAAAATATCTGAGGAGGGGGCCAAGACGGCCGATTATAAACAGCTATGATTCACGACACAGAGAGGAATGAAAGGGGCAAGTAAAAACAGCACCTTCAACTGAAATATCTGGGTACTCCCACTGGGACTAATCAAGGAAATAACCCACAGAGAATGAAGAAAAGCAGGGCAGGGTAAGGGCCACCCGAGTGTGACACAAAACCAAGGGAACCCCTGCCTCCAGCCAAGGGAAGTGGTGAATGAATGTACAACCCCAGGAAAACATGATTCACACACAGATCTTTGAAACCATTGGATCAGGAGATCCCCTTGTGAGCCCAGTCTACCAGGGCATTGGATCCAACACACAGAGCTATGTAGAGTATTGGCAGAGCAGCTGCTCAGGCATGCACACAGAACCTGGAGCTTTACATACTCCAACTCCAGGATCCCTGACAAAGGTGACTGCAACTGAGGCAAGGCAGGAGGTCCATACGCAGCCCTAGAAATGCGGCTGAACCCAGAGGGCCGAGCAGCATCAGTGTGTGGGCCCCATTACCATGGCACCTCATAAGACCCACTTACTTGGAATTTCAGTCAGCCACCCGCAACAGGGTAGAGCTTGCCTGAGACAGGACAGAGACCCCAGGGAGGCTGCCATCTTTGCTGTTTGGATGACTCAGCTGTTCCAATCTGCAGGCTTTGAAGAGTCCAAATGGTCCAGATGAGGAAAGGACCCTTCCCTCCAGCACAGCACAACTTCTTTACAAAAACGTGGCCAGACGGGGTCGCCAGCCACCCCGTCAGCTAGTATTATGAAGAGAGTTCTGATCTCTCCCTGGGACAGAGTGCCGAGGGAAGGGGCAAGCTGCCATCTTTGCCGCTTGGACGACTTAGCCATTCCAGCTGGCAGGCCTTGAAGGGTCCAAATGGTCTGCACAATGAACAGACTCCCTAGCACAGCACAGCTGCTTTATCAAAACGTGACCAGACTGCATCTTTAAGTGGGAACCCTGTCCATTCCTCATCACTTGGTGGTACCTCTCAGCACGGCCTCCAGTCACCCCTGCCTGTACTCCATGGATAGAGCTCTAATCTCTCCCTGGGACAGAGTACCCAGGGGGAAGGGCAGGCTGCCATCTTTGTTGTTTGGATGACTTGACCGTTCCATCTTGGTGAGCTTTGGAGAGTCCAAGCTAACCAGGGAAGAGTCAGTTCCCCAACGTGGCATAGCTGTTTTGTTGAGGCATGGCCAAACTGCTTCATTAAATGGGACCCCAATCTATTCTTCCTTGTTGGGTGGGTCTGCCAAGCCAGGGCCTCCAGCAACCCCCTCCTGTATTCTACAGACAGAGTTATAGATTCAATGCTATTCTTATTAAACTACCATTGACATTCTTCACTGAATTAGAAAAAAACTATTTGAAAATTCATATGAAACCAAAAAGGAGCCTGAATAGTCAAAGCAATCCTAAGCAAAGAGAACAGAGGTGGAAGCATCATGTGCCCTGACTTCAAACCATACTACAGGACTACAGCAACCAAAACGGCATGGTACTGGTACAAGAACAGACACATAGACCAATGAAACAGAATAGAGATCCCAGAAATAAGTCCACAAACCTACAACCATCTGATCTTCAATGAACTTGACAAAAACAAGCAATGGGCAAAGGATACCCTATTTAATAAATGATGCTTGGAAAACTGGCTAGCCATATGCAGAAAATTAAAACTAGATGCCTTCCTTACACCATAAAGATTAAAGACTTAAATGTGAAACCTAAAACTATAAACATCATAGAAGAATACCTAGGTAATACCATTCAGGACATAGGCATGAGCAAAGATTTCATAGCAGAGATGCCAAAAGCAATCAGAACAAAATCAAACATTGGCAAATGGGATCTAATTAAACTAAAGAGCTTCTGACAGCAGAAGAAATTATCAACAGAGTAAACAGACAACCTATAGAATGGGAGAACATTTTTGTAATATATGCATCTGACAAAGGTCTAATATCCAGGATCTTTATGGAACTTAAGCAAATGTACAAGAAAAAGACAAATAACCCCATTAAAAAGTGGGCAAAGGACATGAACAGACACTTCTCAAGGAAGACATACATGTGGCTAACAAACATGAGAAAAAACTCAACATCACTGATCATTAGAGAAATGCAAATCAAAACTACAATAATATACCTTCTCATACCAGTTAGAATGGCTATTATTAAAAAGTCAAAAAACAACACGTGCTGGTGAGGCTATGGAGAAAAAGAAACACTTTTACACTGTTGATGGGAGTGTAAATTAGTTCAACCATTGTGGAAGACGGTGTGGTGATTCCTCAAAGATCTAGAGGCAGAAATACCATTCGACCCAGCAATCCCATTACTGAGTATATACCTGAAGGAATATAAATCATTCTATCATAAAGATACATGCATGCATATGTTCATTACAGCACTATTCACAATAGCAAAGACATGGAACCAACCCAAATGCCTATCAATGATGGACTGGAAAAAGAAAATGTGGTACAAATACACCATGGAATGCTATGAAGCCATAAAAAGGAATGAAATCATATCCTTTGTAGGGACATGGTGGAGCTGGAGGTCATTATCCTTAGCAAACTAATGCAGGAACAGAAAACCAAATACCACATGTTCTCTCTCACAAGTGGGAGCTAAATAATGAGAATGCATGGACACCTGGTGGAGAAACAACACACAGTGGGGCCTGTTGGAGGGCAGGGCAGGGTGAGAGGAAGGAGAGGACCAGGAAGAGTATCTAGTGGATACCGGGCTTAATACCTGAGTGATGGGATAATCCGTGCAGCAAATCGCCAAAGCATACATTTATTTACCTAGGTAACAAACCTTCACATCCTGAACATGTACCTTTGAACATGTTGGAACAAGTCGGAAATAGGAAAAAAAAAAAAAAAAAAAAAAAAAGCTTGCTTTCATGTTGGAGTTTTTCTTTAAATACCTGGTAACCCCTAGCTGTCAGTGAATGGAGGCATCATAAAAATTAAATTGATGGGTTACTGTACTTGTCAGGATTTTTTTCATTCATGGTTTACAGAAACTTAGTTTAAACTAGATTAAGTGAAAATGGGAAACCTATTGTTGTACATAAATATAATGTACAATGTAGTCTTCGAACATGGCTGGATTCAGAAACTCATGAAATGTTTTCACAATTACTTATCTTTTTCTCAAGATAGGGTCACCTCATCTCCTACCACACGAAAAAAGTGAAAGAAAAGAGGGGAAGAGCCATTCTCTTATCATAAGAAGGTTGTAAGGGAAAGGTGCACTTAAAGGAGGAAAACCATAGCTCTTCCGTAAAACCTCTTAGAATTATAGCAAGTAAGACTCGGGATCCTAAAGAAGAGAAAAGAAAAACATGCTCTTTTATAGACGAGTAGCATACACACACATGCACGCACATACACAGTGAGAGAGGTGAGTGAGGAAGATAATGGAGCAGATGTAGTTGAGGTATGTCTTTCTGAATGATAGTGTAGACTTGAGCAGAAAGTCTTTTAGAAACTGCTTTTCAAACTTTAAGTGCATATAAATCCCTGGGGCTCTCGTTCAAATGCAAGTGCTGATTGAGGAGGTCCTAAGTGGGATTGAGATTATGCATTTCTGAAAGCTATCAGGTAATATTGATACTCATGGTTCTCATATTACACTTTGAATAGTAAAGGTGAAAGACACTTGGTTTACCTTCTTAAACTGCCATTGGTTAGAAACTTTTCCAAATAATCTGATACCTAACCGTGACTATAGGATGCTGCTTTCACAAACTTTGAGACAGAACCAAGTCCTTTATGGCTTTAGGCTTTCTGTGAACTAATGCTTCCAGGATGAATAACTTCCATTGGCCAGAGTGAAAAACCAAACCATGAAAAAAATATGATTTTCTGGGAGTGATTTACATTTTCTGACTCTTTCTAGTACCTTAGGCTCTCCCTGCTTCTGTGTGGACACAGAGCTTGAAGGAAGTCTGTAATGTGATTGCAAATAGATGTGAGATTAGCCAAAATCAATCCCCTGCCTAACAGATCCTAAACTGGTTATTTTTACACAATCTGAAATCCATGAAGTAATTAGAAAAGTGGGCAAGAATTAATTCATAGCTCAATACTTGGTAAGTGAATGGCCCCATCATGGGGTCATGGGTATTCACAAATAGAAAATGGCTGTCACTCTGTGAGTTTTCCTCAACTTATACACTTCTTTTGTTATTAAATCATATTATTTCTATTCCACAATATTATCACTCTTAAATTTACCTATGTCCTTTTCTCTGTGATCGGAATAGAAACTTGAATAATGGGAACATATATTTTTGACCAAAGTCCCCTGATTCTTTTGTTTTTTCTTTTTCTTTTTAAACTTTTTCTGGTAATAGCTTTATTGCAATATAATTCACCTAACATAAAATTCGACCACTTAAAGTGTACAATTTAGTGCTTTTAGCGTATTTACAGAGTTGTGCAAACATTTTCACCATCAGTATTAGAACACTTTCATTACTCCAAAAATAAACCCGATACTCTTTAGCTATCACTGTAATTTCCCCAAAACTCCTAGCTCTAGCAATCAATAATCTCCTTAATGTCTCTAAAGAGCTGTCTATTCTGGATTTTGGAATCATACTATACATGGTCTTTTGTAATGAGCTTCTTTTACATAGCATCAAATTTTCATGGTTGATCCAAACTGTAGCATTCACTAATACTTCATTTCTTTGTATGGCCAAATAATATTTCATTATATGGATATACAACATGTATTTATCCATTGATCAGTTTATGAACATTTGTTTCCACTATTATGAATAATGCTGCTATGAACATTTGTGTGCAGATTTTTGTGTGAACATATGTTTTTCATCTCTCTTGGTTATATATAACCAGGAGTAGAATTGCTGGGTCATATGGTAACTCTGTATCTTGCCTCTTGAGGAACTGCCAGACTGTTTTCCAAAGTGATTACACCAGTTTTCATTCCCACCAGCAGTGTATGAGGATTCCAATTTCTCCACATACTCCCCAACACTTGTCGTTATCTTTTTTGGATTATAGCCACTTAGTGATTGTAACGTGGTATCTCATTGTGGTTTTAATTTGCATTTCCTTGATGACTAATGACGCTGAACATCTTCTCATGTGCTTAATGGCCATTTGTATGCCTTCTTTGGATAAAAGTCTATTCATATCTTTCACCCATTCTTTTTTCTCAGAGCTTTTATTCAATAAGTAAGACCAAAATTCATAAATATATGTAAAACAACTGCATATGTGCTATGAAGATGAAGTACATGGTGTTCTTCGAGGGTGTAATACAGGAAAATTGACCTAAGCAGGAAGTGAAGGAGCTGAGGAAGGTGTCTCCCAGAAGTGATGGTTGAGATGAGACTGCAAGGGAGAAAAGAAATGACTAGATGGTGGATAAGAAGATTCTAAGCTTGTGCAGAGGCCATGGGATATTTCTGGAACTGAAGATGTGGAGCTAAGGCAGCTTCCTCCGTTTGTCTGGAGTGTTTCTATTTTCCACCTATAGCCTTCCTCATCCATGGGTACTTGCTTTGGGCCAGTGCTGCCATCCACTCCAACTCTCCCAATCATCATGGGGGCACTTGGTAGTGTTTGGGGCTGTTTTATTTTGCTTTGTTTGTGACAATAACTAGAGGACATTACCACATTAATTGAGAAGAAACCAGGGATGCTACACATTCTGCAATGTGCAGGGATAGCTCTATGTAAACAAGAATTGTACCAACCAACATGACAGTGGTGTACTAATTGAGAATCTACTTCCGGTTCTACTTCTTTTGTGTGTGTAAAATAAAATGTACCATCTTAACCAGATTTACATATACAGTTCAGTATTGTTAAATATATTCACACTGTTGAGCAATCAGTCTCCAGAACACTTTTCATCTGGAAAAACTGAAATTGTATACCCTTTAAATAACCCCTCATTGTCCCCACCCCCACCCCCTCGCAATCATCATCCTACTTTCTGTCTTTCAATGACTTTAACTACGCTAAGTACTTCATATAAGTATTTGTCTTTTTGATTGACTTATTTCACTCAGCAGAATGTCTCCAAAGCTCATCCATGTTGCAGCATATGTCACATTTTTTCCTTTTTAAGGCTAAATAACACTTCATGTATGTATTTACCACATTTTGCTTTTATCCATTCATCCGTTGATGGACACTTGGGTTGTGTCAAAGTTTTAGCTGTTGTGAATAATGCTGCTACAAACATGGGTGTACAAACATCTCTTCAAGATCATGCATTCAATTTAAAAAACATAAATTATAATTTCTAGTGGTACACAGTAGGTGTGTATACTTATGGGTTATATGAGATATTTTGATACAGGCATGCAATACATAATAATCACATCAGGTTGAATGGGATATCCATCATCTCAAGCATTTATCCATTGTGTTTCAGAGAATCCAATTATACTCTTTCAATTATTTTAAATGTACAATTAAATTAGTTTTTACTATAGCCACCCAGTTCTGCTAGCAAAGACTAGGTCTTTTTTTTTTTTTTTCATGTCCAAAAGACGTGAAACTATTTCTTTATTATTATTATTATTATTATTATTATTATATTTTAAGTTCTGGGATACATGTACAGAACGTGCAGGTTTGTTACATAGGTATACACATGCCATGGAGGTTTGCTGCACCCATCTCCCTGAAATCTACATTAGGTATTTCTCCTAATGCTATCCCACCCCTAGCCCCCGACCCGCCAACATGCCCCGGTGTGTAATGTTCCCCTCCCTGTGTCCATGTGTTCTCATTATTCAGCTCCCACTTATGATGAGAACATGTGATGTTTGGTTTTCTGTTCCTGTGTTAGTTTGCTGAGAATGACGGTTTCCAGCTTCATCCATGTCCCTGCAAAGGACATGAACTCATCCCTTTTATGACTGCACAGTATTCCATCCATGGTGTATTGTGACATATTTTCTTTATCCAGTCTTAACATTGATGGGGTTTTGGGTTGGTTCCAAGTCTTTGCTACTGTGAATAGTGCTGTAATAAACATACGTGTGCATGCAACTTTATAGCAGAATGATTTATAATCCTTTGGGTATATAACCAGTATTGGGATTTTTGGGTCAAATGGTATTTCTGGTTCTAGATCCTTGAGGAATTGCCACAGTGTCTTCCACAATGGTTGAACTAATTTACACTCCCACCAACAATGTGAAAGTGTTCCTATTTCTCCACATCTCCAGCATCTGCTGTTTCCTGACTTTTTAATGACCACCATTCTAACTGGCATGAGATGGTATCTCATTGTGGTTTTGATACGCATTTCTCTAATGACCACTGATGATGAGTTATTTTCATATGTTTGTTGGCCACATAAAAGTCTTCATCTGAGAAGTGTGTTCATATCCTTTGCCCACTTTTTGATGGGGTTGTTTTTTTCTCATGAATTTTAGTTCCTTGTAGATTCTGGATATCAGCCCTTAGTCAGAAGGATAGATTGCAAAAATATTCTCCCATTCTGTAGACTGCCTGTTCACTCTGATAAAAGTTTCTTTTGCTGTGCAGAAGCTCTTTAGTTTAATTAGGTCCCATTTGTCAATTTTGGCTTTTGTTGCTATTGCTTTTGGTGTTTTAGTCAAGAAGTCTTTACCCATGCCTATATCCTGAATGGTATTGCCTAGGTTTTCTTCAAGGTTTTTACGGTTTTAGGTCTTACATTTAGATTTTAATCCATCTTGAGTTAATTTTTGTGTAAGTTGTAAGGAAGGGGTCCAGTTTCAGTTTTCTGCATATGGCTAGCCAGTTTTCCAAACACCATTTATTAAACAGGAAATCCTCTCCCCATTGCTTGTTTTTGTCAGGTTTGTCAAAGATCAGATAGTTGTAGAGGTAGGATATTATTTCTGAGGCCTCTGTTCTGTTCCATTGGTCTATATGTATATATCTGGTTTGGTACCAGTACCATGCTGTTTTGGTTACTGTTGTCTTGTAGTATAGTTTGAAGTCAGGTAGTGTGATGCCTCTAGCTTTGTTCCTTTTGTTTAGAATTGTCTTGGCTATATGGGCTCTTTTTTGGATCCATATGAAATCTAAAGTAGTTTTTTTCTAATTCTGTGAAGAAAGTCAACGGTAGCTTGATGGAGATAGCATTGAATCTATAAATTACTTTCAGCAGTATGGCCATTTTTACGATATTGATTCTTCCTATCCATGAGCATGGAATATTTTTCCATTTGTTTGTGTCCTCTCTTATTTTCTTGAATAATGGTTTGTAGTTCTCCTTGAAGAGGTCCTTCACATCCCTTGTAAGTTGGATTCCTAGGTATTTTATTCTCTGTAGCAATTGTGAATGGGACTTCACACATGATTTGGCTCTCTGTTTGTCTATTATTGGTGTATAGGAATGATGTGATTTTTGCACATTGATTTTGTATCCTGAGACTTTGCTAAAGTTGCTTATCAGCTTAAGGAGATTTGGGGCTGAGACAATGGGGTTTTGTAAATATACAATCATGTTATCTGCAACCAGAGACAATTTGACTTGCTCTCTTCCTGTTTGAATACACTTTTTTTCTTTCTCTTGCCTGACTGCCCCTGCCAGAACTTTCAATACTATATTGAATAGGAGTAGTGACAGAGGGCGTCCTTGTCTTGTGCCAGTTTTCAAAAGGAATGCTTCCAGCTTTTGCCCATTCAGTATGATATTGGCCGTGGGTTTGTCATAAATGGTTCCTATTATTTTGAGATACGATCCATCAATACGTAGTTTATTGAGAGTTTTTAGGGGTGTTGAATTTTATCAAAAGCCTTTTTCTGCATCTATAAAGATAATCATGTGGTTTTTGTCATTGGTTCTGTTTATGTGATGGATTACGTTTATTGATTTGCATATGTTGAACCAGCCTTGCATCCCAAGGATAAAGCTGACTTGATTGTGGTGGATAAGCTATTTGATGTGCGCTGGATTCAGTTTGCCAGTATTTTATTGAGGATTTTTGCATGGATGTACATTAGGGATATTGGCCTGAAATTTTCTTTTTTTGTTATGTCTCTGCCAGGTTCTGATATCAAGATGATGCTGGCCTTATAAAATGAGTTAGGGAGGAGTCCGTCTTTTCTATTGTTTGGAATAGTTTCAGAAGGAATGGTCCCAGCTCCTCTTTATACCTCTGATAGAATTTGGCTGTGAATCTGTCTGGTCCTGGGCTTTTTTTGGTTTGTAAGCTATTAATGACTGCCTCAATTTGAGAAGTTATTATTGATCTATTCAGGGATTTGACTTCTTCCTGGTTTAGTCTTGGGAGAGTGTATGTGCCCATGAATTTATCTATTTCTTCTAAACTTTTTAGATTGTTTGCATAGAGGTGTTTATAGTATTATCTCATGGTAGTTTGTATTTATGTGGGATCAGTGGTGATATGTCCTTTATCATTTTTATTGTGTCTATTTGATTCTTCTCTCTCTTTTCTTCCTTGTTAGTCTATTCCTTGCAGTCTATTTTGATAACCGTCTCAAAAAACCAGCTCCTAGATTCATTACTTTTTTGAAGGGTTTTTTTTGTGTGTGTCTCTTTCTCCTTCAGTCCTGTTCTGATCTTAGTTATTTTTTGTCTTCTGCTAGCTTTTGAATTTGTTTGCTCTTGCTTGTCTAGTTCTTTTAATTGTGATGTTAGAGTGTCGATTTTAGATCTTTCCTGCTTTCTCCTGTGTGCATTTTAGTGCTATGAATTTCCCTCTAAACACTGCTTTAGCTGTGTCCCAGAGATTCTGGTTCTTTTTGTCTTTGTTTTCATCGGTTTCTAAGAACTTATTTATTTCTGCCTTAATTTCATTATTTACCCAGTAGTCATTCAAGAGCAGGTTGTTCAGGTTCCATGTATTTCTGCTGTTTTGAGTGAGTTTCTTAATCCTGAGTTATAATTTGATTGCTCTGTGATCTGGGAGACAGTTTGTTATGATTTCCATTCTTCTACATTTGCCAATGAGTGTTTTACTTCCAATTATGTGGTCAATTCTAGAATAAATGTGATGTGCTGCTGAGAAGAATGTATATTCTGTTGATTTGGGGTGGAGAGTTCTGTAGACGTCTATTGGGTCTGCTTGATCCAGAGCTGAGTTCAAGTACTGAATATCCTTGTTAATTTTTTGTCTCATTGATCAGTCTAATATTGACAGTAGGGTGTTAAAGTCTCCCACTATTTTTGTGTGGGAGTCTAAGTCTCTTTGTAGGTCTGTAAGAACTAGCTTTATGAATCTGGGTGCTCCTGTATTGGGTGCATATATATTTAGGATAGTTAGCTCTTCTTGTTGCATTGATCCCTTTACCATTATGTAATGATCTTCTTTGTTGCTTTTTATCTTTGTTGGTTTAAAGTCTGCTTTATCAGAAACTAAGATTTCAACTCTGCTTTGTCATTGTTTATTTATTTATTTATTTGTTTGCTTTCCATTTGCTTGGTAAATATTCTTCCATTCCTTTACTTTGAGCCTCTGTGTGTCTTTGCATGTGAGATTGGTCTCCTGAATACAGCACACTGATGGGTCTTGATTCTTTATCCAATTTGCCAGTCTGTGTCTTTTAATTGGGGCACTTAGCCCATTTACATTTAAGGTTAATATTATTATGTGTGAATTTGATCCTGTCATGATGCTAGCTTTATTTTGCCCGTTAGTTGATGCAGTCTTTTCATAGTGTCAATGGTCTTTACAATTTGGTATGTTTTTGCAGTGGTTGGTACCAGTTGTTCCTCTCCATATTTAGTGCTTCCTTCAGGGGCTCTTGTAAGGCAGGTCTGGTAGTAACAAAATCTCACAGCATTTGCCTGTCTGTGAGGATTTTATTTCTCCTTTGCCTATGAAGATTAGTTTGGCTGGATATGAAATTCTGTGTTGAAAATTCTTTTCTTTAAGAATGTTGAATATTGGCCCCCACTCTCTTCTGGCTTGTAGGGTTTCTGCTGAGAGATCCAATGTTGGTCTGATGGGTTTCCCTCTGTGGTAACCAGAACTTTCTCTCTGGCTGCACTTAACATTTTTTCTTCATTTCAACCTTGGTGAATCTGACAATTATGTGTCTTGGGGTTGCTCTTCTCAAGGAGGAGTATCTTTGTGGTGTTCTCCGTATTTCCTGAATTTGAATGTTAGCCTGTCTTGCTAGGCTGGGGAAGTTATCCTGGAGAATGTTTTCCAACTTGATTCCATTCTCCCCGTCACTTTCAGGAACACCAGTCAAACGTAGGTTTGGTCTTTTCACATAGTCCCATATTTCTTGGAAGCTTTCTTCATTCCTTTTCATTATTTTTCTCTAATCTTGTCTTTATTTCATTAAGTTGATCTTCAAACTCTGATATCCTTTCTGCCACTTGATTGATTCAGCTATTGATACTTGTGTATGCTTCACAAAGTTCTTGTGCTGTGTTTTTCAGCTCCATTAGGTCATTTATATTCTTCTCTAAACTGATTATTCTAGTTAGCAATTCCTCTAACCTTTTTTCAAGGTTCTTACCTTCCTTGCATTGGATTAGAACATGCTCCTTTAGCTCAGAGTTCTTTGTTATTACCCACCTTCTGAAGCCTACTTCTGTCAATTCATCACATTTATTCTCTGTCCAGTTTTGTTCCCTTGCTGACAAGGAGTTGTGATCCTTTGGAGGAGAAGAGGTGTTCTGGCTTTCAGAATTTCACCTTTTTGCACTGGTTTTTCCTCATCTTCATGGATTTATCTACCTTTGGTCTTTGATGTTGGTGACCTTTGGATGGGGTTTTGGTGTGGATGTCCTTTTTGTTGATGTTGATGTTATTTTTTTCTTTTGTTAGTTTTCCTTCTAACAGTCAGGCCCCTCTGCTGCAGGTCTGCTGGAGTTTGCTGGAGGTTCACTCCAGACCCTGTTTGCCTGTGTATCACCAGCAAAGGCTGCAGAACACCAAATATCACTGCCTGTGCCTTCCTCTGGAAGCTTCATCCCAGAGGGACATTGGCCAGATGCCAGCCAGATCTCTCCTGTATGAGGTGTCTGTTGACCCCTGCTGGGAGGTATCTCCTAGTCAGGAGGCATGGGAGACAGGGACCCACTTGAGGAGGCAGTCTGCCCCTTAGGAGAGCTCCAGCTCTGTGCTGGGAGATCTGCTGCTGTCTTCAGAGCCAGAGGCAGGGATGTTTAAGTCTGCAGAAACTGTGCCCACAGGCACCCCTTCCTCCAGATGCTCTGTCCCAGGGAGATGGGAGTTTTATCTATAAGCCCCTGACTGTTGCTGCTGCCTTTCTTTCAGAGATACCCTGCTCAGAGAGGAGGAATCTACAGAGGCAGTCTGGCTACAACTCCTTTGCCAAGCTGCAGTGGGTTCTGCCCAGTTTGAACTTCCTGGCAGCTTTGTTTCCACTGTGAGGGGAAAACTGTCTACTCAAGCCTCAGTAATGGCAGATGCCCCTTCCCCTACTAAATCTGAGCCTCCCAGTTCTACTTCAGACTGCTGTGCTGGCAGTAAGAATTTCAAGTCAGTGGATCTTAGCCTGCTTGGCTTCATGGGGTTGGGATCCGCTGAACTAGATCACTTGGCTCCCTAGCTTCAGCCCCCTTTCCCGGGGAGGGAACTGTTCTGTCTTGCTGGCATTCCAGGTGCCACTAGTGTATAAAAAAGACTCCTGCAGCTAGCTCAGTGTCTGCTCAAACGGCCACCCAGTTTTGTGCTTGAAACCCAGGGCCCTGGTGGTGTAGGCACGCGAAGGAATCTCCTGGTCTGTGGGTTGCGAAGACTGTGGGAAAAGCGTAGTATCTGGGCTGGAATGCACTGTTCTTCACAGCACAGTCCCTCACGGCTTCCCTCTGCTAAGGGAGGGAGTTCCCCAATCCCTTCTGCTTCCTGGGAGAGGTGACGCCCCACCCTGCTTTGGCTTACCCTCTGTGGGCTGTACCCCCTGTCTAACCAGTCCCAATGAGATGAGCTAGGTACCTCAGTTGGAAATGCAGAAATCACCCACCTTCTGCATTGATCTCACTGGGAGCTGCAGACTGGAGCCTTTCCTATTGCCATTTTGCCTGCCACCCTGAACAAAAATGTAAACTTTCAATCATTCTTTATGCCACACCCCCTGAACAGTGAGATTTCATAAATGCTGTGACTATCATTAAATAGTTTCAATTAAACAAAAAGTCTCAATTACAATATGCAGTGCCCTCATGCTCTCTTCTGACAACTCACTGACATAATACACCTTGACTGTGCTGAACACCAGGGCACTCTGTCACTCCAAAAGAACATAATTAGTTCCCTTTGCCATTACAGTCAGTTATACTGAGAAATATTCACACACAGATTGGAATCCAGAATTTGAAATAGACAGATATAGACTGGTGGTTTCAAGCTTTGCCAGCAACAGTTCAGGTCTGTAATGTGTTTTTGTTTTGTTATTGTTGTTGAATTACAATTTACATACCATAAAATTTACCCTGGTAAAGCATACAATTCAGTGGGTTTTAGTATATTATAAGGCTATGCAAGTATACTTAATATCTAACTCCAGAGTATTTTCATAACTCAAAAGCAAGCCTAGCATTAGCATTCTTTATACACTCTCCCTGTTCTTCAACCCCTAGAAACCACTAATCTACCTTCTGTTTCTATAGATATGTATATCCTGACATTTCATGTAAAAAAAAAAAAAAAAAATCATGTAGGCCAGGCACGGTGGCTCACACCTGTAATCCCAGCACTTTAGGAGGCCAAGGCGGACAGATTACCTGAGGTCAGGAGTTTGAGACCAGCCTGAATAACATGGTGAAACCCCATCTCTACTAAAAATACAAAAATTACCTGGGCATGGTGGCACGTGCCTGTAGTCCTAGCTACTCGGGAGGCTGAGGCAGAAGAATCGCTTGAACCCAGGAGGTGGAGGTTGCAGTGAGCCAAGGATCACACCACTGCACTCCAGCCTGGCAACAGAGCAAGACTCTGTCTCACAAAAAAAAATAATAAAAATACAAAAACTAGCCAGGTATGGTGGTGCATGTCTGTAGTCCCAGCTGCTTGGGAGGCTGAGGCAAGAGAATGGTTTGAACCTGGGAGTCGGAGGTTGCAGTGAACTGAGATCGCACCACTGGACTCAAACCTGGGTGACAGTGAGACTCCATCTCAAAAAAAAAAAAAAAAAATTTGATGCAATACTTAGTATTTTGTGTTTGGCTTTTTTCACTTAGCATACTGTTTTCAAGGTCCATCTATGTTAAAGCCTGTATCAGAACTTCATTTCTTTTTGTGGCTAATCAATATTCCATTGTATGGATAAATCACATTTTGTTTATCCATTCTTCAATTGATGGCAATTTGAAGTTCTTTGTACTTAATGTCTATTATTAATAATGCTGCCATGCACATACATGTATAAGTTTGTGTATTGATATAGGTTTTCAGTTAACCTGAGTATATACCTAGGACTGGAATTACTCGGTCGAATGGTAAATCTATGTTCAACTTTTTGAGACATTGCCAAACCATTTTTTAAAGCAGCTGTACTTCACATTCCCAACAGCAACAAAGAAGGATATCACTGTCCCCATAACCACACTAGTACTTTTTATTGCCCATCACTTTGACTATAGCCATCCTATTGGTATGAAGTAGTATTACATTGTGGTTTCATTTGCATTTCCCTAATGACAAATGATGCTGAGTATGTTTTCATGTGCTAATCAGCCACTGTGTATTTGCTTTTAAGAAATGTTTATTCTATTCAAATGCTTTGCTTATTTATTTTTATAAATGCTTTATTGATATATAATTCTCATACCATACAATTCATCCATTAAAACTAAAATTTAATGAGTTTAAGTATAGTTGTAAGATCATCCATATCAATTTTGGAATATTATCACGAACCCCAAAAGATACCCACGTGATTATCAGTTATTTTCAAGTATCCTGAAATACCAAACTCTAAGCAACCACCAACATACTTTTTTGCCTCTGGAGATTTTCCTATTCTGGACATCTAATATAAGTGAATTCATACAATAAGTGGTGATATTAGTCTGTTCTCACATTGCTATAAAGAAATATCCAAGATTGGTTAATTTATAAAGGAAAGAAGTTTAATTGGCTCATAGTTCTGAAGACTGTACAGTAAGCATGTCAGCATCAGCTGGGCTTCTGGGGAGGCCTCAGGAAACTTATAATCATGGCAGAATACAAAAAGGGAGCCAGTACTTCACATGGCTGGAGCAGGAGGAAGAGACAGAGGTGGGAGGTGCTACACACTTTTAAGCAATGAAATCTCATGAGAACCCACTCCCTATTGTGACACAATACCAAGAGAAATATCCAACCCCATAATCCCCCATAATCCAATCAGGATAATCTGACCAGGCCCTGTCTCCAACATTGGAGATTACAAGTAGACAGTGCCCCATGAATGCCCACACTCTAGACCTAAGCTTTGTGGCTACACTGAAGTCACCCATGTCTCAGACACCACAAGCATCACCATAGCAAACCAGTTCACACTCCAGGTCCTGGAGCCAAGGTCCCTCTGAGCATGTCTATGCTCTGGGCACCAAATCAGCCACCATAAAAAGCTAGGTCCCTGCCCGGTTCCCAGAACCATTACTCTGTGCACACCTATACTCCTGTTCTCAGTTCCCTGGATGCTTCACAAGCACTTGTATATCACACATTGTTACCAACACGGCAGGAGGGTGTCCTGCATACCAAGCACAAATGCCATTACTTCCCTGTACCCCCAAGCCACAGTCCCTCCATGTGTGCCTGTTTTTCAAGACTCAACTCTGACTAATCTACAAGCACCACTCATCAGTCATTAATGCTCACAAATTAGACCCAGTGCCAAGAGGAATGTCCTTAGCCACAGCTTCCAAAGTGGAAGGAAAAGAGATCAGGAAGACCTTAGTAGCAATTGCTACCAAAGACCCCCAAAACCTTGTCACCACTGCAAACATCCACAGTGTTGGCCACTGAGGATTCCTGTAATCTTTCTCAACACTGACCTCAGCTGACAGACCTGCACAGAGACTACACGGCTGTGTCCTCACTGGTGCCAGAACTTCTGCACCCTACTCAGCCAGTTCTCTCACATCCCCCTCTAGGGGAAATTCTTTCTATATCGAAACTAGCCTTTAAGCCTATAAAAGGTGACTGCTCCAAAAAATATGCAGATATCAACATAAAACAATAAGAAACATGAAAAGTCAAGGAGACATATTACCACCAAAAGAATACAATAATTTCCCACTAGTTAATCCCCCCAAAAAAATGGAGATACAAGAACTACCTAAAAAAAAATTAAAATGTCTGTTTTAAGGAAGTTCAGTGAACATTAAGAAAATACAGAGAAACAATTCAATACAATCAGGAAAATAATACATGAAACAAATTGACAAATTTAACAGAAATTGAATTTTTAAAAAAAACAAATTCTGGAACTGAAAGTGCAATAAATGAAATGAGAAATGCAATTGACAGTGTCAACCCCAAAACATATCAAACAGAAAGAAAACTCTGTGAACTGAACAGTAGGTTATTTGAAAATATATAGTCACAGGAGAAAAAGGCAAAGAGAATAAAAATAACTGAAGAAAGTTTATGGGATTTATGAGATAGCATCAAAAGAGAAATAATTGAGTTATAGCAGTTCAAGAAGAAGAGAGAGACAAAGGGACAGAAAGTTTACTTTAATAAATAATGCCATTACTTCCTTGTACCCCAGAGCCGTAGTCCCTCCATGTGTGCCTGTGTTTCAAGACTCAACTCTGACTAACCTATAAGCACCACTCATCAGTCATCAACGCTCACAAGTTAGACTCAGTGCCAAGAGGAATCCTTTCCAAATCTGGAGGGAAACTCTAAACATCCAGGTACAGGAAAGTCAGTGGTCTCCAATCAAATTCATTCTAAATAAGACCATATTAAGATATATTATAAGAAAACTATCAAAAATCAAAGACAAAGAGAGATCCTAAAATTATTGAGAAAAGAAGCTTATTACCCACAAAGGAGTAGTAAGACTAGCAGTGGATTTCTCAGCAGAAATGTTGTAAACCAAGAAAGAGTGGGATGACATATTTGAAGTGCTAAAGGAAAAGATGCCAAGAATATTTTACCCAGCATAGCTGTTCTTCAGAAATAAAGCTGTTCTTTCCCAAACAAAAGCTGAGGGAACTCATCATCACTAAACCTGTATGGAAAGAAACATTAAAGGCAGTTCTTCAAGCTGAAAGAAAAGGATGTTACTTAGTAACATGAAAACATATGAAATATAAAACCTCACTGGTAAAAGCAAGTCAAATTTAGTCAATTCAGAGTACTCTGTAATACCACAATAGTTGTATATAAATCACTTATACCTTTAGTATGAAGGTAAGAAAAAATTATTTAAAATAATAGACACAATAATTTTTTAAAGATACCCAGTATTAAAAGATGTAAACTGTGACATCAAAAATTTTAAATGCAGGAAAGAAAGAGAAGGTAGAGTAAAAGTGTAAAATTTTTGAATATGATTAAAGGTTGCTATCAGTTTAAAATAGGCCATTATGACTATAAGGTGCTTTATGTAGGCCTCATGGGAACCACAAAGCAAAAAGCTGTACTAGAGACACAAAAGACAAATGTAAAAAAAATTGAAGCATATCACCAGAGAAAATCAATATTTAATCACCAAAAGACAGCAAGAGAGGAAGAGAGAAAGAAAGTATCTACAAAACAACCAGAAACAATTAACAAAACGGCAGGAGTAAGTTTTTATTTATCAGTAATTACCTTGAATGTAAATAGATTACATTTTCTAATCCAAAGACAGAATGTCCAAATTGATTAATAAACAAGACCCAGCTATATGCTGCCTACAAGACACTCACTTCACCTTTAAGGACACAGACAGACCGAAAGGGAAGAAATGAAAAAGATATTCCATGCAAATAGAAGCCAAAAGAGAGTCGAAATAGCTACACTCAAATCAGATAAAATAGACTTAAAGATATAGGAAAGAAAAGCAAAATAGATAAATAAGATCACATTATATTAATAAGCTTCTGCACAGCAAAGGAAATAATCATCAACGTAAAGAGACAATCTTCAGAGTGAAAGAATACATTTGCAAACTAAGGATTAATAACCAGAATACATACGGAACTCAAAAATTGCAATGGCAAAATTTAAAAAAAGTCCTATTAAAAACTGGACAAAAGACCTGAACAGACATTTCTATATCAGAATTTCCATCTATACAATTAGCCAAATATTCTACTTAGGATGTTTTCTCAGCATCTATCAGGAAGAAGAAAAAGAGGGTGAGAAAAACTGAGTTTGGACAAGTTTAATTCCTATAAATTTTTTTTTAAATCAGGAATTCTGCAAAAGTTCATCTTACAGTGAAATCTTAAAACAAGAATGTGCAGGGGACATGTGAAGGCTTTAAATGAATTTTAATTTAATCTCTCTAGATTTTCATGGCTTTTGTGGGCAACACTGTTTTCTAAATGTCAGAGAATATGGGTTTCTATAAGCACTAGTACTAGGAAAAAAAACATATTAAATTTGTCTCTTAAGGTGAGTTTAGATGAGAACAAACAGGAAGCTTAAGGTCACAAATCATGTTTAGATAAACGACACACCACAGTAACTAATCTAGCCTTAATATGTATTAGACGGTAATGTCACCAGGTGCACACACTCAGTGAATGTAAACTGAGCATGCTTAGCACCTCAATTATCTTAGCATTTATTAATTTTAAAAGGTAATGTATGAATGCAGCTTACTTGTGCCACTTTTCCTCATTATTACACATTATTATTAACATGGTAAATATAACACTTAAGCATTGTCATTAGAAACAGCCTCTAAAGACAGATGCAGACAAAGTGAGTGATATACCAAAAACAGAGGTAGTGGAAGGACAGAGGTGAATAATGGGGAGTACCAAAAAAGAATGACTTCACAGGTGACAGAATTGAGATCACTATTCCATTGTTGGGGTGAAAAAAAATTTAGGTAAGTGAATACATGGAGTGGTTCAGTAATTTCTCCCTCAACCACGGCATTCAAGTTTTCTAACAAAGATATAGGAACTAATATGATTATAATCACGTAATTATGTTTTTCCTTTTTATACACATGAGAACAAGAAAAATCACCTTCCCTACCTTGGAAAAAAAACCCCGTACGATCACTTACGTTCTACTTAGTTTGAGGATTTAAGGTATTTTGTTAAAGATTATACGTTAGAGATATTGGAAATTTGTTTCTTTAAACAAACAAAAGAACACAGTATAAAACATCTGCGGCAGGGGAAAGTCAGAAAGCAGAGAGAGTCAGAGAGTAGCCTTAGGGCCTGGGTATGGGAACGATTCATAAAAGGTAAGTGGCCTGAGCAAAAGTGGGGAACACTGACTAAGAGGCCAGGATCACCCCAGATTGGAAAACACAGCCAGTAGTTTTCTTTAGCAGGGATGTGCTCAGAGCAACTAGTCTCTAAAAAAAATAAAGAAATGTTATGCAGATAATTAGCAACTTTAGATAATTAGTATTTAGGTTAAAAATCTGATGTCTTGAACCACAAAATATTGATTCAAATCCCTGCTCTACCAGATTAGCAGTGTGAACCTTAACCTCTCCATGCCTCAGTTTTCCTCATCT
Source organism: Chlorocebus sabaeus (assembly GCF_047675955.1). Classification (NCBI taxonomy): domain Eukaryota; kingdom Metazoa; phylum Chordata; class Mammalia; order Primates; family Cercopithecidae; genus Chlorocebus; species Chlorocebus sabaeus. The sequence goes on from NC_132915.1 coordinate 15,495,842, forward strand.
AGAAACAGGGATGATATTAATAGCGTCTTTCATAGGATTGTGGTGAGGAGTAAATGTGCATATGCTTAGCATATACTAAGTGCTGTTTACATGTTTGCTATCATTGCAATTATTTGACTCAAAAGATATGCAGACATTGGGGAAAAGAAAAATGGTTGAGGCAGATGAGGATATGTCAAAAAAAAGGAACTAAACAGAAGCAGGTTTTTAGAACAGTTTAACAGTTACATAGTGTTAAAAGCACACAATTGAAATTCTGAGTTTTTTGCTGCTTTCTTACTTGGGAATGATATTGCAGAGATTAAATTAAAGGTATATGAGTTGTAGGATCCCTAAACAAAATCTTAGTTCAGAAAGCTTATGTGAGCAGACTCTATGCCACATTTTAGATCACATCAAATGACATATACTAACAATGACATAATGACATATGAAGCAACTCAGTTGCCAAGTGGCTAAGAATATGGAGCCTAGAATCAACTGTCTAATTTGTATCCTGGTTCTGCCTCATTAACAAGGTAAAACTTCCTTTAGAAACAGGTGGGACTTGACAGGGATGTAGGAAACCAAAAAGAACATGCTCCTGCCCTTACTAAAATAAAACCAAAAAAATTGGATAATGTGAAAATTCATTATTTTTCTTGAACTTATTAGAAGGCTAAAACTTCAGGGCAACCAACAAACTGAAAATGTAAGGAAAGACAGGTGCTTTCAAGGAGATTCAGGACAGCAGCACTTGCTTACCTAAGAGAGACACAGCCAGACACTGGGAAGAATTCAACAAAAATTTTACCAAACTAATGAAGGCCAAGCGTGGGTTCATGAAAGAATATACACTCCCTTGGAAGTGAAAGATATAAGGATATTTTGTACATATTTATAGGCTCTTTCCCACAGACCTCACATGCGCACACACACAAACTGGAGAAAGTCTAGAAAAACAGTTCCTCTTGGTGCAGACTTGCAAAAGGGAAGAGTAGTCACCCAGATTATTTTCCCGTCTTTATTACAGAACCAAAGTTTTAAATTGTTGAAGAAAGTGCAATAAACACTGTCACCCTTAGGGCCCTGGTGTAAACCTATTTTAATGAGTGAAAACACACATACACATAACCTTCACCTATGCAGAAGGGACAGGAATATATATGCTGGGCCCAGGTCTACAGCTGGGAATGGGGCAGCAGCTCTAAGAAGACCAACCCTTGGACCCATGGACACAGCAGCTGCCTAAGACTGAGGCTTAACCACAGCAGATAAGGCCACTTTCACCCACCCCACCCCTCAGTCAGGCCAACAAGTATTAAATAGCAATTATCCCTCATACCTGGCTGGAAGAGAGGCAGGAATATGAAGAGATGACCTCTCTGACACAGAACGAAGGGGACACCTGAAGCTACAAATTGAGCAAATATTGAGAAAAACCTGTAGAAAATAAACTCCCACCCTAAACATAAAGTAATCCCAGAGAAATCTGTAGTCTGTAGTACACTGAGAGTAATTACAGCAACAATAAATCCCTACTCTAAAGGGAAGAAAATGTGTACGAGTACTCATTTTCAAGCAAAAACACTATTTACTTCAGTTTCTACTATCCTACACAAGATGTCTGATTTTCAACAAAAAAAAATTATAAGGATTACAGAAAAGCAAGAATTTTTTAAAAAGCACAATGTCAGAGACAAATTAACAGAATCAGATATAGATATGAAGAGAAATTAGAACTATCAGATAAGGAATTTAAAATAACTATAATTAATACATTAAAGGCTCTAATAGAAAAGGCAGATAACATGCAAAATCAGGTAGGTAATTTCAACAGAAAAGCAGAAACTATCAGAACAAATCTAATAGAAATGAAGGATAATAGAGATGAGGAACGCCAGTTTCATCAGTAGACTTAACACAAGAGGAAAAAATTAATATATTGGAAGCTGAGTCAATTGAAATTACCCAACTGAAATACAGAAAAATAAGAGGTGGGAAAAAAATCAGATAATTCAGTACTGTAGGACAATATATAAAAGTTTAATGTGAGTATAATTGGACTATCAAAAGGAGAAGAGAGAGAGAACAAAGCAAAAGAAATATTTGAAGAAATGACAGTAGAGAATTTTCCAAAGTAAAGACAGACACCAAACCACAGATCCACAAATCACAAAGAATACCAAGCAAGACTTTTGAAATTTGCTATTTTTTATTATTTTATTTATTTTTTGAAACAGGGTCTCATTCTGTCACCCAAGCTGAAGTGCAGTGGCATGATCATGGCTCACTGTCACTTCAAACCACTGGGCTCAAGCACATCAGTTAATTGGAGATAATAAAATTGTTTGTTCTCCAGATCAGATTTTTAAATTTTACACAAAACGCAATAGTGCCTGAAAGACAGTAACTACTTAATAACTGCTATTATGCAAGAGTACAGCTTCACTACTCAAGGAGTGTCAGCAGAGTTTAATCCTGAAGGTTTGACACAATCAGGAACAGGTATCTACTGGTAAATTAAGACCAGTGTCTGGAAGCTCTTGCTTGCCTGGCCATAACAGCAATAAGGCTACTGGCAGGCACAACTAAGATACTTTTTTGGGGGTTCTTAGAAACACTTTGGCAAAAGAACTCTGCAACTTGCTGAATTTTCTCCATTGGTGGCAGCTTGCTGTTAGTAAGAAAGTGGAATTCATGTTACTAAGATTCCAAACACAATATGGGGGTCACAGGGGAACTAAATGCTTATACTAAGCACTGTGTTATACTCTTCACAGATTTTATTTTATATCTTTCCAGATGCAATTCTTTAGCAAAGTAGGTATTATTTCCACTTTATAAATAAGAATCCGACTGGTTAAGTGACTTCCCCAATGACAAACAGCTAATAAGTAGTAGTGTCAAGTTTTTGGACCCAGATTTGCCTAAATCCAAAGCTCAAATTCTCTCCCAGACATAGATCTGTATCTCTGTTATTTACTGTTATGAGTGCTAAAATTCACTTAATTCCTGGAATTATCTTAAGCTATATAGGATCACTACTTCACTTGACTTAAGTGACGTGATCGTCTTCATATTCGCATTCTTAAAAAAAAACTTCTAAGTAACAGAGAAGGTCTTATTCACCACTCCCAACATTTACTGAGGTTCTATTATCCCCTCGTCACTGTATTAGGAACTTTATACAGGCTAATTATCTCATTTAGCCTAGCCAAATACCTTTCAAAGAAGAAAGCAGTAAATACATCCTACAAGTTAAAAAATTAAGGAGTATGGCAGACACTCTTAGTGCCCTTTGAATATCCCCTCAGCTCTTACATTCTTGCAGACTGACTTGGATTGCTTTCAGCTGTAAGAACCTGTGACTCTGCCAGAGAGCAGCCTCAGTCATTGAGTAATAAACATGATGCAATGAATACTCATTGAGTAACGAACATGATGAACAAATACCTTATCTCCCCTGCCCCTGCAATTGGGAGAGGTAGGCTAAGTATAACACTAAAGGGTGATTGGCTGCGTGCAGTGGTTCATGCCTGTAATCCCAGCATTTTGGGAGGCCGAGGCGGGCAGATCGCAAAGTCAGGAGTTCGAGACCAGCGTGACCAACATAGTGAAATTCCGTCTCTACTAAAAATACAAAAATTAGCCAGGCGTGGTGGCATGCACCTGTAATTCCAGCTACTCGGGAGGCTGAGGCAGGAAAATCACTTGACCCCGGGAGGCGAGGTTGCAGTGAGCCAAGATTGCGCCAGTGCACTCTAGCCTGGGCGACATAGCGAGACTCCGTCTCCAAAAACAAACCAAAAAAAAAAGAGTGATCTCCATCGTCTCCATTGTCTCCATAGTTCCCCATCACACAGTGGTAACCTGATTGCTAATGCATTCTGGATAGGCTTCCTTGCCTTCTCTGTCTCACTTCCCCACTCTTTGTGAACAATTTCTAGGATTACCTCGGAATAAATTACCTCCACTAAAATCTGTGTGACAGGGTCAGCTTCTGGAGGAACTCAAACTAAGTCAAATCACAGTAAATGCTGAGCAAATTTTAAACTGGAAAACAGTTTTCAACTGGCTCCATATTATAATCATCTGCAAAAGTATTGATGTCCGGGCTCCATCAACAAAGACTTTTACTAAGTGGTGTTCGGTGGGGTCAGATATCCACATACTTAGAAAGTGCCCTAGCTATTCTACTGTGTAGCCAGGGTTGAGAACCTCTGCTACAAAGTGATTTTCCACTGTCTTATTCATCCTTTTTATCTGAAGCTTCTAGATTTCTACATATATGTGCTATACATGGTATATAATATATGGTACATAAATGTACTCTTTAAATATCTGCTGAATAAAAGTAATCCATTCAAGTACTGCTACTCTGGGGAACACCACTTACGGTGGTTTTAAAAGTATATCCACGCTGGGTGCGGTGGCTCACGCTTGTAATCCCAGCACTTTGGGAGGCCGAGGCAGGTGGATCATGAGGTCCAGAGTTCGAGACCAGCCTGGACAACACGGTGAAACCCTGTCTCTACTAAAAATACAAAAATTAGCTGGGTGTGGTGGCAGGTACCTGTAATTCCAGCTACTCGGGAGGCTGAGGCAGGAGAATCCCTTGAACCTGGCAGGCGGAAGTTGCAGTGAGCCAAGATCATGCCACTGCACTCTAGCCCTGGTGACAAAGCTAGACTCCATCTCAAAAAAGAAAAAAAAAAACAACAACAGTATATCCACACATTCTCTGATACTTCTACCTTCAAGAAGTGGAGCTTAACTCTCCTCCCCTTTAATATGAACTGGACTTAGTAACTCATTCTATTTTAATGAATAGAACATGGCAGAAGTAATGGTATGTCACTTCTGAGATTAGGTTACAAACAATTGCAGCTTCTATCTTCAGTGCCTCCTGTGCGAGCTCTCTGCCTCTCTCAGGTCACTCACTGGAGAGGGAGTCATGTCATGGGCAGCCCAGTGAGCCATGTGAGTGAGCTTGGAAGTCGATCACTCAACCCCAGTCAAATCTTGAGAGAATGCTGCTCTTGCCGAAGGACTGACTGCAGCATCATGGCAGACCCTAGGTCAGAACCACCCAGGTAAAGAGCCAGATTCTGGACCATCAGAAATGGTGCAAGATAATAAAAGTCTGTTGTCTTAAGTTGCTAATTTTGGAGTAATTTGCTATGCAGGAATAGATAATGAAGATACGGCCCTTCATTAGAATATCCCCAGCCAACATTCATTGGGTCATGTAAATTAGATGGCAATCCAGGTTCAATCTGGGAACAAGATGACTGACACAATCACAATCCACAAATCTCTCCAGGAAAAAAAAAAAACAGGTAAGACTAAAGTAGATATTTGCTATTTGTAGAAACAACACACCAGAGAAAACTTTACATAAATGAACTTACCTGACATATTGCATTTCTCATCCCCAGGAGAGTCCATACCGCAACCTCAACATGTTAACCCAATTCCATTTTGGCTGTAGTTCTGATTTTACCACGACAAAGAGAATCTCTGTGGGCCACTGTGTTCTTACCACAGCCTATTCGGTGAAGGAAATTCTGTTGCTACTCTTTAAGACCACATGGTAAATAGAGGACTGGCTTATGATTTAAAGCTTAGTGAAAAGTGAAAGACTTCTTTGAAGTGAGAATGTTTTTAAAGATTTACATTGCTTGTTTATTTTGGTGGTAAACCTTCTTTCTACACAGGGGTAAATAGCCTAAAACATCATCTTAGATCAGGTATACTAGAAGCAGATCCTGCAACCGTAGTTGATTCATTAAGGAAGTGCTCCCAGGAGAAGCCAATAAGGGAGTGGGAAAAGTAGAATAGAGAAGCAGCAGCCAAGCAAAAACGGAGTTACAGACCAAGCCCCACATTCAGCCTCATCTTGGGGACAAAACTTGCCCTTGTGGACAATTCCAGCCTCCCAAGTAGCTGGAATTACAGGTGTCCACCACCACACCCAGCTAATTTTTGTATTTTTAGTAGAGACGGGGTTTCACTATATTGTCCAGGCTGGTCTCGAACTCCGGACCTCATAATCACCTGCCTCGGCCCCCAAAGTACTGGGATTATCCTAGAACCAGCCCAAAGGTAATCATCTGGACTAAACTGAAGATGGAAGAAGTTACTAACAAAGCCTGGAAAAGCTGAAGGATGTGTGGACAGAGTGATTCAAAGGGATCAGAAAGGGGCCCCAAGAGAGTTTTCTACAGAAGCTAACTTCAGACACCAGCAATATCAATCTGTTTTTATAGAATTGCCAGGAATTAGCAAATAAAAAACACAGATGCCTACTTAAATTTGAATTTCAGATCAATAATGAAGAATTTTTTAGTTTAAGTATGTGCCAGGCATCCTGTATTTTTTTAATTTTTTTCCTAAATGAAAGAGACTTCAGTAGTTAGGAAAATCAGGTTTGTCTCTTAGGTCACCAGGTATCATATATTAACTATGAATCAGTTTGAAAGTATACTCTTGTTATGTTTGTAAAATCTCAAAAAATCAGGATTAAAACCAAAGAAGGATTCAAATATTCCACTCGTTTATTCATTCTCCTATCCATGCCATAAATATTTACTGAGTGCTAACTACAAGACAGTGCTGTGTGCTGGAAATATAACAGTGAGAAAAGTCAGACTCTATGTCTGTCCTAATGGAGCTAATGCTTTTCAAATATTCATAGATATTTAAATTTCCATAGATATCTGGCATCCTGTAAACATATCCTGGATCTAAAACAAACACTCCTTATGTGACCAACATTATTTTTCTTAAAATTCTTATTTGCATTCATTTGGAAGTAATAGGTAGAAGGGAATATCACTATTCACGTATTCAACTCATTTGATTCTATGTCTCATTTGATTCTCATTTGACATGTATGACTTAATCTAATTTTACCAATTAAAGAAATAACAGAAGTTAATTCCCAGATGTGTGCCAGGCAGAACTCTCTAAGTATAATTTGTTTGTTTTTTGGAAAAGGCTCATCAGGAGCAAGCCACAAGTGTATTATATTTTAATAAAACAATAAATAACTTGTTCAGAGTATGAGAGTCTTGTCAAAAACAGTATTCTACTAAAATAGTTAACAAAATATCAGAAGTGTTTTCAAAATGTTGTACACTGTGATTTTTAAATCATGAATAATCTACACCACTACCACCACCATTGCAGTGGCTTTTTAAGCTATTCTTCTGACGTCCCTGAGTGTACTATTATTTTTTTTAGTTAGAATCAATAGCACACATTTCCTCAGAGATAGCAGACTTTTGTTATGTTGCCAATTCAAGTCCTCAATTCCCTAATTTCATTCAAAAGTACAATATTGTTTAATCTCCTGTTGTAGTAGATGCTGCATCCACTATAGGCCTATTTAGCAATAACTGGGAACAACATTATTTTTAAGAAGCTTTGCAAACAAAGCACAAAATATAGATGAATCTTACTGTGTTCTCTGTTTTAATTAATCTGTAAATTGCTTCAATGTGACACTTAACTTCTTTTCCAAAACTTAAAAGAAAAAAAAAGAACAGAGAAATAAAACAAACTGAATCAAATTTAGCAGAAGAATAGTCACAGATAGGTACATAAGAAAACCTAATGGAGATTTTTAAAGTTTAGTCCTCTAATTTCTGTATGGTATTTCTAAACCTCATTTTGTCCTTCAGAATATTTAAGGAGAAAAAGTTTGGTAAAGAACAAATGTCACCACAAAGAATTGGCGGTGCTCCAGTGGAATATAGATTGCAGATACTGACTGAAGCTTAGCGAAGGTTTTCTATATATTTGTGAAAGTACAGGCAAAACTAAAAATGTCAGTCAGTTTCCTGATTGCTGACCTAATACCCTTAAGAAGCACACCAGTTCCTCTGTGTCCTATCCACTTGCTCCTCAGCAGCAAGACAAGAGAATTCTATGGTCCCTGGCTGGTGACAGAGATTCTCTCCTTGACCAAATGCTACTTGGGCGCCTCTGAACTGTCTTCTCACTAGGCCCTGACTTTGATGTTGGGGCTTCCATGTTCCTCTCTGAATTGTCTAATTTCAGCAAGAATCCCAGACTTTTTGGGTTAGCCAAAGTCCTCTCCCTCTCAATACGAATCACCCTCCATAACTGATCGGGTTCCTCACATTCTTGTGTGCTCCAGGTGATATCTCATCACCCTAGCTTGTCTTCAGCCAGAGTCTTGTTAAGTGAGATTAGCCAGAATTCTCCCTTACTTCTGATGTTTCCTCTTAGTAGTTTTCCATCCACTGGCTCCTATCTAGCTCCTTGGCTATAAATTCCCACTTTTCCTTGTTCATTCCGAGTTGAACCCAATCTCTCTCCCACACTGCAAAACCCTACTGGCAAAGGTCCCTACACCTATTGTGATGGTCCTGAATAGTTGGCCTTACCATTCTTTAACAAGTGTTATGAATAATTTTTTAACATTGGCTACAGTTTAATGGGAGCCATCACTATGAAGCGGCCCAAAGAAATTCTCTTCTTGTGAAGATAAAATGAGTATCTTTAAGCAATCAGCAAACAGTTCTAAGGTATTTATCCAGGAAATTGCATGATATCCCTAAGTATAGTCCAGCAGATACTAGTATCAAGGACTCTAAAAGGTATTATCTGGAAAAAAAAAAAAATCCTAAGGTCAAATGTTTGAGACACCTGAAAAAAAATTAGAAGACTATTCCTCCCACTGAATAAGGGTCTTTTCACATCCTAATAAGTACTGTGAACCTCCAAGGGTAGAGTAGCTATGCAGTTTTCTAATTTTTCCTTAAGCCCCGTGTTCTTTTTCCATATAGCATCTTAAGGTCACCACTACTGTTCAGAGAAGACTTACCTCTGTGTTCTCCCATGAACCCACCAAGGAAATTTAAATTTTAAGCAAAGGGTCAAGGCCCTGAACCAAGGGAGTGAAATGCTGAAGGTAAGATTTCACTAAGTAGACAAACAACAGATGCGGAAGATCTTGAGGAGTTATTTAGACTTCACCGGGCTTCTGGAGACACAACCACACCAAAAAGTAGGAACGGCAATGCTGGTACATTCAGAGAAAAACAGTATTTCTTAGTCTGAGCCTTCAGATGTAAAAGCTGCTTTTCAGAGTTTCCTTTTATCTTCAAATTATACTTTTTCAAATTGTAAGGAACCACCTTTAATTTATTTTCTCCTAGGACTGAGACTTAATCTTCTAGGAACAAAAGGGAAAAGCTGTTAAACTATCATATGCAAATATACTCTTTAGAAAAGAGACCAGCTATTCTGCTACAACAGCCACATGGTAATACTCAAAATTTGCAAAGTGTTCTTTGCATCTAAAGTGCATGCAAATGAATATTCCCTTGAGGTCAAGCCAATCCATTTCCTTATCCCAAAAATGTCCTATGAAACAGGTCATTTCATTTTAAATGTTGAGTATAATATCTTATTACTCACACACTCCATAGTACAAATTTGCTACATGGAATATTCATTTCCAAAGAGTAAGTTGTTTCTTACACAGTCAACAGTAGCACCATTAAGAATGTAAAAATCTGTTTTTTAAAAAAATCAGATATATTCAGTACTTCAGTACTGACTGGAAGGAGAAATATCCTCTCAGCTAGTATGTGTTCTGTTTTCTCCTTTCTTTCTTTGTGTTTATTATTAATCTGTCAGTCTCTGTGGGTTTTTTGTTATTGAAGAGGGGAGGAAAGAGTGCTGTCAGTTTCAAAACAGTCTGCTACTGACACACTAGAAGGAGATTTAATTATTCTGGCATAAAAAGCTAGGAAAGCAAAATAAACACATTTAATACAGACAGACTCTCAGCTACCCTAATTGCTTATGTGCTATAAGGGCTTTCAAATAATAAGTCCTTAAATAATAAATTGATATGGGAAAGAATAATGATACCCAGGTGTGAAACCTTAATCTGAAGGCTGGGCTGCATACTCAATGGCATAATTGCCTCTATTACCACATTCTGGCCTAACATAAGGGTTTGAGTCATGGAAACTGGATAAAAATGAAAGACAAACTATGTTCAAATCAGAGGATCATACAATAGAGACCAGGTATCTAAATAACTACTTGAAATGTAAAGGCGAGCTTCAGTTTTATATGAGACATTCCCTTTAGACATGTGCCGCACTCAGTCAAAACCACAAAAGCATGGGTTATGAAACTACTCCATTAAGGACTTGTGTTCTTAGTCAAAAACCCTCATGTAAGAAACTTCTTTTATTTCCAAATAATACCTCAGCCTACTACACTATAACTAAATTCTGTTATTTAAAAAGACCGTCCTCTGTACTATACCGAGGTCTCTCATTGCAGGCTGGGAGGTTTGCTCAGTACAGGCTTCCTAACACACCCATTTGTGTTTATCTTCTATTTTGTGTATTCATAAAGTAACTTATCTAAATGGCTAAAATCTGACCTATAATCAATGGTATTTCTGGAGTTCACATTTCTTAACTCCAAAATAAGACACTATTTGAAAAAAAGAAAGATTCAATTCAGTGCCAACATCTTTTAGATATGTTCTCTTGATTTTTCTTTTTATTATAAGAATCTAAAAATAGGATATTTCACCAGTCCACAATTCTGAAATCCAAACAGATCCGAAAATTGAAAGTTTTTCATAATTCAGTTGGCAGTAAAATCTGATTATTCCTACATTTCACTGAAGATGTATTAATGTATTTTATTAAGTAATATTACAAAGCAAACCTTCTGCTAATATTATAAAATATATGGTGTTTGCTGATGAAGACTCTTCTTGACAAAACTTTATTTGGCCTCCTCTGAACCCTCTTCTCAAGTAGGCCCTGGCCTTTGGGATTCAGTGCTCCTTTTAGCATCACCCTTTTAGCAAGAGTCTTGCTAAATCAGTTTAGCAAGAATCCCCCATCCTTGATACCACGTTACTCTCAGTATTTATCAAATTCCTCATTCCCACCCTTGGTATCTGATCACCCTGGCCTGCCTACAGCAAGAATCCTGTAAAGTCAGTTCAGCCAGAATCTCCCCTTACCCCTGATGTTTCTTCTTAGGAGTTTCCCATTCACTAACCTTCACCTTGCTCCTTGGTTATAAATTCCCACTTGTCTATGCAGTATTTGGAATTAAGCTCAGTTCTAGACTGAGGATTCTCTTCTCATATTGCAATAGTTCCTGAATAAAGTCTGTTTTTACCACTTTACTGCTTGGCTCTGGTTCCCTTTAACAGTGTACCAAATTACCTTTCTAAAACTCTGAAAAGTTCTTTATTCCAGCATAACACTGGCCTAAGGATTTCAGAAAAGAGATTGTAACCCTGCTCATATATATTCACTGAATTGCAATGTGACTTACATGTCAACATACACAAATAATTGGAAACTATGGCAACTCATGCATTACAAGCAAGACTGCTAGAGTAAACGGGAGAGTACCCTGATCCTCCTCGCAGGATGTGCAACAGGGGTGTGCTCACCTGTTAGGTCGCCCCATTGCTCAAACCCCTTGCAGGAGGGGAAGCATGCAGACAGGCAGGTGCAGAGGCCGGAGTGAGTGCTTTTGGGCTCCGGCCCTGCTGTAGGGTCTAGGAGTGAGTGCCTGCAACCCCATTGTTATGAAGCTTTTTCAGCTTTGCCATCCACAGACAGCTTGAGTGTTAACCAGCTCAACAGACCCTCTGCTTTTTCACAAGGGCAGAGGGCCAGTGTGACAGATTTCTGTATCCCAAGTTCTTGCCCAGTGTCCCAGAAAATTCGGGTCACACACGGGCTTGAAGGATGAATGTGAGATTTTACTGAGTGGTGGAGGTGGCATTCGACAGGATGAATGGGGAGCTGGAGGTGGGGGATGGAGTGGGGAGGTGATCTTCCCCTGGAGCTGGGCCACCCATTGACCCGACTCCTCTCCAACTGCCCCTAGTTGGACTCCTTTTGGCATTCAGATGTTCCTCCTTGATGTAGTTTGGCTCTGTGTCCCCACCCAAATCTCATCTTGAATTGTACTCCCATAATTCCTATGTGTTGTGGGACCTTGTGAAAGATAATTGAATCATGGGGGCAATTTCTCCCATACTGTTCTTGTGGTAGTGAATAAGTATCATGAGATCTGACAGTTTGATAAGGGGAAACCTGTTTCACTTGGCTCTTATTCTCTTTGCTGGCTGCCATCCATATAAGACATGACCTGCTCCTCCTTGCCTTCCACCATGATTGTGAGGCTTCCCCAGCCACGTGGAGCTGTAAGTCTAATTAAACCTCTTTATTTTGTAAATTGCCCAGTCTTGGGTATGTCTTTATCAGCAGCATGAAAATGGACTAATACATTCCTCTTCTCTCTTTCTCTGTGATGCTGTTCCACTGTCTGTCTGCTGCTCTAGCTTGCAGGTCTGTTTCTGGAGCCTGGGGTTCACCGTGTATATGGGTGCAGCATAGGAGGTGTGGTGGGCCAAATGCAATGTTTTGGGCATGAACAGGAATGCCTGTCCTCATTTAGGGCCATGAGGTCAGTCTTCAGGCTTGAGGGTGGGGCCTTTGTCAGGGAATCCCTCTTCTACCCAGTATTTCCCTGTCTCCTGTTCATCACAGCTACAACCAACTCCTGTGTTGCATATCATTTGATCTGCATCTCATAGCTTGGGCAGCTCTGATTCACTGATGGATCATTTAGATTAAGCTGGTTACTCCATGACAAGGTAACAGAAACATGAGCTTAACATTCTTTCATCATTCAACTGGTATTGTAACTGTCTAAGGGGTTCTTGCTGTCTGCTGCATAAAAACAGACTACGGTATTGTAGAAGAGAAAGAGTTTAATAGATATGAGGCCACCTGGCCACGCCATGTGGGAGACAGAGTTTGTCCTCAAATCATCTTGTCCAAAGCTTGTAGGTTAGGAGTTTTTCAAAGACAATTTGGGGGTGGTGTGCAGGTCACTAGGTAATGAGTACTTGCTACTGATTGGTTGGGATGGAGATGAAATCATAGAGGATCACAGCTGTCCTCCTGTGGGCTGAATTGCCTCTGGGTGGGGCTACAAGTGTGGGGTTGGTGGGTGTCAGACATGCAAAAAATACCTAAAAAGATCTCAGAGAAGGCCAATCTTAGGTTCTACAATAGTAATGTTATTTGCAGGAGTAATTGGAGAAGTTGCATATCTTATAATTTCTGAATAATGGCCAATAATCGTTTATGTCTGTGCCGTAGCAGCACTCAGGCTCCTCCCTTTCTCATAAGCCTGAAGGCGTCCCATTAGCTTTACAAAAGCAGTTGAGTTTGGGGCAAGGTTATGATAATTTAAACTATAGGCTAAATGTCTTCCAAAGTTAGCTCAGCCCAATAGCCCAGGAATAATTAAGAAAATGGCAAAATGGGTAACAGGTTAGCTCAGATCTCTTTCACTGACATCATTTTCCACTGATATAATTTTTGCAAAGATGGTTTCAGCACATTTAAGAAAAACTTTTTAAAGCCTTTTATTAATTCCATTTTGGGTATTTTCAATATTCAGATTCTGAGATAAATAATCCTCCACTAGGTATATAGGTTTATTTGTATTGAACATATCTAAACACAAGAAATATAAGACCGTTATTTAGGGTGTGAGCCTAGAAGCAGAATTTTTATTTTGACCTTACATTTATCTAATAGTGTTATTGCAGGTAGCTAGACAGGCATGAGCAAGATAAGGGATAGCCCCCACCCCACCAGGAATATCAGGCAACCAACAGGTAATGGTCGGACAGTTGTCACACTGTCACTCAAAAATAATAATCGATCACAGCTAGTGCCAGGGAAAGGGAAAGGCAGTCTCCCAATAGACAGAAAAAAACCTGAGACTGGTAATCAGCAGCTTCCCAAAATATCTTAGGAGTTGGGCAAGTGGGCTCAAACATGTGCACTAAGAGGCAAAATGGTGGAGTTTAACTAACATAGGACTTTCCAGGAACATTTGACTGGTAAGAGAAGGACACCTCAACTGAGCATTTGTACAACTCCAGTGAACACACTGCACACGTGGACAGTCCACCCCAAGGGAAGAATCACTGAGGACAAGGGATGCGAGACCCCGGAAATACATCAACGTATAAAACCCCAACCCAAAGGTCCAACGGAGCACTCGATCTCTCAAATTGCCAGCCTAGTGCTCTTCCAAGTATACTTTACTTCCTCTTGTTCTTGCTTTAAGCTTTTTAATAAACTTTCACTCGTGCTCTACAACTTGCCTCCATCTCTCACTCTGCCTTAGGCCCCTCAGTCGAATTCTTTCTTCTGAAGAGGCAAGAACTGAGGTTGCTGCAGACCCATATGAATTCACTGCTGCTAACAGTAGTCAGATTTTTTTTTTTTACTTTAAACATGTATTACTCTTATAATTAAAAAATAATTGCTTGTACAGTTGTGTATGGCATAATGATGCTTGGGTCAATAATCAATCAAATATATGATGGTAGTCCCATAAGATATAATACTGTATTTTTACTATATCTTTTCTATGTTTGGATATGTTACCACAAATACTTACAATTGTGTTACAATTGCCTCCAGTATTCAGTACAATAACATGCTGTACAGGCTTGCAGCCTAGGAGTAACAGGCTACAGCATGATATTCTAGGTATATAGTAGGCTGTACCATCTAGATTTGTATAAGTGCACTCTAGGATGTTCACACAATGATGAAATCACCTAACACCACATTTGTCAGATGTAACCCCAATTTTAAGTGACACCTTAGAATATTTTACAGTTTAAATTTTAAAATTTAAATGCTACCATACTGAACTTCATGGTACAGACACAGATATTCTGCTCAGTCATCCTATGGAGGGCTTTTTCAAATATGTCTGATTACTGCTGAACCTTTCTTTTCCATTTCTCTCATTCTCACAACACTTGAAGTTCCTCTTACATGAAACCTGTGTGATTTGTTCCCTGAAGAGCATGCAACAGACACTCTCCAGAGCCACAAACAGAAAAAAGTGTCCTTCCCCACATCATTCAAATACTGTTTCAATATAACCGACATCAAGATAAAGTGAATAAACGCTCCAATAGAGTAGCATCAGAGACTTCTATCTTTGATGGCCAAGACAAAGTCACTGCACATTTTCAGGGCCATTTCAGAATAAGTTAAGGTGAAATGTAACAACTACAGATATCTTACCCTCTTCCATAATCCAGAGTGCATCTTCGGCTGAGAATTATCTACATGAGGTACGCCAGTGTTTCATGGAGTGATATATAAGCATATGAGAAGAGTTTCCTTCCTTTCCCAGCCTCAGCTCCAAAAGTAAAACCACAAAAATTCTCTACATGAATTTACGTCAGTCTGGCCTGGACAGTATGGGCTAATGTTCTATACCTAGAACAAATTGTATCTGTATTTTTGACAGAAATATATAGCAAACATATTGACATTTTGTTACATGTTTCCATTTGTATTAGTCTGTTCTCATGCTGCTAATAAAGACATACTCCAGACTGGGTAATTTATAAAGAAAAGAGGTTTAGAGGACTCACAGTTCCACTTGGCTGTGGAGGCCTTACAATCATGGCGGAAGATGTAGGAAGAGCAAAGGGACATCTTACATGGCGGCAGGCAAGAGAGCATGTGCAGGGGAACTCCACTTTATAAAACCATCAGATCTCGTGTGACTTATTCACTATCACGAGAATAGCACAGGAAAGACTCGCCCCCATGATTCAATTACCTCCCCCTGGGTCCCTCTCATGACACGTGGGAATTATGGGAGCTACAATTAAACATGAGATTTGGGTGAGGACACAGCCAAATCATATAATTCCACCTCTGGCCCTTCGCAAATCTCATGTCCCTACATTTCAAAACACAATCATGCCTTCCCAACAGTCCCCCAAAGTCTTAACTTATTTCAGCATTAACTCAAAAGACCACAGTCCAAAGTCTCATCTGAGACAAGGCAAGTCCCTTCTGCCTATGAGCCTGTAAAATGAAAAGCAAGTTAGTTGTTATTTCCTAGATACAGTGGGAGTACAGGCATTGGATAAACACACCTATTCAGCCTTCTATGCCCAACATGAGCTTTACCCTTTTCACCTCTCTGGCCTCATCTTCTGCCATTCTCTTTTCAGTACATTCCACTACAGTTCAAATCAGTGTCTTTACTACTCCTCAAACATACCAAAGCACATTCTGACATCAGGGCCTTCACACTTGCTATTTCTTCTGCCTGGAATTCTTGTCTTCCAGATACTGGCATAGCTCATTCTCTCTCCTTACTCAAGTCTCAGCTTAAATTCCACTTTACTGGAAAGACCTTTCTTATCCATCTTACCCAAAATAAAAGTCAAATTCAGTAACATCATACAACTACTAAATCAAGCTCAGTCAAAGGCCACCTCTGTGATTACCCTCCAGCATCTCCATTACTCTCCATACCCTTATCCTTATCTACTTTTCTTCCTAAAATGTATGAATTCATAATACTATACTACATATTAATTTGTATACCTATTCATTGTATCTCTCCCTACCACCACTGTTCAGAATGCAAACTCCTTGAAGTCAGGAGATCATGATTTGTTTTGTTCATTGCTATAATACCAACACCTAGAAGAGTATCTTCTTGATAAACATTTTAATGAAGGGATTAATGAATGCACAATTAAGATATTTATCTCCAGATTGCTGGAAAATGTAAAACCCCAAGAGATCAAAGCAGTAGACTATCCTAACACTCAACGTAAGTTTAAAAAAAAGCAGGAGTCATAATGCTTGCACAATTTGGACAAAAATACACTTTAATTTACTAGACATTTAAGAAATACAAAAAGCAATACAAGATGAAATTTGGACTGAGATTTAGGAAACTTAGGTGAACTTCCTGACTAGGATTCAAACATGTTTTATGACCCTGTAAAAAGGGAGCCTCAGAGAAATCCCCTTTTCATATAAAACCTGAGGTCTCACTCCTCCCATAAAATGATTTTCTTTTTTAAAGAATACACATGGAATTAATAGATAATGGCTATTGTTCTTAAACAAAGTATGCCAAGATCTCTGTGTCCCTTCCAAGAGAAAACCTACATGTAACGCCTACAAATCCCCCCATCAAATGGCGCTTCATTGCCTTACAAATCTTACTTGCTTGCTTTATATGCTTTATAAAAGATTATGAGAAATTTTTCCATCAGTGTCCCAAATAAACTGAAAAAAAAGGAGTAAGAGGTGGGTAGAAAAGGAGTACAGAAGAGGAGGAGGAAAGGAGAAAGAGGAGGAGGAGGAGAGAGAAAAACAAAAGGAGAATAAACAGGAGGAATGGAAGGAGTAGGAGGAGGAGAAGAAAAACAAAGATAACTGATAATCACAGGTGGAAATATTACTCTCCAAAACCAACCTAAGCCATTATATGGTGACCCTGTAGAGTTGGAAGGTAAGCCAAGAACAGAACTCCTTGCTATCTGCCCCACTGCCAAGTGAGCTCACTCTACACTAGCTCTGGGGTTCTGAGATAGTTCCTTTGGGTGAAGAACCCCACTTTCAGGTAGAGAGAGGATGCCTAACAGTACAATGGTAGGTATTAACAGGCTCAATCTCATAACGTCCTACAGCTGAAAGGTCATTGCCATCAAATAAGCACAGGATGATCTTCTTCAGAGAAAAGAAAGAGACCCGTACAGGCAGAACAAAGTTTATAAAACTTAGCTTTCCCATCTTTCAGAAAGAAGAAAAATACGAAGGGGAGTGTGCCCTAATTGCTTCCAACTCTAAAATTGTATTTTTCTGATTATTTAAATTATATTTTATCAATTCTTATCTATAACTGGTATTCTAGAGTATTATTTCTTAAGTTATAATTTGTGGAATGCTGTATATAGCAGGTTTTAGTAGGTTTTCTTCATAAAATAGCATTCCATGGTAAAAATAAGTTCAGGAAACATTGGGACAACTGTGGTTTAACATGTTTATTTCTGGCAGGACTTCTCCTTACTACTATGCTAATGAACATTATGAATCTCCAAATGGAGAACTCTTCACAGTACATAGTGCTTGCAAATTTTATCAAGCACTTCTATTTTAAAATGCTCCCATAACTGATTAAAGATAGTGAATACATAATAAGTGCTTATCTTTTCCTTCCTGAAAGTCATTTAAATTATTGCAAAAGAAAAACATGAGGTTAAACCCTCAACAGTAAACAAAATTGATAGGCCAATAGTGAATAAGAGTTCTCAACAAAGTTGTGGAATAATCAAAGAGGTTCCAGGAATAGGGAAAGAGGCTAGGAGAAGCTACATGCTGGACAATGTACGAAGAGTGATCCAGTGGAGAATACTGTCCATCGATCCAAAAGAACCAGAAAGAGGCTTGGGACTCAGCAATATATATACTGTGTGGTCAGGGAGGGGTAAGCGAGCACAGAAGTGAGATACAAAGATTAAATAGAAGATTAATTGGAAGTCTGTATATGAAATTGTCAACAGCTCCATCCTGCCCATTCCCACAATACAGAATAAATGTGAGTTCAACATCAAAAAGTCGTAGGCCTTCTCTAAAGATATCAGATGACAGCAGAAGAGACCTCCACATTCAGTCACAAGGAGGATTCCCAATGCATCAGTCTTCTGCCAGACCATTCACTCCAAAGAGAATATAGATATTCTCACCAATGTATTCAAATCTGCTGATAATCTTTTACCGTCTCACTCTTAACTATGAACTGATAATCATGGACGCGTAGACATATAAGGAAAGCTCTTACAGAGAAAGAGAGAGATGAAGCAGAAACAGACAACTTAGAAATTAAAGATAGTTCAGGTTTTTTTTAAGAAGTTGAATCTGCATCCTTGGAGAGATTTGAAAAACCACATTAGGAAAAGATGATTAGTAGTTGATGAAAAAGAAACAGTCATGGAAGAAGAAAGAAAGAATGCTTTAAAATAACGAATATAACTGCTAAAGAATAGTAAAAATAAATCACTAAGAATAGATCAAAAGGACTACAAAAAATTAAGAGAAAATATAAACGAGTAAGAGTTTGTAGTCCAAGAGTCTAAAATTTAAATGGTAGGAGTCACAGAATAAGAGTATAGAGAAAATGAATGAGAATATCAGTAAGTACTCAGTCAAAATACGTTTCCGGAATTTAAGGACTCAACTCTTCAATCAAGCCCAGCACGGCAAAAGATATCAATTTCATCACATCACCATGAAATTTCCAAACATTAAAAATAATGGAAAAGCTTTAAAGGTTCTAGAGAGAAAATACAACCTACAAGGGAATAAAAATCAGACTTCTCATCTAAAACACGTGGTGCAATAACTTTCTATTTTCAAGGAAGAATTGTTTAAAGACTAAAATCTACCACCAGCCAAATTACCATGCAATGAGATGATAGTAAAGTAATCATCTCACAGGTTTGAGAAAACTTATCTCTTGGACAATACTTTGCTTTCCTGGAAATTTCAGACCCTTTACTCTCAGATTCCAAAACACAAGGTTTTCAGAATTCTTTTTTTTTTTTTTTAATTTGGAGAAAGTTCTGGATGTCAATCTAATGTTTCCGTTTGTGTTGCATATTTTATTCCCTCAGTATAATGTTCTATTCACTCTTCCATGTGCCCATCAATCCATTTATCCACCAATACACACTGTGTGCTATATGCTAGGCATTGCACTAGTTGCTGTGAGGAACAGATAATTAAGGCATACTGCCTGCCTCAGGAGAACTTGCTGTCTGATGAGAGTGAAAGACATAGAAACACATAATTACAATCTCCTTGAGATAAGTGCCGTGGGAGATCAGATGGAGTGACACACAGTACAGTGGGAGTATCAGTTCTATTACATAAAAATCTTCTCATATTCTCCTTAATCTATCTTAATTTCCTTAATTTACAGTCATTTACTCATTTTAAGTTGTTACACCCCAGGTACTTATAGCGCTCTTTCTTCTTTTATTTTCGTGATCAAGTCTAGTGCTTCCCAAAAATGGTATTTGGAGTGCAGGGACACACTACGACTATTCTACTTTATAATAGATTCATTATGCTGATCAATAAATGCTAGGTTCAACATCTTTTAAAATCAGAAGCCCATTGGTATTATCATAATAAAATTGCTCCTAAGAGACTTATGAGAAATACAGCATCTAAATTTTTGACCTTGTGCGATGCTTCCCTTCAAATAATCATGTGTGTAAAACATGGTTTAAAACATATTTTACACTAAAATACAGTTTTAAGAGACAAACGTATATAATAGTTTCAAGATTGGCAACTAGTGCTGGTAATTTTTTTTTTGTTAAATTAATTATGCCTATTTTTACTACTATCATGCTGGCTATCAGATATCTTTCTGTTAGATATCAAATTTCCAGAGCGCCATATTCTACCCAGAGGTGTTTCTTTGCTCTGTTTGTGAACCAGAAAGGAAAACAAAGAGCAGTAAAATTATTTTCAAGAGATTAATCATAATGTCAAGAATAAAGCTGAAATTTGATTATTGACTTAGAATTCCGTCCACTAGATCATACCCTTACTAATCATCTATTTTTCTTCACTGTGAATATCTGTCAGGCTGAGGTCACACAGTAACTGGGAAACTTGCTACTCCCTGCTATCTTTTAGCCTTGAATTAGGCCTGTCCAACCCTTGGGACTTTCATAAGGGAAATAAATATTTTGTGAGGGCAAGAAGGGCAGCTTTTAGAAATAAATTCTATTTTTTTCCTTATTATTTATAGCACTGAATGGTACTTAATTTAAAGCTTAGAAGCAATACTTTTGAAATCAGATCCAAAAGCACAATTTCACGTGCAATAAAGTGATTTCAAATAAAATGTCAGAGCTTAAACTTGATTTAACCATTCACAGTCATGGAATAGGATAATCCAGTAGCCTGGTGTACCATGGGTTGGGATGAGAGAAGATGCTGGTATTGGAGGTCTGGAAGCAATGTGGTATACTTGAATGGGAATGCTGGAATGCAGTAAATATATTGTACTTTGAGTTTTTACACAAAATTAAGGCTGTTGTAATGATTTTATTTGTATTAAGCAAAAAAATAAAATAAAATAAAATAATTTTATTATTTTATTTTTTGCTTATTACAAATAAAATATAAAATAAAATAAAATAAAATAAAATAAAATAAACCCACAAAGGTAAAATGTAAGTTTTCTAAAATGATTTAAACATCAAAGAGCAGTATTTCTCAGTCTACTGCTGGAGTTCTGGTCTATTGTATCAGAATTACTTAAGTGATTTGTTAAAAGTACAGATTCTTGGGCCTCCCAGCTAGCAATTAGAATCTCTGAGAAAAAAAGGTCTAAAAACTTGCATTTATTTATTCCTAATGAATTTCTTTGTACACTAAAGTTTAAGAATAATGGGAAAAAACAAAAGCTGAAGCATAGAAATTGACAGGCAAGGAAAGAAATTGGCAGGCAACTGAATAAAAACATTACACACAAAAAAAGTCTCCTGACAGGCCAACAGCCTATCTGCAATTAGGAGATTGTAAACATCCATTAAGAAGGAACCTAATGTCCACAGAAACAAAAGTAAGCAAATAGATCATTAGGGATGATGAGGGAAATGAAGAGTTAAATGGGTGAAGCTGACAGTGGCAAGCAGTGGGTAGAATGAATGAACACTACAGAACCTCCTATGAAAAAAGGTGGATTGAGATGTCTGAGGATATTTCTGTAAGCCACTGTACAATACTTTTCTTGGCAGTAAAAATATTTCTGAGATGTCAACATCGTCTCAAAACCTCAGGTCCCTAACCACGGAAAGCCACCACTACTCAAGGAAGTGGCCTGAATAATTAAAACAAAAATCTCCCTCTCATCTTCAATACAACAAGTGTGGCCCTAGCACTATTTTCTGGCTCAAATGGACATCAAGACAGCAAGGCAAGCATTCTACTGTCCTCTCTGCTATTTTCTGCTGAATCTGGTTACCACCTTTTCTCTGTAGGTGCAAAGCTTAAAATTACTCAAGCAAATAAAAGAGCTTATAGTCAAATTAGTACAGCAACTAAAAAAATAGGGCAGCCTGTACAAACACATATTTTATAAGGCTTTCTACATTCAAGTCTACAGAAGAATAAAAAGGGAAAGTAGATTTTTAAATTGTGTTGTGGTGGAAAAGGGGGTTATTTAAAATTTTCAACTAGACAGCAGGAAGATAAAAACAAACTTGAGCCCTGAAAAATTTCAAGGGGACAGGTAAAATCTCTAAGCATTTCAGATTTATTAAAATATGCTTTTTGTGGTAGTTGCCCCTTATCCACAGAGGATATGTTCCAAGAAACCTAGTGGATGCCTGAAATGGCAGATAGTACTGAATCCTTTCTATAATATGTTCTTTCCTATACATACATACCTATGATAAAGTTTAATAATAAATAAGGCACTGTCCAAGATTAACAAAAATAACGGATAATAAAGTAGGACAATTATAAAAACATGTCAGCATCACTACTCTTGCACTTTGAGGCCATTATGAAGAAAAATAAAGGTGACTTGAACACAAGCACTGTGATACCATAGTGGCCACTTTGATAACACAGATGTCTAATAAGTGTGTAACAGGCAGGGAGGGTCTTCAGCACAGATACACCGGACAAAAGGGTGATTCACATCCTGGGCAGGATGGAGCAGGATGGAAGGAGATTTCATCACACTACTCAGAACAGCATGCAATTTAAAACTTAGAAATTGTTTATTTCTGAAATTTTCCATTTAATATTTTCAGACCACAGTGGACTGCTGGTAACTGCAACCAGAGGAAGCAAAACCATGAATAAGGGGGGAAGACTGTATTCCTAGTTGGTTTATAAACAATGTCCCAAGTTTGCTTCAAAAATGAAATGCAACCCTCTTGGAGATCTCCAATGGGCCAGGAATCAGTATCTCCATTCTAGGCTCACAGTAAGCATTACTAATCAATAGTAACTTCTTCACACTGAGCACAATGGCACCTCCAAAACTTGCTCAACAGACACATGAAATAACTTTTGCAAGTCTGGCTAGAATGTTGCCACTTCTCCAGCTTTTCTTTCAACGGAGCCCATATTTCTATATAAACTGGACAAAAGCTTTGAAACTTGAGCACTGGGTCCCATGAATCAAAGACTCCAACTTTCTTTTAGCACCTGTCAGGATGCTACAGTTCTGCTGCCCTGACAGGTGCTCCTGACTCTACTGTGAGTACTTACAGAAAAGCTGACTTCTTTCCCTCTCCGCTGTGATGCTTCTTTCTGCAGAGAGCACTCACTTCCCTCAAGTTTGGCAAACAGCTCACACCTACTTAATTTGTGTAGCCTCCAATATTTTCCCCTGTTCTGCAGATAATACAACACAGTCCTTGTGTTGCTATAGTCAAGATCATTTTATTTTGTTTCAGGGCATGGAAAGAGACTTCATTTTCCTTCTGAAAGTACTTAAATAAGATTTCTTTGTAATATTTCACAAGTTAGATTTGAGTATCTAGAAACTTAAGTCACATGAGCATGTGTGCTCCAACAGTCTTTATCCCCAAAACATGAGGCAATGAAGTAATTCCACCATACTTTCCATCACTAGAGTAAAGCTCTGCACAATTGTAAAAATTTCAGCTTTCAGCTGGGTTCCAGGTGAGGTTACAGTCTAACTTCAGGACAACCTGTATCAATCAACAATATGAACATCTGAGAATTGCAAATACCTAGTAGTATACAACCGGGTGAAACATGATGTAGGAATTTCCAGTATGGAAAAGTGCACGGATCAGGCGTAGTTTGTGAAGCCATATAACAAATTGCAGATAACAGTTTATTATGGGCATCCATGCAGGCTTTTGGAAGACATTAAATATCAGAAGACAGTATCCATACTCTAGCAATCATTACTGCAGGAGGCATGTTACAGATCTTTTGATATTTAGAATATGTGAGATTTAGAAATATGAATTAATCTGCTAAAAGTTACACAGAGAAGAAAGCTCCAGTTTCCAGGCTTTAGGCCAGTTCTTTCTCCACTAGCCAACAGTCCCAACAATCCACCAGTTTGTTGTTGTTGTTTGTTTGTTTTAGAGACAGTCTCGCTCTGTCACCCAAGCTGAAGCAC
This sequence comes from Chlorocebus sabaeus, assembly GCF_047675955.1. NCBI lineage: Eukaryota > Metazoa > Chordata > Mammalia > Primates > Cercopithecidae > Chlorocebus > Chlorocebus sabaeus. The sequence goes on from NC_132915.1 coordinate 15,519,911, forward strand.
AGGGGCACAATCACAGCTCACTGCAGCCTTGAGCTCCTGGGCTCAAGCGATCCTCCTGCTTCAGCCTCTCAAGTAGCTGGGTCTACAGGTGCACACCACTGTGCCAGGTTAATTTTTTTTTTTTTTTTGGAGAGACAACGTCTCACTGTTTTGCCTGGGTTAATTCATCAGTACTGAGCTAAGAATGGCTCATATTTGTTCAGTGTTCTACAGGTATTTTTGTTTTTAAAAAGAGTTATTTCCAAATGAATCGTCCTTTCTTCCTTCTATTGCCTCCATGTCCTGGGCTCCCTCTTCATTCATATCATGTATAATTATAGTAACATTTTATTAAAGTATCCATGTTTGATTCTGAAGAACAAATTAGTCATTTAATGAACAAAAATAAATAGCACTTATTATTTAGATTTTAATGACAATTTAGAGGTAATAAAGCAGAAGAGTTTGGAATCCATAAATGATACTGACTAAGCCAGTGATGCCTCCTTTTTGGCATCTCCCTATATGGTTGCAAAACACTAATTTCTAGGAGGTTTTGTAAATAGCTCTCAACGGAAGAACTGGTGCTGCATATATTTTTCTTTGGTATTTCAGAACATTATACTCAACCCTCTGTAATCCTATGCGAATGTGACCATATTTTACTCGTTATGTGCTTTCCTCAATCTCTTTTTTAGTTCCTACTGACAGTGGGAAGTTGCCTCTGGAATATGCATAGTTTGTCCTATTTTGTTTCTTTCTGAAAATACATATCCACTATTATAATTTTTAAAACAATAATAGACTTCTAATCTCAGTTCAGAGATGTAAAAAGGTAAGAAGAGCAACACTGTCAACATTTCAATGAAAAAAATAGAGAAACAGTCAATTCATTATTTTTTTTTTGAATCTATTAGAATACTAATGTCACACTGGAACCAACCAGCCCAGAATCAAGGGAGAAAGAGGTACATATAGGGAGACGCAAGAAATGAACAATAACCTACCTGGGTAAGACACAAACACCAGTAACAAGGGTTCAGGTAGAGAGAGAGGCAAATTCCTGGAAGCCAATAGTAAACTGATGGGAGGGTAAAGCCCAAAGTGGCAGAAAATACAGGGGATATTTTTCCCTTACAAGTCTAACTGAACATTTGCAGAAGCAACTGGGAGTCCTGAAAAAGTCCTCCTTCTGGTGCAGAACTGAGGAAGGAGAACAGCAATCACTGGAGCAAGGGCAAGAAATTTATCCAGACCCCTCTCTCCCATCTTACCTATGGGGAGTGGAGGGGAGGAAAGCTTTAATCTGTAGGGAAAAGAGCGAAAATGCCATCACACTTAGGACATTTGTTAAAGCCCACTGCCGCTGGGGAGAAGAAAACAAGAAATAAACCTGGACCCCTAAGGGAAGAGCAGGAATATGTGCAGAGTTCAGAATATCACTGGGGGTAGGGCAGGATAACTGATAAGGTCACACTGCCAAGATACAGGGACACATTGACTGCCTAAGACTGAGATGTGAACAAAACAATGGAGAACCCCCTTCCCCCTTAGCCCCCACTACCTGGCTAAACAGCACTGAGTCACAAGCAGCATGCAAGAGACAGACCTCTCTGAAGCACAGAACCAAGGGAAAACTTGAGGCTGAGGATAGAGCAATCGTTGAAAAAAAACTTCCTCTCTCAAACCAACTCCTACCCTATACACAAGGTATCGCTAAACAAATATAAAGCTCATGTTACACTCAGAGTCATCATTGCAACAGCAAACCTCAATCCCAGTCCCACTCCCAATTAGATTATCTCAAACCCTGGTACTAAAGGCTTAGTTGAAGGAAATTGGCCATTTCCAAGTATAAAAATTAATTACCTCAGTCTCTAATGTTCTACACTAGATGTTAAGTTTTCAACAACAATAACAACAATAATATAAAGTGTATGAAAAGCAAGAAAAAACACACTCCCAAAAGACAAGTTACCACCACAACTGGAGTGAGATTAAATGTCTGACATGCAATTTAAAATAACTATGATTAATATGGTTTGTTTCGGTTTTTGTTTTTTGAGACAGAGTGTCACTCTGTCACCCAGACTGGAGTGCAGTGGAGCCATCTCAGCTCACTGCAACCTCCACCTACCAGGTTCAAGTGATTCTCCTGCCTCAGCCCCCCAAATTGCAGGGATTACAGGCACACACCACCATGCCCAGCTAATTTTTGTAATTTTAGAAGAGACAGAGTTTCATCATGTTAGACAAGCTGGTCTTGAATTCCTGACCTCAGATGATCCGCCTGCCTCAGCCTCCCAAAGTGCTGGGATTACAGGCATGAGCCACCATGCCCGGCCAATTAATATGTTAAAGGCTCTAATGGAATATGTGGACAATATGTAATATCACATGGGCAATTTTAGCACCTAGATGGAAAGTATAGAAAGAATCAAATGGAACTCAATAGCATAGTAACAGAGAAGAAGAATGCCTTCAACAGGCTCATAAGTAGAGTAGGCACAGGCAAGAAAAGAACCAGTGAACTAGAAAATGGGTCAAAAATTTCCAAATTAAAACAGAAAGAAAGAAAAAAAGAATAGAATATTCAAGAGATATGTGACAATGTCAAATGACTGGAATCCCAGAAGGAGAAGACAATGAATAGGACAGAGGAAATAATTGAAAAAATAATAACCAAGAATTTTTCAAGATTAATGATAGATGCCAAACCACAGATACAAAAAAAAATACAGAAAAGAAAATAAAAGACACACCATAGGCAAATCATATTTAAATTCCTAAAAGCAAAACACCAAGAAAAATCTTTGAAGGCATCCAAAGAAAATAGACACATTACTTTAGAAAGAAAAACGATTTTAAAGACAGATTTTTCTTCAAAAATTATTCAAACTCAAAGATAAAAGAGTAATACCTCTAAAATACTGAGAGATGAAAATGTCAAAACAAAATACAATCCCCAGCAAAAATGAATTTCAAAAATAAATAAATAAAAATCTAAAAATGTTCATAGGCACACCAAAACTATAGAAATTTATTGCCAACTGACCTACCCTTTAAAAAAAAAATTAAAGAAAAAACAAATGTGTGTGTGTGGTCCCAGCTACTCAGGAGACTGAGGTGGAAAGACAGCTTAAGCCCAGGACTTCAAGGCTGCTGTGAGCTACGATGGTGCCACTGCACTGAAGCCTGGGCAACAGAGCAAGACCTTGCCCCTGAAAAAAAAAAGAAAGAAAGAAAGAGGAATGATACAACACAAAAATGTGTGAGTGTGCGTGTGTGTGTGTGTGTATATATATGTATGTATTTACATATACACATACATGTATACACATACACATATATGTGTATATATACACATACATGTATACACATACATATACATATATGTGTGTATATACACATATATACACATACATATACATATATGTGTGTATATACACATACATATATGTGTGTATACACATACACAAGCATATACATATATGTATATATACATATATGTGTATATATACATAAACATACATATACACACATGCATGTGTATGTATACATATACATATAGACATACACATACATATAACATATATGTGTATATATACACACACACATACACATACCTATATATATACATATACATATACAAAGAAATAAAGAATACTTGAAATAAATGCAAGTAAAATTCATTTTTTTCTGTTTTAATTGTTATGAAACGTAAATGTGAAAATCAAAAACTTGGTAGCAATGAATTGTTTGTTTAAAGCATTTGTAGAAGTAAAACGTACCATAACTACCACAAAGGATGGGAAGGAGAGGTTGGGTCTATGCTGTTTTAAGGTCTTTATAGCATACATGAAATGGCATTAAAAATATTCCTAGGTAGATTCTAATAATTAGAAATATATATTGTAAATTCTAATTGCTAAAAAAATTCAATACAGGACATAAAATAGAATCCTAAAAAATGTGTATTTAACATAAGAGAAGGAGTAAAAAAGAAAAAAAGAAACAAACAACAGATGGAACAAATAGAAAGCACTTTGAAGATAGTAGATTTTAATCCAACTATATTGATAATCACATTAAATGTGAATAGTCTAAACACAGCAACTAAAAGAGATTGTCATATTAGAGTTCAAAGCTACACTCATCTGTATGCTGTCTATAAGTAATCCACTTTAAATATAAAGATATAGATAAAGTAAAAGGATAAAAAAAATATATAACGCAAACATTAGCTAAAAGAAAGCTGTAGAATAGCTACAATAATAACAGACAAAGTAGACATCAGAACAGGAAATATAGTCAAGAATAAAGAAAGACATTATATAATAACAAAGAGATCAATTATCCAACAAGACATAATCCTAAATTGTAAACACATAACAACAGATCTTCAAAATACATGAAACAAAACACAATGGAACTAAAAGGTGAAATGAACAAATCCATCATTACAATTGGCGATTTCAGCATTCCTGTCAGTAACTGATAGAATAAGGTGGCAGAAAATCAGGAAGGATATAGATGACCAAGTTAACCTAATTGATATTTATAGAACATGACATCAAGCAAAAGCACAACACTTTTTTCAAGTACACAAGGAAACTGACAGAGATAAACCATATTTTGAACCATAAAGTAGACCTCACCAAACGAAAAACAAACATAAATTACATAAAGTATGTTATACCATAATTGAATTAATCTAGAAGTCAATAACAAAAAGACACTTGGAAAACTCCAAACGTTTGGAAAGTAAATGATACACTTATAGATCAAAAATATATATTACTAAATTTGGATCAAAAAGGAACTATCAAAGCAACTTTAAAAAATATTTTGAAATGAATCAAAATGAGAGTATAACATGTCAAAATTTGTGAGATACAGCTAAAATAGTACTTAGAGGAAAATTTACAACATCAATTTTTTTTTTTTTTTTTTTTTTTTTTTTGACACAGAGTCTTACTCTGTCACCAGATTGGAGTGCAACAGTGAGATCTCAGCTCACGGCAACCTCCGCCTCCTGGGTTCAAGCAATTCTCCTCCCTCAGCCTCCTGAGTAGCTGTGACTACAGGTGCATGCCACCACGTCCAGCTAATTTTTTGTAATTTTAGTAGAGATGGGGTTACATCATGTTGGCCAGGATGGTCTCAATCTCTTGACCTCGTGATCTGCCCACCTCGGCCTCCCAACAATAGATTTTTATATTTAAAATGTTTCAAATTAGTAATCAAAAGTTCCACTTTAACTATAGAAAGAAGAGTAAAATAAATCCAAAACCTGTAGAAGAGAATTAATTATACCGATAAGAGCAGAAATTAATAAAATCAAAAATAAAGACCATCAATCCAATAAATTCACTCAAAATTATATGGATACCTGAATAGTTCTACATCTATTAAATAAGTTGTATTAACAGCTAAAAATTGTGTTCAAAATATAATTTAAAAAAGAAAACTCCAGGCCCACATGATTTCACGAGTGAATTCTCCAAATATTTAAGGAAGAAATAATACTAGAAAGGACAGTACACTTCCCAACTCATTAATAAAGCAAGCGTTACATTAATAACAAACCAAAGACATTAAAAGAGAAGAAAGCCACAGACAAATATCCTTCATGAACAAAGGTGCAGACATACTAAAAAAAATTAGCAAATAAAACTCAGTAATTTGGCGGGGCACGGTGGCTCATACCTGCAATCCCAGCACTTTGGGAGGCTGAGGCGGGCAGATCACGAGGTCAGGAGATTGAGACCATCCTGGCTAACATGGTGAAACCCCGTCTCTCCAAAAAAAAAAAAAAACCAAAAACAAAAAAACAAAAAATTCAGCTGAATGTGATGGCGGGCGCCTGTAGTCCCAGCTACTTGGGAGGCTGAGGCAGGAGAATGGCGTGAACCCGGGAGGCGGAGCTTGCAGTGAGCCGAGATCGCGCCACTGCACTCTAGCCTGGGAGACAGAGACTCCGTCTCAAAAAAAAAAAAAATCTTAGCAATCTATAAATGGGATAATATTAAATGAATGTAAATGAATGAGAAGGCAAGCCACAGAAGAAAATATTTGCAAAAGACACATCTGATAAAGGGCGTTATCCAAAATGTATATTAAAAAAAAACACATAAGACAGTCCACAGTAAGGAAATGGACAACCAGAATAAAAACTGAGCAAAAGACATGAACAGACATCTCACCAAAAAAGATACACAGGTGGCAAATAGGCATATAAGAGGATGCTAAATATCTTATGTCACTGGAGAATTGCAAATTAAAACACCAATGAGATATCACTACATACCTTGGAACGGTCAAAATTCAAAACACTAACACCAAATGCTAGCAAGAATGCAGAGCAATAAGAACTCTCATTCACTGCTAGTAGGAATGCAAAATGGTATAGTCACTTTGGGAAAGAGTTTGACACTCGGTTACAAAACTAAACATATTCTTACCATACAATTCAGCAATTGCACTCCTTGGTATTTACTCAAATCAGTTAATAACTAAGTCCACACAAAAACCTGCACATAGAGGTTTTTAACAGTTTTATTCATAATTGCCACAAGTTGGAAGCAACCTATTCAACTTCAATTGGTGCATGGACAAATAAACTATGGTACATCCAGACAATGAAATATTATTGTCTAAAAAGAAATTAGAAATTATTCTTTTTAGAAATTATTTATAAAAAGAAATAACACCATGAAAAGACATGGTGAAATCTTAAATGCATATTACTAAGTGAAAGAAGCCAGTCTGAAAAGGCTAGATACTATACGATTCCAACTATATGACATTCTCAAAAAGGCAAAAGTATGGAGACAATAAAAAGGTAAGTGGTTGTCAGGGGTTAGAATAGAGGGAGGGATGAATAGACAGAGCACAGAATATTTTTTTAGGGCAGTGAAACTATTCTGTATTATACGATAGTGGTGGATATATGTCACTGTACATTTTGTCAAAGTCCACAGAATGAACAACACGAATTTGAACTAAAGCCTTTGGATGATAATGATGTGTCAGTTTAAGTTCATTGATTGTAACAAACGGACCACTCAGGTGCTGGATATTGATAGTAGAGGAGACTGGTTGGGGGGCTATGGTATATGGGAATTCTCTGTACTTTCCACTTAATTTTGCTGTGAACCTAAAACTGCACTAAAAAATAAAGTCTATTTTATACATCACAACGAACTGGGATTTATCTCATGAATGGAAGGCACCCCAGTGGAAATAAGCACACCTACTTCTTAGACCTTAAGGTTGGTCTCTAACCTTATTCTTCACTAAAAACAATCAGGGTTCTTTGGGAAGTGACTGATTCCAAGGCTGGGGTAAATACAAGATTATCCTAGAACATCTTGTTACATGAGAAAATAGAAAAGTGCTCAAAAGCAAAACAAAAAATGATTGGAACATGACAGAAGGACAGAGGAGTCAGTTGAAAGATCACTCATTAGTCAATTCTGGGAAAATTGGAGGGCCAAACTGAGTTCAATAATGAATTCTAATCAGGGGGAAAAAAAGAGACTATGCAAATTAATTAAGGGAGAAGGGGCAGCTCTTGATTATAGTAGAATGCCAAGTGTAACAGCTAAATGTTGAGTGAGTGTTGAAGACAGAAGGTCATCCTTTTGCAACTATCATACTAAAGATTATTTCAGGCAAGAATGGTCAAAGAAAGCCAAACTGAGGGGAAAACTTTAATGAGCAACAGGATTGTATGGCCTTATACTATCTCCCGACAGAAAGCTTATTAATTGCAAAGGAGAAGGTGGAAACTATTAACATATAGTAGAAAAAATGGATAACCCTTTGATGAATAATTAAAATTAACATAAGGACATCACGTGTTTGCAGATGCAATATCTTGAAAAGGGCATGTCAGTTACATAGTATTAAGTGCAAGGAGTACAGATTCCTTTTTTTGTTTGTTTTGTTTTTTTGAGACAGAGTCTCACTCTGTCGCCCAGGCTGGAGTGCGGTGGTGCCATCTCGGCTCACTGCAATCTCCGCCTCCCGGGTTCACGCCATTCTCCTGCCTCAGCCTCCCAAGTAGCTGGGACTACAGGTGCCCACCACCACACCTGGCTAAATTTTTTGTATTTTTAGTAGAGATGGGGTTTCACCATGTTAGCCAGGATGGTCTCCATCTCCCGACCTCATGATCCACCCGCCTTGTCCTCCCAAAGCGCTGGGATTACAGGCATGCGCCACCGCAACCGGCCCAAGGAGTAGATTCTAAACCTAATCCTAAGGAAACATCAGACAAATCGATAAGAAGGAATTTTCTATTTTAAAATGTGTGGATAGGGATAGACGAGGAACAAAGAAAGGCCAAGGTAATATTCCTGTGTAAAGCTAACTAAAAAGGCATGGCAACTCAATGTAATACCTGGTCCTACACTTGAATACTGGAGGAAAACAAACACTAGGAAAAGTCATTGTTAGGCCAATTGCTAAAACTGAAATACAGATAATAGATTAAAGTACTGTATCAATGTCAAATTTACTGAAGTTGATAATATAATGGCAATGTAAGAGAATTTCCCTGTTTTTCAGAAAATATACACTGAAATATTTAGGGACAAAGTGCCATAATGTAGGCAATTTACTCTCAAAATGATTCAGATAAAAAATATATACCCTTCCATACACACACACACACACACACACACAGAGAGAGAGAGAGAAAGAGAAAGACAAAGAAACAAAGTGGGACACAGAAAGAAGAAGGAGATGACAGAGCCCAAATCATAAATCAGATAGGGAAGAATGTTATCAAATATGTGAATCTAGGCAAGGGTATAATGTACCAGTCTTATTCTTGCAACTTTTCTGTGAGTTTGAAATTATTTCCAAATAAAAAGTTTTTTTAATGACACATATATGTAAATGGTGACACAGAAGTTCTGAAAAACAAATTATGTGAAAAAAGCAAGATACTATAAAATCTGTGTGATATAATTCCATTGTGCAAATTTTAAAAACATTAAAATCAGAAAAAGATTGAGAGAGAAAGATAGATGAGGGTGTGCAAAATTTTAAAACTTCTCTGGAAAGATATTGAAAACAGACTGTTAACTATAATTATTTGTTCAGTATTGGAAGAGGAGCCTGAAGTGGTAGGAAAAAAAAGACTCTTTTTGGTTTTTTTCATTTTATACCTCTTTTACTCCTTAAATGTTTTACTTTGTGAATTTATTTTTGATAAGTTAAAAATGAAAGATACCTGATGAGGATGCATTTCCTTTTATTATACATGATAAATGTCAGAGTGAAAACAAATAATAACATATTATAATTTGGTTTGAACATTAAATTTCCTCCAGTATGCAGAATGTGTGTTTTTATATACTATTAGCCAAAGTATATTTAAGATGTTAAAGGTCTGGCCCTGGGGGGAAAAAAAAAAACTCCTCTTATTTTCTTTTAAAGGAAAAACTTAAAATTATGATGGCTCTGCTAGTCCAAAATATTTGAATGTTCAAATTCAAAATTGAAAAGCAGAGTTCAACTTTAAAGCTGTAATAAAACTGAAGCAAGAATGGGCCCACCCTACTTCCCTTCTTACTGTACTCAGCCTCAGGCATTTTCAGAGGAATACAAAAAAAAAAAAAAAGTGGCTTTTCTTGTTCGTGTTCAGTGCTGGACACCATCCTATACTACTTAATTCGAAATATAGTTTTTTTAATACCTCAAAACCTGATAGTAATTTATCTGTTCTAATGTTCCAGGGTTACATCAAAATGCTATGGCTTGGATATGAATGGCTTGTCCCCACCAAATCTCATGTTGAAATCTGATCCCCAGTGTGAAGGTGTTGGGAGGTGAGCTTAGTGGGAGGTGCTTGGATTAAGGGAGTGCATCCCTCAGGAATGGCTTGGTTCTGCTCTTATGGTACAGTGAGTGTGTTCTCACTACTAAAATACTGGATTAGTTCTCATGGGGATGAATGAGTTTCCTCAGGAATGGGTGCTATAAAGCTAGGATGCCCCTCAGGTTTATCCCCCTTTTCACCTCTCTGCTTCGCCTTTGACCTTCTCCACCATGCTGTGAGGCAGTATGAAATCCCTCACCAGAAGCCAAGGCCATGCCCTTGAACTTCTCAGCTAGGAAAACTGTAAGCTAAATAATGTCTTTTCTTTATAAATTACCCAGTCTCAGGTATTCTTTTGGAGCAACACAAAACAGACTAAGACAATATCCAACAAAGAAAATTTTCCTTCTCTTTGGTACTTTCTAAAGGATCAACCCAACTAGTTACGACCTCCTAAAACCACGCCCAAAGCCCTCTAAAGCAGTGCCTCTTGAACTTAAATTGTGCCTATGAATCACCTATGGTTTCTGTTAAAATGTAGATTTTGATTCAGTAGGGTCTAGGAAAGGCAGCTGTCTGCATTTCTAACCTATCCTCTGTTGATGTTGATGCTGGGGTCTACAGACAATCAGGTTGAGCAGCAAAGTTCTACAAGATTGAGTATGGCTAGGGGTGGGGCACAGGCCTGAGTGTTCCCCTGCTTACCTTTTCAAAAAAAAAAAAAAATCTAGTTATTTTATCCCTGCTTTTATCAACCTAGAGATCCTCAGGGCTACTTGAAGGCAGACACTGTATCATTTTCAACTATTCTTGATGGACTGACACTAGAAATTTTAGTCCCACTGGGCCTTTTACAAAGGCTCATATAGGGGCCGGGTGAGGTGGCTCACACCTGTAATCCCAGCACTTTGGGAGGCCAAGGCGGGAGGATCACAAGATCAAGAGATCGAGACCATCCTGGCCAACATGGTGAAACCCCATCTCTACTAAAAAAAAATACAAAAATTAGCTGGGTGTGGTGGCATGCACCTGTAGTCCAAGCTACTCAGGAGGCTGAGGCAGGAGAATCACTTGAACCCAGGAGGCAGAGGTTGCAGTCAGTCAAGATTGCACCACTGTACTCCAGTCTCGGCAACAAGAGTGAAACTCCATCTCAAAAAAGAAGAATAAAAAAGGCTCATATACACCTGTGAAATGTGCTCATCTTGAGTATTTAAGGCTAGTGATCATAATATTAAAGAAAAAAGGTCAACAGCTAACTAGATGTCTACCTGGTAGAAGAAACAACTTATAATCATGTTGCCAGAATGTTACTCTGGTAAAAAACATGTTGTGGACCTAAACTATGGGGAAGTTCCAGCCCACAAGCATTATCAAACTGTTTTAAGAAGAGTCATTTAGAAAGCACTTTTCTATATGTGCATATCTGTCATGTTAAGTTCACAAGTAGCCTCTGTATGAAGCAAGCATCATGTATATTACTTCTGACAGCAACTATTGTCTTCTTTCTGTGTCTCTCAGAAGCCCGTCAGCGAGAGCAGCACTGTCTGCCTCAGGACCTACTTACACATCCATTACACCTGCAGGAGACTAATGTTTTAAGACTTATGGTTAATTGTCCCTTGCAAAAAGGACATGCATAAAAAGGTATGGAAAACCCATAAAATCCATGGAATATCAATCATAATGTAAAAATAATTAATCCCTCAAGATAAGTGACTTAGCAGGAAACAGTCCAGATTTTATTAAATACTAAAGACCCTGTTGCATTCTCTGAGCTGTTTAAAAGGAAAGTCTGTTGACATCAAACATGTAGCCCACATGGATTAAATTAGGTCACTCTTTGTGTTACAGTTTAAGATTTCATAAAGTACAGCTTGTGGTTAAATCATGTGTTTCAGTTCTGAAGGGCTGGTTGATGACTTCCCAATCTTTTCAGTATTGTACCACTAGTGATATTTACCCAGGCACCACCACAGCACTTTTCAATCTGGTCTTAATAATCTAGCCCTAAGTTTTGTAGCCCACTTCACATTTTGATGCCTAATAAACAAATATTTGTGGTGTGTTCGTGGGCTTTTTAACTGCTGACATATTTGGCTCAGGACAGCATTCCATTTAGAAAGGGGACACACATCTGTGGCCCCTGGGCTAAATGCTGCTGAAAATGAGGTTTCATGGGAAGCACTGGGTCTGTTTTTGTTTGAAAGGTTCAGTGACAGCTGATGGAGACTAAACTGGGACCGCTATTCAAGGGGGACAATTCTTCAAAAGAGTCTCACGAGGAATTTTTCTTCTCCCTCCCCCGCCCCTTACTCTATTTAAGAGCCCCAAATGCTAAAGCATTAGTGGATTTTCAGATAAGCAGGATACAGAGAAGACAATGGAAAGGAGAGATTTCCTTTATACATATGCAAGGTCTCTAGATGTGACAGTTTCTGAACTCCTTAGCACGACTCTGGGCATAGACTTAACCACTTGGGAGCTCACAAAGACAAAGAATGTTTATTCATCTCAACATCTTCCTGTTTCCAGGATTAGAGGCTGTCAAAAACAAAGACATCAGCAAGTCCATGCTGTCTGTCTTGTTTCACTTAATTCATCTTGTTTGCAGTCATAACAAGCATGTTATTTATTTAGTTGTAAGTACATACCAAAGTAAGGATGCATTCACTTTAATCCTTTAATTTAACAAGATCACATACTTTAGGAAGCCAAAGGCTTTACAGCAAGATTAGGATAAAGAGTTCTGTTTCCTCTTAGATTAAAATAGATATCCTGAATATTTGATTTCTGGTATATCATTATGCTTGATATTTAGGTGCTCTCTTGCTGAGGTCTAAATTAGTATGTTTATTAAATTCCCTCTAAGTGGCATTTTACCCACTGTGTTTACATTTAGAATCATCTTTCATGATAAAGTCTGTCATAAAATGGGAAAACTGATTTACTGCCTACATTTCTTCCAAGTTTGGTAGCTAAGACCCATCTGTCAACAGAAATAAAGTGTGTATACACACAAACACACACACACACACACACACACACAACACACGCTTTGTTTCCTTAAAAGATGTGCAGCCTTTTAGCCTGCCTCCCTTCTTACTTCAGTTTAGTTCAGTTTTTAGCAGTAGAAGATAGTCTAAATTGGTTTGTTTTCTTTTCTGATTCTTGCCAAAATTTTTCTTTCAGGGCACCCTCTTTGCACCATCAGGAGGTCAGGCTGGGTTTGCATTCAAAATCCTCTCCAGCCTAAAAAGGTTTAGGCAGAAACAAACTTTTGAATAAGAAATTGCTTATTTGGCAAACCATCATTCAAGCATCTAGTCTTGTGGTATAGATTGAGATAAATTTTAAAATAAATAATTAGTTTAGCTTGAGAAAACAAACACCAAATTATGTGAATCTTTGAATGAAAATCTTACATGGTTTCAGTCACAGAAAGACTATCAAAATAGTCAATCAGTTTCTACAAAGATTCTGGAGTGACCAGCTTTGATTCAGATGACTTGCTGCCCCCAGATCTGGCTGGCCTACACACAAGTAAGGAAGGCCTTTAACAAACGGTGAGATATTTGAGAGTTAAGTAAAGGCCTGCTGGCACAAAGATCTGTCATCTAGAATTTGCTGCAATGACTGTACTTTCTGCACTGGTCTTCCCTTTACATAGAAAAGTAGAGCCAACTGCTGCCCAGTTCATGGATTATCTGTCCACTCTCTCGACCAGTTGCTGTTTAACCTCTAAGACAACCCATTCCAAGCCTGTGCAACCCAAACCACCAGCATAATAAAAAAGCACACCATCAAGCCAGGAGCACTCAGTAACATCCCAGCCTACAGTGAGTCATCAGGTTAAGTAATCCAACACCTGGTAGTTCCAGAAGAACTGGCATTCAGGGGAGGTAACTTATGGTTGGAGGGAAGGGAGGCAAATGTCTGAAGAATAGTCAGGTGTCATGAGGGAAGCTGGGCTTCTGAAAAGAGATGTAGCTTATGCACAGTAGAAAGAGCACTAGAGGCTTAAAGTCAAACAGGCCTGAGTTCACACTCATCCTACTTCATCATCATTTGTCAGGCAGTGTTCCAAATACCACTACATATAGTGATACATTTACTCCTCCCAACAACGCTAGGACAAAAGAACTATTAGTATTATTATCTCCTTTTACAGATAGGAAAACTGAGCTACAGAAAGGTGTTTTTTTGTTGTTTGTTGTTGTTGTTTGTTTTTTGTTTTTTTTGAGACAGAGTCTTCCTCTGTCGCCCAGGCTGGAGTGCAGTGGCGCGATCTCAGCTCACCGCAGCCTCCGCTTCCCAGGTTCAAGCCATTCTCCTGCCTCAGCCTCCTGAGTAGCTGGGACTTCAGGTGCCTGCCACCATGCCCAGCTAGTTCTTTTTGTATTTTTAGTAGAGACAGGGTTTCACCATGTTAGCCAGGCTGGTCTCGAATTCCTGACCTCATTATCTTCCCACCTCGGCCTCCCAAAGTGCGGGGACTGCAGGCGTGAGCCACTGCACCCAGCCAAGCTATAGAAAGTTTTAAGTAACTTGCCCAATTTCCCACAGCTAGTAAGGGATGAGGCTGGAATTTGAATCCAGACCAGACTGGATCAAATAGTCCACATTTTAAACAAACTTTATGCTAAATTTATGATGCCCCATAAAGTAGGTGACACAACCTCTGAATCCCAAGGTTCAATTCAGAAAACTTGACATAAAAATACTTAAGTACCAGCTATGTTGTGAGAATTCAATGTGAATATACATGGTAGTCTTCATTAAAAATAAATTTCCTTCTTAGAAGAGGTATCTGCAGAAAAGGAAACAAAGAGGTATGAAAGGGGAGCTTTGCCTGCCTCACTCTTTGGCTGGCATGTTCATGGGCTTCTCACCAATGCTCCATGTGTGTCCAGCCTGCTAGGCTCCTCCAATTGCTCCTCCAGCCCTGTCTGGAGATTAATGAACAACTGCTTGAGTAGGACCACAGGGCACTTTCATCTCCAGCAGAACAGAAAGGAACAATCAAGTGGAGAATATTAATAACAAGCCATATCCTCGTCTTCTGGAACTGCTATGGAAAACTTGGGCTATTTGTTTCAATGTGTTTTCATTCTCACTACATGAACAAAATTCCTTAGCACTAACTGGGTAAGAATTGCCTGCCGAGAATTACTTCCATTTACCAGAAACTGCCTTTTCCCCTTTGCTTTATATTTTCCAAATCAAGGCACTGTTTTGATGTTCTCACATCAACAAAAACATATTCACTGCCCACGAAGATTCTGGAGGAGGCTGTTGCAGGACCAGCAGAAATTGCATGCAACTGGGATTAGAAAAAGTGAGTTCTACTCCTGGGTCTTCATTCTTCTTAGTGATCCCTGATTTAACTCCTCCATATTTCTTGACTGTTCCCTTGTAAACTGCAATAATCTCCCTTGTTCCTTTCCAGCTCTAACTACCAGAAGTCTTAGACACATGGCACTGTGCTTGCTATTTGTACAAAGCAATTAATTGAAAAGTAGAAAACAGAAATCCCTCAAATTGCCATTTTGGAACTGAATTGAAATTTCATACTATTAAAAAACAGCTACTGAATTCAGTCCTATATACTTGGGTATGTGGAACTATCAAAAGAGACACACGCTGACCTATCACAGAAACACCAAAAGGTTCAAGTTACTCTCTGGGGATAACATGGTTACTGTTTGAGTCTGTGTTAACTCTTCCAAAATACTTGTCAATAAATGTTTATTCAGTAAAAAAAAAAAAAAAAAAAAAAAAAAAAAAAAAAAAAAAAGTCATTTATCCAGTCCACCAGTAACAAGACTCCCAACTCCCCTCCTCTTTTTCCCTCTGAATGAATACCTGTCCCAGGGTCTTCCAAGGCTGATTTTTTCTCATTGTTCCAGTCTCACCTAACTGTCAACTTCTCCAAGAGCCCTTCCCTGACCCCTCAATCTAAAGTCACTCTGTATCATGTATTATTACTGCATTAGTTTGCTAGCACTGCTATAACAAAGTATCACAAACTGGTTGGCTTAAACAATGGAATTATATTGTCTCATATCCTTTCACAGTTCTGGAGACTAGAAGTCTGAAATCAGGGTATTAACAGGTTGGTTCCTTCTGATGACTCTGAGCAAGAATATGTTCCATCCTTCTCTCCCAGCTTCTGGAGATTTGCTAGCAATCTTTGGCATTCCTTGGCTTGTGGAAGCATGACCTCAGTCTCTGCCTTCATCTTTACATGGCATTCTCCTTCTCTGTCAGTCTGTCCCCAAATTTCCCCTTTTCATAAGGCCATCAGTCATACTGGATAAGGGGTCCACCCTATCCAGTATAACTTCATCTTCTCTAATTACATCTTCAATGACCCCATTTCCAAATAAGTCATAGTCTGAGGTACTTGGGATAAGGACTTCAACATATGAATGGGGGTGGGGGTAGCACAATTCAACTCATAACAATTACCCTTTTACATTTCCTTCAAGGAAGATTTCCCATGCTTATTGTCTTTCTTTCTAAATTTTATTTATTTAGTTTAATTTTCGATTCAGGGGGTACATGTGCAAGTTTGTAACACAGGTGTAATGCATAATGCTGAAAATTCAGTTTCTAATGATCCCATCACCCAAGTGGTGAATATAGTACCAGATAGGTAGTTTTTCAACCCTTGCCCTACTTCCCTCCCTCCCCTTTTTTGGAATCCCTCATGTTTATTGTTCCCATATTTACGTCCCTGTGTACCCAATGTTTAGCCCCCACTTATAAATGAGAACATGAGTTATTTGGTTTTCTGTTTCTGTGTTAATTTGTTTAAGATAATGGCCTCCAGCTGTATCCATGTTGCTGCAAAGAACACAATACTGATCTTTTTTATGGCCACATAGTATTCTGTGATGTATACGCACCACATCTTCTTTATCTGGTGCAGCACTGATGGGCACCTGAGTTGATTCCATGTCTTTGCTATTGTGAATAGTGCTGTCATAAACATATGAGTACAGGTATCTTTTTGGTAAAACGATTTATTTTCCTTTGAGTATATAACCAGTAATGGGATTCCTGGATCAAATGGTAGTTCTATTTTTGGTTTTTTGAGGAATCTCCAAATTGCTTTTCACAGTGGCTGAACTAATTTGTATTCCCACCAACAGTATATAAGCATTCCTTTTTCTCTGCAACCTCACCAGCATCTGTTATTTTTGACTTTTTAATAATAACCATTCTGAATGATGTGAGATGGCATCTCATCGTGGTTTTAATTTGTATTTCTCTGATGATTAGTAATGTTGAGCATTTTTTCATATGTTTGCTGGCCACTACTTATATATACTCTTTTGAGAAGTGTCTGCTCATGGCCTTTGCCCACTTTGTAATGGGGTTATTTGGTTTTTGCTTGTTGATCTGTTTACGTTCCTTACAGATTCTGGGTATTAGTCCTTTTACAGATGTACACTTTGCAGATGTCTTCTCTCATTTGGTAGGTTGTCTGTTGACACTGCTGATAGTTTATTTTGCTGGACAGAAGCTCTTTAATTAGGTCCCACTTGTCAATTTCTCTTTTTGTTGCATTTGCTTTTGAGAACTTAGTCATAAATTATTCGCCTAGGCCAATATCTAGAAGAGTACTTCCTACATTTTCTTCTAGGATTTTTATAATTTGAGATTGTGACATCCATCTTGAATCTTTAATCCATCTTGAGTTAATTTTTATATAGTTAGGAGTACAGTTTCACTCTTCTGCATATGGCTAGCCAGTTTTCCCAGCACAATTTGTTGAATAGAGTATCCTTTCTCCATTGTTTATTTTTGTTGGCTTTGTCGAAGATCACTTGCTTGTAGATGTGTAGTTTTATTTCAGGGGTCTCTAATCTGTTCCATTTGTCTACTGACTACTGATTTCTGTATATTAATTATGTTACTAGCTACTTTGCAAATTTCCTCATTGGTATGTAATAATTCTGGAGCTTTAAAAAATATTAGTCATCACATTAATATACAGATTCATAGAAAAGTAATTAGTAGGAAATTTGGATTCATTCATTCAGAAATATTTATTAAGTGTACACTATATGTCAGGAAATCTTCAAGGCTCTAGATATCAGGTGATCATTAGCTTGGGAGATATGTTTTAAGAATTCGCTTCCTTAAGGTATTTTACTTAAATCTGTTGGAAGATCATTGTATATCCTGATTTTATTAAAAGAAGGTATTATACTATCTTTGCTGAATAATTTTGGCAGTAAACATGCACATCTATGATGTCTGTGATTTGAATCACATCCTCATGAATTGTGGTGCCATTATGTAGCACACAATCTGCACAAATGCAGCAGCCATGGAAACTGGTGAGTAAGATGGTAAAGAATTCTGCTCTCTTGGGGCTTACCTTCTGCTAAGGAAAGAGAGTTCTCACCAGCACAATGAGCTTATAGGGCTAATGGAGGGCATTCCTAAAATCATCATTATTTTTGTCTCCTGATACCTCTTTAAACCTAGTTAGTAGAAGTCATCTTTCCCTTGACTTTTGCATGAAAAGTCTAACAGTCCTATGATCTTTCTTGTGATTCTTAACTAATAATAAACTATTCCTACGAATACAACTTACAAGGGATGTGAAGGACCTCTTCAAGGAGAACTACAAACCACTGCTCAAGGAAATAAGAGAGGACACAAACAAATGGAAAAACATTCCATCGTTATGGCTAAGAAGAACCAACATGGTGAAAATGGCCATACTGCCCACACTAATTTATAGATTCAATGCTATCCCCATCAAGCTACCATCATTGACTTTCTTCACAGAATTGGAAAAAACTACTTTAAATTTCATATGGAATCAAAAAAGAGCCCATATAGCCCAGACAATCCTAAGCAAAAAGAACAAAGCTGGAGGCATGACACTACCTGACTTTAGACTACAAGGCTACACTAACCAAAATAGCATGGTACTGGTACCAAAACAGATATATAGACCAATGGAGCAGAACAAAGGCCTCAGAAATAATGCCACACACCTACAACCACCTGATCTTTGACAAGCCTGACAAAAACAAGCAATGGGGAAAGGATTCCCTATTTAATAATTGGTGTTGGGAAAACTGGCTAGCCATATGCAGAAAGCTGAAGCTGGACCCCTTCCTTACACCTTATACAAAAATTAACTCGAGATAGATTAAAGACTTAAATGTAAGACATAAAACCATAAAAACCCTAGAAGAAAACCTAGGCAATACCATTCAGTACATAGGCATGGGCAAAGACTTCATGACTAAAACACCAAAAGCAACAGCAACAAAAGCCAAAATTGACAAATGGGACCTAATTAAGCTAAAGAGCTTATGCACAGCAAAAGAAACTACCATCAGAGTGAACAGGCAACCTACAGAGTGGGAGAAAATATCTGCAAACTATCCATCTGACAAAGGGCTAATCTCCAGAATCTACAAGGAACTTAAACAAATTTACATGAAAAAACGAACAACCCCATCAAAAAGTACGTATGAACACGTACTTCTCAAAAGAAGACATTTATGTGGCCAAAAAAACATAGGAGAAAAAGCTCATCATCACTGGTCATTAGAGAAATGCAAATCAAAACTACAATGAGATACTGTCTCACGCCAGTTAGAATGGCGATCATTAAAAAGTCAGGAAACAACTGATGCTGGAGAGGATGTGGAGAAATAGGAACGCTTTTACACTGTTGGAGTGTAAATTAGTTGAACCATTGTGGAAGACAGTGTGGCAATTCCTCAAGGATCTAGAACTAGAAATACCATTTGAACCAGCAATCCTATTACTGGGTATACACCCAAAGAATTATAAACCATTCTACTATAAAGACACATGCACAGGTATGTTTATTGCAGCACTATTCACAATAGCAAAGACTTGGTACCAAACCAAATCCCATCAACGATCGACTGGATAAAGAAAATGTGGCACATATACAACAGCAAAGACTTGGTACCAACCCAAATGCCTATCAATGATAGACTAGATAAAGAAAAGTAGCACATATACACCATGGAATACTATGCAGCCATAAAAAAGATGAGTTCATGTCCTTTTAGGGACATAGATGAAGCTGGAAACCATCATTCTCAGCAAACTAACACAGGAACAGAAAACCAAACACTGCATGTTCTCACTCATAAGCGGGAGTTGAACAATGAGAACATATGGACACAGGGAGGGGAATATCACACACTGGGACCTGTCGGGAGGCAGGGAGCAAGGGGAGGGATAGCATTAGGAGAAATACCTAATGTAGGTAATGGGTTGATGGGTGCAGCAAACCACCAAGGCACGTGTATACCTATGTAAAAAACTGCACGTTCTGCATATGTATCCCAAAACTTAAGTACAAAATAAATTAATTAATTTAATTTAATTTAAAAGGGAAAGTGCAGGAGTACTCACTTCCCCTGCCCCTTCCTGCTAGCATACTTATGAATGGGCAAGGGTCATTCATGGAGAGAAAAGACTACCCTAGGCTGGCACTACAAGGGAACTCTAAAACATTAGCTCACTGTTCCCCTAAAAGTCACTTAGCTGGAATATTATGATTCAAGACTTAGCTCAAATGTCATCCCCTCAGAAAAGGTACGCCTAACTACCCCCATCTAATGCCCCACACTCCACAATCACTTTCTATTGTTTTGCAATTTTTAAGATGTTCTTCATAGGCCTAATGCCTGTAAATTGTATTTATTTACTTGCTCACAGTCTGTATCTTTCAGGGAGAATGAAAGCAGAACACTATATTCCCAACATCTAGAATAGTTCCTGGAGCACTTATGACACTCGATACATTTTTAAATTAATTTGTATCTTCTTACTCCTTTGAAAGTTATCATGGCTCCAGGGTTATTTCTTCTAGTTCATCTGTTTCAATGGTATTACCCTCAGCTTACTTAATATTTGTTGGACACCTGATATGTATCTGACACTGTTCTGGGTGCTTGGGATACAGTAGAGAAAAACAAATTTATGCCTTGATGAAGTTTCTATTTTACTGCAAAGAATTCTTAATAAACAAATGAATAAATATATACCATGTTATACAAGGAACTTAAACAAATTTACATGAAAAAACAAATAACCCCATCAAAAAGTGAGTGAAGGATATGAACATGTACTTCTCAAAAGAAGACATTTATGTGGCCAAAAAATATATGAAAAAAAGCTCATCATCATTGGTCATTAGAGAAATGCAAATCAAAACCACGATGAGATACCATCTCACGCCAGTTAGAATGGCAATCATTAAAAAGTCAGGAAACAACAGGTACTGGAGAGGATATGGAGAAGTAGGAGCACTGTGTATGTGGGTTGGAGGGGGGCACGGAATTAAAGCAGAGTAAGAGAGTAGAAAGTGATGGCCTGGTGGGCATGAAGGTCTGATGGAAGATCATGGAATATCTGAAGGATTGAGGGAAAGAGCAAAACAGGTAACTGAGAGAAGAGCACTGCAGGCAGCCACATGTCAAAGCCCTGAGAAGGAACATGCTTTGGGAGGTTAAGGCAGGTGGAACATGAGGTCAGGAGATGGAGACCATCCTGGTTAACATGGTGAAACCCCATCTCTACTAAAAATACAAAAAATTTAGCCAGGCGTTGTGGCGGGTGCCTGTAGTCTCAGCTACTCAGGAGGCTGAGGCCGGAGAATGGCGTGAACCCGGGAGACAGAGCTTGCAGTGAGCTGAGATGGCACCATTGCACTCCAGCCTGGGCAGCAGAGTGAGACTCCATCTCAAAAAAAGAAAGAAAGAAAGGAAAGGAAAGGAAAGGAAGGAAGGAAGGAAGGAAGGAAGGAAGGAAGGAAGGAAGGAAGGAAGGGAGGGAGGGAGGGAGGGAGGGAGGGAGGGAGGGAGGGAGGGAGGGAAACCAGGAACCAATGTGGCAGGCAGAGAGTGAACAAGGTAGAGACTTGTAGGAAATGCGATAGGTAAGAAGGTAGCTGGGGACTAGATCTGGTGGAGCCTTGTGGACCCTGCTAAGGACTTGGGCTTTTATTCTTAGTGAGATGAGGAATCATCCTGAGTGTTCTAGACTAGAAAGATCTCTCTTTTGGAAAGTAAACTGAGACTGCCAAATGTGGTAACAGACCATGGCTTAGTGGGAGTAGAAGTGGAGGTGAGAATAAAAGGACAGAGGCCATATTGGCTCTATTGCAGTAGCCCAGGTAAGAAATAATGTTGGCTTGGACTAGGAAATAGGGGAAAAAGTATTTGGGTACATCTTTTGAAGAAAGAGTCAATGGAATTTACAGAAAGATTCAATGCGGGATATAAAAGCAAATATCAAGGTCCAGATTTCAGTTCTTTCCTCTAACCTTTCTGCTTTAAGTTTCTCTCGTGAATTCCTAATTATATCTCCTCGGCAAACTACGGATCTCACCCGGGTCTTCCTCCACAGGGCAGGGCCTAGTTCTCATTCTGGATCCCCTTCATGACCATGCAACTAGCTGAAAAGCAATTGCTCCATACACAGTTATCAGGAGGAGCCCCTACCTGACTCTCCTGCTTTATCTTACCAATCTCTATTATCACCCTGCACTCAAATCAAAATATCCTGCCTCTGAAACATTCAAATCCCATCTGTTCCATAAAGCTCACTCGGTCTAATCTCTATGTCCTTTAAAATTTATAGAAATTGTAAAATTCATCAGGCAAGCAATTATGTTTTGCATTGTGACATCTCTTCTTGTTGTCAATTTAAATGTTTTATTATTGCTTAATATTTCATGCAATCTTGTATCATTAGTGAAAATACAAATTCTTCATGGACAGAAAAATCTACCTTATATTCCTTTATGTTCTCTTATCACATAGCATTTGCTGACACACAGTGCCCTGTATTTAGTAGATGATGAATAAAAATGAACTCATGTGATTACATAAACTTGATTATATTCTGGCTCTAGTTTCTCCCTCCATTTCCTCACCATCCGTCTCCTTATTGTTCACACATAACCAATCATAGAGCCCCTCAAATGTGTCTGTTTTAGCTGAAGACAGGGTTAATATAGGGAAGAAATGTAATATATAACTAGAAGGATAAGCTGCAGTTTTATCTTGGAGTCTATAATGCAAGACTAGAGACCTAACACTTAATTTGGTAGGCAATTGTAAATCTTTAAATGCTTTTGAACAAGGTGGTGCCATGACAATAGCCATGTTTTAGTAAAGAAGGTTAATCTACCTACGTGTATATTATGGATTGTAAAGGAAATAGGTGAGTGAGTGCTGATATTCCTGATCTAACTACTGAACTGGTTCACGTGAGAAGTATTAAAGGCCAGAAACAAAGCACTGGCAAAGAAATGTGAAGTATGCAGTAAAAGGGGGTTAGATATCATGACTGAAAAAGAGAGGAGTTACATGTGAGAGGTTTTAATGTTCAGTTCCTGGGAAAAACAATTATTACATCATTAATAGAAATAGTGAAGTCAAGGAAAAGTCAATTGCAGAAAGAGCACAGTGAATGATTTTCAACATTCTAAATTTGAGATGGCATCATTTATCCACATAGAGCCACTTTGGAGGCAATAGGAGATAAAGGATTATAAGTTAAAGGAAATGTCTGTAATAGAGAGTTTTATGAGAGACAACGGTTTGCAAAAGCACAACCTTCAGCTTTCCCCAATTTAGCCTGTTGTCCCCACTTACACAAATCCAGCTGCCACAGCTTAAATTATCTCGAACAACTAGCTTGTAACAGGGATATTCAAGAGACAGAGGGACAAAGGATTAGAAAGAAAGTCCTGGTGTGGCTGAAGCTGCGATTACAAGCTGGACTCCTGCTCTAATGTGAAAATCTTTCCTTAACTTACTCAAATTCTTCCCTCATTATGTTACTGGGATATCAAGTCTGGCCAGTGAATTTCTCTCAAATACATTCTATACCAGTAAATTTCATAGTAATAATATACTAAACATGATAACTAACATGAATTACAGTCATAATGCCTTTTCAGAGCTCATGCTGCTCTTTATGTTTAAGTTGTGATGTTATTGACTTGCCTTAGTCAACCACACACCATACATGATTTCTAGAAACCACACTCTCCAGAAAGCCTGGTGCCATTCCATATAGATCAAGCACTGCATTACAGTCAACTCTCCCGGTTGATAAAAGCATGAATCCAAAGATGAACTCAGCAAACCTAAGAGAGTGGTTTTGCTGAATTGCATTAATATCTATTGGAAGCAATGGTGAATGAATCATAAAACACAAAGGAGTATGGATGTATTTAAAGAAGATTGAAAAAGGACACAAGTGTGATTTCTATTGAGTCTCAAAAGGTAAACCTCTAACTTATAAGCACGAAAAGAAGAAAAGTACTACCTATAACCGTAGACAAATAGAAAAAGGAATAACAAAAATTATGGCATAAAAGACCAAACCAATCATTATGACAACAACCAAATTTACAGTTTATGTGAGGAATCTATACAGAAGATTGACAGTGGGAAAATGCAAAGAGATAGACTCTCTGAATGGGTTTCAAGTTCTGAGAACTGACTGAAATTGACAATAAAGAATTTCATGCATTTTTCTCTAGGTTTGTATCTTTTGTAACTGCACATACAGACAAATAATCACTCAACGTATACACAAAAGTTCCTTATTTAGAGGCAAATGAATTATGCAATTATAAAATCATTTTAATACTACATCTGTAAAAGAAGCTTTAGAAACCAACAGTTTCAAAAGAGACTCCAGATGAGATGTAATATGCTAATTTGGGAAGCTGCAACTTTAAACACTAGGAATGTAAGCATAGCAAAAGAAAAAAAGGTTAAGTGTAGGTCAATATTTCTTAAATTCCATTTTTATGACTTTGTCCATATAACACATATAAAGATTTCAAATCAATATTTAACTATTTAGTTATCATACATTTCTTAGTCACCAGGAGAGAAAAAGAATAGAAAGAAGAAAACAAAACAGTTCTATAGGAATAAAACATTGCTTTAAACGTTAACGTTTGTTACAGAAACACTAACATTCTCTTCAGGGTAGGTGTGTCTGTACACAAGTGCACTCATGCTCATGTGTGTGTAAATGCTTTAGCAGGCAAAAGGTATTCTCACTACCTCAGCCGTTATGTGAAAAACCAAAATCAGACCTAATGAAGCAATGGGGATGCAAATAATTGGTGTGTGATAATGCTAAGTAAAAGGATTGTGACTCTCTGAATAAGGTATAGAAAAATAAACAGAAATGAGGCTGGGCACGGTGGCTCACACCTGTAATCCCAGCACTTTGGGAGGCTGAGGCGGCGGATCACCAGGTCAGGAGATGGAGACCACAGTGAAACCGTGTCTCTACTAAAAACATAAAAAATTAGCCGGGCATGCTGGTGGGCACCTGTAGTCCCAGCTACTCAGGAGGCTGAGGCAGGAGAAGGGCGTGAACCCAGGAGGTGGAGCTTGCAGTGAGCCGAGATCGCACCACTGCACTCCAGCCTGGGCGACACAGCAAGACTCCGTCTCAAAAAAAAAAAGAAAGAGAAAAACAAACAGAAATGAAACAAAAGCTAAAATGAAAACTTCTAAGAGTTACTGGGTTTATCTTTGTGGAGGCTGAACATTTGACAGCAATGAACAACTCTAAGAAAGGAGTGCCATTCTTAGTCTGTGTGAATGGCTCTCTTTGGATTATTCTGTGAACAACCCATGGAGCCATAAGTGGCTACCCTACTTGGTGTAGCCATGTTAGCTATGCCCAAAGATTTCTTTTTTTCTGTCAACGGTTTTTATGTTTTGTTTTGTTTCTTTGTTTGGAAATGGAGTCTCGCTCTGTTGCCCAGGCTGGAGTGCAGTGGCGTGATCTCAGATCACTGCAACCTCCACCTCCCAGGTTCAAGCCATCTTCCTGCCTCAGCCTCCTGCATGGTCCCAGGAAAAGGGCCCGTGAAGGGATTACAAGCATGCACCACCACGCCTGGTTAATTTTTTTTTTTTTTTTTTTGTATTTTTAGTAGAGACAGGTTTCACTATGTTAGCCAGGCTGGTCTCAAACTCCTGATCTCAAGTGATCCACCCACCTCGGCCTCCCAAAGTGCTAAGATTACAGGTGTGAGCCACCGTGCCTGGCCTCCGTCGATAATTAGAAAGTCTCAAATTACTCAGGTGCCAACTCTGGTTCAAATAATAGGCAAAGCTCTAAAAGATTTCTTGGCTATACACATGCACCCTTAGATCTCCAAATTTCAAAGAGCCTGGGATGAAATATGTACAGGTCTGTTTTGCATTGCTATCAAATAATACCTCAGACTGGGTAATTTATAAAGAGAAGAGGTTTATTTTGGCTTATGGTTCTGCAGGCTGTATAGGAAGTGTGGTGTCAGCATCTGTTTTGGATGAGGGCCTCAGGAAACTTACAATCATGGCAGAAGGTAAAGGAGGAGCCAGCATATTACATGGTGGGAGAAAGCAAGAAAGAGAAGTGTCAGGCTCCTTTTAAAACAGCCAGCTGTCTTGTGAACTAATAGAGAACTAACTCATTACCATGAGGACAGGACCAAGCCATTCATGAGAGATCTGCCCCCATGACCCAAACACCTCCTACTAGTCCCCATCTCCAACATTAGGGATCACATTTCCGCGTAAGATTTGGAGGGGACACACATCCAAACCATAACAAAATGATAACATTTACTGAAAAAAAATTAGGTGTATTTCCCTCCTCTACAAGCAGATTTTATTAATATGACCTCCCTCTAACTAAAAGCAAAGGACAACAAAATAAAACATCAAACTTTAAAAGTTGGGCTGAATAACTGTGGTATTTACATTTCTTTCCCAGGTAAGAAATAAATCATTTTTACTTCTTCTGTCTTTCCATAAGTTACAGTTGTGATCTTCAGAGAGTGAGAAAAATTAAGTCAGCCTTTAACAATTTTCAGATAGAATATTTTACTTAAAAAATAGGTAAGAAATAATTATAAAAGTTTCTCTGAGACCATTCAATCATTTCAAGAGTAGTTCTCAGATGGTATTAAACATTGGTCATTATGAAGGTGACTGTGGTTCAAACTTGTGACCTAAATCTCAAAGCTTACCCTAAATTAACTCTCAAAATAATACGTATATGTGACCCTCTCACTGCTGCCAAATATCACTATGGTTTTAAAGTATTCAGATCTTCAAAATAATCTCATTTATTTAAATGCCTTTAAATTCAAGGCAGCTGTAAAAAGCATTGATAAACTCAAAGCTAATATATTGTTTTCAAGATTTAGTGTGGGTTGACTAATTTTTGGTAATCATATGCAACTATTCTTAAAGCAACCAAAGTATCTTTGAAATAATTAGTTATCACTTAATAATTAAAGCCTGTTTTATCTAATTTAAATTCTAGATTAAATCTATTTAAAGCAATTTAATGGTTTACTTTTTAAATTATTGAGTCAAAAATATGCAAAAGAAATGTTGTAATAATTCCCACCAGTGCTATCAAATCTACGAATACAGCAATAAGTATTGTATTATTTTTAATGATACCATCACCTTTCTCCCCCAAGAATAAGAAGCATGAGTGAATGTTTACTAAATGAAATTCAAGAAGGCCTCAGGAAAAGGCCACTTTAGAACTGGGTATCTCACAAATTCAAGATGGTTTTCTAGCACAAGTTTAACATCAATACCCTTCATACCAAACAAATATCAAGTCTGTAATGTGGAGGGAGATCTTATTGCAGAGAATCAAAGAATACCAGATTCATTCTGCCTTTCAAAGAACTGTCACTGTAATTGCTGTAACTATAGCCTGGCTTTGTGGTGGCACTTATGTCATAATTTGATTCTAAAGAAAAGGCTCAGTGTACCCAGAATTTTCACATACTCTCTCCTGCTTTCTGTAATTAGGAAATGTAGACATTTTCCTGAGTTTAATGAAGCAAACTTTAAGGCTGAGTGAAGTAGAATCAGAGCTGTCATATGCCCCAGTGAGTTAAATTCTTGACCACAGGAAGCGCCTCAATTCTGTATTCCTGGCTCTTGCCTCCAAACTACTTGTCTCCATTTCTAACAGTGACTGTAAAAACAAGGGCTGAAATGTTCCATTCTGACATGCAGAATAATGCTTCTGCAGTTTTCATGTCCCCAGGAAAAGGGTCCATGAAGGTAGCAACGTTATCTATCTTGTTCATTGTTCTGAAGCTGACACTATTTCCAGCATAGAAAAGGTCTCAGTAAATATATGCTAACTGATTGATTCCTAAAGCCTCCAGACAATTCATCCTTGAGTTCAATTTCCATTATTGCTATAGAAGAGAATACTATTTTCAGGATGTGGCGTAACATGCTTTAATGCATACAGACAGTTTTTAATGAATGAACAGCTTCAGGAGACAGACATGAGAAACTGGTGCTTATATATTTCTCAAATATGTAATGCAAAAGAAAATATCTATTATGCTTAAGACCAAATCATCCCCTTTCCTCTCTCCAATCCCTGTTCCTCTAATCCTCATCTCACCTCATGATACCACACCTACCCAGTCATCCAAGATAGAAATGTCAGAAACCTTTGATTCCTTCTCTTTGACCACTGGAACTATCATTAATTACTATGTTATGGAAATTCTTTTTCTTCATATCCTTCTTGAAACTACTCCCCAACCTCAACTACCATAGCCAGTACAAACTCTTACCTGAAGTATATTACAATACATCAGCCCTTCCTTCTTCCTGCATATATTATTCTGTTGAAAAAGGAAATTACATGAGTCTGAGAGAAGTTTATTTTTCAGAAAGCCAGTGGAGTTATTACAAAGTTTTTATTTTCAAATTGTATTCTGTGATTTTTTCAACATATACTTAAATTTAAAGGGTAAACTTACAGGCATAAAAACTGAATCTACTTTTTTGCATCTTTCAAATAATCTATTTTTAAAAACATTTTCCACATTGCTTCCAAATCTAGAGAATTATTCCATAAGGAGAATTCCAGGTTAAAATGAGTTACTTCTATAACCCCTCTTCTGAAAAATTCTGTGTATTACACATGTGTATGTTTTAAGTTCATGGACCCATGATTTACAGGAATGGTTTCAACAGTTTTATTTAGATATTATTGACATATAATATATGCCATGTATTTAAAGCATACAGCTTGATAAGCTTGGGAATATGTACATACATGTGAAACAATCATGACAAGCAGGGTAACTAACATATCCATTATTCTTAAAAGTTTCTCATATTCCCTTATAATTTCTCTTTCATGTGTCCTACATCTTGAGAATCATCATTTCACATATTTTGTCTGAGTGGGTTTTTTTCTTGGTTATTTTAGGCAGTAGAGTAAATGTAGTCCCTGTCTCTCCATCTTTTGCAGAAGTCCCTCAGTTAATATTTTTATTATATAACTTCAGTTATTTTCTTAGTGACTGATGTAAGGATTACAATATGCATTTTAAGTAATCATAATCTATTTGAAACTTATACCAACCTAATTCTGGTAAAATATAGAAACTGTCCTATATCCTCTCTTTGTGCCATTATTGTAATATATGTTACATCTATGTACGTTATAAACTCAACAATAGTTACAATTATTATATATATACCTTATATATTTATATATAATATATAATTTATATAATACCTTTATATATTATAACACCTTTTTAAAAGTTTAAGAGAAAAATATTTATGTAGTCTTTTGTATTTATCCATATAGTTAGCCATTTCCAGTGCTCTTTATTCTTCTAAATAAATACATGGATTTCTTTTTTTTTTTTTTTTGAGATGGAGTCTCGCTCTGTGGCCAGGCTGGAGTGCAGTGGCACCATCTCGGCTCACTGCAACCTCCGCCTCCCGGGTTCAAGCAATTCTCTTGCCTCAGCCTCCCAAGTAGCTAGGACTACAGGCAAGTGCCACCACGCCCAGCTAATTTTTTTTTTTGTACTTTTAATAGAGACGGGGTTTCACCATGTTGACCAGAATGGTCTTAACTCTTGACCTCGTGATCCGCCCACCTCGGCCTCCCAAAGTGCTGGGATTACAGGCCTGAGCCACTGTGCCCGGCCAAATACATGAATTTCAGTTACTATCTAATGTTTTTCAGACTAAAAGATTTTCTTTAGTATTTCTTGTAAGACAAATCTGTTAGTAAAAAATTATTTCAGCCTTTGTTTATGTAAGAATGTCTTTTTTCACTTTCATTTCTGAAAAACAGTTTTCCTAGAATATAGAATTCTTAGTTGAACTGAGTTATTCTTTTGGTATTTTGAATATGTATTTCGCTGCCTTCCGTCATTCATTATTTATGATAAGAAATTGTTAATCTTATTGAGGTTCTCCTGTACTTGGTGAGTCTTTTTGTTCTTGCTGCTTTCAAGACTCCTTCTATCTTTGTGTTTCAGTCTGACTATGATATGACTATGTGTGAATCTTTCTATTTATCCTACTTGGGGTGTGTTGAGATTCTTGAATCTGTAGAGTCATGTTTTTCATTAAATTTTGGAAGTTTTCTGTCATTACTTCTAAAAATGTTCTATTTCATTCTTTCTTTCCTATCCATCTGGGACTTCCATTATATGTATACTGATAAACTTGCTATTGACCTAGAGGTCTTCAAGGCTCTGTTCATTTTTCTTCAATCTTTATTCTCTCTGTTCTTCGAACTGGATAGTTTCTACTGACTTATTTGAAGTTTTCTGATTTTTTTTTTCAAATCTTCTACTGAGCTCCTTCAATAAATCTTTCTTTATTGTACTTTTCAACTCCAGAATCTTCCATATATTTATTTTTGATACTTTGTATCTCTCTTTTTTAATATACTCTAATTGCTAAGTAGTTGTCATCATACTTCTCCTTTAGTTGTTAAAACATGGCTTCCTTTAGTTCTTTGAACACTTTTAAAATGGCTTATTTGAAATCCTTCTCTGTTAAATCCAAAATCTGGACCCACTTGGTTTCTGTTGACTCCTTTTTTTCCCCGGGTATGTTTCGCCTTGTCGTTGCTTTGCATGTTTTATTATTTTTATTGAAAATTCGATATTTTAGATAATATATTATAGTAATTCTAGATTCTTACATTTTCCCCGAGAGTCAGAGTTGCTGTGTTTTTGTTTTAGAAACTTATCACTGTAAATCTGTAGAATTGTTTCCCCTATCACATGTGGCCCCCGGTGTGTCTGCTCAGTAATTTGTCTTGTTTTTTATTTTTAAGCTTGGCTTTCTTGAGGTCATCCCTGTGTCTGTTTAGCTTAATAGTCAGCCAATGATTCATCAGTGGCTTTAATCAAACTCTTTGACAATAAACCTTATATTGTTAATCACTGGATCTATGTGTGGGTTCATTCAAAGTTTAAGAACTTTCAGTCTTACTCCAGCATTTATTTTCTGCTGGGTTCTTGTGGATCAACTCGATAGCCTCCCAATGAGCCAAGGATATGTAGACAGATTGAGCTCTTGATGGTCTCCCATCTACATGTACCATGAAGTTAGAAGAATGTACAGAAAAAGTATCCATCCTCTCTAAGGCTGTCTTATAGCTAGGATCTCCCTGTTTTATTTCTACTTGGCTCATTGGTCTGGTGCTTGCTCAAACTGGGTTGACAGCTCAGATGAGAAGCTGCTAGCCTTCCTGATATGCTTCCTTCCAAGATCAGTACTTTTACTGAGAATGCTTTTGAAAGTGAGTTTTTCATCTTTCATACAAAATCAAGTCAATCTGTTCTGGCAACAAAGCTTCTGGCTTTCATAGCTTGCCACACGCAGTAGAACTACCCTATTAATCAAGCTGGCAAGAAGGGAAAAAGGTCCAGTCAATAACGTGATAGATTCCCAGTGTTTTTATCTGGAGTTCAGTAGTTTTTCATAAACAAATGCTTTTCAATTTGTTTTTTACTTTGACTGATTTCAAGGGCCATGTTTTGGGGAAAGAGGACTCGCCTCCCTCCTCATTCTACAATAAAAAAGTTGGGCTTCTTGACTGATTTTTCTATTCCTTATGGATCAATTTTCCTGCTTCTTTTCATGTTTAGTAACTTTTAATTGAATGCCAAACACTGTGAATTTTACATTCTTAGGTGCTAGATAATTGTATATCCCTATCCATATTCTTGAGCTTTGGTCTGAAACACAGTTGATTGGAAATAATTTGATCCTTTTGTGTCTTTCTTTTAAGCTTTGGTAGGTGGGAACAGGGCAATGTTTTAGGCTACAGCTAATTTTGTCAGATTACTGAGTTTAAAGTCTTCTGAACACTCCACCTGATGACTTTCTCTTGTCAGCTTTTCTACTCTAGCTGGTAAGAACAGGAACTATTCCCAGCCCTGTGTGTGTTCGGTGATTATTCTTTCTAATTCTCTCAGCTGGTTCTTTCCATGGCCTCAGGAAGTTTCCCTAATAGCATGTACTGATCATTATTCAGCTAAAGCTTCAAGGGAGACCTCTGCAGATCTCTGAAGTTCTTTATGCAGATCTCTCCTCTATAGTCCCTTGCCCGACAAACTCTAGCTACTTTCATCTCCCCAGACTTCCAACTTTGTCTCCTTAATTCAGGAAAACAGCTCCACATGAGTTCCCCCACACATGCTACAATCTGGAAACTCTCTCCAGGCAGTAGGCTAGGGTAATCATATGGCTCTTTTCATCTGCTTCCCATTTCTCAGGAAATTGTCCTTTATTGCTTGATGTTCAGTATCTTGAAACCATTGTTCCACATATTTCATCTGTTATTTTGTTAAGCTGATTCAGGTGGGAGGGAAAGTCTGATGCCTGTTATCCCTTCTTTCTCAGAAGTCAGGAATGCTTATTTTGATCAAGGGAACACATTTACTTGAGTCTGTTGATTTTTTTTTTTCCTTAATTTGTTTTTCCATCATCCTTCTGTAAACCATTCATGTTAATTGTCACTTGACCCAATCTTAATCATGCAACATGTATTTTTTTAATACTTATAGCCAGCCACTGACCTAAGTGCTGAGGATATAGACACAAATTAAAACACAACCACATGCTGACGGAATCTGTGGCCAGAATCACCGTCCTAGTTTCTCAGTGTTGGGTCGTTCTGATGAGCACTGTGTTCTTCCCTGACCCAGCTCCACACACCTTTATCCTACCTACTAGTTCTGTTGCTTCACACTGTGCATTGCATGTTCCTAATTCATTTAGGTAAAAAGAGTATTTTAAAAGCCTCCTACACCTTTTCCTTTATGCCATCTCTCTCTAATGAAGAGAAAAGGTTTTCATCCCTCTCTTATGCAGGCCTATGTTTATTATGTTTTTCTCTTATTACATTAATTTTATTTGAGCAAAAGAACAACAATCATGTTTAAGCTTACGATGGGAAACAACACAGCAAGGTTCCATAAATAGAGTTTAATTGCAGTAATTACTTATGTTAATTATATATCAACTGATTATTTTTAAGACATATTTATTGAGCACCATCAGCTTTCAGAGGTACCCATCATTCTCCCACTATATTTTTCAAATTTTCTATCCATGCTCAGAATAATCAACTATCATCTGACACATGATATAATAAGCACCTAATGAAATCCCAATTAAAATTGTATTTGAGACGCTTAATTTTAGAGATAAATTAGAAATAATTACATGATTCAAGAATCCACATCAGACAGGAAAGACACAACTATATCTTGACTAACGGCAAAGGACAAGCACAGATGAAGGCTTTTAATGTGCTTTCCAAAACCTGTTACAAAACATTATTGTACCTCAGCAGATGGTACCAAGAGATGTCTTTTTATTTTTTTTTTAAATAGACAGTTCCCTTTCATACGCTGACTTGAGTGATTTTAGTCCTCATTATTACTGTCATCTGTTAGAGACAGAAAAAAAAGCAGGAGGGAGCATGTTATTTTCCATAAGGCAAGAACATCAGTATGGAGCCAGCCTTTGAGCATACTAAGTTTAATTTACTGAGCCGCAATAAGCAGGAGAATGCACGGACTGGCTCTTAGCTGTTCATTTCAAACAACTTATCTTCATTTGGAGCTGAGACACTTGGTGCTTGCTGAGTACCATGCTTTCTCTCTTTCTCCTCCCTCTCCCCAACCCCCAGCTAATTTTTTCCCTCTTAAGATTTAATGAATTCTGGAACTAATCAAAAGCAGGCTGTTAGGAGACACTAGACAGGTAAAAGATTTAATACCATCTCTTTCAGAGTTCAAAAGGTCGCTTCCCCACACTAGAATAGCAAAAAATATATTTATTCCCTCTGAGGGAGCTATTTAGTCTCCAAGAGGAGGAGAAAACTGCCCCACTAAGTCCACCAAGGCTGTTCTCAGAGCTTCCTCTTCTTGCCCTGCAATATCTTTGTTCAGAGGACAACAGGCTCATTTACAACCTCACTTGGAGGAACTGTTAGCCGTACGTTTCCAATCTATATAATTTGCTGCTAAGAACACAATAGTGTCTAATAGAAAACAGCTGTTACAAAATCCACTCTTTCTGGCAGGAGCGGTTCCTAACGTAGGATTTTAATTTTATCTCCTGATTGATAACACCCCATTAGCCATATCCAGATTCCTAACTGCAAAATGACGCATGGGCACTATTTTAAGCTCCCTCCCAGATGGATATCATTATGCTTGCTTGTCCCTCTGAACAGAAAGTCCACAGTTTGGGCGGTGTAATATGATACAGGCACTTATAACCACCCTGACACACGAAATGGGAAATACTGGTCACAGCCCATCCAGAGTGTTAAAAATGCATAGATAAGGTGGAGAGACGTAAATAGAAAATATAATAGGTGTTCCATAGTATAATAATCCACAGACAGATGTAAAACCAAAAGTAATTTGCATTTCATCTTTACCAAGAAATATTTTCCTTTGCTCTTTTGGACTTTTACTATTTATAGGAGAGGCACAGGGAGAGTCTTCTTTCACTAGTCACATAAGATTTTATTCGGGAATGGCTAAATTTGTAGGGAAGATGTCAATTTGGAAGATTAGGATTAATAATTATTGAATCAGGTCTCCACAAGTTCACGGCAGAAGTTAAACAACAATTACTCTACAGGGAGGGAGGGACACCTTGCCATGGCAACCTGGCTATAAAAGTACCTCAAATGGACAAAGTGTAGAATCTTCATCAAGATTCAGCTGGAAAATATTCAAGAAAAAATAAATTTCAGTGGAGTGGCAGCAGGAAGAAGGCAAAGGAAGGTCTATGCCTAAGTTCTTGAAATTCTCATAAAATTGGTGACTGATTCATCATGCTTTCTGGAATAACTTTAATTATACATCTAAAACCATCCTTCACAACCACAGTCATGACAGAAAGGCACAGAGCCATACACCAGCCTTAATGAGATCTATTTAAAGCAACTCAACATTTATTTTGTAATGGTTTCGAAGTCCAAAATCAAGGTACATTTCTCTGTGGAGCTCTTCAACCTCAGGGCTGAAATGCTATATTCATAAGAGGGCACTGTGGTACATTTAAGGGGATAGGAGCTGGAGAGAGTTTCCAGGTTGCATGAGATACTAAAGTTCCTACATAGTTTGTGCAATATTTCTTTGCCAGTAACAAACCTCTTGAACAACTTTGTTTCCTCAGTGTTAAAACTAGAACACTGATAGAGCAATATCTACTCACTGCAGTGTGTTGGTCTTTGTCATGCCTCAAAACTGAATTTTTTCCTAAATATAACTGGGCATATTCAGTTTTGGTTTTCACCTTTCACCTAAGTATCACTTTCTCTAGGAGACCTTCTCAGATCCCTGGGATAGGTTGAGTTCCCCATGGTGTATTTCCCTGGCACCCTATACCTCTGCTACACCATTACTCATCACATTTAAAACTCAGTGTACTCATCATATTTAAATTTTAATGTCTGTCTACAGTAATTCACCTTTTAGTTAACCTATGAAATCCATATTGTGGATAATGAAATGAATTCTGTTTAAATACACCCTCCAATTCAATATTGAAGATCTCTTGGAATTTGGAGACCTCATGTTAGGACCCATGATCTGATCTTACAAATTCCTTGGTTTATAAATGAAGAATTAAGCATAATCTATGCTAATATATTCAGTTTGAGGCAGGCTTAGACTAAGACTCAGGTTTTATGGTTCAACACAAGGGAATTCTTCTATGTGTGGAGATCATTAACCCATTGCAAGATTCTGACCCACCCTTCCTCCTTTTCCTTAGCACCAGCCAATCATCCCATCTTGCACTCAGCCTGGCTCAAATAGGAATTTATCAAACTGAAGGGCAGACTTTGATTCTATGCTATAACTGAAATTCACTGTATCCCCTAAATACTCTGCTAAGTCCACATCCCTAAAACACCCTGTCTTTGTTTCCCCTAGCCATTCATGTTCCCTGTTCCCCTAGTTTATCACACACTTGTCCTTTTGCACTTGCAAAGGCACTCCTCTCCCAGTTCAAGCATCTTATATTATCCCCAAACAGTAGCAGCAGGCCTCAGCTAACAATCTTATGACCTGCAGATTCCCAAGATACTGAGTTTAAAAGCTAGAATACCCATCAAGCTACCAATGACTTTCTTCACAGAATTGGAAAAAAACTGCTTTAAAGTTCATATGGAACCAAAAAAGAGCCTGCATTACCTAGACAATCCTAAGTCAAAAGAACAAACCTGGAGGCATCACGCTACCTGACTTCAAACTATACTACAAGGCTACAGTAACCAAAACAGCATGGTACTGGTACCAAAACAGAGATATAGACCAATGGAACAGAACAGAGCCCTCAGAAATAATACCACACATCTACAGCCATCTCATCTTTGACAAACCTGACAAAAACAAGAAATGGGGAAAGGATTCCCTATTTAATAAATGGTGCTGGGAAAATTGGCTAGCCATAAACAGAAAGCTGAAACTGGATCCTTTCCTTACTCCTTATATGAAAATTAATTCAAGATGGATTAGAGACTTAAACGTTAGACCTAATACCATAAAAACCCTAGAAGAAAACCTAGCTAATACCATTCAGGACATAGGCATGGGCAAGGACTTCATGTCTAAAACACCAAAAGCAATGGCAACAAAAGCCAAAATTGACAAATGGGATCTAATTAAACTATAGAGCTTCTGCACAGCAAAAGAAACTACCATCAGAGTGAACAGGCAACCTACAGAACGGGAGAAAATTTTTGCAATCTACTCATCTGACAAAGGGCTAATATCCAGAACTACAAAGAACTCAAACAAATTTACAAGAAAAAAAAAACAACCCCATCAAAAAGTGGGCAGAGGACATGAACAGACATTTCTCAAAAGAAGACATTCACACAGCCAACAGACACATGAAAAAAATGCTCGTCATCACTGGCCATCAGAGAAATGCCAATCAAAACCACAATGAGATACCATCTCACACCAGTTACAATGGCAATCATTAAAAAGTCAGGAAACAACAGGTGCTGGAGAGGATGTGGAGAAATAGGAACACTTTTACACTGTTGGTGGGATTATAAACTAGTTCAACCATTGTGGAAAACAGTATGGCGATTCCTCAAGGATCTAGAAGTAGAAATACCATATGACCCAGCCATCCCATTACTGGGTATATACCCAAAGGATTATAAATCATGCTGCTATAAAGACACATGCACACATGTGTTTATTGCGGCACTATTCACAATAGCAAAGACTTGGAATCAATCCAAATGTCCATCAGTGACAGACTGGATTAAGAAAATGTGGCACATATACACCATGGAATACTATGCAGCCATAAAAAAGGATGAGCTCGTGTCCTTTGTAGGGACATGGATGCAGCTGGAAACCATCATTCTCAGCAAACTATTGCAAGAACAGAAAACCAAACACTGCATATTCTCACTCATAGGTGGTAATTGAACAATGAGATCACTTGGACACAGGAAGGGGAACATCACACACCAGGGCCTATTGGGAGGCGGGAAGGGGGAGGGATGGCACTGGGAGTTATACCTGATGTAAATGACGAGTTGAAGGTTGCTGATGAGTTGATGGGTGCAGCACACCAACATGGCACATGTATACATATGTAACAAACCTGCACGTTATGCACATGTACCCTAGAACTTAAAGTATAATAAAAAATAAATAAATAAAAATAAAAATAAAAGCTAGAGTAGCCACTCTGCCACCCCTACCTATCAATATTGTTTTTCCAATTTCAATAACATGTTAGATGAAAGGGAGTAGCAATACTAGTACCCTTTCCTACCCGGACAGCAGCCACTATTATGCATGTTTTATGCAAAGCAGTGCTTTACATCATTGAAGAGAGAGGCAGACATCCCCTTTTCCCTCTCTAAGACAGGCCAGGCATTGGCTTATTATGTAGGCTTCACTATTATTGCTTCACACTTTTGAACCTGGAAGAAGAGAGGTGAATATGAAAGAACATTCAGAAAATATTCATAATCCAGGATTGAAAATCCAGGGACCAAGGGGTGGCAAGCATACAGGGTAAGGTGCCAGCTGCAGATCTGAGGACGACATCCTCTAATATATCTACCTTCCTTTTTGTTTATAGTCATGCTGACACATTTTAACTAATTTTCTTTTTCTTCCCTCCCCCAGTCCTAGAACTACTCTATATGAATTGCATTGCTTAACTTTCCACTTTATTCCTTACATTGTGGAAAATGGAAAGAGGATCAGGACAGACCTGGAAGAGAAATGGACAATGCCTAGAGATTCTGGTTTTGGAGTGAGATGAAGCAACTGACAAGATTCAGGGCCATGCATTAGGTGCATTCCATTAGGTACATACAGTTGTCTTTTTAGGGTATAAGTACAAGAAGAAAAGTGTGGTGGTGGATATTCAACAGAGAGTGGGAGTGGGCACTTTTCATTGTATGGCCACCTAAAAATCTAAGCCCTCTTCCTAGTTTTGGGGAACCCTCCATTGTGTGGCACTTGGCTATACAATGACCAAATAATTTGTCATCCATATTGGAAAGCTAGTAAGAATTAAAGGGGGCATGGTTAATAATCCTGTTGGAATAATCAGTGTAAGTCAGGTCTGTCCCAGCAAACCAGGACACAGAGTCAGCTGAATCTTGGAAAGGGCATTCCCTTCCTTCTACAACAGAAACCAAAGAAAGAAGACAATCCCTCTCCCTGCTCTCTGACAGCTAGGGCACAGGCATGAGACAAACAAGACAGTCCTTGAAGGAATGATGTAAACAATGCAGTGGCTATTAAAAATACTAGTAGCAGCAGTGGATTAAGGTTAAGAGTCCAGTCATGGCATTTGTGAGTGTCCAGTGGCTATAGGGCAGCAGAAACACTCTAGCCACACTTTTTTAAATATGTCCATAACTAGGTGTGGTTACTAGTCTCCAAAGATGGTTCTCAGTGAACTGGACCTCCAAGTATCTACTCTCTTGTATAGTTCTTTTCCACAATGAATCTGTGTTGACCTGTGACTTACTTTAACCAACAGAATGTGGAGGAAGTGGTGCTGTGCCGGTTCTAGAGCTAAACCTTGAGAAGACCTGGAAGTTTCTACTTTTGTGCTTTAGGGAGCCCTGAGCAGCTACATAAGAAGTCTGGTTACCCTACTAGGGAGACCACTTGAAGAGGGAGAGGCCCTGAGATAACAGAGAATAAGAGAGACCTGGTAGTCCCACTGTCCCTGCCAAAGGGCTAAATATGTGAGGAAGCCTTCAAGCACTGAATTCAGATGAGTGCAGCCCCAGGCAACATCACATAGAGCAGAACAGCCTCTCTAAGCCCAGTCAGCACAGAGAACTACAAAAGATGGTGTTACTTAAAGTTACTAAGGATCAAGGTGATTTGTTACACAGTAGTAGATAACGAAAACACTAAGCAGTCAGTTTCCCAAACTGTCTTGCTTTTACCATCTCATGAGACTGGTTCTCTAATTTTCCTGTTTGAGTTCATTAAGTCTTCATACAAACCTCTTTTCTATCCTGATTTATCAATGGCTTGTTTTAAAACATATTTATCTTCACTTTTGTCACTTCAGGGCAGGGGTGTCCCAACATTTCAAACATGAGGGCTCCATTTTTACTTAAAAAAAAAAAAATACATGTAATACATGTACCTTTAGGAACCACTGACTGGGAAAAAAAAAATAACAGAAAGTTATTAGAATTGAGCAATAACCTTAAATGAATTATCATTTTCTTCAGCACAACCATGTATACACATTCAAAAACAAAGAACTACGCCTCCATGTGAGAAGCGCATTATATAGTAGACAGGAAGTTTATGAACCTTTGGCCTCTTTCCATAGCTCTTCACCCTCAAAGTCTATGTCCCCACCAGGCAGGGGTCACTAATGTGGCATATTTTTCTCCTTTGACATGTCCTTGAGATGAAGTGGTTCCCAAAACACACTGTTTCTTGGGAAAGAAAAACAATCTGGAAAACAATGCAGCACTGGACAGACAATATCACTGATAACAGACAGAATAAAACTTTTTAAAAATCCGGCCGGGAGTAGTGGCTCACGCCTGTAATCCCAGCACTTTGGGAGGCTGAGGCAGGCGGATCACGAGGTCAGGAAATCAAGACCATCCCGGCTAACACAGTGAAAGCCCATCTTTACTAAAAATACAAAAAATTAGCCAGGCGTGGTGGCAGGCACCTGTAGTCCCAGCTACTCAGGAGGCTGAGGCAGGAGAACGGCTTGAACCTGGGAGGCAGATCTTGCAGTGAGCCAAGATCGCACCACTCCACTACAGCCTGGGTGACAGAGCAAGACTCCATCTCAAAAAACAAAATCCAACAAACCAACCTTCTTCAGAGGATATAAGAGGAAAAATAAATAAATAAACATTTTGAAGAGAACTGGCTCACAGACAAGCATAAACGTTTTGCTAACAAGGCACCTGAATTATAGATGTAAAGCTATTCACAAATTCTAACTATTTATGGTTAACCATGTATACTCCTTCAATCTGGGTGCTTCTCTTTCTTATATTTCTCTTTTAAATGGGAAGATGCCTACAGATAGAGCTTTTTTTATCTGGCTAAGTAACCACCAATGGAAAAAAAAAATGAGTTTTTCTTGCTTTGATAGTATGCTAAAATTTTAATGTTAAATTTTGTTAAAATTTGGGGGGCTTTGTTTGGCATCCCCAAACATTTTGGATCCAGAGAAGAAAATAATTTGAATAAAGAGGGGAACAGCTTCCTTCCTGATAACACATCCAACCCACTATTCCTTCTATTAAAATAGAAAAATGTTACCCGGCCAAAGTCAGAAATACTTTCTCCTCACTGTATTTTTAATGTGGACCCAGCAGTTACCTCAAATAGGGTCGTTTTCCAGTTGCACAGGTGTCTCTCTGGAGATAGTCCCAAGAATATCTTTGTATTTAAAAACAAGCATATAACACCTTAGAGAAATCTAAGAAGCATGTCTTGGTGATATAGATGAATAGTCCAGAGCTCACCACAAGGGCTGGGAGCTTGTAAAATAAACACCCTAAATAGATATGACATCCATATAAATGATATTTTTAACCTTAATGGTAATATAAAACAATGGCATTAGTGGGAGGTTAAACAAGTTGGAAAAATTCAGATTTTGCTATCTGGCTTACAAATGACCAACACAACTTTTCCTTCTGTAGACTATATTATTCAAATATTGAACCTCCTCCCCTTTCATGATCATCAGCTCTGGGAGTTCCTATGAAAATAAATCAATAAAGCAACTTCCTTTCCAGGCTGACTGTCTAGATTCACTGTCACTA
Organism: Chlorocebus sabaeus; assembly: GCF_047675955.1. Taxonomy (NCBI): domain Eukaryota; kingdom Metazoa; phylum Chordata; class Mammalia; order Primates; family Cercopithecidae; genus Chlorocebus; species Chlorocebus sabaeus. The sequence goes on from NC_132915.1 coordinate 15,561,435, forward strand.
TCCAATCATCCAATTTCAAATGAATCTCAAACTAATAATTGCAGGTATCCAGCAGGATAATAATCATTTTCTTAAATTAACAACAAAAAAAAAACTTCTCATCTTTTGAACAGATATGTTTTTCTCTCTCAACTGAGGCCCCAGGCCTGGCTAGGAATCATTAGCCACTGAATGGATATAAGAAATTCAAACATATTATGAAAATCTTTGAATAATTCAGTTAACAAGCCAGTCAGCCATAAGAGGCAAATGCCCAAAAAATCAGGCTTCATTAGCTAGCTGCTGGCTTCATGTAGAGCTACCCTGAGGATTCAGAGTACTAAAAAATATTTCATATGCCCAGTTCTTTCTGCCGTAGCACATCATGAGCTTCTTTAAGTGTTAGAACACAGAAGAAAGCAGGGACAGGAATATTTACCAAGTGTTCCAGTCCCCACCCCAGACATACATACATTGTTTTATTTAATCCTCATAATAAGCTATGTTAGCTATTATCTTTCCATTTTCCCACTTTAAAACTGAGATTCTTGAAACTTAGAGCTATCTAAGGTCATGAAGCTAATAAATGGTAAATAAAAAATTCGAACACAGGTCTAGCTAGGTCCGTATATACCTCACTCACTAGCTCTGTGTGAGCACAACCACACAAGTCTGTCTAGCCGGCCCATGACACCTAACAGTCAGGAAGTTGAAAGCTGAAAGACTGGAAGAGAACATGCACGATGAGGTAGTATGAAATATCAATTAACAACGTGGTAGTAAGACAAAAATAAAATTCAATCAGGCAATGCCAGACTCTTATATTTTATAGAAATGTGCTCTAAAACAAGTCTGTGGGTCACTCTTTCTTCTTTGTTTAGCCTACCCACAACGGGCATGTAGCAACCTTCCATTGGCCAAAAGCCCAAGCACTTTTCACACTCAACTTGCAGAGCACTTTCAGTGTTCTGTACAAAATGCTAAATTTCCAGTATTTGTACTGTCTGCCATCTAACAGAAGCATAAATAACTTCCATGTCACTACAGAATACTCACCATAGATTTCCAATTGCTAAGCATATGCTGTTGGTTATTAAAGGTGATGCTTGCTTTTGTCCAGGCAGGGGCTTTTCCTCTGACTGAGATAATATCACAACCATTTACTCTGGAACAATAAGTCTAAAATACTGTATCAGACATTTTCAATTTACATTTTCATCAAAGCTGGTCATTCTAATGAAGATTATTCCCTCATTACCATCTTTAATGCCCCAAACAAAAGTCCTTGAGTCCAGCTAATAATTGGTCAATGTAAACTACATGGGAACAGATTTAGGAACAGATTGTGAGGCATATAATAAAATCATTAAAATCCTGTGTAGTCAGAAATGCACTTTTTGGTTTGTGAATCTGGTGCTTTGGGACCTTTGAATCAGGATGAGAGGAGACGATCTGTCCTCTTTCTGAAGAGATAGGGCACTTCTTGGCTGTAATTGGGGGTTGTTGATGAAGTTCGAAATGCACCGTCAAGTGGAAGGCTGCCTCGTACAGGGGCTTTCTTCCCTGCTGTTGCATGTCAAGAAACTCTTCTGCCTTTAACACATTTTTAGATGGAGAATTGAAGACCTCATTCACAAGATCACCTAGACTCACAGAGCTGCTGCCGCCTCTAGCCGAGTCTCAAATGGGAAAGGGGATGGGAACAGAAGTGGGGAAGGCGGGGGCAAGCTGCAGAAACCAGAGCTCCCACTAGGTGTTTTTGAATAGCATTTCTCTCTGCAGCGTGAAATAGCAGTAGAAATACGAAGTGGTGCTGCAACACCTACCAGCAGGGACTGTGGAATAGCAGGAAGGGCTTAATGCCAAAAGTTTTGATTCTACCACATGAAGCTCATAACCCTCAAACAAACTACGTTTAAAAAGCGGGGTTTGGCCAGGCGCGGTGACTCACGCCTGGAATCCCAACACTTTGGGAGACCGAAGTGGGCAGATAACGAGGTCAGGAGATCAAGACCATCCTGGCTAACACGGTGAAACCCTGTCTCTACTAAAAACACAAAAACAAAATTAGCCGGGCGTGGTGGTGGGGCCCTGTAGTCCCAGCTACTCAGGAGGCTGAGGCAGAAGAATGCCGTGAACCCGGGAGGCGGAGCTTACAGTGAGCAGAGATCCTGCCACTGCACTCCAGCCTGGGTGACTGAGCGAGACTCCATCTCAAAAAAAAAAAAAAAAAAAAAAGTGTTTAGGGAAGTGCACCAGTTTTCTATTGTCATACAATAATAATGCGTTCCAAACATACTGAAGCTGTTTGCTTAAAACATTACCTAATCGTCTGTTTTGCATCTACAGGTTGGCTGGGTGGTTCTCCTAATCTGGGCCAGGTTTGGGTGATCTTGGCCAAACTCACTCACATGCATACAGTCAGCCAGAATGTGGGCTGGGATCTGGTTTGTCTAGAGTGGCCTTGGCTGGGATGATTTGGCTCTTTTATAAATCTAGAAGGCTAGCTCAAGGATATGCTTAAGATAATAAGCAGAAAATCTCAAGTGCTTTTCAAGCCTCTGTGTGTGTCACATTTGCCAAAGTGAATCACATGATCAAGCCTACTGTGGTGTAAGAAGGAGTTACAAACTCACAGGATGAAGAGTATGGATACATTAATTAGGGCCCATAGTGCACTCAATTGAGCAGAGGGGTCCTTTACGGACAAATTCAAAACAGAATCTTTATCACTGGTTAATTCATAGCTCCCTATGACTATCCTCCAGGTAAAAATAAGCTTTCATTAGGCCATACAAATCAGCTAAATACATGGAAACAGCACAATTATATTATTTAATCTTATCTTTATAGATGTACCTTCATTAGACTTTGCCAAGTTCATTGTATATTGGAAAGGGTGTAGAGCTGAGAAAAATATGGCCAATAAGTAATTTAATCTGCCAGTGATCTGTACTGATAAATGCTAAAAATATGCATTTCTGAAGGTTACAACATTCAAAATCACCAACCAAGTCAGGAAAACTGAAGTCAGAGGTTGGTACAGCGAAATTTCCCATGGTATTTGTGATTACAAATTAGGCTATTAAATGAATAGCTTACTATAAAGATATAAAAGTGGCAAAGTTAACGTCCCCCTAAGGACCTTCAGTTCTACAGTTTCTGACTCTTGTGGGTTTAAATTTGTAAGTTACCATTGCACTCAAGTAGCTTTTGCATTTAATTATTTTGGGGGAGAGAGTTAAGAGGGAGAGATGGAAGGTGGGGAGGAGAATAAACCAGCACATCACTTCTCAGAGCTCACTTTCATACAGCTGATGGTGCCTGCTTCATTCTCAATTCACAAGTTCATTCTCTACTCCCTAAAGGAAGCAGGTGAGACCATTCTCCTTTCTGCTTCTCCAGCTTTCCCTCTGAAGGACAGGTAGAGAATGTTATGATGTTTCTAGGCTGTGAGTTGACATATCAAGAGGACTTTTCACCACTTAAATAATCAGCTACATCCTGCTGTTTTTCAAGTCCATCTGCGAACTATTTTACATCATGCATCTGGGGATTCGGCACCAAACTGAGCATGCCCAAATTCCCATCTGAAGTGACTGTTTGCATGGCAATTCTGAAATATGATACATTCTTGAACAGCGGCTTCATAAGTGGTGTTCTTGATTTTTCCTTCCCATTCCCTTCTCCTCCCTGGCCAAAGGATCAAGACCAAAGCCTGGAAAACACCACCTGCTTAAGACCTTTCCCCTACTCCAAGGGTTGCTAATTGTCCTATAGGAGCAGCAAGTGTCATCCCACAGTGGAAAATGTGAATGCCACCGCTTCCTGACAGATAATTTCTTTCCAGGATCCCAACTTCCCTCAACTTTTCGTAATGTCAAGAGAGTTAATTTTTAGAACATAGAAGGAAAAAAATATGGAAACTGATTTTAACTTAAAGTCTCATCCCACTCAGAACATTTAATATAAACTGGATGATTTTCTAGTTCCTGAGGACAGAGACATGACTAAACACAGACCAGCCCTGAGAACATCACTGTCATATGACAATTTAGATTATTTAAAAGGCAACTAGAACATCATTACAGTTGTTGTTCATCAGGTGCTTGGCAGAGGCCCAGGTGGAAAGAAAGCAACCAGACCTGCTGGAGATTAAAAATCAAGGAGAATCCACCATCCCTGCTATAGCCTGGCTGAAGATGAGAGTGGTAGTAGGCAAAGCACCTTCCCCACATAGGATGGCCAGCAAGGTGTGTAACCTTGATGAAACCAAGGTATGCCATTGATTTCCCATATGGAACCAAAAAAGAGCTTGTATAGCCAAAGCAAGCCTAAGCAAAAAGAACAAATCTGGAGGCATCACATTACTGGACTTCAAGTTATACAACAAGGCTATAGTTAGCAAAACAGTATGGTACTGGTATAAAAGTGGTCACACAGACCAGTGGAACAGAATAGAGAACCCAGAAATAAAGCCAAATACTTACAACCAAGTGATCTTTGGCAAAGCACACAAAAACACAAACTAGGGAAAGGATACCCTATTTAATAAATGGTGCTAGGTAAACTGACTAGCTTCACGTAAAAGAATGAAACTGATCTCTCACCTTATACAAAAATCAACTCAAAAGACCTAAAACCATAAAAATTCTGGAAGATAACCTTAGGAAAACTCTTCTGGACATTGGCCTAGGCAAAGAATTCATGACTAAAGCCTCAAAAGCAAATGCAACGCAAACGAACATAAATAAATGGGACCTGACTAAACTGAAAAGCTTCTGCACAGCAAAAAAAAAAAAAAAAAAAAAAAAAAATCAACAAAGTAAACAGATGATCCACAGAATGGGAGAAAATATTTTCAAACTATGCATCTGACAAAAGACTAGTATCCAGAATCTACAAGAAACTTAGATAAATCAGCAAGAAAGAAATAAGCAATCCCATGAAAAAGTGGACAAATGACATGAATAGACATTTCTCAAAAGAAGATATGCAAATGGCCAACAAGCATATGAAAAAAATGCTCAACATCACTAAATATCAGGCAAATGCAAATTAAAATCACAATGAGATATAACCCTACTCCTGCAATAATGGCCAGTATTAAAAAATCAAAAAACAATAGATGTTGGTGTGGATGTGGTGAAAGGGGAATGCTTACACATTGCTGGTGGTAATGTAAATTAGTACAACCTCTATGGAAATAGTATGGAGATTCCTTAAAGAACTAAAAGTAGATCTACCATTTGATCCAGCAATCCCACTACTGGGTGCCTACTCAAAGGGAAAGAAGTCATTCTATCAAAAAGACACATGCATATGTATGTTTATTGTACCCCAATTTACAACTGCAAAGATATGGAAGCAACCTAAGTGCCCATCGACCAATGAGTGGATAAAGATAATGTGTCATATATACACCATGGAGTACTACTCCCCATAAAATTCAATTAAATAATGTCTTTTGCAGCAATTTGGATGGAGCTGGAGGCCTTATTCTAAGAGAAGTAACTCAGGAATAAAAAAAAATAAATACTATATGTTCTCACTTATAAGTGGGAGCTAAGGTATGAGGACACAAAGGCATACAGAGTGATAAAATGAACTCTGGAGACTCAGAAGGGGGAGGGTAGTAGAGGGGTATGGGATAAAAAACTATATATTGGGCACAAACCATACCCTACTCAGGTGACAGGTGTACTAAAATCTCATAATTCACTAGTATGTAATTCATCCATGTAACCAAAAACCACTTATACCCCAAAAGCTATTGAAATTAAAAAAATTAAAAGTAGCACATGAAAAAAAGAAAAAGAATAATCATCTTCATTTCCTCATAGGTAAAAGAGACATTCTGGGAGACACATCTGGGAGACACAAAACCTTTGTGGGGACCAAATGTGTAGATCTACATAAAGTGCCTAGCAAAGTGTCTGCCACATAATGATCATTTAATAAACATATGTATTATTATTGATCTTCTTGTTAAAATGTGTTGGTGTTTAGAACTGCAAGGTATTACCCTAACAAGTTGCAATCAGTATCTGATTTAATTCCCACCATTTATCAGATGGGGCTACTGAGGCAATGGAGGAGTTAAGTTTTGAATCCCAGTCTTTCTTCATATCCTTCACCCTGCACTTAAGCATAGTATAGGGTGGTTAAATGGTTCTATAACCACTATTACTTTAGACATAGGTCTCTTTTCCCAGCCCATTCCACCTTACAGCCAAAAAGTTGAAAGATGACAGATGGGAGAGGAGGGCATGTACAACGAACGAGTATAAAGTATCAGTATCAGTTCACAACTTGGTTGTAAGAAACAAGTACTGGGGGACACCCAAGATGGCCAAATAGGAACAGCTCCAGCCTCCAGCTCCCAGCGTGAGCGACACAGAAGACAGGTGATTTCTGCATTTTCAACTGAGGTACCGGGTTCATCTCACTGGGGCATGTTGGACAGTCAGCGCTGGTCAGCGGGTGCAGCTCGACCAGTGAGAGCTGAAGCAGGGCGAGGCATCGCCTCACCTGGGAAGCACAAGGGGGAAGGGAATTCCTTTTCCTAGCCAAGGGAAACTGAGACACACAACACCTGGAAAATCAGGTAACTCCCACCCTAATACTGTGCTTTACCAAGGGTCTTAGCAAATGGCACACCAGGAGATTATATCCCACACCTGGTCCAGAGGGTCCCATGGCCATGGAGCCTCCCTCATTGCTAGCACAGCAGTCTGAGATCTAACTGCAAGGCTGCAGCGAGGCTAGGGGAGGGGCACCTGCCATTGCTGAGGCTTAAGTAGGTAAACAAAGCCCCTGGGAAGCTCGAATTGGGTGAAGCCCACCGCAGCTCAAGGAGACCTGCCTGCCTCTGTAGACTCTACCTCTGGGACAGGGCAAGGTTAAACAAAAAGCAGCAGAAATCTCTGTACATGTAAATGTTCCTGTCTGACAGTTTTGAAGAGAGCAGTGGTTCTCCCAGCATGGAGGTTGAGATCTGAGAAGGGACAGACTGCCTGCTCAAGTGGGTCCCTGACCCCTGAGTACCCTAAATGGGAGAAATCCCCTACTAGGTGCAGACCGACACCCCACACCTCACATGGCTGGGTACATTTCTGAGACGAAGCTTCCAGACAAGAATCAGATAGCAACACTCGCTTTTCAGCATTATTCTATCTTCTGCACCCTCCGCTGCTGATACCCAGGCAAACGGGGTCTGGAGTGGACCTCAAGCAAACTCCAACAGACCTGCAGCTGATGGTCCTGACTGTTAGAAGGAAAACTAACAAACAGAAAGGACACCCACACCAAAACCTCATCAGTACATCACCATCATCAAAGACCAAAGGCAGATAAAACCACAAAGATGGGGAAAAAGTAGTGCAGAAAAGCTGGAAATTCAAAAAATCAGAGCGCATCTCCCCGTCCAAAGGAACGCAGTTCATCGCCAGCAACGGAATAAAGCTGGACGGAGAATGACTTTGACGAGTTGAGAGAAGAAGGCTTCAGTCAATCAAACTTCTCAGAACTAAAGGAGGAACTACGTAACCAGCACAAAGAAACTAAAAACCTTGAAAAAAGAATGGATGAATGGATAACTAGAATAATCAACGCAGAGAAGACCATAAATGAACTGATAGAGATGAAAACCATGACACGAGAACCACGTGACAAATGCACAAGCTTCATTAACCAACTTGATCAACTGGAAGAAAGAGTATCAGTGATTGAAGATCAAATGAATGAAATTAAGTGAGAAGAGAAGTTTAGAGAAAAAAAGAGTAGAAAGAAATGAACAAAGCCTCCAAGAAATATGGGATTATGTGAAAAGACCAAATCTACATCTGATTGGTGTGCCTGAAAGTGATGGGGAAAATGGAACCAAGTTGGAAAACACTCTGCAGGATATCATCCAGGAGAACTTCACCAACCTAGGAAGGCAGGCCAACATTCAACTTCAGGAAATACAGAGAACTCCACAGAGACACTCCTCGAGAACAGCAACTCCAAGACGCATAATTGCCAGATTCACCAAAGTTGAAATGAAAGAAAAAATGTTAAGGGCAGCCAGAGAGAAATGTCGGGTTACCCACAAAGGGAAGCCCATCAGACTAACAGCAGATCTCTCAGCAGAAACTCTACAAGCCAGAAGACAGTGGGGGCCAATATTCAACATCCTTAAAGAAAAGAATTTTCAACCCAGAATTTCATATCCAGTCAAACTAAGTTTCATAAGTGAAGGAGAAATAAAATCCTTTACAGACAAGAGAGATTTTGTCACCACCAGGCCTGCCCTACAAGAGATCCTGAAGGAAGCACTAAACATGGAAAGGAACAACCAGAACCAGCCATTGCAAAAACATGCCAAAATGTAAAGACCATTGATGCTAGGAAGAAACTGCATCAACTAACAAGCAAAATAACCAACTAATATCATAATGACAGGATCAAGTTCACACATAAGAATATTAACCTTAAATGTAAACGGACTAAATGGTCCAATTAAAAGACACAGACTGGCAAATTGGATAAAGAGTCAAGACCCATCAGTTTGCTGTATTCAGGAGACCAATCTCACATGCAGAGACACACATAGGCTTAAAATGAAGGGATGGAGGAAGATCTACCAAGCAAATGGAAAACACAAAAAAGCAGGGGTTGCAGTCCTAGTCTCTGATAAAACAGACTTTAAACCATCAAAGATCAAAAGAGACAGAGAAGGCCGTTACACATTGGTAAAGGGATCAATTCAACAGGAAGAGCTAACTATCCTAAATATTTATGCATCCAATACAGGAGCACCCAGATTCATAAAGCAAGTCCTTAGAGACTTAGACTCCCATACAATAATAATGGGAGACTTCAACACCCCACTGTCAACATTAGATAGATCAACGAGACACAAAGTTAACAAGGATATCCAGGAATTGAACTCAACTCTACACCAAGCGGACCCAACAGACATCTACAGAACTCTCCACCCCAAATCAACAGAATATACATTCTTCTCAGCACCACATCGCACTTATTCCAAAATTGACCACATAGTTGGAAGTAAAGCACTCCTCAGCAAATGTAAGAGAACAGAAATTATAATAAACTGTCTCTCAGACCACTGTGATCAAACTAGAACTCAGGACTAAGAAACTCAATCAAAACCGCTCAACTACATGGAAACTGAACAACCTGCTCCTGAATGACTGCTGGGTACATAACGAAATGAAGGCAGAAATAAAGACATTCTTTGAAAGCAATGAGAATAAAGATACAACATACCAGAATCTCTGGGACACATTTAAAGCTGTGTGTAGAGGGAAATTTATAGCACTAAATGCCCACAAGAGAAAGCAGGAAAGATCTAAAATTGACACCCTAACATCACAATTAAAAAAACTAGAGAAGCAAGAGCAAACGCGTTCAAAAGCTAGCAGAAGGCAAGAAATAACTAAGATCAGAGCAGAACTGAAGGAGATAGAGACACAAAAAACCCTCCAAAAAAAATCAATGAATCCAGGAGCTGGTTTTTAGAAAAGATCAACAAAATTGATACACCACTAGCAAGATTAATAAAGAAGAAAAGAGAGAAGAATCAAATAGACACAATAAAAAATGATAAAGGGGATATCACCACCAACCCCACAGAAATACCAACTACCATCAGAGAATACTATAAACACCTCTACGCAAATAAACTAGAAAACCTAGAAGAAATGGATAATTTCCTGGACACTTACACTCTCCCAAGACTAAACCAGGAAGAATTTGAATCCCTGAATAGATCAATAGTAGGCTCTGAAATTGAGGCAATATTTAATAGTCTACCAACCAAAAAAAAGTCCAGGACCAGACAGATTCACAGCCGAATTCTACCAGAGGTACAAGGAGGAGTTGGTACCATTCCTTCTGAAACTATTCCAGTCAATAGAAAAAGAGGGAATCCTCCCTAACTCATTTTATGAGGCCAACATCATCCTGATACCAAAGCCTGGCAGAGACACAACAAAAAAAGAGAATTTTAGACCAATATCCCTGATGAACATCGATGCAAAAATCCTCAATAAAATACTGGCAAACCGAATCCAGCAGCACATCAAAAAGCTTATTCACCATGATCAAGTGGGCTTCATCCCTGGGATGCAAAGCTGGTTCAACATACGCAAATCAATAAACGTAATCCAGCATATAAACAGAACCAAAGACAAAAACCACATGATTATCTCAACAGATGCAGAAAAGGCCTTTGACAAAATTCAACAGCCCTTCATGCTAAAAACTCTCAATAAATTCCGTATTGATAGAATGTATCTCAAAATAACAAGAGCAATTTATGATAAACCCACAGCCAATATCATACTGAATGGGCAAAAACTGGAAAAATTCCCTTTGAAAACTGGCACAAGATGGGGATGCCCTCTCTCACCACTCCTATTCAACATAGTGTTGGAAGTTCTGGCTAGGGCAATCAGGCAAGAGAAAGAAATCAAGAGTATTCCGTTAGGAAAAGAAGAAGTCAAATTGTCCCTGTTTGCAGATGACATGATTGTATATTTAGAAAACCCCATCATCTCAGCCCAAAATCTCCTTAAGCTGATAAGCAACTTCAGCAAAGTCTCAGGATACAAAATCAATGTGCAAAAATCACAAGCATTCTTATACACCAGTAACAGACAAACAGAGAGCCAAATCATGAATGAACTCCCATTCATAATAGCTTCAAAGACAATAAAATACCTAGGAATCCAACTTACAAGGGATGTAAAGGACCTCTTCGAGGAGAACTACAAACCACTGCTCAGTGAAATAAAAGAGGATACAAACAAATGGAAGAACATACCATGCTCATGGATAGGAAGAATCAATATTTTGAAAATGGCCATACTGCCCAAAGTAATTCATAGATTCAATGCCATCCCCATTAAGCTACCAATGGCTTTCTTCACAGAATTGGAAAAAACTGTTTTAAAGTACATATGGAACCAAAAAAGAGCCCGCATTGCCAAGACAATGCTAAGCCAAAAGAACAAAGCTGGAGGGATCATGCTACCTGACTTCAAACTACACTACAAGGCTACAGTAACCAAAACAGCATGGTACTGGTACCAAAACAGAGATATAGACCAATGGAACAGAACAGAGCCCTCAGAAATAATACCACACATCTACAGCCATCTCATCTTTGACAAACCTGACAAAAACAAGAAATGGGGAAAGGATTTCCCATTTAATAAATGGTGCTGGGAAAATTGGCTAGCCATAAGTAGAAAGCTGAAACTGGATCCTTTCCTTACTCCTTATACGAAAGTTAATTCAAGATGGATTACAGACTTAAATGTTAGACCTAATACCATAAAAACCCTAGAAGAAAACCTAGCTAATACCATTCAGGACATAGGCATGGGCAAGGACTTCATGTCTAAAACACCAAAAGCAATGGCAACAAAAGCCAAAATTGACAAATGGGATCTCATTAAACTAAAGAGCTTCTGCACAGCAAAACAAACTACCATCTTCAAATGAAGTTGAAACTTCATTTGCTGAAGTTTCAACTACCAGAGTGAACAGGCAACCTACAGAATGGGAGAAAATTTTTGGAATCTACTCATCTGACAAAGGGCTAATATCCAGAACTACAAAGAACTCAAACAAATTTACAAGAAAGAAACAAACAACCCCATCAAAAAGTGGGCAAAGGATATGAACAGACATTTCTCAAAAGAAGACATTCATACAGCCAACGCACACATGAAAAAATGCTCATCATCACTGGCCATCAGAGAAATGCCAATCAAAACCACAAGGAGATACCATCTCACACCAGTTAGAATGGCGATCATTAAAAAGTCAGGAAACGACAGGTGCTGGAGAGGATATGGAGAAATAGGAACACTTTTACACTGTTGGTGGGACTGTAAACTAGTGCAACCATTGTGGAAAACACTGTGGCGATTCCTCAAGGATCTAGAACTAGAAATACCATTTGACCCTGCCATCCCATTACTGGGGATATACCAAAGGATTATAAATCATGCTGCTATAAAGACACATGCACACGTATGTTTATTGCGGCACTATTCACAATAGCAAAGACTTGGAATCAACCCAAATGTCCATCAGTGACAGATTGGATTAAGAAAATGTGGCATATGTACACCATGGAATACTATGCAGCCATAAAAAAGGATGAGTTCATGTCCTTTGTAGGGATATGGGTGCAGCTGGAAACCATCATCCTCAGCAAACTATTGCGAGAACAGAAAACCAAACACTGCATATTCTCACTCATAGGTGGGAATTGAACAATGAGATCACTTGGACGCAGGAAGGGGAACATCACACACCGTGGCCTATTGTGGGGAGGGGGGAAGGGGGAGGGATAGCATTAGGAGATATACCTAATGTAAATGACGAGTTAATGGGTGCAGCATACCAACATGGCACATGTATACATATGTAACAAACCTGCATGTTGTGCACATGTACCTTAGAACTTAAAGTATAATAATAATAATAATAAAGATGTTTATACTCTTCCCTAAAGTGAAATTCAAAAAAAAAAAAAAAAAAAAAGAAACAAGTATAAAGTCAGGTATTAGAATTGGAAAGAATAGCAGTCTGCAACCATTTAGTATTAGGGCAAATAAGCTGCATAATTCAGTGGCAATTAGAGGTAACATTATATAAGAGGACAGTGCAATATAGTGAATTGTAGTATATTAATGATCTTATGTTATCAAGAGAAAGGTCAAATTATGTTCCATTTTCTGTTTAAGAAGAATAGGAAGTGTGAGATACTTTAAAGAAATTCTATCACAAATAGAGAAATTTCTAAAAATTTTGACAATTGAAGAAATAAACTCCACTTATATAAAAACAATCTTATTCCTAAATGGTGATACATAAAATTACAATTGAATTACAGATGGTCCGCAACTTAGGATAGTTTGACTTATAATTTTTCCACTTTTTTAATGGGACCCAAATCCACTAGAATTTAAGAAGCATCTGGACTTTTGATTTTTTGACTTTACAATGGGTTTATCTGGCTATTAAGTGTATTTTCAACTTATTATATTCTCTACTTAAACAATGGGTTTATCAAGACATAGCCCACATCATAAGTCAAGGAAAACTTGTGCAGTTGATACGGTTTGGCTCCGTGTCCCCACCCAAATCTCACCTTGAATTGTAATAATCCCCACATGTCATGGGAGAGACCTGGTGGAAGGTAACTGAATCATGGGGGTGGGTTTTTCCCTTTCTGTTCTCATGATAGTGACAAGTCTCAGGAGATCTGATGATTTCATAAAGGGGAGTTGCCCTGCACATGTTCTCTTGCCTGCTGCCATGTAAAACGTGACTTTGCTCCACCTTTGCCTTCCACCATGATTTTGAGGCCTCCCCAGCCGTGTGGAACTGTGAGTCACTTTCCTTTATAAATTATCCACTCTCAGGTATGTCTTTATTAGCCATCTCAGGTATGCCTTTATTAGCAATCCTATTACAATAGGATTGGCAAATCCTTCAAAAATCCTCTAGTCCTACTCCTAAACATTTTCCAGGTAAGGAATCAGAAGCCCAGAGGGGTTAAGTGACTTGCCCAAAGTCACATAGATAATTAGTTGGGAGAGTCTAGTGAAATGAGGGAATGGACAGATAATAACTAAGGCTAAAGGTAGAAGCTGAGGTGTGATGGTTTGGCATTCCACAATGAAGAGCTTGAAACTTGCCATGTGAGCTAGTTTTTATGGTGCATCCCATCAGCTAAAAAGAATTACATAAGCAAACATAATGTATGCTCATTACATATATCTACTACTATCATTAGCTAATATCTCAAGGCATAGATTACACTGCTTCAGAGGTTCTTTGTTAATGATTAAAATAATCTTCTTGATAATTTCCATTTCTTTTTTGGCTGACTCTTTCTCAGATCTAATTAGGTCATTCATTATTGTTTCTGCCCCATAATGTGGCTGAGAAAGAGGTTGTGCCAAAAGAAGGCAAAGTTCCAGCTCTGCCATTGTCTTATTACTGCTTTGTAAGTCACTTACCCACTTTTCTGGGAGTTCTTTTGGTTAAAATTGGATGATGTAATCTGTAAGCCCAGTTAAGCAGGTTCACAAGGGCACTGCTGTCTACTGCTCTGTGTTACGCAATTCCCTCTCTTTCCATTGGTTACCTCAATTACAGACGTGACACATGGACGGAATACAGGTACCATTATCACTCCTTGTATTAAGTGATAATTTCTGAATTCTTTAGAATCATTTGTGTGTGCATATGTGTGTTTCCTAATGTCTCTCCTATAACCTATCTGGTCCTCTTGTGCATTCTCATTGGAGGGCATTGTCATGGGTGATGGATGAAGCACCATGGAAGACTTTATGATTTAAAGGATAAAAATGTCACCGATGTCCACCTCAAAGAAGGACTTCCAATACTGGAGGTAGGGAAACCAGTTAGGTAGCTTTGGCAAAGGTCAAATGGAGAAATGATTAGGCTGGGGATGAAGAAGACAGTGACTGCAGAAATGAAAAGAAAACATATATTCTGGAAACACTGAGGAAGGGAAGATGGCAGGTCTCATGAATTTGGGTGTGAAAGGAAAAGGGAAAAAAAATAAACTGTGGCTCCAAGTTCTCTTCCATAAAGGATCGAGTTATCAAATAAACAGTGACAGCAACACTAGCAAAGGTATCTGTAACCGGCTGTGTGGTTAACACAGTAACTTTCAAAGCTTTCAAGGCTTTTACATTCCCTCTCCTTTTTTAGAATTCATCCATTTATTATCTCTGATAATAAAGTCAATGCAAACTCAGAGAAGCTTATTCCTTACATTTACATGAGAAGCAGACCAAAACCCCCTCTTTGCACCATCAATCAGAGCAAACTAGCTTCTTCCACCCCCACCCCAACCCTTTAGAGAGATTTAAACCATGAGACACAATCAAATGAACAGATGAGCCTCTCAATCAGTATCAGTATCTTAACTGCCACAGACACAACCAGCCATGGTGATGCATTATACATTTTTCGTGTTGTGTGTGTCTGCCTGGTTTGTCAGAACTCAAATTTCTTTTGCACTTAAACTGCTGTCATCCCAATAATGTTATTCATTGTTAGCAATGACTCCCTGTGCTATATCACAAACTCAGGACATGATGCATACAGTTCCAGGAAGAAACTGGCAGGATAATATCTTCTTCTATCCTGTGAGCAATTACCTACTTTCCCTTTATTTTCTTTCATTTCCTTCCCTGTGAAACACAATGTGCACAGTTAACATACAGTTGTGCTGAGTTATGACACTTTGGATATTTTCATCTTAGGAATGTTAAATGCTGATATTCAACCTTATAAATCCAGTTCTGCTATATCAAAGTGAGAAGAGAATGAGGAAGCAGTATATTCGTTTAGGAGTTATATTAAATTATATCATATTATATAGTATGGTTTAATATTATATTTTCAATAAAGAATTATATTAATTGCTAAATTGAAATAAGATGTAACACCTCTCCCCTTAGATGAAGCATAAAACTACTAGGATTGACACAGTCCTAGACAAGAGTTCCCCTGACAAGGGGGAACAAGGCTGTTCTCCCTCTCCAATAATTTTGCAACCACATAAAATATGACTTTCACTCTCTTAGAAGTATGAAGAAACAGTCTTTTATTTGCTTCACCTCTAGCTGTGAAGTCGAGTGATTCACCTAAATTATTTAGGTGAGATAATACAAATGTGACATTTATTTGTGTCACATCTGTATCTATTGCACATGTATATCTATTGGGCAGAGTTTAAAAATTAAGATTTGCATATGCCTGTGACCTCCTATACCTATGTTTCCCATACTTGATATGAAGCCTCAGGGCACCAGCTGGGGCAGTGCTCTGTTCTGCAGTTTTCCACACATGGTCTCCTAGAATTCCACCCTTGAAGTGGGACAGAAGTATCCAGAGGCTGATTTTGGCCTGTGGTCCAGTAAAGAAGGTCGCTACCTTGGATTATTATCATCCTGACACCCCCAGTAGAAAGGTCAGGTAATGAAAGATGGTAGTTCAAAATAACAGAAGACAAGGTAACATAAGAATGATGCTACCAGAAACATTGTGGCAAAGATTCGATCCATGCCAGTGTTTTTCAAACTTTACTGAGCATTAGACTCACCCAGAAAACTTTTCATAATGCAGATTCCTGGACCCCATCCCCAGAGTTTCTGATTCAATAGGTCTGATATGGGGCCCAAGAATTTGTTCCAACAATCTCCAGGTATTGCTGATTCTGCCAGCCTTGAACAGCACTTTGAGTAGCACTGATCTGTGCAATACTGGATACCTGATTAGCAAGAAAAATGAGTCCCAACGAAAGTAGACCCAGATCTTCCATTCTTTAAGGACAGGTATCAGGTGAAGAAAATCTTTTCCTGAGACCAACCAGTGCAAATGTGTGTGGGAGGTGAAATATGCAGCTTCACGTTGCCAAAAGAATGGTATCTAGTAGATTGCATCAATGGCCCAACTCTTCAGCCCTCTCTGTATCTACCTGTTTTACCATGTGATTTAGCAACTCCTCCTCCTAAAAGGATGAAGCACATTTCCCTACTCTTTGGCTTTGGGTTTGACCATGTGGCTTACCTTTACCAAATAAACATTAGCAAGTGCATTGTGAACAAAGACTTGAAAAGCCCTGCATGACTGGCCTTCTCTCTTGTGCCTCTGCTACAACATGATCCTCTGACCCACTGGATCCAGTAAAAGGATGAGAGACTTAGGCAACAGGATCTAACTGTCCATGCTGAGCCCAGCTTGTATCAGCCAGTCCCCACCAGACTCCCAGAACTCCCAGACATCTGAATGAGTTTGGCCAAGAGCAACAGAGCCACCCAGCCAAGCTCAGCTTCATTATCAACCCTGAACCGGACCTGCATATCTGTAAGAATAAATACTTGTGGTTTGAGCTACTGAGTTTGACATGGTTCTCATGCAGCACATTTCATGACAACAGCAAACCTGTACGTAGTGTCCATCTGGTTGCCCTTGGTGGCTAGAATTTGGAGAACAGCTGGAGGCATCTACAGCCATGCAGAAGTGAATCTGAAAAGACTTGTGAGGTTGATAGGCTCCATTCTTGTAGTTACACAACAGGAGGCTTTAGGAATTGAAAATCAGTTTTGGGGTAGTCCTAGGCCCGCTTCTGTGACTTTTAGATTGTAAAACTGAGGTTCAAAGAAAATGAGTGGTCTTATCTCTGGTAACACAGTATCAACAACAGGCTGGAATCAGGTTTCCAACTTCGAAACTTGAGCTTCACTTGCAGACTTTATGGCTTTTCCTTTGCAGTTTGAAATAAAATTTAAGCCTTTAAAAACAAAAAACAAAAAACAAAAAACTGCCAAAGTAGATACTCAGTGTGTTCCCACTCCCCTTACTTTCCTCAAAACCATGAAACAATCACTATGAGGATTATCAACAGCTGAGGCCCATATTTTTAGACTACTAAATTACACATACAGTTGGTAGTAATTGTGATCAACAAGAACAAAAATAATTCCTTTCAAAGAAAACAAATAAATTATATCATCAGGTGAGTTGTATTTGTTTATAAGCGATGAAACCATATGCAATATGTTTTGTTAATTTCTTTCTTTTCTTTTCTTTTCTTTGTTTTTAACCAGCTTAATTCACTTTATTTTTCTTGTATAAAAACCCTGTGTTGTAGCCATAGTTGGAGCCTGGATCTTTCCTGCACATAAACTCTGGAGTGGGTCTTGATAAGGTAGTCACTGAATTCCTGATAGGGAGACTTGGTGAACACAGTCTCCTTCCAGAGGTCGGGCGTAAGGTAGCTGTCGGTCTTTGAGATGGTATCAAAGGCGGCCTTGGCAAAGTTGCCCAGGGCGGAGGTGCAGCCCCTGGCTGAGGGGTAGCAGTCATCGACACCAGCCATCAGCAACAGCTTCTTGGGCACGGGGGTCAAGATGATGCCAGTGCCCCTGGGCACACCAGCTACAGAGCCACAGCGGCCTGTCACCTTGCAAGGGACGGCGTGGGGCTTGCCGATCTTGTTCCTCCAGTAGCCTCTGTGCACGGGAACAATGGAGAGCTTGGCTAGGTTGGTGGCCCCGCAGATGGCAGAGGCCACCACCTTGGAGCACTTAACACCCAGACCAACGTGGCCACTGTAGTCCCCCGATGGCAACAAATACCTTGAACCTGGTGCACTGGCCTGCGCGGATCTGCTTCTGCACCAGCATAATCTTCAAAACCTCATCCTTGAGAGAGGCTCCCAGGAAAAAGTCAATGATCTCAGACTCCTTGATGGGCAGGGAGAAGAGACAGATCTCCTCCAGGGACTTAATCTTCATGTCCTTGTGACCACGTGGCCCAGCTTGGTGACGGGCATCCACTCCTTGCCTCGGGCCTTGCCTCCGCGAGCTCCGCAGCCTCGGCCCCAGCCCCAACCACGGCCACAACCCTGGCCCCAGATGCCACAAAGTCTCCACGGAAGCCACCGCGGTTATCCCCTCATCCCAGGGCTCCTGGGTCCCCTGCTCTGCCCACCTGTTGCAGCTGCATCATCTGCCATTTTGTGTTTTCTCAGAGAAAAAACGTTAATTTCTTTCTTATTTGCACTCTCTGTTTTTCAAAACAATTTAAAATAAACTACTGTGTATTATTTTTATAAGAATCATTTTTTTAAAAAACTGGGGGTTGGTTGGTTTTTGTTTCTGTTTTCCTTGAGAAGTGTGGAATAAAAGGCTCCAGTTCTTTAGGCTGATTTATGACCCATTTTTCACACCATTCAATAGCTGACTACTATTGCCCTCTCAGAAGGTCCTTAAACACACAGGACTTAGTTGGCCATTAATTGACAATTTTTAGACACATTAATCTCCAAACATTAATGTAACTGAGATCATAAAAATGTCTGTTACCAACAGATGCAAAGTGTAGTAGAAAGATCATGAATATAGAATTAGAAGGCCTAAAGCCTTCACTTAATAATAAGTAATTATAGCTATCATTTTTAAGAATATACTACAGAGGTGATACTGTGCAAAGCACTTTTTTTTTTTTTTTTTTTTTTTTTGAGACAGGGCCTCACTCTGTGATCCAGGCTGGAGTGCAGTGGCACAATCATAGCTTACTTCAGCCTCGAACACCTCAGCCTCCTGAGTAGCTGGCAGTAGAGGCATGTACCACCATGCCTTGCTAATCTTATTTTTTTATGAATGGGGGAGGGGTCTCACTATGTTGCCCCGGCTGGCCTTGAACTTCTGACCTCAAGCAATCTTCCCAGCTTGGCCTCCCAAAGCACTGAGACTACAGGCATGATCCACCACTCACAGCCAGCATTTTTCATATATTATATAAAAACACTTCTTTGCCCTCCCATTCACATTATATTTACACATTCCTTTGAGTATTATGATCTTCTTTGTTCAAAGGCAAAAACAGATTAAGCGATGCCCAAGATCACAAAAAGAATAAATGGCAGTTGATTCAAATCCAGGTCATTTCAGCTCCTAAGCCTATACTACCTGGCTATGACTTCCTTGGATGACTCTGTATGGTGTGGTTAAGCACACTTTGTGTCTCTATAGATGTTTCCTCACCTGTAAGCTTTGGACAATAACAGTCCCCATCTCAGGGAATTTTCGAGATGATCATATATGCAGAAGTGCTTTTTAAACTACAAAGTGTTAGACCACGTAAGGTTGGAGAATCAGTACTCTCCTATGATCTGTTCATCCTGTAGTGCAGGGCAGACAGCGTCAGTGCCACTGTGGACTCCTCGCTAGGCTGACCAAAAAGTCTGGGGAAGACTGTTCAAAGGAGGACATCCAAAGCTGATCCCTGGAATCCCAGTTATTTTCACAAAACTCTATAAAGGCACAACAAGGAGGAGACTTGGTGACCACAGGCTAAGTCAACCTTCTTCTCTTCTCAGATTTTACACAGGAGGCATCAGAGGCCCTATAATTTAAGGGCTCAGCATCAGTTTATAGCCCCAATTAGTAGCAAAACTAGAGGCAGCACCCCAGTGTCCAGCTACTACTACACTTTCCATGACACAAGACCATCTCTTAACTCACTTCCTCACAATTCTTGTTCAATAACCAGTTAGCATTAATTCATGAGGTACCATCTCCTGCTCTAATTCCATGGAAGAAAAACACTAATGTAGAAAGTAGAGCATCAATGTGGAGTACAATCGTCCAGAACTTCCTAGCATTTTCGAACCAAATAAAATAGGATTAGAATTAGAACTTGTTTTCTCTTTACATTTATCTCCGTAGAGTCTGCTTTTTATGTAGTCTGAATATAATACTTTTTTTCTCAATCATTAATACTTCTGGCTATTTCAAATCAACCCTCACAGTTATACTAGAGAACCAGGAAGAGAGTAATGCTTCAGGAGAAAACATAAGAAGTCTCAGGCAATTACCATTTTCTAATGCTCTGAGGCAATCTCAGCCAAGTACCCAGCCCACCTGCCCCCAGGGGGCTGTGAACAGCCCTAACATCCAGCTCAATTTATACTGTGCCAAACAGCTTTGGCACATCTGCGCTGAGAATGAGATCCAAGAGTTTCAGACAATATGCTCTCTTGAGCTCCATCATATCCCACATTTTAGTTTATTTATAAATGGACAAACGATTTATGGCTGCAGTGTGAAATTCAAAGGAGCTGTGTGCACTTGGCATTTATAATAGGTCAGGCAGCGGCAAACCACCACAAACAACAACGCAAACAGGAAACAAAGGGTCAGGGTTGGGTAGAGGTTTTCAGGGTTTTTTCTATTATATACGGGATTAATAATGAACTCAGTGGGGCCTTCCCATAATGTATGCCCTGTTCAAAGTCAGCATGGACTGGTAATAATCTGCCCACCCTCATCTGTGGGAGGAAAAGAGCCATTAACAATAGATTTCAAATGAGCAAGTTTAACATAGTGAGGTTTCTAAAGTTAAAAAAAAAAAATTAAGGTGTATAACCTTCTTCTTGCTTAAGGGTATTTTTTCCCTAGTATCTTCTTCTGACATCTGCCCACAGTTGTACAAGACTTCAAAATAAATGAAGTGATTAGTAGATTCAAGGCCACCTAGAACTCTACTAAATAAAAGGTTAACCTTGCCCTAGTGTGGGTTAAAAAAAAAAAAAAAATGCTGAACCTGGGGCCAGTTGATTGCTACACTAACTTTCTTGATAAATCTTAACAAAAGAGCTAACAGTATTTTTAAGCAGACCTAATTTTTAGAGAAGTTTGGGTCACAGAAAAAATGAGTGGTAAGTACAGAAATTTCCCATATATCGCTTTCCCCCATGCAAACACAACTTTCCCCTCTACCAACATCCCACACGAGAATGGTACATTTATTACAACTGATGAACCTACGTTCACTCATCGTTATCATCCAAAGCCCACAGTTCACATTAGGGCTCATTCTTGATATTGCACATTCTGTAAGTTTTGACGAATGTATAATGACATGTCTCTACCATTACAGTATCATCCTGAATAGTTTCACTGCCCTAAAAATCCTCTGTGCTTCTCCTATTCATCTTTCTGTCCTGCCTATGCCCTGGAAACTACTGATCTTTTAAATAGTTTTGGCTTTTCCAGAATAGTTGGAACCATAGAGTATGGAACCTTTTCAGATTGGCCTCTTTAACTTGGTAATATGCATTTAAGGTTCTTCCATGTCTTTTCATAGTTTGATAGCTCATATATTTTTAGCCCTGAATAATATTCCATTGTCTAGATGTATCACAGCGTATTTATCCATTCGCCTATTGAAGGACATCTACTTTTCTTCTAAGTTTTGGCAATTATGAATAAAGTTGATAGAAACAACCATATGTAAGTTTTTCTGAGGACCTAACTTTTCAGCTCATTTGGATAAATATCAGAAAGCAAGACTGCTGGTTTGTATAATAAGAAAATATTTAGTTCTGTCAGAAGCTGCCAAACTATTTTCCAAAGTGGCTATATCATTTTGCATTTTTACCAGCAACGAATGAGAGTTCCTTTTGTTCCACATCCTCACCAGCATTTGGCATTGACATTGTTTGGGATTTGGGCCATTTTAACAGGCATAGTATTATCTAATTGTTTTAATTTGCAGTACCCTAATGACATACGATGTGGGGCATCTTTTTATATACTTATTTGCCATCTATGTAACTATTTTAGTAAGATGTCTGTTCAGGTCTTTTGCTCATTTTTAATTTGGGTTGTTCATTTTCCTATTGTTGAGTTTTAAGAGAACTTGGTGTATTCTGGATAACCATACTTTATCAGATATGTCTTTTGTAAGTATTTTCTCCTAGTCTGTGGCTTGTCTTCTCATTCTCTTGACAGTATTTTCTCGTATTTGAAGCAGTCACATCCTTTCACATTAGCAGATTAAACAAAAGAACGGTTTCAGACAAGCTACTTACTTTCCTTAGCCTCGGTTTACTTAGTCATAAAATGGGGCCAATAATAGTAGCTATAGTAAAGGGATTGGTGAAGAATAAAACAATCAAGCATATAAATGTTGGCTGCTGATTACAGAAGCAGCTGCAGCAGCAGGACCTTAGAAGCTTAAAGGAAGTGATGA
This sequence comes from Chlorocebus sabaeus, assembly GCF_047675955.1. Lineage (NCBI taxonomy): Eukaryota > Metazoa > Chordata > Mammalia > Primates > Cercopithecidae > Chlorocebus > Chlorocebus sabaeus. The sequence continues at coordinate 15,584,025 of NC_132915.1, forward strand.
AATCAGTTCAGGAAAGTCTATCCCACTCTTAGTAGTCTGTACTGAAATCTCTCTTCAAGCGCCTGCTCTCACACAATACAATCAGTTCCATGGGGACAGGGACCATGTCTATTTTGCTGTCTTTCCAGAGTCAAGGATAATATTTGGCTAAATAGTAAGCACTTAATAAGTAAGAGATGAGCTGGCACTCGCTTGGCCTATGGCCGTAGAGAATGTCTTGCACCTCAGTGGGACTCATACAGCAGAAAATGATTGTTGATTACAGGTCCTCCAGGGTTCCTACCGTCATTCATTTAATTAACGAATCTATCTCACATCCTAGATTGCATATAGGAGATATCTGTAAAATACATTAACTCCTATGGGCACTCAAACTCCACTTTAAAAGTTATTCCTTGAGATTTTGATATAAGACCTCATAGTCTCGACTAATGCTTGGGCTGTTCCTAAACTTACAAGTGCTCGTTGCCATACATGAAGTCAGTGTGTGATCTGTGTTTGGCATACTTCAAACTGCAATGTCTGCATGCATCTGACACCTGCTCTCTCTGCTTGCATGGACCTGTTCCTTCTTCATTAAAAGAGATAAGGGCCACAGATTAGAACTCAAATGAGGGACCACAGAAGCTTAGAATTTCAACTGAAGAGAAAGCCAGAGGAGGGGAATGTTCACTTCTGGGATTCCTTTCCAGAGTTACCAAAAGTGAATTCTGGCTGGGTAAAAAAAAAAAAAAAAAAAAAAGATGTAGGTGCTTCTAGTAAGAGCTGATCAGGTAAGGATCTTTATACAGGATTTGTATTCATATTCAATATAATCAGCCTAGATCATTTTTGAACCACTAACCCCAGTAATGTATACCAACTTTTTACAACACACATGCACACACACAAACACACACACACACTTTGCTCCAGGGTCTACAAGATCTGAAACCAGGAAAAGTGATCCCCTCTAATACTGTCAAGTCAGAACAAGCAGGTGTGAGTGAGCCACCTTTTTACCCTGGCCACAAAAGAAAGAACATAAACCAATAGCTTTAGGAGCAAAATCATGAAAGCCTGGGGCAGTGTTTTTGACAGACGCCACACAGACTCAAGTATTCGTAACCATCAAAGCCTATGAGGCTTGAGAGAAGGACTAAAAGGTATTTCAAACTGTTCAGCAGTGTTTTGTGGGTCATTTGGTTCAAATAGATTTTCAAGCATATTTTAACATTTTAAACTGTGTTTAGAAAAAAGAGCTATTGATTTTAATAAGTAATTATCAGATTATGTGACAATGAAAATCACCAAAATTTAATCTATGCTGCCAGTTTAATCCTTTTTTCTTTTTATACATATCAGAAGAAAGTCTCCTTTACTTGTTTCACACATTTTATGAACTTCTTATAAATGTATAATTAATTGGAAAAGTTACAGGTCTAAACTCATCTTTTGAAAATTTGCTCAGGTAAATATCTAGTTCTTCATGGGATATTCTGCTCAGTCCTGTACCAGGAAAGACTCATACATATTCACTTGGCTCAAACACTTGGCATAGCTCAGTATTCACCTATTCAATTAGAACTGAACCAGTGACACACAGCATACTACAGAGAACTTTGATGTTTACTATAAGTTGGGGACTGACCTTCCTATTTAAGAAATGCAAGCACTTGGCCTGGAGCGGTGGCTCATGCCTGTAATCCCAGCACTTTGGGAGGCCAAGACGGGCGGATCACCTGAGGTCAGGAGTTGGAGACCAGCCTGGTCAACATGATGAAACCCCATTTCTACTAAAAATACAAAAATTAGCCACGCATGGTGGCAGGCACCTGTAATCTCAGCTACTCGGGAGGCTGAGGCAAGAGAATCACTTGAACCCAGGAAGTGGGGGTTGCAGTGAACCGAGATCATGCCATTGCACTCCAGCCTGGGGGACAAGAGTGAGACTTTGTCTCAAAAAAAAAAAGAAAAAGAAAAAGAAATGTAAGCACTTATTAGATGTGCTAATAAAACTAATAAGTACAAGCACTTATTAGATGATTCAACTTTAAAACAAAGCTTTCTCTATTACTCCCCTTAAAGTTTCTGAATCAGTTTAATTGAGGAATGTCCTGAGCTGAATGCATGCTATTAAAAAGAGAGATCATTACAACTATTTATCTGCATGAGTCATTAATTCCACGATATGGCAAACCAAACCAGACAGAAGTTCGATGCTGAGTAATGTTAAGGCTGTAACTGTTGGTCATAACCTCTGATTTCAAATTATGGTGTTAACTAAAATTGCTTTATTATTCTCATGGGTTGCCTTTTTTTTTTTTTTTTTTTTTTCCAGATGGACTCTCGCTCTGTCGTCCAGGCTGGAGTGCAGTGGCGTGATCTTAGCTCACTGCAGCCTCCGCCTCCAGGGTTCAAGCAATTCTCCTGCCTCAGCCTCCCGAGTAGCTGGGTTTACAGGCCCGCACCACCATGCTTGGCTATTTTTTTTGTATTTTTATTAGAGACGGGGTTTCACCAAATTGGCCAGGCTGGTCTAGAACTCCTGACCTCACGTGATCTATCCGCCTCGGCCTCCCAAAGTGCTGAGATTACAGGTGTGAGCCACCTCACCTGGCCATGAGTTGGCTTTTTAATAGTTAATGTTTAAAACCTGACATTTAAAATATATTTATTGGCCAGGCGCAGTGGCTCACGCCTGTAATCCCAACACTTTGGGAGGCTGAGATAATGGGTTTCTTGAGCCCAGGAAGTTCAAGACAAGCTTGGGCAACATGGCAAGGTCCTGTCTCTACAAAAAATAAGAAAATTAGCCAAGCAGCATGGTGGCACACACCTATAGTCCCAACTACTTGGGAGACTGAGGTGGGAGGATTGCTTGAGCCAGAGAGGCAGAGGTTGCAGTGAGCCAAGATCATGCCACTACTCTCCAGCCTGGGAGACAGAGCAAGCCTCTGTCTTGAAAAAATAATATAAAATAAATTTATAGAATTTAAAACAATTGTAAATAGTTTTTTAAATTATATTTTAGAATTCTACACAAGAATTTATTTTTAGGGAAAGATTTTCTGCTGCTAAAAAAATTAAATTTATAGGGTGGTAGAAGTAACAGACTAGTTGGATCAAATCTTATTTCTGCCATTTACTGTCTGCATAATATTAGACAAATTATTTAACCTCTCTTAAGTTTCTCTTTTGTGAAACTGAAATGTCAACTATCTTGCAGATATAACCTTCCCATGTTGACACACCCATGTGGACGTGCAGCCCTGTTATTAGTACTGTTTGGTAAATGGGTAAAATAGTTCAAAATATCATGGATCCTGCCTGTTTTAACAGATGTAGGCAGCCTCCTCTCCCTGCCCACCCCAGCTGCAGAAGCTCTCAAAATGTAAAAAAACAAAAAAACAAACAAAAAAAAAGTCAAAGAACGAAGAAAAACTCAGAATAGCCTCCAAACTTTTCATGGCAACACTCAATGCCTACAAAATTCTAATGAAAACAATGACCCAATATTCTATATCTTTGATATAAACATATAAAAGCTTTGAAGATATGCCAAAGCATTAAAGACAGACAGAACTGTTGGTCACCAATACTACCAGTGTTAGTATGGTAGTGGTAGCCACTAGCTACCTGTGGTCATTTAAATTTTAATTAACTAATTATTTAAAATTAAATTAAATTTACAATTCAGTTCCTTAGTCACACTAGCCACATTTAAAGTGTTCGAAAGTCACATATGGCTAGTAGTTACCGGATTGAACAGCACAGACACAAAAAGTTCATTTAAAAAGTTCTATTTAAAAAATTCTATTTAAAAAGTTAATTTAAAAAGTTCTGTCATCACAAAAAGTTATATTAAACAGTGCTACACCACAGCATGAAAGAGTTCAAGTATAAAAAAACCTGAGAGCCCTTTATCCAGTTAGCCTGGAGATGAACCAAAAGAAAGAACTCAGGACTACAAAATTATGGTTACAGAAGATAATGCAAATACAACTTCATGATATTAGAAGAATAATAATATAATAACACAAAGATTAAAATGGGTGGGAGAAATAGGAAGAAGTCTAATTTTCTCTCTCTTTTTTTTTTTGAGACGGAGTCTCACTCTGTCACCCAGGTTGGAGTGCAGTGGCATGATCTGGGCTCACTGCAAGCTCCGCCCCACCGGTTCACGCCATTGTCCTGCCTCAGCCTCCTGAGTAGCTGGGACTACAGGGGCCCACCACCACGCCTGGCTACTTTTTTTGTATTTTTAGTAGAGATGATGTTTCACCATGTTAGCCAGGATGATCTCAATCTCCTGACCTCGGTGATCCGCCTACTTCATCCTCCCAAAGTGCTGGGATTACAGGCGTGAGCCACCGTGCCCACCTAAACACATAGCTAAAAAACTAAACCAAACCAAAGAAACCACTACCATCTCTTATGGTCTATCTATACTACTTTGATGAGTAACTTTAAAGGGATACTTTAGGAAGCCCTATATTTTGTTAAAGAGAGTTCAACAGCTATCTCAATTTCATTTTATCTGCCTTTCTCACTGAAACAATGCCAGTATGTCTAGAATTATATATAATAAATGTTAATGATAGTTATTTTGGGATATGGAGTTTTGAGGGTTTTTTTCTTTACTTTCTTTTTGTAGTTTTGAGTTTTGATTGACATTTTTATAGTGATTTTTTTACAAAACAATCAAATTAGTCTTTTAAAATAGATCCTTCAATAAAAATTTAAAAGAATATGGAGAAACAAAAGGTAAGATACATCAATAAATAAAATTACAAAATTGTAATCACTCATGGTAAGAAAAAAATATGTATGCATCTGGATAAGGATTAGAAGGCAACAATTTAAAAATGAAAAGAAGTCATTAATTTTTTTCTTCAAGCTTTTGGTATATTTTCAACAATATAATTTCATATGATTTGAATTGTTGTACCAGGAGCAGAACTTTAATGAAACCAGTCATTCATACTTACACTGACATGAGAACTGAACTAATCACCTTGGTCTTATATTACAGGTAGTCACCTAAGCATTTATGAGAGCTTGCATAGGTTAAAGGAGTACAGTGTTTTTAAGTCTGGGGGTTAAATGGACAGATTCTGGAGTGTAGTTGCTCCTGGAATAGGTAGTCTTCTATGGAGGGGAGTTTTCAATGTCCTCCTTTTGCTAGTTGATACCACAACTGTAACATCTCCAGATGTGGTGAAAGTGATGAGAAATCTCAGAGGAGCTGTCCACAGACTACCAGGCAGTTCCATGACATTTTGAACTATTTTCGAGATTCACCAACCGAGAGCATAAGGGTGTATTCGAACACGGAAAGGTAATTATTAGGATTCTGAAGATACGTTTATGTGTATATGTATATTACATATATATGTTTATACATATTATATATATATAGTTTATTACTGAGAGAAGTTTTAGACAATATTTTGTTTCTTATGTGGCCAACCTTTTATAGACTTTATGACCATCTGTATATACTAGCATTTCAACACTTATTCCCCCATTAAATCCCCTCCTATGTTTTCTAAGCCGAAAGTGACACTTCCTCCCTCTTAACATTCTCCAAGCCTACCCTAAATTCAAGGTCCAGGTGAATGCCACTTCATCCAGGAAGCCTTCCTTGTATCCCACCTAGAGATAATCTTTAATCCCCATATCACTGTAATTTCTTATATGTACATTATGATTGTTTCACACATGCCTCATCTTCCCTACTGGATCATAAGCAACCTAAAGGCAAGGTTTAAGTCAGATTTACCTCTACATCTCTCTAATCCCATCTGGGGCCTAGGAGTGTGTTTTGAACAGAAAGACACTGTGTCAATGCAGGAAATGGGATATTTGCAAACTATTTTCTAGGCACCATTAGCCTTGTGAAATATTCCTTCAAAAATGTGTTCCTTGGTCAAGTAAGTTTCATAAAAGCTGTATAATCTGTTCGTGATGAATATTAAAATTACTGAGAAGTCTAATAATAAAGAAATTTATTTTATTCCATTCAACTATGCATTGGCCACAGAATCCTACTCTTTGTTTCTTTATCTTTTTATATACACCATGCCAAACTCTGTTGATGCTTCATTCATATTCCCTCAGCCCTCCTGGAGATCACCTGTGGATGCTTTCCTTACAAGCCAGTGGCTTCCTACATCTCTCTGCCCAAAAGCATTATCTGGTCATTGGAGCATATTTCACCAGGAAGTCCCAGGAAGCTGATACCCTCGGGAGTAACCCATGAAATGGAGTAACAACTCCCTCATCCCTCAGGACAATTCTGAGTTATATTCTGCACAGTATGTCAAAGGATCTCAGTAGGATTGAGCAAAACAAAATAAAGTAAATAAGGCTAAAGATAACTTGTGTGTTAGAATAAGGCTAAAGATAACTTGTGTGTCATCATTCTAAATAATGATGCTGCTGATAAAATTTAAGTAGCTAAAGATTGAACAGGAGTGTGGCTGGAAATGACCTAATTATATTTTCCTGAGGGTAAACAGACAATTCAGATTATATCACAAAAACAGTTCTTATGCCAATACCTATCCAAATATTACTTTTATCCCTTATCATTGCAAGTCTCTTATTTTTTTTTAACCTACCTCTCTCCTAAAGGTAACAAGAATAGCTAGCATAAAACATGAGCAAATCAAATGGAATTATAATCATTTAACTGTATTAAGATCTTTGAAAATTTTTCAACCCATCTAAATTTTTACAATTCTTGGGACTTTTAAAACCGTGGAACATAGTTCTAATCCCAGTTACTAGCTGTGTCATCTATTGAGATCCACCTTTTTTTTTTTTTTTTTTTTTTTTTTTTTTGAGACAGAGTCTCACTCTGTCGCCCAGGCTGGAGTGCGGTGGCGCCATCTCGGCTCACTGCAAGTTCCACCTCCCGGGTTCACGCCATTCTCCTGCCTCAGCCTCCCAAGTAGCTGGGACTACAGGTGCTCGCCACCATGCCCAGCTAATTTTTTGTATTTTTTAGTAGAGACGGGGTTTCACCGTGTTAGCCAGGATGGTCTCCATCTCCTGACCTAAATACAGCATCTTCATCAGAAAACTTTCCTTGATCCACACCCCATCTCAACCATATGTGATCTTCACCTTCTTTAAATCCTTATAACTCTTTATGCTGATGTGAATGTGCTTAGCTTACTTTATGTTTCTTACTCAAATGTCTGCCAGTTGAGATTAGGAACTTTGACATGTGCCATTGCATATGTTCTACCATGTCTGTTAGATTAAGAGCTACCCAACAAGTATCTGTTGAAATGCTAAATCTTGGAAACATCAATTAGCCTTTGTAGAAGTTGAATAAGAAAAAAAAAATGTTTTAACATATTCCTGCAGGCCTTTTCCTACTAATCTGGAGATAGAAATAATTAGAAATTTTAAATGAATATTTGTTTCTGTAATTAAGATAGCCCTATGAAAAATTCTAAAATATGCGAAGCTTTTCCTGCTCTTTTCTGTATCTTCTCAACTCAGGTCCTCAATATCCCCAGATTTTCTTTGCTGCTTAAGATACTATATTATGCATCTTCCTTGGTTAAACAGGCCCTTAAGCTTCTAATATTTTCCTATTTCACTATTAAAACTGATCTGTCCTATATTCATTTCTTTTAGCATCCTGATTTATAATAGCGACAATGTTTCTTTTGCCAAGAAAAGGATGGGGAGGTTAATGTGTTAGCTAACTACAGTATCATTCTTCACTGATAATGTCCCTTATATAAAATATTTAAATCTCATCCTTTATAAAGGTACTTGGACAAGATAATCAGGTACTGTGATTGTCCACATGGGAATATCTAGACAGATAAATCTGTCCATGTACCTTAAAATCACACCAATTCAGGCATAAGGTGGTCATACACATTATACACTGTCTAACTACAAACTGAATAGCATTCCCTGAGTTGTGCAGTGTACAACTTGAACAACCACACTCAGTAGCCCTTCACCAATTGAGTAGCTGCTCCATTTTCCTGAGTGTTAAGAGGTCCTCCCCACACTTTTCTTCCTCCAATCCCTAATTTCCAGTTCACTTAACTTCAACTCGAGAGAAATAAGTGCTTATACATACTAAATACTTGGTCAATTTGCATTTTTTCTGAAAGTAAATGAATTCAAGAAGCCCATATTTGATATTCTGTAGAAAAAATAAAAGTGCATAATTTTCCCCAGATGCAACGGTATAATATGGATGAAAGACAGGTTTTCTGAAACTTCCTTTGAATAAAATTCTTCTATTTATCTTAACTTAGCTAAAATCCTTTCATTTTTCTTCATGTGTATACAGTCTACAAAGAAATTTTGATCTCTCAAATTTCTTCAAGGCCTTCTTTAGACCTTAATGTCGTTTATTAGTATTTTCTAGAATAGTTATAACTATACCATTTGAAATCCTATTAGTGAAGGTGTCAGTGGTGCACTTGGCCTCTAAGAAGAACTTAATATTCAGCCCAATGAATGTGAATTTAGGAACTGAACTCATTTCTTGCGCACACGGGGTCTAAAACCTCTCACCACTATAGCTGTGCCCAGCTCGTGTTTAAGTAGGCAAAAACCTCCAACTAAAAATCTGCCTTCTCCTATTTCTCTCCCACCTAGATTTAATTCTCTACAGCCTATCCGAGTTACAAATGAAAGTTTTAAATTCTAAGCACTGAAAGGTATTTGGACTTCAGCATGCTCTTTTCCAATGCATTGCAACCAAGGAATCCCATTTAATTCCAAGCCAGTGAAATAAAAAGCTACATTGATTAAAACTCCTGAGGTTCAGATCAACTTTTAAGGAGGCACTGAATCTTTTTAACATCTGCTTCCTTACCAGCAAAGGTAATACATCTTTAAATAATTTGTAAGTGTGTTAGAACTGCCACACAGTTATTGAGAGCTCTCCTTTGGTAAATAGGGGCTGCAGGCTTCATATTTCAGACAGCTGTCACCCATTAAATATTTTAATATTGAGGGGAATTAACTTTCATATCAATAGCAATGATGAAAAAAATTATCTTTGTAGCCAGGACAGACAACGTCAGTGCATAACTTGTCATTTTCTAATTCAGCTGCTTCCATTTGATTTGGAATTAGAACTAGACCTCAGAAACCGGAGCCACGGCATCCTCACACAAAAGCTGTTTCAAATTATGTGCAGCAAGTTTTTAAGCACATTAGCAACTAGAACAAGCTGTCCTCATGCTAACTGGCCTTGCTTTGTTCTTGATGGTGGAAAATCTCGCTTTAACTGCCCTCTAATTTGTTGCAGAACGCTACTGCACCAGCAGCTGCCTTGGCACAGGATTAAACACACAAAAAAACATTATTTTTCCACACAAATTATTAACAGTGCCAAAAGCCACAAAATCCTTTTTTGAAAAAAAAAAAAAAATTTTTTTTTCTCCTCAACCCCTTTATTTTCTCTCCCCTATAACACAACCTGCAATGAATTACACCTCAGTGGGGTCTTTTGAGATACCCCCTCCCCAACTTTCAGTGTAAACATACAGAGAGGGTACTTCATTCTGTTTTTGATAAAACACAAAAGATTCAAAACTAGGGCAGAAGGAAACTTTCAAACACACATATAAGTATGTCAATGAACGAGGACTCCTGAGGGGCTATACACAGAACTGTTGGGAAACCTACTTGCCTAGTACCTCGTACGCTTGTTCACAAACTACAGGAGGAAATACGTAAAGTAAGCCTCCCTCTGTTCTAATCTTGGTCTGATTACAGCTGTTTCTGTGAAGCCGTTAAACATCTTGCCAAGGGGAAGAATCTGCTTGATTGCTGCTTCAGAGGAGAATTTATTAATGAAGTCTGCAAATAATTGTTGAGAAGACAACTGTGCCTTTCCTCATCGTCTTTCTCATTCAGCAGGCTTGCCACAGCGTTTTATTTACATTTGTTAGAGAATATACCATGAAGGACCTTTGAGGTCAATGCATACCTGTGTTCTGACTCTGAGGAAGGCTTAAAAGCAATACTTACTATTTTCAAACAAAAAAAAATGGAAGAAAGTGGCTGTTTCTCCCTCTTTCAAACAAGACCACTGCCTTTTTTACTGAGAGGTAAGAGTACTCTGGGGATCTAGGTATCACAGGATATCTCTTCATTGAGACCCCCCGCCATCTTCTCATTATCCCTTTTGAGAAGGACTCTGACATCTGACTAGCAGAAATGAAATCCATCAGGTGCCTTCAGTGCCATCTGGAAAAGAGGCTCTCCATGGAGTGAAGAGCAAAAACAGCCTGGGAGAGAAGTGAAGTTGATGACTTCGCTCTCAAGAAGCACCTTCCTCATTGATTCTCAGTTCCCATCACTCTCCTGGCAAAGACTGGCCCTGTAGCATTCTTGCACAAAGTTTGCTTCCTCTCACTAAGGAAACGCTAGGAATAGAATGGGGTGGTGGTAGAGGTGGTCTGTACAAAGTGCTGCGCAGTTTTACTCTTTAAAGTTAAGAAACTGAAAGACAGGAATCCAAAAGAGTCTCCAAAAGAACTGCCCACCATGAAAATTTCCCGATTAAGGTTCAAAGCTACTTTCTGGCCTTCTCCTGCTCCCAGATGTGCCTCTCTCTTTAATTGTGCTGTCTTTTTGCATTCCTAATACTCACTCTCTTGATCAGTTATGTCGACTCTCGAAAATGGTTGGATGCAACGATTTGAAAAAAGCATGCATTCAAAGCTTCTTTTATTAAAAATTTCATTAAGGGATTTGCAACCTTCTCCTTTGCTTTCTGCTCCAGCTTCTCTCTGAGCTGCAAGTCAGAACATTCCCCCCAGAGGCATTCACTGAAAATTCATCACACATCATCAGTTATTAAGCACACGACTCTCTGGGATTCAGGAAATAAACAGCCAAGAATTCTGAGCCACCCGTTTGTACCTTAAATTCATGAGGTCAAGCAAAGTGTCTGAAATTTTGAATCAAATCAAAGTCTTCTAAATGTAAAGGATATAAAGAGAAAATTCACCATTTTACACAAATGCATTATAATAAGGGTCTGTTGTCTGATTTTCTAGTCAACCACATATGCCAGGAAAAGGAAGAAACCGGGATTTTTCCTATCAGTAAATGACCGTTCCAGTTCTATCCAGGTGTATGTATGTTGCTTCTGAATTACTTCTAATACATGTATTAAATAGCAATTCTACATTTTTGTATTGTCTAAATTTACATTCATGGAAGACAGTGTTTAATGTTTATTAACTGTGTTTTCCTTACAAATTTTTTAGCTATGCTGTTTACCCACTAAAAAATGAGAACATAAAATATCTGGTATTCATGTAAGAAAGTCTTAAATTCAGGTCGGGCGCAGTGGCTCAAGCCTGTAATCCTAGCACTTTGGGAGGCCAAGACGGGCGGGTCACAAGGTCAGGAGATCGAGACCATTCTGGCTAACACGGTGAAACCCCATCTCTACTAAAAAACACAAAAAACTAGCCGGGCGAGGTGGCAGGCGCCTGTAGTCCCAGCTACTCAGGAGGCTGAGGCAGGAGAATGACGTAAACCCGGGAGGCAGAGCTTGCAGTGAGCTGAGATTCAGCCACTGTACTCCAGCCTGGGCAACAGAGAGAGACTCCGTCTCAAAAAAAGAAAGTCTTAAATTCCTACTGGCTTCTTGTTCCCCTATCTGTGTCTTCCCCCCATCACGTTTTGTACATAATAGACATCATTTTACCTAGTAGAAGATGACCAGACACCATAGTGCTGGGCATTTCTCCCCTTCCAGATACCATTTCACCTCATGATTCTCAGTCAGACTATAGAACCATGGTTCTCAGAGTGTAGCCCCTAAGCCAGCAACCTTAGTATCCCAGGGAACTTGCTAGAACTGCAGATTCTCAGACTCCAAGCTAGACCTTCTGAATCAGAAACTCTGGGAGTGGGGTCCAGCGATCTGTGTTTTAAGAGGTTCTCCAGATGATCTTTGTGTTTGAGAATCTCTAATCTAACCAACATGCCCTCAGCATGACCCACTGGAAGAGTAAGGCACTTTCATACTTTCCATTGTCATGTCTTCTGCTGGTCACTGGTTTCCTCAGCTCCCCACTGGGGAAACCCCACTTGGGTAAGTCCTCCAAAAGTCAGGCCTCATATTCAAAAAAAATCCCTTCCTCTGGGCTCTCCATCAAAGTCTCTATCTCCATAGTAAGCTTTTCCAACCAGAGGGAGAAATAATGTATCCCAAAGAAATAAATGTCCAATGGTAGCATTATGATTCCTACAATAGGCATATGGGAAAGGGGAACATGCTATAAGGGACACCTCAGTGACCAATAAATCATATAAATAATCACAATATGGCTATATGGGAGGCCTCAGCAATTGTGACAGACCCAGGTATACTAACTTTTGATGACAGACCACTTATACTTACTTAAACTCTCTGAAGATCAGTTTCCTCATCAACAAAATGGGGCTGAGAACATTTTCTTTTGTGGAATGTTTGTGAGAATTAATGATTACTTCCCCCTAAAAGCATCTAGAATTGTGCCTCACACAGCGGAGTTGCTCGATAAGCAGAAAACCTATCAGTATAATTGAAAAAAGGCAACTTTGGAGTCAAGGTGACATGAGCTCTAGTTCCTGGGATGACTCTAGGGAAATTAAAAGGCCTCTCTGAGCCACAGTTTCCTACTCTGTTAAGTGGAGATAATAGCAATTTCTACCATACTATTTATTGTACAAGGTTATCAAAAGGCTTGGATTAAACAACCCTAGACTATATAAATTTTGTGACACAAAAATAGAAGCTCATCTTTTTCATTCTTATGCATGTAGGATGGGGAGGGAAAGTGATGACGAGTAAAGACTATATATTTGGAACAAAACTGACCTGCATTATGACCTGGTTATATTTTACTAGCTGTGAAGCCTTGGACAAGTTCTTTAATTACACTGAGCTCCAGCTTCAGTATTTAAGGACATTGAAAAGTTACTCTTACCTTTCAAGGTTGTTGCAAGGTTTAAATGCAGTCATGAATATGAGGAAAGACATTAACATGGTGATTGGCTTAGAGTAGGCCTCCATATTAGTGGTTTTTGTTACTACTACCACTAATTATTATTATTGTCATTGTTGTTAGCAAATAGTGGCTATTTGTTGATGGGGCTGATCTCTCAAAGCCTAGAGGTAGTAGCTAGGTAGACGGTTATAAAAGATAGTTATAAAACCTTCTTCATTCTCTATTCAGTTTCCATTCGAGAGAGCAAATTTTGTTGTCTGTATAAAGTACACATATAACGTTTAATAACTTTTATTTAAAACTCATAATTTTGCAGTGGCCTTCTCAAGGAACTTTCTCGTATCCTTTATGATACATAAGGGAACTAAAAGGTCAGAGAAGTTAAGCCACTTGCTTCTCTCTTACCCACAAGCCCTGGCACAACAGACTAAGTTACCCTCTTTGGCCCTCTGCCTTTTAGAAATAAACGTTGTAGAAAAGGAGGAAAAAAACTATACATGCTCCACTCATAGGTCTACCTCTGCCTACCTCCAACTCACCTACCCCAAGTACACTAAAGGATCCAATTTAATAAATATTTTTTAAGTACCTGCTATGTGACCAATACTATTCTAGGCACTGATTAGAACAAGTATATGTGTTGGTTCAAACCTGAATTCTTATACCTGCCAGTCATCCTTCCACACTCAGAATATCCTGAAGTTTGTCAGCTGACACTGCCAAGTCTTTGCCAGTTGCCTCAAGTCAGAGATAACACTTAGGAACTTCATCTTAATTGTTCTTGTAGTGACCAGGTGACCAGGTCAGTGTCATCCATCTGAGAGTTAGGTTAATTTTCTTACCTATGGAGTTCTCATATTCCTCAAAGATTAAGTTTGACTCTCAATTCTCCCACAAAGAATAATGTTTTTCTCTTAGGACCAAGAATCATACTTTTTAGCATTATGAGTTTTTGTTACCAACTGAATGTCCAACCAAGACATTCAATTCTGCCACTGCATCCTCATTCAGTGGGTATACACACATTTTACATCAACTCCCTCATTCTCGTCTTGGTTCCCAGACTCTATGTCTCCAGTTGCTATGGGAGGTTGGGAATAATTCAAGAATTAAAGTTTGGAATGAGGACAGCCCCAGAGACTGTTCTTCTCAAATAAAATTTAAGTCTAAAACTCCATGGATTACAGAGATCAGGCAGATAATGTAAATATATAAATCCATTTATGTGTAACACAGAAGGGAGAGATGAGATCTGTGGTTAAATGGAGAAATCATGCAAATTCCAATTTAAAAAGAGAAACCTGGGCAGGCTACCAAGTCAGAGCCCCTGCATCCCTTTAAGGACAGGACGGAGGTTTCTCAGGCTTTGTAGGCCCTGCACTTAGCATAGTACCTGTACTTAGCAGGTGCCTGAATCAATGAACGGATGAAATAGCAAAGAAGTGAGTGAGTAAATGAACCAAAGTGGAAGGGCTGAAAAAGTCATCTTAGATTGTACCTTCACAATATGAGAGGCAGTAAACCTCACTCATCTGAACTTTCTCTGTTCCCCAAACTATCTCTGACACATTTCAAACTTATAATAATCCTAAAATTCATTTGCCTAGGGGATTTTATTGTTATTAGTACTTCATTATAGATAAACACACAGGTCATCAACAGACAGATGACAGATATTAATATTAGGTTTTTCTTTAAAACAATTCAGAGTACTGTATAATACATTTTGAAAGTTCAATATTAACTCCTCTAATGTAACCATAAGCTCCATAAAGTAAAAACAAAAGAGAAAATGAGTGATATTTGGAAGCCCACATAGCAGAAAAGTAGGAGCGGAAAACATATAAGTAACTTAGAGTCATGGGCTCATATTATGGATCTTCAGTCCAAGTCATCTTCAGACATCTGCAAACCTTCATTCTTCTCAGGCAGTGGGGATGGAAGAAGATAATGAGGACAAGGTTTGGCCATTAAGGATAAAGAGATGCGAATACTTCAGGACTATTAAACTCCCTCTTATACTGCTGCTATACTAATCCTTCGGGTGGCAATCCAAGAAAAAGGGTATTATTTTGTATTCCACAAGGCCCTATTGAGGATTCAGTATCTGGAGATGGTGGCATGTGACTTCAAAACCTTCTCCCAATCCTACAGGGACAGGTCAAACTACATGAAAGCTACCAGAATCCAAGTTCTCATGAGCCAATCCTATTCCTTAGCTTCATTTTGCTCTTTCTCTCTCTTTTTTTTTTTTTTTTTTTGGAGACGGAGTCTGGCTCTGTTGCCCAGGCTGGAGTGCAGTGGCACAATCTCTCCACCTCCCGGATTCACGCCATTCTCCTGCCTCAGCCTCCCGAGTAGCTGGCACCACAGGCACACGCCACCACGCCTGACTAATTTTTGGTATTTTTAGAAGAGACAGGGTTTCACCGTGTTGGCCAGGATGGTCTGCATCTCCTGACGTCATGATCCACCTGCCTCGGCCTCCCAGAGTGCTGGGATTACAGGCATGAGTCACCGCTCCCAGCCTGCATTTTCTCTTCTTTCTCTGTTCTTCCAGTCTCATCTGCTGCCTATTGCCTCCTGACCTGGGCTGCGGTAGACCAGCGTCACCAGCTCCTGAACTGTTGCCTTTCCCCTAGTTTACCACCCATTTCCATGTTGGTGGCACTGAGTTCTCAGTGACTTGTCAATGATCTGATTTCAGGATTTGAAAATATATTTGGACTTGGACTGAAACAACTCCATCCAGAATAATCCTTGCATCTCAGCTGGGCGTGATGGCTCGTGCCTGTAATCCCAGCACTTTGGGAGGCCGAGGCGGGCGGATCACGAGGTCAGGAAATCGAGACCATCCTGGCTAAAATGGTGAAATCCCGTCTCTACTAAAAATACAAAAAAAATTAGCTGGGCGTGGTGACGGGTGCCTGTAGTCCCAGCTACTCAGGAGGCTGAGGCAGGAGAATGGCGTGAACCTGGGAGGCAGAGCTTGCAGTAAGCCAAGATCGCACCTCTGCACTCCAGCCTGGGCAACAGAGCAAGACTCCATCTCAAAAAAAAAAAAAAAAAAAATTCCTTGCATCTCAAATTCCTTAACTTAATCACACACCTGCAAAGACCCTTTTTCCAACTAAGCTATCATTTATAGCTTCCACAGTCTAGGAAGTGGATATCCTTTGGAGGGCCATTTCATAGCCTACTACATGGACCTTCTCACACAATCTGGTCCCATGAGCAGCCTTAACACCAAATCAAGAGTACTGTTCTCAGAAGAATTAGGGTGCTATTCCATTTGAAAGTCTATAGCTAAATGCCACAGTTATCCTGGATGGTAAAGTATATTAATGTAAGATGTTTCCAATTATAAAGGTCTATCTTGTTTAATAGCTATTTCTTCTTTGTCTGTATTTTCACAGATGCTTGAAGCAATAGCAATCTATATTATTTTCCTTAGTTCAAAAGTCCATACTTTTCCCATTCACCTTTTCTGATCTGGCATCCAAAATAGGGCTGGGTAAGAAACTAACAGAGTCTAATGGCTCATTCCCAAATCTGGCATTGTTACCACTCCTACAGTCAGCCTCTATAACTCATAGAAGATATGATGTACCTGACTGCCACCATTTTCCCTCTAAAGATTTAGACAGGATGCCAGATAGGCCCAGATGGTCTCATATCACTCTTAAGAAAGCAAACTCCACTCAGCTTTTCTAGAGATGAAGACAGACTGACTACTCTGCCTTCCATCCTGAGAAAGCCCTCTTAGGGAGACCCATGCTGTGTTCATGTTTGTTCAGGTGGCTTGATACTTGCCACAAGACATTCTTTCCCAAGCAGCCTCAAAAGACAACCTCCTACTTCTGTAAAATATGTGGATTGAGTTTCTTTGAATGAAAAGGCATAGCATATTCAACCCACTTAGAGGAACTCCTAAGCCTTCCAATGTGGGGAAATTGTGTGTTACCCAAACCAGCCAAAGGATGCCACTCAAGCATAACCAGGAAAGTGGTTTCCCACTTGAATCCAACTATGATTTCGGCTCTTTAGGGGATTGATTTATGCTTCCCTCAACCACAAAACTTAGGATAGAAGTTTCTTTTGCCAAGAAACAAAGAACATGTTCTGTATTCTTTATCAGTTCTCATAAGAGTTTTCCAATTCTCCTCACGCTGTGCTGAGAAAGAAAATAAAAATTATCCATGGCTTTGTAAAAATCTATTGCTTTTGGGAAATGTTCTTTTCTGACCAATATGAAAATCTCAGTCTCAGACTAGAACAGAGGAAAATTAAAGTGATATGTTTTTCTAATCCTACGATTTTAAGAAACAATGAGACATTCATGCTGTAGAAATTGTTAAATTTGTTCAAAATCCAAAAATAGTCTTACAAAAGCCTACAACCCTTTACAGATGTGCTGGGACCCACACTTCAAAGAGTTTGTTAATGAAGGACTAAAATGCCCAAATCCTTTAAGTAAAAGGATGGAATTTTATTTACATAGAGAATACCTCCCTTTTTTTCTTTTTGGCAGTATTTCAGGCCAATATTATGTTGGAGATTGAGCCCAGCAAGCTATAAATGAAGCTGAGCATGCATGTGGTTAGCTGTCTGCTAAAGAGGCTCATCATCAAAACAACAAAGCTTATCCCCTTTGAAATGAGGGGACAACTGTTCTTTCCGCTGCTTCCACACTTGTTTCTGTATCAGGATAATAAAAAAGTATAGTCATGTGTCATTTAGCAATGAGGGTACATTCTGGGCAATGTGTTATGATGCAATATTGTCCTCTTACGAACACCATAGAGTATACTTACATAAACATAGAGGCTAAGCCTACAACACACCTGGGTTGTATGGTACAGCCTATTATTCCTAGGCTACAAACCTGTACAGCATGTTACTACACTGGATACTACAGGCAACTGTAACCCAGTGATAAATATTTGTGTATTTAAACTTACCTAAACATAGAAAAGGTACAGTAAAGATACAGTAAAAAAAAATTTAGAACTGCTACACTTATACAGAGCACTTGCCATGAACCAAGCTTGCAGGACTAGAAGTTGCTCTGGGTGTGTCAACAAGTGAATAAATGTGAAGGTCTAGGTGAGTAAATACAAAATCTAGTAAATGTTACCGTACATTACTTGGGACTGTATAAACACTATACACTTAGGCTACACTATAAATTTATAAAGAAATATTTTTCTTTCTTCAATAATAAATTAATCTTAGTTGACTGTAACTCTTTTGCTTGGTAACTTTTTAATTATTTTAACTTTTTGACTCTTTTGTAATAACACTTAGCTTAAAACACAAACATTGTACAGTTGTACAAAAATATTTTCTTTATATCTTCATTCTATAAACTTTTTTCTCCTTTTAAAATGTTTAATTTTTTTTTAAGTTTTTAAACTTCTTTGTTAAAAACAAAGACACAAACACTAGTCTAGGCCCAAACTGGGTCAGGATCATCAATGTCACTGTGTTCCACCTCCACACCTTGTCCCACTGGAAGGTTTTCAGGGGAAATAATATGCATAGAGCTGTCATATCCCATAATAACAATGCCGTCTTACGAAATAGTTCCTGAAGGACCTGCCTGAGGCTATTTTACAAGTTAACGTTTTTTAATAAGTAGAAGTACACTCTAAACAAAAGAATGGCCTAGTAAATACATAAACCAGTAACATAGTCGTTTATTATCATGGTCAAGTATTATGTACCATACATAACTGTAGATGCTAATCTTTTACATAACTGGCAGTGTGGCAGATTTGTTTACACCACCATTACCACAAACACATAAGTAATGTGTTTTGCTATGATATTTCAATGGCTTACAACATCACTATGCAATAAAATTTTTCCAACTCCATTATAATCTTATGGGACCACCATTGTACATGCAGTACGTTGTTGACAAAAATATCATTATGCAGCACATGACTGTAATCAGAAAGTCCAGAAATACTTGCCATTAGGCCATTTGAGGAGCTATTGGGGAAAATTTTCCAGGTTTTCAAGAATTGGTCAGAACTTAAACTTTTTCTTTGTTCTTTGACTCTGACAAGATTGGAGTTCTGGTTTATTGGCTGATGGCTTTAATTTTGACCTCAAGTAAGCCTCATTCAAACACTGCCTTTATTGTTTTCAGAGCACCCACTTTCCTTATATTTGAAACAATGTGTGCATGTGTGCATATGTATGTATTTCACTTCAGTTACTTTCCTTTGGGATATTGTGCTAAAAGGAAAGAGATGATCATGTGACATTTGGGGAACATTTGCTTCTTTGCTTCTAATTCTCCTGATACTCAACAGTGTGCTATTTATGCTCTACTAGAAATGAAGGCTTTTTAGCATTCTGCATGCATTGTACTGTATCCTCCTTATGACTTCAGCTTCCCCCAACTGCAACTCCTTACCTTAAAAAAATAATAATATTCAAGATTCAGCTTAGATATTTCGTCTTCCAGGAAGACCTGGAAGACCCTAATCCTCGCTCCCCCATTCACTGTCATAGACTGAGTTAGATTTCTCTCCTCTGTGCTACCATGGAAATCTCCATCACTCTAACCCCAAACTTCCTGCACTATATACACTTGCATGTTGACTTGTTTGGCTTCCTCATTAAAGAGAATCATATCTCCAGTGCCTGGCAAAAAGTAAATAATAAATGCCCATTCGTAAGAATTTGTGAACATTAAAAACTTAAGAATGATTTACCTTTGTCAGCTGAATGTCTTTGTAGACCACTTAGGTAAAAAAAAAAAAAAAAAAAAAAAAAAAAAAAAAAACTCTTTTTCCTAGGCTAGGCCAGAGTCATGGGAAGAGAAATATTTCATCTCCAGTTATAGACTGAGATTTTCCTATAGCTAAAATCCCCTGAATGTTGATTTCTACACACAGTGCCTCTGGCACTTCTGAAAGAAACATTGTTCTTAAAGAGACTGAAGGGATTTAGACTTTCAGTGAACCACGATGCAGGCTGCCTCGGCTGGACTGTTGAGTCTATTTGCCTGACACCAGAGTCCAGTCCCCAGAATAAAGCAGATTAAAAGAAAATTAACCCTCATAATTGCTTCCCAAACAGATTTTATTGTCCACATGGGACTACACACAGGATGGCCAAGTTTCCCATGGCCATAACCAATGGTCCTGAACTCTCCATCCTGGGCTTATGAGCACAAGTCAAGAATCCAAATCCCTTTTCTCTCAAGGGCTAATCCTTTTCAATGAGATGTTCACAGCCCTATGTTATTAATGTAGATTTAAAGAAAATAAAAAATGAAAAAATCACATTCTCAAAGAATTCAAGGTTGCATGACTAAGAAGGGAACTCAAGATTTTCATGCATAACCTAAGGTCCTGCCAGGTGTAGAATGTGTGCACATCGCTTATACCAATGGACATCTTAGATAAAGGAGATCATCTGGATTTACATTTAATAAAATGATCTTTCAGGGCACTAAAGCTACGACATGAGAAGCTATCATTGAGCTTTCAAAAGCCTACAATGGCCTAATTTAAAATCAAATGAAAAATTTCATTTCAGATCAGATTGGTAAAAATCTGGATACAGGCCAGAAAAAAAGTAGCAAAACTTAAACGTATGAGCAGAAGTACTTAATCATGAAGTGGAGGTCCAGAAGGAATGTTAAAAGTCATTTACCTCTGCCTGTAGCCTCCAGTCCAACTCACTTTAACTCCCTCCGAGAGGTGAATGTGTAGACCAGCAGCTCCCAGACAAGAACTACCCTCCTCTAGGTGGTGGGGCTCAGTTACTAAAACAGGTTCAAGAATCCACAAGAGCAGCAAATATTGGCTAGGGCTAAAAAACAGTCTGTCTTATACAAACACAAAATACTTTTTAACTATACTTAGATACTGACTTTAAAATGTTACTGATTTCCTAGCAGTTTTTCTTCCTCAGTGGTTTCTCAAGAAACAGACACTAAAAAGCAATACCATACTCAAGGTTGGAGGCATGGGACAAATGATATGTGAATTTCTTTAAAGTTAATTTTTTATAGAAGAGTAAGATCCATCCATGTAAACATCTAGGGCATTAAAATATTAGAAATCACTGTTCTATACATTTTTATCAACGATCCAGGAAACATTTGCACATTCTCTATATTTAGTTTATTCCAAAGCTTTAATTTTTCATGTGAGAAGGACTTCAAAAAGTCTATCTAGAAGCTGAAGGCCATTATCCTAAATGAATTAATGCAGGAACAGAAAATCAAATGCTGCATGTTGTCACTTACAAGTGAGAGCGAAACATGGAGTACACATGGCACAAAGAAGGGAACAACAGACACCAGGGCCTACTTGAGGGTGGGGGGGGGGGGTGGAAGGTGAGAACTGAAAAACTACCTATCGAGTTATGTTGATTATCTGGGTCACAAAATTATCTGTACACCAACCCTGCCCCCAACACGTAGTTTACCCATGTAACAAACCTGCACGTATACTCTTTGAACCTAAAATAAAAGTTGGAAAGTAATTTAAAAAAAGTCTATCGAGGCAGGGCGCGGTGGCTCACACCTGTAATCCCAGCACTTTGGGAGGCCGAGGTGGGTGGATCATGACGTCTGGAGATCGAAACCATCCTAGCTAACACAGTGAAACCCCATCTCTATTAAAAATACAAAGAATTAGCTAGGCGAGGTGGGAGCACTTGTAGTCCCAGCTACTCGGGAGGCTGAGGCAGGAGAATGGCGTGAACCCGGGAGGCGGAGCTTGCAGTGAGCCGAGATGGCACCACTGCACTCCAGCCTGGGTGACAGAGCGAGACTCTGTCTCAAAAAAAATTAAAAATAAAAATAAAATTTAAAAAGTCTATCTAAATCCTTCCTGCCACAATTTTACCTGGTCCTAATTTATTATTCTTCCTTTCTTAAACTGCAGGATGATTACCAAAGCTTCTCATGTAGTCAATGACTATTAACTTAGCCTCTATTCCAAGCTCCTCTTCTTGAGGCTAAAAAACTCAAATCTGACAGTTATATCTCAACATTTACTTTGCTATTCTCGAAAACAGCACGGTCCAATGGAACCTTCTGAAGTGATGAAAATATTCTGTTTCTGTGTTGTCCAATAGGATAGCAGCTAGCCACATGTGAATACTGAGCACTTAAATTATGGCCAGTGAGACTGAGGAATTGAATTTTGAATTTAAATTTAATTTAATAAATTAAATTTAAAATAAATTTAACTTTAATTAATTTACATTCAAATTTAAATATAAACATATGGCTAGTGGCTACCATAATGGACAATGTAGCTCTGGACATTATCCTTTTCCTAACCATCTTATTTAATTATAGTATCCCCAAATGCAGAAAATAGCTCAATAAGAACCTAATTGATTTCATACACTGTATTATTTAATTTTACACATAGCACCATGGTGCCAATGAGGCCAATGACATAAATTTAATGGCTGTGGGGACATATTAGCTTTACAAAGAAAGATAACTAAAATATAAACACAACCTAGTCTAATATAACAAGGCCTACACAAAAGAATGCAGCTCATAGAAAAATTGTGTATGTTCTTGGAAAACAGTATATCCAAAGACCTCAGAAGTTCACCTTTCTAGGCAAAGACCTGCTTATTCCATCAATTGTATCTTAAATTATCTTAATTTGGTAACCCTCAGTATGTGATGTTTGATTCTTAGCTCCTTTTTTCTTATATACTTAAACAAAAACACGAAGAATTTATTTGATTGATACTGACATTCTTTTTCCCGCTTTAAGATAATTTGTCTTAATGGGTCCCCACTGAGTTGCCCAAAGACTGACTGCTGTGGAGTTTCATTGAAATAATAAATATTCTTATATTGACACTAGAGCATCACAAATCGTATTGTCAACTAGGTATGAACCCACTTAACAGTAATCTAATTTAAACCACGTTTTTCCAGAAATGCAGATACAGGAACAAATCTCTCTGTGAATTTGTATTAATACAATTTACATCCAGCACTGTTCCAGGTGCTGAAAGACAACTATAAGATGATATAAGACCCAATCACCAATCTAAAATAACTTATACATTTCACACAAATAATTGGGAAGATGAGGAGGTCTCTCTTGTTTATCTCTTTTTCATATAATTACTCTATATTCCCTAAATTTACATTGATGAATCTTGTGGAATCTCTAAGTTCATGAGCCAAGTTTCATCGTGTGATAATTAATACCCGATCTTTTTAGTACTTCTAGTTTACTGAAATTCTATTGGTAAAGCCGGCTATGATATACCTGTAAATTATTTCCAGCCTCACCTGAGGGTATTATCATTACTCAATGTTAAATAAGCTTGTGATTGATTTTGTATTGTTTTCCTTAACATAAAAATTATTGTATTGAATAATCACAAAATATCTTTTAGATATAAATTTTGTAGACTAATAATAACTAACATTTTCCCAGCACCTTGAATTGTTCCAGTACTTTAAACAGTTCGCAAGATCTCACTTGACTTCAAATTATCCCAAATGCTCTCATGGTCAATTTGCACATTACAAAACTACAGCTTAGAGGTAAAGATGACTGACTAGACACAGCCAGGAAACACCTCTCCCACTGAGAGAAACCAAAATGTTGAGTAAATCATCATACTTCAAACAGATCTTTTGAGACAAAATGCTGAAAGTCAATAGGAAGGTGATGTAGACAGTGAGATCAAAGAGGGAGGAAGCTAGGAAGCCTGCATGACATCACTAAGCACCAGGACCAGCTCTTGATCCCTAATAGGTACTAAAGAAGGGAAGAGTAAAAGAGCTCCAGGACGCAACACTCCTGCCACAGACCTCTGGGGTCCTAGCTACAAGAGATCCTACGACCTGAAAAGACATTTGAATTGGCACAGGGAACTGCTGGAGAATAGGCAGAGGCAGAGCTTGAACCTCCATGGAGCCCAGAAGGTTTAACATGCAGCTGCGGCAAAACGCAACTATATGTGCCTATCCCCAAGGCTCTCCATCTTGCTTCGAGTAACTGTAGCCCCTGCTGATTGCTGGGTCAGGAGAAACCAGGGCTGCCTTTACACAGGTCTGGAGAACATCTGACCTGTGTGCCCCTTTGTCAGCTGGCCCCTCCCAAGGTCCTGTCTGGGCACTCCTACAAGAGGGTGCACACAGCACGGCTTCCACTACCCTGAGTGTTTTGCCGGTGGCTTGGGAGCAATTCAGTGCCTCCAGCACAGGTGGTACTCAACCCCAGGGGACCAAAGGACAAAGTCAAAGGTCGGTTCGAATCCCCCAGGTTTCAAGCACACTGCCCATGGGTATCCAGCTGAGATGCGTGACCTCAGCCTAAGCAGGGAAGGAGCCCCCACTCTCAGAACACTGAGAAGAGTGAGGTGTGGGTTTGTGTGCCAGCACAAAAGCTTGGTGTCCCTCCCTCCACAAGATGGGTATAGCCTGTTGGGCAGTGTAGCTGCTACCTGAGGGAGCCCTCTGGCCTTCACCAGCCCAGAGATCTGGGCCCAGAAGGTTTGGGACAAAACTAGCTGGTCATGCCTACTCCTGGGACAGACACCAGAAGGAGTCCCAGCTGGGGGAGCCTGAGCTAAGTGGTCCCTATAACTGTATTCTGGGCAAAAACCCCAGGCTGTAAGCGCCACACCAGCTGCACACCATTAGCTCCACCACCCTGCCCACCCTGTGGGCATCACCAGACCACCCACAGACATACCCCACAACATCCTCTGACTCTGCCAAGCTCAGATGACCAGAAAGTCCTGGGGAGCTGCAAGTCTTCTGGTGGCCTAACCTTCAGCTCAGGCCTCCCTTAAGGGAGGAGACAGTGCAGTCAACCAGGAGCACTTTGGGGTTCAGGAAATGCAGGCATAGCACCAGTGATTGGAGGCAGCTTCTCCAAGACCTGGGAATAAACTTGGTAAAGGCGTTATCCCCACTCCACCCATTTCCCACTTCACAGAGCATTACTGTGAATGCATGGAAATACAAAGGGCACAGGGTTAAAAACCTATCTTCCAGCTCTTACTCTTAAGGGACATCTACCGGATCACAGCCTGAATTACACCACCAAACAAAAATAAATTCCTACAGCATGCATCGACTGTGAAACCCAATGCAGGAAACTAGCCACAACTAAGGAACCTGTACAGAGCCTTAACCCTCTGAAAGCACTCAGAAATGAAGCCAATCAACTATACACGATATGCACTACAGTCAAACCCTCAAGGGAAAAAATAATAGAAAAACAAAAAGCCCCATCCAAATGACAGCAACTTCAAAAAGATAAAAGAAATGCCAGCCCCCTAAGATGAAAAGAAACCAGTACAAGAACTCTAGCAATTTAAAAAGTCAAAACGTTTCCTTACCTCCAAAAGATCACATTAGCTCCCCAGCACTGGATCCTAACCAGACTGAAAGGTCCGAAAGGGCAGACATTGACTTTAGAATCTGGATGACAAGGAAGATCAATAAGATTCAAGAGAAAGTTAAAACCAAATTCAAAAAAGTAAGTAAAATGATTCAAGGGTTAAAACATAACATGGCCATTTTAAGGAAGAACAAAACTGAATTTCTGGAATTAAAAATTCACCACAGAAATTTCAACATACAGTTGTAAGCCTTAACAATTGATTAGACCAAGCTGAGGAAAGATTACAGAGCTCAAAGACTGATGCTTCAGATCAACTGGGTCAGCCAAAATAAAGAAAAAAAAATTTTTTTTTTTTTTTTGAGACGGAGTCTCTCTCTGCCGCCCAGGCTGGAGTGCAGTGGCACGATCTGGGCTCACTACAAGCTCCACCTCCTGGGTTCACGCCATTCTCCTGCCTCAGCCTCCCAACTAGCTGGGACTACAGGCGCCCACCACCGCGCCCGGCTACTTTTTTGTATTTTTAGTAGAGACGGGGTTTCACCGTGGTCTCGATCTCCTGACCTTGTGATCCGCCCACCTCGGCCTCCCAAAGTGCTGGGATTATAGGCGTGAGCCACCGCGCCTGGCAGAAAAAATAATTTTTTAAATGAACAAAAACTCTGAGAAATATGCCATTATGTAAAGAAACTAAAGCGACAACTCGTTGGTATTCCTGAGAGAGGAGACAGAATAAACAACCTGGAAAACATATTTGAGGATGTAGTCCATAAAACTCCTGAATCTTGCTAGAGAGGTAAGCATGCAAATTCAAGAAATTCAGAGAACCCCTGTGAGGTTAATTGCTATACAAAATGACCATCCTCAAGACATATAGTCATCAACACTCCAAAGTCGACACAAAAGAAAAAATCTTAGTAGCTAGAGGAAAGCGTCAGATCAATTACAAAGAGAACTCCCTCAGGCTAACAGTAGACTTCTCAGCAGAAACCTCACAACAGGAAGAGATCAGGGCCTATTTTTAGCATCCTTAAAGAAAAGAAATTCCAACCAAGAATTTCATATCCTGCCAAGTTAAGCTTCATAAGCAAAGGAGAAATCAGATCTTTTCCAGACAAGCAAACAGTGAAAGAATCCATTACTACTAGACTAGTCATACAAGAAATTCTTCGAGGGAGTTCTAAACATTAAAACAGAATTATACCTGCTACCACGAAAGCACACATAAGCACATAGCCCAAAGTCTGTAAAAGCAACTACACAAGACTATAAAGCAACCCGCTAACAACATCACAACAGGATCAAAACCTCATATATCAATATTAACCTTGAACGTAAACACTCTAAACACTCCATTTAAAAAGCACACAATAGGCTGGGTGCAGTGGCTCATGCCTGTAATCCCAGCACTTTGGGAGGCCAAGGTGGGTGGATCATTAGTTCATGAGTTCAAGACCAGTCTGGCCAAGATGGTGACACCCCATCTCTGCTAAAAATACAAAAAATTAGCCGGGCGTAGTGGCAGGCACCTGTAATCCCAGCTACTTGGGAGGCTGAGGCAGGAGAATCACTTGAACTCAGAGGGCAGAGGTTGCAGTGAGCCGAGATTGCGCCGCTGCACTCCAGTGTGGGTGACAGAGACACCATCTCAAAAAAAAAAAAAAAAAAAAAAAAAAAAAGCACAGAGTGGCAAGGTGGATAACAAAATAATACCCAACCGTCTGCTAACTTCAAGAGAACCACCTCACATGTAACAACACTATAGGCTCAAAGTAAAAGAATGGAGAAAGAGCTATCACACAAATGGAATACAAAAAGAAACAGGAGTTGCTATTCTTATATTACATAAAACAGACTTTAAACCAGCAACGGTAAAAAAAGGTCAAAGAAAGGCATTACATAACAATAAAGGTTCAATTAAATGAGAAGACTTAACTATTTTAAATATACATGACCCCATCACTGAAGCACCAGATTCATGAAACAAGTACTTCTAGACCTATAAAAAGAAATAGCCACACAATAACAGTGCGGGACTTCAACAACTCATTGATACCATCAGACAGATCATCGAGGCAGAAAATTAACAGACTTCTAGACTCAAATTCAAAACTTGACCAACTGGACCCACAGATATCTACAGAATACTCTAACAAACAACCACAGAATATACATTCTTCTTATCTGTGCATGTAACATATTCTAAGATTGACCAGATGCTCAGCCATAAAGCAAGTATCAGTAAATTAAAAGAAAAACTGAAATCATACAAAGAATACTCTTGGACCACAGTGGAATAAAAATAGAAATCAATATCACAATCTCAAAACTACTCAATTATATGAAATAAAACAATTTGTTCCTGAATGATGTTTGGGTAAACAACAAAATTAAGGCAGAAATCAAAAAATTCTTTTAAATAAAAATGGAAACAGAGACACAACATACCAAATCTCTGGGATAGAGCAAAAACAGTGTTAATGTGTCCAGAGCTGGTTCCTTCCAGTGGGTTCTTGGTCTCGCTAACTTCAAGAATGAAGCCACAGACCTTCACAGTGAGTGTTACAGCTCTTAAAGATGGCACAGACCCAAAGAATGAGCAGCAGCAAGATTTATTGTGAAGAGCAAAAGAACAAAGCTTCCACAGCGTGGAAGGAGACCAGAGCAGGTTGCTGCTGCAGCTGGGATGGCCAGCTTTTATGCCCTTATTTGTCCTTGCCCACATCCTGCTGATAGGTCCATTTTACAGAGTGCTGATTGGTGCATTTACAATCCTTTAGCTGGACACAGAGCGCTGACTGGTGCGTTTTCACAGAGTGCTGATGGGTGCATTTGCATTCTTTTAGCTAGACACAGAGTGCTGATTGGTGCATTTACAATCCTTTAGCTAGACAGAAAAGTTCTCCAAGTCCCCACTCAACCCAGGAAGTCCAGCTGGCTTCACCTCTCATTAAGAGGAGTTAATAGTGCTAAATGCCTACATCAAGAAAGAAAGAACTCAAATTAACTATCTAACATCACACTTAGAAGAAGTAGAAAAACAAGAACAAAGTAACCCCAAAGCTAAGAGAAAAAAAGAAAGAACTAAAATCAGAGCAGAACTGCATAAAATTGAGACCCAAATATCCACAAAAAGGACCAACAAAGCTCAAAGTTAGTTCTGTGAAAGGATAAGCAATAGCAACAGCCTGCTAGCTAGATTAACAAAGGAAAAAAAGAGAACCAAGTAAGCACAATCAGAAACAGCAAGGGTGACATCACAACCAATCCCACAGAAATACAGATCCTCAGAGACTATTATAAACACTTCTATGCATACAAACTAGAAAATGTAGAAGAAATGCATAAATTCCTAGAAACATGCAATCTCCCCAGATTGAATCAGGAAAAAATTGAAACCCTGAAGAGACCAATATCAAGTTACCAAATTCAATCAGTAATAAAAATCCAACCAACCAAAAAACCCTGGACGAGATGGATTCACAGTCGAATTCTACCAGACATACAAAGAAGAGCTGGTACCAACGCTAGTAAAACTATTCAAAAACATCGAGGAAGAGGGACTCCTCCCTAACTCATCCTAGGAAGCCAGCATCATCCTGATGCAAAATATGGCAAACACATGATGAAAAAAGAAAACTACAGGCCAGTATCCCCGATGAACATAAATGCAAAAATCCTCAACAAAATACTAGCAAACCAAATCCAGCAGCAAATCAAAAAGTTAATTCATCATGATCAAGTAGGTTTTATTCTTGCAATGTAAGAATGGTTCAACATATGCAAATCAATAAACGTAATGATTCACTACATAAACACAATTAGAAGCAAAAACCATAAGATCATCTCAATAAATGCAGAAAATGTTTTTCATAAAATCTAACATCTCTTTATGATAAAAACCCTCAAAAAACCTGGCATCAAAAGAACATACCTTAAAAGAAGAAAAGCTATCTATGACAAATTCACAGGCAACATCATACTGAGAGGTGACAATGTGCTAGCAGCCCTCACTCAGTGCCTCCTCTGCCTCGACGTCCACTCTGGCGGTGCTTGAGGAGCCCTTCAGCCCACCACAGCACTGTGGGAGTTTCTCTCTGGGCCGGTTGAGGCCAGAGCCGCCTCCCTCTGCAGTGGAGGGAGAGGCAGGGGCAGGAACTAGGGCTGAGTTGCAGTGCTGGCGGCCAGTGCGAGTTCTGGCAGGTGCGGGCGCAGGGTCGGTGGGCCCCCGCACACAGAGCCACCGGCGGGCGCCCCCGCCCCAGGGCAGTGAGGGGCTTAGCACCTGGGTCAGCAGCTGCGGAGGTTGTGCCGGGTGCCCCAGCAGCGCAGAACCGCCAGCGCTGCACTCAAATTCTCGCCAGGTTTAGCTGCCTCCCCGCAGGGCAGGGCTCGGGACCTGCAGCCCGCCAAGTCTGAGCTCCCCTGCTGCGTGGGCTCCACCGCAGCTGGAGCCTCCCTGATGGGCGCTGTCCGCTGCTCCATGGTGCCTGGTCCCATGGACAGCCCAAGGGCTGAGGAGTGCAGGCACAGCTCCGGACTGGTGGGGAGCTCCACCTGCAGCCAGGATGCAGGATCTACTGGGTGAAGCCAGCTGGTCTCCTGAGCCAGATGGGGACTTGGAGGACTTCTATGTCTAGCTAGAGGATCGTAAATACACCAATCAGCACTCTGTGTCTAGCTCAGGGTTTCTAAATACACCAATCAGTACTCTGTGTCTAGCTCAAGGTTTGTAACGCACCAATCAGCACTCTGTGTCTAGTTCAACACACTGTCAAAATGGACCAATCAGCGCTCTGTAAAATAGACCAATCAGCTCTCTGTAAAATGTCCAATCAGCAGGATGTGGGTGGGGTGAGATAAGGGAATAAAAGCCAGAGCCAGCAGTGGCAACTCGTTGGGTCCCCTTCCACACTGTGAAAGCTTTGTTCTTTTGCTCTTTGCAATAAATCTTGCTGCTGCCCACTCTTTGGGTCCACACTGCCTTTATGAGCTGTAGCACTCACCACGAAGGTCTGCAGCTTGACTCCTGAAGCCAACAAGACCATGAACCCACTGGGAAGAACGAACAACTCCAGATGTGCTGCCTTTAAGAGCTGTAACACTCACCACAAAGGTCTGCAGCTTCACTCCTGACAGCGAGACCACAAACCCACCAGAAGGAAGAAGCTCCAGACACATCTCAACGTCTGAAGGAACAAACTCTGGACACACCATCTTTAAGAACTGTAACATTCACCGCGAGGATCCGCGGCTTCATTCTTGAAGTCATTGAGACCAAGAACCCACCAATTCCGGACACAATACTGCATTGGAAAAAGCTGGAAACATTTCCCTTAAGAACAGAAAAAGATGGGGATGCCCACTCTCATCACAGACAGAGACCAATGGAACAGACTAGAAAACCCAGGAATAAAGCTGCACTCCTACAGCCATCTGATCTTTGACAAAGTCAACAGTAACAAGCAATGAGGAAATGGCCCCGTATTTGATAAGTGGTGTGAGGATAGTTGGCTAGCCATATGCAGAAGAATAAAACTGGACCCTTACCTTCCACCATATTAAAAAACTGACTCAAGATGGATTAAAAATTTATAAGACCTCAAATTATAAGAATCCCAGAAGAAAACCTAGGAAACACTATTCTGGACATTGGTCTTGAGAAAGAATTGATGACTAAGTCCTCAAAAGCAATTGTAACAAAACCAAAAAATAACAAGTAGGACCTAATTAAACTAAGAGCTTCTGTACAGCAAAAGAAACTATCAACAGAGTAAACAGACTATCTACAGAATAGGAGAAAATACTTGCAAACTATGCATTCAATGAAGGTCTAATATCCAGAATCTATAAGGAACTTAAACAAATCAACAAGCAAAAAAAACAAATAACCCCATTAAAAAGTGGGCAAAAGACACAGACACGTCTCAAAAGAAGACATAAAAGCAGCCAAAACAAAAATATGAAAAAATACTCAACATCATTAATCAGCAGAGAAATGCAAATCAAAACCACAATGAGATACCATCTCACACCAGTCAGAATGGCTATTATTAAAAAGTCAAAAAATAATAGATGTTGGTGAGGCTGCAGATAAAAGGGAACATGTATGCACTGTTGGTGGGAATGTAAATTAGTTCAGCCACTGTGGAAAGCAGTTTGGAGATTTCTCAAAGAACGTAGAACTACCATTCGACCCAGAAATCTCATTCCAAAAGAAAAGAAATCATTCTACCAAAAAAACACGTGCACTTGTATGTTCCTCACAGCACTATTCACAAGAGCAAACACATGGAATCAATGTAGGTACCCATCAACAGTGGACTGGATGATGAAAATGGGTACGTATACACCATGTAATACTACACAGCCATAAAAAAGAATGAAATCATGTCCTTTGCAGCAACATGGATGCAGCTGGAGGCCATTATCCTAAGTAAAATAAGGCAGAAACAGAAAACCAATTACTGCATGTTCTCACTTATAAGTGAGAGCTGAACACTGGATACTCACGGACATAAAGATGGGAACAATAGATACTGGGGACTACTGAGAGGGGGAGGGAGGCAGAGGGGATAAGTGTTGAAAGATTAACTACTGGGTTCTATACTGACTACCTGGATGACTGCATCATCTGTATCCCAAACCAGCATCATGCAATATGCCCATATAACAAACCCGTGAATCTAAAATAAATAAATAAAATAAAATAGCCCCTGAATCTAAAATAAAAGTTGAAAACAATTGTATATAAACAAAAAAGATATAAAGTGACTTTCTCAAGAGATTACATTTAAATTATGATCTAGAACAATGCTTCCCATGTTGTCTCTAGTGGGTCTCAGTTTACCACAAAATAGGTGACCATGTATACTCTTCTTATAATTGCTAAAAGCATATTACCATATTTAAAGCTCTGAAAAGTCTTGGACTTAAAAAAAATTGTTTAAGTTTCTTAAGTCGACACTCTCCAAACTTATTTACCTGCAGAATTTTTTATTTTTTAAAATACCATTTATTGTTCTGTCAAATACCCTTTTAAAAATAAAAATATTAAGCTAGGAATATGTCCTTAAAATATCAAAGATGATAGAAATATTAGATGACTGAAAAAAAGTTCTCAACACCAACATACTTGGAGTGGAAGCCTACATGTAATCCCACTTTCTAAATGCCCTCCTTTATAAATATCCTCAGCTATTGTATTTGTGTTGTGCCTATGGTAGAGGAATAATGCTAAAATGTTGTTCCACTAATGCTTAACAAGAACTATTACAAGTATGAATTTGTTTCTAAATATGAAGGCCAAGAATCTAAAATGAAATTGCAATTATGTAAGTGGTATCTACCATCTTGAATACTGATCTGACAGATCCTCTCTACAAGACCACATTCTCAAAGCTCCAGGCCTTCTTTGAGACTAGAAGCTGAGCCTCCCAGGTATTCCTAGAGGGTCTATCGGATGGAGAGCCTTTGCTTCAAGCAGAACCAGTCGACACCTACATCTACTCACTTCCTCCCGGCATTCAGGCATCTTCCTTGCCATTATTAACTTCCCAGGTCAGTCCTGTTAATGTCAGTCCTGTTTGTGTTCATAAAAACAGCAAACTCAGACTACCTAAAGTCCTTGGATGATCTCAAGACATGCCACTTCCTAAGTCAGCCCTCTGCCAGGCACAGTGGCTCATGTCTGTAATTCCAACACTTTGGGAGGCAGAGGTGGGATGATCGCTTCAGGCCAGGAGTTTGAGACCAGCGTAGGCAACATAGTGAGTTTTTTGTCTCTACAAAAAACTGAAAAATTAGCCAGGTATGGTGGCGCATGCCTGTAGTCCTAGCTACTCGGGAGGCTGAGGCAGGAGGATCTGATGACCTATGAGCTATGTGCTATGATTGCACCACTGCACTCCAGCTGGGCAACAGAGCAAGACCCTGTCTTTAAAACAAATAAACAAAAAAATCCTAAGTCAGCAATTGAGAAAAAAGTGGCAAAGGAGCCACTAAATGGCACATCCTTTCAAGAAAGGTTGTTGAAGCAAACAAAGCAAGGCACAGAACAGTGAGGGTAATGTAGAAGCTGGCACAGAATGCTTGTGCTTAAGGACAGGCATAACTTAAAGCAAGTGACTGTAGCCTCCAATAAGAGAAGTGCTCCAGCCTGGCTCTCCACTACTTCATTCCGATTTCAGCTTTTATCACTTCATGAGAACTGTCCCATGGTAGAAGTAAGACCTTTGAATCTGCCAGTAATACTTCATCAGCTCTGTCCTCTGCAGTCAGCTAGTGACTTCCTATATCTCACCTTCAGTTTGTGGCCCTTGTACCTTAGCTTAGTTGGCCCTGCATTTGCCTCTACTGCCCTCTCTTCCTGACAGACCTATCTTGTCCTGGGCCTCAGTTTCTCAGCTTTTAGAAACTTTAATCATTCTTTGAGGCCTGGCTCAGTAGCAGTCAGAATTAGTCTTTCCCTCCTCGGTTTCCCTCCCCTGTCTCCATGAGCTCCATTCTTCTATAGAGAGCAAAATTAAGGGCTGGGCCAGTTGGGTGGTAGCCCAGAGTAACAATCTATAGGAGGGGTTTTCATTGAAATAAAATGGTACCATGGTACCCACATGCAATTCCATAAATAGCTGAAAATATATACATATAAATTGACCTTAAAAATACGAAAATCAGCTGGGCATGGTGGCATACATCTATAATCCCGGTTGGGAGGTTGAGGCACAAGAATCACTTGAACCTGGGAAGCAGAGGTTGCAGAGAGCCAAGATCGTGCCACTGCACTCCAGCCTAGGTGACAGAGCAAGGCCCTGGCCTCAAAAAAAAAAAAAAAGATCTTGCTCATCAAAGCTGAGGGTATACTTTAATAGAAAATTAAAAATTCAGGCTGGTAATAACCTCTCTCCTGCTAAATAAATGCAGAACAAATATTTTTTAAATATTGTTTTTTAAGGATATCGAATTATCTTTCCCAGCATCTCTGCCTGATATGATCTGGGCCTGTTTTTGTTACAATCTAACTACAATACAGTAAGTTGCATATCTGCCTTTGTCACTTTGATATTTGTATTCCCCAGAAGGTAGCACAGTGCCTTGCATATGGTAGGTGTTCAATTAAACTATGTTGGGTAAATTAATTGGTAGTCCTCCTTACAACCAACCATAGGCTATAGTTTAACAGAAATTGGGAAAGAAAGCCGAAAAGTACCGCAATTATACCAAGCTGTTTAATTACCTTAACTCTTCCAGGAAATCTGAAAAAGTAAACAAGCAAATTGAGAGAGAGAAACCAGTTCCCTTTGTAAGGATAACTTGTGCCTGCCTAAGAGACACTGCTATGTGAAAGAAGGAAGGAG
Organism: Chlorocebus sabaeus; assembly: GCF_047675955.1. Taxonomy (NCBI): domain Eukaryota; kingdom Metazoa; phylum Chordata; class Mammalia; order Primates; family Cercopithecidae; genus Chlorocebus; species Chlorocebus sabaeus. The sequence goes on from NC_132915.1 coordinate 15,618,735, forward strand.
AGAGATGTTATTTAGCAGAGTTGATGAAAAGCACAGCGTTTCTCTTCCTCCTAAGTTGAACATTGACTAAATGGTTTCATTATTTGTTTTATAATTTTCTAAACCATTACACACACTCACAACCCAATGCCAAATACAAATAATTTCATTAATCCAGTTTTGAGATTTTCCACCAGACTCTTTTATCTCTGTTAATGCAGAGTAACTGAAAGTGAATAGCCAACATGGTAAATTAGACTAGAAGTAAATTTACCCATTTGGTTCTTTCCTCTGCCTTTCCTATGCTGTTTTCTGTTGACACCTCACCATCACCATAAGCATACACATACAAACACATACATGCACACGTGCGCATAGGTACCCCAAGTAAAATTATTATATGAAATAAATCACCTTCATTACACAGAAAATTATGTCCCATTTCTTAGGTTTCTTATGACATGTTCTTTGGATTCAGTCAGACTACCAGACCTAACTCTATACAAGCTCCATCATTTAATACCCATCTAACCTTTGGCAAGTCACATAACCTCTTCTTTGAGTCTCAGCTTTTCTTCTGGAAAATGGAGTTGATGATGTTCATCTTTCAGGCTTTCTGGTAGTGTTAACTTGGATAACATAAAAATACCTAGTGCAGTTGCAAAGACACAGTGAGCACTCAGTAAAAGTATCCCCTTTCTTACTGTCTCAATTTTCTCCTAAGAAGTTGGGTCACATGGTCAATGAATTTCTTTTTTTTTTTTTTTTTTTTTTTTTGAGATGTAGTCTTGCTCTGTTGCCCAGGCTGGAGTGCAGTGGTGCCATCTGGGCTCACTGCAAGCTCCACCTCCTGGGTTCACGCCATTCTCCTGCCTCAGCCTCCCGAGTAGCTGGGACTACAGGCACCCGCCACCACGCCGGGCTAATTTTTTTGTGTTTTTAGTGGAGACAGGGTTTCACCCTGTTAGCCAGGATGGTATCAATCTCCTGACCTTGTGATCTGCCTACCTTAGCCTCCCAAAGTGCTGGGATTACAGGCTTGAGTCACTGCGCCCAGCCACTCAATGAATTTCTAACATAACCCATTATAAGTGTGAAATTGTTTGTATGTACTTAACCCCATGCCCATAGTGAGAGGTGACAATGTGCTAACAGCCCTCACTTTCCGTGCCTCCTCGGCCTCCGCATCCACTCTGGCGGTGCTTGAGGAGCCCTTCAGCCTGCCACAGCACTGTGGGAGCCCCTCTCTGGGCTGGCCGAGACTGGAGCCACCTCCCTCTGCTTGCCAGGAGGTGTGGAGTGAGAGGCGAGGTCAGGAACCAGGGCTGCTCACTGTGGTCCTGGGCCAGCACGAGTTCCGGCAAGCGCCAGCTGGGGCACGGGTAGGGGCGCCAGCTCGGCAGGCCAGCACAGTGAGCTGCCGCCAGCACTGCAGGCCCAGGGCAGTGAGGGGCTTAGCATCTGCAGTGGGTGCACAGGGTTCCCCAGCAGTGCCGGTCCCCTGGTGCTGTGCTCCAGTTCTTGCCGGGCCTCAGCTGCCTCCCCACGGGGCAGGGCTGTCCAAGCACCCGCCTCCACAGTGGGCTCCAGCGTGGAGCACTGCCCCCTGCTCCTTGGCGCCCGGTCCCATTGACCGCCCAAGGGCTAAGGAGTGGAGGCATAGCTCAGAACTGGTGGGCAGCTCTGCCTGCAGCAGTGGTGCAGGATCCACTAGGTGAAGCCAGCTGGGCTCCTGAGTCTAGTGGGGACTTGTAGAACCTTTATGTCTAGCTAGGGGATTGTAAATACACCAATCAGTACTCTATGTCTAGCTCAGGGTTTGTAAACACACCAATCAGTAGGCTGTATCTAGCTAACCTAGTGAGAACTTGGAGAACTTTTCTATCTAGCACTCTGTGTCTAGCTCAAGGATTATAAACACACCAATCAGCACTCTGTGTCTAGCTCAGGGTTTGTAAATACACCAGTCAGTACTCTGTGTCTAGCTCAAGGTTTGTAAATACACCAATTGGTACTCTGTATCTAGCTAACCTAGTGGGGACTTGGAGAACTTTTCTGTCTAGCGCAAGGATTGTAAAGGTACCAATCAGTACTCTGTAAAATAGACCAATCAGCTCTCTGTAAAATGCACCAATCAGCAGGATGTGGGGTGGGGTCAGATAAGGGAATAAAAGCAGGCTGCCAGAGCCAGCAGTGGCAACCTGCTCCAGTCCCCTTCCACACTGGGAAGCTTTGTTCTTTTGTTCTTTACAATAAATCTTGCTACTGCTCACTATTTGGGTTCACCCCGCCTTTATGAGATGTAACACTCACCACGAGGTTTTGCGGCTTCATTCTTGAAGTCAGCGACACCAAGAACCCACCAATTCCAGACACAATAGCATTCCCAAGGTTCCTGCTAGCCTACACTGGGACTCCGTGAAAATTAGGCCTCCTATCCCCCAACCTTCTACCCTCACCAGTGTCCCACTGAACACAGCCCTGCAGGCCTACAACTTGTGGACTGGGGCCAGGCTGAAAGACTGAGTGTTTCTGCACTCTGAATCAGAGTCTTGCCAAATCTTTATCTTCACCTTATCTCCAATGAACAATTTCCCAGGAAAGTTGAGGCAAAAACTCCTGAGGATTCCAGAACTTGGAATTGGTTTACAGTGCAGGATGGATGATTTCTGTTGCCACGCTAAGTCAGGACCCAAAATATAAATAGCACCAACTACAAATGAGAAACTTCCCTTCCACCCAGTTCTACTGCTGCATATATAATGAGGTGACATTGGACTTGCATTTAGTTTTCCCGAGTCACAATTTCCTCTTCTACGAATACCTGCCCTATTCCTTACCCTCACCAAACATTATGAGGTCCAAGTAAGTTGGTATGTGTGAACTTTAAGTCAATACGAAACAATTTATTATCAATTCCTGCCCCCCTAAATTCATCAGAATCACAGTAACAACCCAGCTGCTTAACAAATGTAAAAGAAGCAAGCAAACAAAACACCGTGACTATTATCAAAATATTTAAGTGTCAATACCCAACCAAGGCATTACCTTTTCTGTAAGCCCATCCCTGATTCTTCACACCATGTCACCCTCTTCACAGATGAAATGAACTTGTTCCTCCTGATGTTGCCTCTGCATTTATAGCTACTTCTTTGTTGCACATACCTCAAAGAATTATAGTTAGTTGTTTGCTTGTCTGTCACCCCTGCCAGACTGTGAGGTCACTGAGGGCTGGAGCCATATCTGTAACCTAACCCTGACCTGGCTCACTGCCTGGCACATAAATCCTACTGTAGGTATCTTCAGAGGTGAAAAGAATGAGGAGCATTCTGACCTGCATTCTTTTCTCAACTGTGCACCTCATTAATGTCAAGAGTGAGCTTGGACAAATTCCTTTTCTTCCATGAAATGAGGACATCAGACTAAATCAAGTTTACAAACTCTTGCCCCACAGGCCCAATCTAGTCCTTCAGATGTGGTTTTTGGGCTACATAGTTGGTGGAGTTAAAAAGAAACCTCAATTATGAACATTTAGAGGGCAGAAAATTTCATGTAAAACTTGAATTTTTAGCTTCTGTTTAAAAATTAGATTTCATAGCACTGGTTGTCACTCTCTATAGCAACAATGGATGGAGCTGGCTGGTATGTCGCTTCTAAGACAGGCTAGGAGCTGCCCAGTCCACCACAGTTCTCTTGATCCAGTCACTCATTTCTATTACCTGCCTCTGTCCTTACATGCATTTTATTAGAGTTTCTAAATACATTCTAGCTGTAATAATATCACTCTGGGTCTTTAGAAATCTTCTCCTAAACAGCTAAACACACACATATATTTTTTTACCATGCAGACCGGAGGCTCTGAAGCCACCACTCCTATTGCACTACTCACTATCCTCACCCTGGGCTAAAGCCCCTTGCAATTAATGAAAGAAAGGAAAATACATCAAATAGAGGAAAAAACAGGAAGGAGGAGGAGGAGGAGAGGGAGGCTTTAGCTACAAATAGTGCTACTAGAGGTATTATGATATCATGTGTGGAAAATTAGATAGTTATACAGTGCCAGATTTTCCATGCAGCAGAGCAATCATTTTGTCTATGATCCTGGAAACACACATAATAGGGGATGTGAAAAACTGGAGGTTAATCATCAGAAATTATTATGGCTTTGGGTGTCACTCCCACTGGTGTTCTCTTCCTCCTGCTCCCCATGGCCCTCTTGCAAGGAGCTGCAACTAGCAATTTGAAATTTACACACCTTCACAGGAGAGATGCCTCATCTGCAGCATATCCATAACCTCCCAAGGCAAAGCTGCCATTACTTACAGTATAATCAGTAGCACAGCAGGTGCAGAGAGGAGGAGAGAGCTAGGTACATATTACTAAGAAGCCTGATGAGTCCAACATACTGCTCTTCTCTAACAAGTATTGCCCCAGGAAATTTAAAATAGCACATCTCAATGTGCATGGCATACATCTGCTAAACCCATGTGGTGTTTGATTGGACAGATCAACACCAACCTAGCCTGCATTTTCTCTCCAGCTTCCTTCATACTCTGGCTAGATCAATTTGAGCACAGAGTCCAGCATAAGCTCTGTCTTTGGAACGTTCGGTTGGCTTCTTACAAAACTAACTGCATCCCTAAATTCCCAGGTTTTCCCCTTTCCCAAAAGCCTCAAGTTGATAACTGAAAGAAAAAATTATATTCTTTTCCCATACCATCATATTTTTAGACTAGTATTCTTGTCTCATACCATGGTCTTTTAGTCTTGAGACTGGTCCATCAGCTAATGAAGAGCAGAAAAGTCTTATTTTATAAATATTTTTCATTAGTATTTATGCTTTGGAAGTAGATAATTTTAGTAAGATAAGTCAATAACAGGCCAGGCACAGTGGCTCACACCTGTAATCCCAGTTACTCAGGAGGCTGAGGCAGGACAGTCGTCTGAACCCAGGAGGCAGAGGTTGCAGTGAGCTGAGATCATGCCACTGCACTCCAGCCTGGGCAAGAGACTGAGACCCTGCTACACACACACACACACACACACACACACACACACCCCAAAAAAAAAAAAAAAAAAAACTCAATAACAAGCACAATTAAATTGCAAACTCTTCCACTGTCTCCCGAAATATCTAAAGCAATCTATCTAGGTGCAGCTTCCAGTAAGTTTCTGCATCTCATGAACATTGTTCTCAAAGGTGATAGGTCTGGAGAGAGATGAGAATTACAGCAAATCCATTAGCTACATCTGAAAAAGACAGAGTACACTCAAAGTGTACACATTATTGACAATTTATCCACACCTTTTTCTTCTATGTGAAGGATAACACAGGCCCACATCCACAGCGTTGGAGAGAAGCACAGGTTTGGAATTCAAGAATTTTGAATTCTAGTCCTGGCTTCATTAGCTAGAACTGTGACCATCAGTAAACTCCGTAACTTCTCTGGATTTTTCTTCAACTTCAAAATAAAACAGATGAAATAACTTCTAAAGCAGTGCTTCTAAAATTTTAAGATGCAAATGAATCACCTGAAGATCTTGTTAAAATACAAAGATTTAGAATGGACTTGACAACCTGCATTCCTAATGAACTCTCAGGTGATCCTGTTAATGGTCGGCCTCATGGACCACACTCTGAGAGCAAGGTGCTGGGGCACTGTTCACAAACTTGGCTGTGCACTAGCACCACATGAGTAGTTTAAAAATACCAACACCTACGCATGTGCCTCTGTGTGTTTTCCCCATGCTTGTTCTACGAGCCTGGCCTTAGGTGCTTCATGTCTGGGGGTGACCCGAGCTGTCACTGCCTCCGTAATGGGCAAAACTGCAGACTCTCCGGGTTCAGGAGCCCAACCTGACCCAGTGCAGAGCTTCAATCGCTGGAAGAAAAAATACAGCCACAGGCAGAAAAAAAAGAAGCAGTCGAGGAAGCAACTGAAGAAACCCAAATGGCAGGTTGGGTGCGAGGGTATCAGCCGCCTCATGTAGAACTATGAGAAGATAAATGTAAATGAAATTACAAGATTTTCAGCTTTTTCCTTGTCCAGAAAAAACACTGAAAGGTTTGCAAGAAGCTCAGTACCATTTGGTAACTGAGATACAGAAGCAGACCACTGGATTGGCTTTGCAAGGTAAAGATGTACTTGGAGTGGCCAAAACTGGATCTGGCAAGACTTTGGCTTTCCTTGTTCCCGTGCAGGAAGCCTTATATCGTCTGCAATGGACCTCAACAGATGGGCTGGGGGTTCTCATAATATCACCTATGAGAGAACTGGCCTATCAGAACTTTGAGGTTCTCCAAAAAGTGGGAAAGAATCATGGCTTCTCAGCTGGTCTCATCATTGGTGCAAAGGATCTGAAACACGAAGCTGAGAGGATCAACAACATAAATATACTTGTGTGCACACCAGGTCGGCTTCTTCAACACATGGATGAAACAGTATCTTTTCACGCTACCGATCTCCAAATGTTAGTTCTTGATGAAGTAGATAGAACCTTGGATATGGGCTTTACTGATACTGAAAATCTCCCCAAGAAACATCAGACTTTACTTTTCTCAGCAACACAAACTAAATCTGTAAAGGACCTTGCACGCTTGAGTTTGAAAAACCCTGAGTATGTCTGGGTTCATGAAAAAGCAAAATGTAGCACCCCTGCCACTTTGGAACAGAACTACATAATTTGTGAGCAGCAGCAAAAAATAAGTTGCTGTATTCCTTTTTGAGAAGCCATCTGAAGAAGAGCATTGTATTTTTTTCCAGTTGCAAAGAGGTCCAATATCTGTACCGAGTATTTTGCCAGCTACCTCCTGGTATTTCTATCCTTGCCCTCCACGGTTGACAGCAGCAAATGAGAAAAATGGAAGTCTATAATGAGTTTGTCCGTAATAGAGCTGTGGTACTCTTTGCTAGTGATATTGCAGCCAGGGGGCCGGATTTCCCAGGTGTGAATTGGACTCCTCAGTTTGATTGTCCTGAGGATGCCAACACATATATTCACAGAGCAGGAAGAACTGCTGGGTACAAAGAGGATGGTGAAACTTTATTAATTTTGCTTGCCTCAGAAAAAAGCTATCGTGCAGCAGCTTCTTCAGAAGAAAGTATCTGTGGAGGAAATCAAAATCAATCCAGAAAAACTTATAGATGTCCAGAAAAAATTGGAATCTTTTTTAGCTCAAGATCACGATTTAAAAGAAACAGCTCAAAGGTGCTTCGTCTCCTATACACAATTGGTATACCTGATGAAGGATAAAGAAGTATTTGATGTAAGTTATCTATACCTGAATATGCCCTGTCTCTTGGTCTTGCTGTGGCACCATGCATAAGATTTCTTCAGAAAGTGCAGAAACAACCCATCAAAGAATTGGTAATGAGCCAAGCTGATGAAGTAATTGAGCCAATGGCTCCCTCCCTCACTGATGACAAAGTGGAAGAATTTAGAGTCTTCTCCAATGAGAAAATGTCTATCCTTCTGAAAGGTGGAAAAAGACTCAAAGGGGCAGAGCACAGACTGGCTAACAATACTAGTGATGAAGAACAGGAAGAAGAGGAAGACGATGAAGAAGAAATGGAAGAGAAACTGGCAAAGGCAAAAGGATCTCAAGCTCCATCTCTTCCTAACACCAGTGAGGCACAGAAGATCAAGGAAGCTCCTATGCAGTTCCTAGACAGAGATGAGGAGGAAGAAGATGCTGATTTCTTGAAGGTGAAGTGGCACAATGTGTTTGGATTTGACCTTAAAGAGGAGAAAACATTACAGAAGAAAGAACCTTCTAAATCCAGCATCAAGAAAAAAAGTGACCAAAGTTGCAGAAGCAAAAAAAGTAATGAAGAGAATTGTAAAGTGAATAAGAAGATAACAGGTACTGATGAAGGAGAGTTGGTTCAGCAGTGGCCACAAATGCAGAAATCTGCCATCAAGGATGCTGAGGAAGATGATGACACGGGTGGTATAAACTTAGATAAAGCAAAGGGAAGACTTCAGAAGGAGGACAAATTTGACAAAGAAGAATATAGGAAGAAAATTAAGGCAAAGCATCAGGAGGAAAGACTGAAAGAAAGGGAAGCCAGAAGAGAAGCCAATAAGAGACAAGCGAAGGCCAAAGGTGAAGAGGAAGCCTTTCTGGATTGGAGTGATGATGATGATGGATTTGATCCAAGCACACTCCCAGATCCAGATAAGTACAGAAGCTCTGAAGATTCAGATAGTGAAGATATGGAAAATGAAATTAGTGATAGCAAGAAGAAGCAGGGGATGAAGAAGAGGAAAAACAGTGAAGTGGAAGACATGGGACCAACAAGTCGTAACAGAAAGAAGGCCAAGTGGGACACTTTCGAGCCTTTGGATACTGGCCTGTCTTTAGCGGAGGATGAAGAGCTCATGTTACATCTGCTAAGAAGTCAAAGCTAAATACTTCCTGCGCCTGCCTTCTCCTTGAAACCTTGGTTACGATTGTGTAGACAGGAAGTTGAAAAACAATTGATTTGGGGGCACTTAGGTACCATATGTCCCATTCCCAAAGGGCACATTTCTGGATAGAAGTGATCATATCTCCAAGTCCCTCTCACAGGACATGCTTTGTGCCATCACTGAGCATACTCAGATCAAGGGTGGATGATACCATTTCCTGACCCTAGTTTCCAGCATGTGTTCTGTTAGAATTTTATCCATGGATTCCTAAGCCTTGTCATTGGAAATGCTTCCTTTGTTTTACTGGCAAGTTCTGGAGCTCTTGTGTCATTGTTAGAAATTCCTGTGTTGCTTACTGTACAGAAGTTTCTGTGTTACTGTTAAAATTGATCATGATTTTGATGTATTTAATATTTGCAAAGAGACTGAGTATGATGGACCAGCCCTGAGAAAGAATATTTTCGAATTGAGATGATCAATAATAAACATATTTCCTATTAAAAAAAAATACCAACACCTAGGTTCCACATCAGAGTCTGATTTAATGACTATAAACTGTGTTTGAGCATGGGGTGCTTTTAAAGCTCCCCAGGTGGTTCTAGTGTAGAGCAGAGTTTGAGGAACCCTGTCCCATTCCTTAAAACTCTAAAATGATGACCTTTATTTTTCAGTCACATTACATTTGTAGAGTGAAATTCCTTGTTATCTATTATCTCATGACAACCCAGAGAGCTAGCAGGGCAAACACTATTAACTTCGATTTACAAAAGAGATAACCAAGCACCCAAGGGGCAGGAGAATTGCCTAGTGGCATACAGCTAATGGCAGACCTTCTGCTACTAGAACAACTAGAACACAGCATTCCTGATCAACAACCTGTGTTTTCCCCCGATTGCTTTGCGCTGGCTGTACAAACTAATAATGACAAAGAGAAAAAATGATAGTAGCTTTTCTGCCCCAAATTCCACTAAAAGTAATATGAATGACAATGTAAGAGAGAAATACATGCAACTAGTTAAACAATTAAATGCGTAATTGGTGGAGGAGCTACTTGGCTGCTGTGGGTGATACTAACAAGGAGAATAAGGTTGCTAAGGTTATGTCAGCAGGACCAACCATTAGACGTCAAGTGAGCACAGCTAGATGGATTAATGCAGCACTAGGAATACAACAAAATGTACTGGGGAAGTGCCATAACAAATCCTGGGCAAGAGACCAGACAGTCTTCCATTTGATAAAACTAGGAATTTATTGGAACTTGTTGAGATAGTCATCCCACTTCTAAACACTGCAAAACCTACACAGAGAAACAAAACAAACTTAAAAGTTCTGGCTTTGGAACTAAGGCAAGTGGTGGAAATTAATAAACAACCAAGTAAACAGGAGGTAGAAAAGAAGAAACTGGTATTTTTTAATGCTTACCATGGACCAGCCAGTTGTATGAATTATCTGGCCTTACTCTTATTTGTAAGGTAAGCTTTATTATTCCCATTTTACAGATCAGCAGGTGAGTAATAGAGTTTGTCTTTTATACCAACTTACATTTGAATGTCAGAGATGGGTTTAAGCCTAGGTCTGTCTGATTCCAAACCTCTCATGTCCTTTCTTCTATCCAAACTAATTCCTGTAACTAAATCAAACATTTTCAGGTGAACTACTGTTCTTCCCCAAATCTTCATCTTGTCTATGTAGCAGAGACAAAATACTATTATAATGTCATAACTTGTTGATGCTGTTATTCCACAAAACAATAAAAACACTATGTATAGATTTGGCCAAAACAAAATCAAAACCAAAAAACTTTCCATTGACCTTCTGGCCTTTTGGCTTTGCAAAAGTGAAGCCCAAATCCTTTTCAACAGAGGCTGAGAAACGGCACCCTAGAGGTCAGATGTGGCCTACCAACATGCTTCATTTGAAACATACAATATCAACCCTCATAGTGTTTTTTAAATTTTGGAAGCAAAACCCAGTCACCTCATAGAAATGGGAATTCCTGTTGTCTCTCCAAATAGTAGGAAGAGTTGGGAATGCCCCACTCATGCTCTCATGTGGTGTCAACAGCTAAAGTTGAGTCCCAGGATCTCTGTAGGTGAAGCATCTGTTATCCACTAACCACGGTTCCCATCTTTCCCTATTTATTATATATGTCAGATGATAAATGTCATCACACTTAAGCTAAATATTTCCTAAACTTTTTCCTATCAAAGGTTGTGTTAAAAAATACACCCAAGAAGTCCGACCATTTATTTCAAAAAGATTGAAGACAGTATACTTTTTCTTATAACAAGCCCACATCACCCATATATATGTATATGGATATATATCCATATACATATATCCATATGGATATATACACACATATATATACTTTTTTTTTTTTTTTTTTTTTTTTTTTGAGACAGAGTCTCGCTCTGTCACCCAGGCTGGAGTGCAGTGGCACAATCTCAGCTCACTGCAAGCTCCACCTCCCGAGTTCATGCCATTCTCCCACCTCAGCCACCTGAGTAGTTAGGACTACAGGCACCCGCCACCATACTGGGCTAATTTTTTGTATTTTTAGTGGAGACGGGTTTCACCATGTCAGCCAGGATGGTCTCGATCTCCTGACCTCATGATCTGCCCACCTTGGCCTCCCAAAGTGTTGAGATTACAGGTATGAGCCACTGTGCTCGGCCCATCACCCATTTATATTTACCAGATTACAAAGATATTTGAATTTATAAATCCTGCTTTTCAGGAATGGGTGAGCTGAGAAAACCAGATGCTAAACTCTTCTATCTAATAACATAAAAGGCCTTCTTAAATAGAGGTAGAGTTTCATCTGAAAAGGAGGTTATAGGTTTACTGCAACATGGACCACAGCCTGAAGGTAAAGAGAAAGGGTTTTGTTATTCTTTTTTCTTTGCAGTTAGCCCAAGAGAAAGTTGGGGTGTCAGGTCTCTGAATAAAGGAAACCTGGTCAAATGTTCTCACTCCTATTGTGGAGGTAAACACTGCCACTGGGTTGGAACAGAGAAGGAAAACCAGTAGACATCATCTGATATTATGGAGTTATAATAGGCAAATTCATATTTAAGATTTTTTTTCTGTGTTGTAATTTCCTGAATTACCTGCAGCTCTTCAGCAGAGTTTGCAAAATGTTTGCATTTAATCATAAGTATACTACAGAGAGTCAGATGAGAGGCTTGTTTTCACATTTGGAACAAAGTTGCAAGGGAGTGTGGAAGCAGCCTGGAGAAGCTGCCACAAGACTCCCAAATCCATCCCCCAGAATTAAATTTGGAAAACAGAACATGTTCCTTGGGGATTTCCAGATACAAAAGGGATGAGAACCTGAAGACAAGTCTTCCTGTGGTTATGCTGAATGTGGCAGTAGGGAGATCTACTATTACTATCCAGATACAAAAGGGGTCTGTGAGCCCTGATAGCCAGAGGACCTGGGGATACTTGGTTTACTAACAAACACAGTGGCAGTGAAACCTGATCTGTGCCATGGTTTCTCTCTCTATAGGATGCCTCCAGAGCTGTTTATATATAAAAATAATAATAAATAAAAGAATTATTAAAACAATGAATGATATTATATGTGTGGCATGAATGGTATATGTCTTCTTGATAGGTTTTAAGGTTTTTCCAGGCGCGTAGCCAAGAAAAATCCAAAAACTGGAAGGAAAATTAGAGTTTAATGGAATAAAAGTGTGACTAGTGTTTCAAATTAATGTTTGAACCTGTATAGACTGTGATATATTTATCTTTACTTCCTATATATCTAGTACACAGATTCTTCACACATAGTAGGAGCTAAATAATTGTTCATTTAAATTGAAAAAATAAAATAAAAATTATCATGAGTATCTGAGAACTGTCTTAGTTCTCAGACAATAAGAGAAGTAGTATCTGAGAACTAAGATAGCTGTTCCTAAAACTATATTCAGAAAAATTTTGGCTTTCTAGAAAGACATGTCATAGGAATTCTGAGAGATGTCTGCAGTAATTCACAATTATTACTAATAGGATGTAGGTGCTGACAGGTAAGTAAGTCAAGTTAGCTTCATCAGCTTAGAAATCAGCATTGGTGCTAGATGCTTCTTTATCTCATGCAATCCTCAATAACCCTACAATGTAAGTATTATTCAATTTACAAATTATTACATGGTAAAGACCTTTGTGGCCCTCCTGTATTTTTGAAAATATAAATGTATTTGCAATGCCAAGAGCAAATCATAGAAAAAGGTACTAAAGGCAAAAAACAGCTATTCATGACCTATTATTAAAGAAATCAAAAGATCTGTTCCTCACACTTGCTTGCTCTTTTGGAACATTCATACTGGCCAGAGAAATAATTGTTGATAAATGAGCTTCAAAATTATTCTTTGGCACAACAGATCAGTAATAACATCTGTGTAAATGTAATATCACAACATAAACACTCAAAGCCACAGAGAAGAAAATAATGCTGTTTGGTTTGGTTTCATTTAGGGGAGCTTATTACCTATTTTTTGAACAAGCCATTCTCTCTACAAAACCCAGCTAGCAAATCTGCCTTGCCTATTATCATTGTGAGAATAATGTAGCAAACAGATGGAGGGTTTCATACAATTTGTTGAACTAAATTTAACAGGTTTGGCTGTGTTAACTTATTTTATATTCTATTTGTGCTGTGTTTGTAATAGATGCACACACATGAATCAAAACAGAAAATCTGTACCTAGTACAGCTGGTTTGATAATGTTTTTATTATAGCACCACATACTTCTAATTAGAAGGCTTTATATTTGGGCCACCAAGAAATTCTGGCTACAGAGCTGCTTGTGTGGCATTCACATAACAAAAAATATAAATACTATGGAAACATTTGAACCCTTCCTCCACCTATGGCACCATATGTGAAAAGGACTAGGACCATAGTCATTAAATTAATAAAAACCTACTAAATAAATGAACAATCGAAGAGTACACTACAATATTTAATAGGTGGCATTCATTTGGCTTACAGATCCAAGTAGGACTGTATTGGTGACAGATGAAACATGGAACACTATGTCAAAAATATGAGTCAAGAAAACTGAATGCCATTAAATGTTAAATGGTAGCAAGAATCCTCAAACTTCAACTCAACTTCACGATGTGAATTCTACTGTTAAGGAAGCTCTCATTTTATCAACACAAGGAACCAAATGGAACATAATTGAGAAAACATTTTTAAGCAATATCCTCCTAAAATTACTTATTAACTCATGTTACCCTGTGATTGTATTTCCCATTCATTGAAATGGCAGGATGGAAGCTATAAAAGTAATGTATGTGATGGTAGTGAGAAGTAAAGAGTGCAAGTCATCGGGAACCTCTCCTCTACGCCCAAAAATAAGCTGGACACATAGGAGACACATGTAAACACAGCCACATACACACCAAAGAAGATCCAAGTGGGGGAAAAAAATAGCAAGGTGCAGGTCCACATTCAGAATTTTACATTCTCCAGGGATACGATAATATAATATACACAAAGCTGGCTTAAGAAAAAGCCTTCTAAATTTCTTTGAATTAAATAGTCCTTTATTTAAGTAGACTGTACTCACCAGTAAATTGCAAGGTATTTTGAGTTTGCACCTCTGATGTTTGAAAAAACATCTATAATTAGGAATCAAGGCCTGAGCCCTTCTTGCCCTCAATTAAAGTCACTGCTATCCTTGTCAAGGCTTCATAGTCCCTCTTTCTCTTATGCTTGACAAAGCAAAGGGAGGTGAAAGAGTCACTGATTTTAATCTCACTAGCCTTTCTCCAGGTGCCAGCCTAGCAAGATTTTTATTATTGAAGAGGAATATGACCCAATCTCATTCATCTGGCAGGTTCTCTTAAGCTACTTTTGTTTGAATATCAATAGTATCCAAAAAAAAGTTAAAATTATCGTATGGATCAGACATGGACCACCCAGAGACTATATTCTTTAAAGCTGATCAGAAGTTAGATTTTTAACACTTTCTAAAGCAAACCAGTATCTGTTACAAAGTAAGAAAAGTGATTTTTACATAATAATCATAGATATGTAATGATATATGAAAATGAGATAGAAAACAACATATAGACTGAAAATAAAACAAAGTGAAAAATTTGCTTGACTAAGTCAACATTGTTCCTGTAGCAAAAAACCTAGTCCATTCCACTGAGTTTCTCTCTGTCTCTGGACAGTAGGAATTTACTCTTCAGTCAATCAATACTCAGTATCCTCTCTCTATGGAGGATAGAGAGAGGATACTGAGATACCCCTCTCTCTATGGGGTGCAAAACTCCCAAAATATTATTTTTTAAGTGTTTAAGTCCCTTTTAATTATATCAATCATAAATGGCACCTTTTGTTTATTCAGTGTCTTTATATTCAGAGATCCAGGATTTTTTACTGAAACTATCAAATTCAACCACCTTATTATTAACTCTCAATGACTTTTTTGTTTAAATTCTCTAAAAGTATGTACCATTACAAGGATTTTATATTTTTTTAATTCCCTTCTAAAAAAATCCCTTCTGGCAATAATCCTTCTTTCAATTACTGTTAGCATTAAATATTTTTAAAGCCGTAATTACTCATATTCTTCATCTTTCTTTGTATCTCTGGATTCCATTTTTCTCCCCACTTCTTACTAAGAATCTATATGAGGGATTTTTTTTTCTTTTTTAAGTCCTCTGCATTACTTTAATTGCTCAATTTTCTAAACTATCCTTTTTTTCTTTCTTTCTTTCTTTTTTTTTTTTTTTTTGAGACAGGGTCTTGCTCTGTTGCCCAGGCTGGAGTGCAGCAGTGTGATCTCGGCTGATGCAACCTCCACCTCCTGGGCTTAAAGGATCCTCCAACCTCAGCCTCCCAAACAGCTGGAACTATAAGCATGCACCACCACTCCTGGCTAATTTTTGCTTTTTTTGTTGTTTGTTTTAGAGACAGGATTTCGCCACGTTGCCCAGGCTGGTCTAGAACTCCTGGACTCAAGGGATCTATCTGCCCCTCAGCCTCTAAAGTGCTGGGATTACAAGCATGAGCCACCCCACCTGGCCTAAACTATTCTTCATTGCCTTCATTTTCTGACTCTATCTTCTTACTTTAAAGAATACCTTTAAGTGTTTATCTCTCAATTTATGCCTACCCCTGTATTAGGCTCTGTGAGAAAACAAAAGAAGTCGAACAAAAGAAGTCGAACAAAACAAAACAAAAGAAGTCAAACCCAGTGTTCCTGCCTTTTAAAAGCTTATGACTAGGGACAAATATTTGGAACCATTTGAAAATTTTATTTCTTGCTGAAGACATAAGACATCCATACAAACAACAGCAAAGGGTTTGTCATCAAGTTCATATGTAGTATACACTAAGCTGGTTACAGATGTTTCTAGAAAGAAAACACATAACTTCTTCTCAACCTCTCTTGAGATTCATATTTCTAAGTGTCACCTAGATAAACCATAGATGGGTCAAATTCAGAATGTTTAAAATCAGTATCAGCATTTCTACAAACTCCTGTCATTACTCCAGTTTTCTACACCTGAATGAGTAACTACTTTAATTCACCAGTTCAGTCTCCTATAAGTTGTCCTTAAGAATGAATTCTCATTCTCCACATCTAGAATGAGGTCTGGTTGATGCAAGCTTCTACATACCTCTCAACTCTGACCCCACTGCCTCCCTTCTCCTCCCATTGTCATTACCTTAGTGAAAGTAAACCATCTTAACTCACATGAAGCACTGCTTCCATCCCCCAACTCATTCCTCTTCCTGCCTATCTACAAGCAGAAAGATCTTTCTAAAACATACATTGCAACAGAAAACAGCCCACTGATGGTTCCCTGTGGCCTAGAGAATAAAGTACAAATACCCCTTTTCAATCCCTAGGGCCTGTCCCCAGTTTAACCACAGCCTTCCTTTCCAATCTTGTTCTAGCCTCCATTCATGTGCACCCTACATTCCAGCTTCTCATCATTCCCTGCACATCTCAGGCTTCTTCACAGCTACAAACTTCTACTCACTCTGTTCCTTTCAAGAATGCCCTTCTCTCATCAAGAATCCCCTGAATCACAATGCCTTCTACAGGACCCAGCTCCAGTGAGAAACATTTTACAAATCATTCAACTACAATTACTCTTCCCCTACGTGTCTTCCAAAGCAGTGTATTCATGTCTCTAGTACAGTGTTTTTCACATATAGTTCACATATATTTAAATAATTTATACCTTCTTCCGAACTCTTCAAATATATAAATTTGGACATTCATCTTTAGTCAGCAGTATCTAACTGGCATAATAGCTAGCCAACAAATTTTGAATGAATACATGGATAAATTACAGATGGCATTAAGAGACAATGTGGAACTTCAAGATTTGTCTGAAGAAATAAAAGATTTAGTCTGTTGAGGAGTCCACAAATACTCAGACCTCATCAGAATGAACCCCATTACAAAAATGGTTTATTTATGTTTTTTAGATAAGAAAATAATTTTCTTTCTCTAAATACAGTCCATCTAACAGCACGTCTTCAGAACTATAAAGATCTGATGGATAAGAAGAGAACTGAAATCTTCACAGGTCATTGGGTCTATTATCAGGTAGATATTATCTTTCAAATGCCTCATCTATGCCCACCAACTGCAAGAATAGGACATTAGAATTCCCCAATTCCCACCACAAAGACAACTAATGTAATACTCAGGAATTCCAAGGAGCTTAGAGGGACAAGAAGAAGGTGAGTACATGGAATTTTTCTCATTTTCCTGTGAATTCAGAGTACACTCTTTTACTCATTAATTTAATTCTGAGCAATTGTGCACTGTCTCTATTTCACTTCAGCTCTTTCAGACACATGAATCTGGAGAAAGGGTTTGGAGGGGTAATATTTCATATTTAGTCAGAGTAATGAATATTTTGGGGTGGCTGTAGACATCTGTTGTGATTATTTTAACTGGAGTCATCTTGTGCAAAGGCAACAAATGTTTTCTCACTGGAAAGGTTTGCTCTTGGCCACTGGGTTTCCACTTCCAAAGTAAATTGGGAGACTTGGGCAAGGTTTGTATCTCTCCCATCTCAAATCTCTGATTTTATCTAGATCGATGATTCTCAAAGTATGGTCTGGGAACCTCTGGGGATCTTTGAGACTATCAGAAGGTAAGTCAAGTCAAAACTACTTTCCTATGAGTAAGGAGATGCATGTTCATTTGAGTTTTCCAGAGTGATATTGCAACAGATTGAATGCAGTGGTAGATATGAGACCCCAACTGTCTTTCTGACAGACATCAGAGATTTGCAGAAATATAAATAATGCCACTTTTCTCACTAAATATTTTTGTCTTAGAAAATAATTTTCATTAGAAATATGCTATTTATGAAAGCATTTAATAGGTTTTTAATGTATTCATAAGTAATTTTTAAGTTTGTTAGCTTTAATTTCTAGTATTATTAATATCAATAGATACAAACTACATAAACACAATCTCTTTTTGGTCCTTAACAATTTTTAAGACTGGCAAAAAGTCTTGATATATTTTTTACACCGATTGATATAAAACTCGAGCTAAACAAAGATAAAATTGTCAATTTTTGGTTCCCAAGCCAAATTATTCAAATTACTCTTAAAACGCTTATCTCCAGCAGCGCTTTCTAACAGACCTAATTTCAGCATCTGACTCTTTCATTAACTTGTTGGGTAACCTCAGCTATGTCAATTAGTTGTTTGAGAACCATGTTTTTTGAATAATCTGTAAAATGAGAATAATAACAGTAATAGCTTAATGGATGTTACTAAGTGACTGACATTGTTCCCAGTGCTTCGTATGTATTAATCACTTAATCCTCATAACCACGTTATGAAAAAAGTACTTACTATATTATCCCAACTTTGCAGAGAATAAAATAATTGAAGCATAGAAAGACAAAGTAATGGGTCCCCTAATCAGATATCTAATAAGCATTAGAACTAGGATTTGAACCTATGCAATATGAGTTCAGTGGGTTCATTATATATATTGCCTCTTAGATCCCTTTAGCTGTAAATGGCTGTAAATAGACAGTGTCTCAAAGAATGCATGTCATATACAATGAGTGCTGATCTCCAGCCTTTCATCTTTAACTTTGTAAAACTTGCCTCCCCAGCCTCTTTACCTTTTTGCTTTGCCTTATGTCTCTTCTTGTAAGGTCTTTCTCTAACATTATTTTCCAAATATGATCCTTTAGAAACATACAAAGAAAAGATCATCATGTTACTCTCAATGTTTATGACAAACTTCTCTATTTGTAAAATTCTGAATGGACCAAATACAATATGTCTATGGTCTGTGACCCATAGGCTGTCAGTATGCAAACTCCAATACAACGGAACCAAATCAATTTCATTTCAATGATTTTATGGTATCACATTTCATGTGATATTAAACCAAAAATGTGGGGATGATTATGCAATTATTAAAAAAGAGTAGCAATACAACTACTATCACTTCATAGAATGAGGCTACTTGAACAGACAGGAACTATCCAGAGAACATATTATCTGAAACATTGACTCAGAAAACCTGTGGAGAAGTTGAGTGAGAAAGCACCTGAGAAAAAGCAAAGGGAACAATTGCAGGAGGAAGAAAAAGCAAATCATGTCATTCCCTGACTCAAAACACAGCAGTGACTTCCAAATTCAGTGAGAATAAAATCCAACTCTCAATCACGGTTCACAAGACCTTACACAGTCTTCCTGCATACCACTCTTAACCTGTGGTCTCTACATTCTGGCCAGGCAGGCTTGCTTTCTCTTTCTTCAGCACACTAAACCCCACTTGAGGGTCTTTAAATTGTGGTTGCCTAAGCCTCAGATATCTCTTTTCCCAAATCTTCAGCTCAAAGTCACTTCATTTAAGAGGTCTTCCCTAGCTGTCTAATGTAATTAGCACTGTCAACCCCACTCCCTGCATTATAATACTCCATTTTTTAAAATTTATTTTTAGGCCTATCTAGACCAGCTGTAAAGTATCTTTATATATAGATTTACTTGTTTATTTTTCTGTCTTCTGCTAAATGCTATACAGGTAGCAGGGAACTTGTCTGCTCTATTCCCAATAGTGCCTGGCATCTAGAAAGTACTTAATAAGTGTTTTTGAATGAATGTTGAATAAATGAAGGACTCTGAAATATGTGCTGATTATGCATTACCATGGAGTCACAGGTTCTTGTATGTATGGAGCCACTGCAGAAAAGTATTTTTCATCCTTCTGGGGGTAATTTCTTTCCCCTCATTGTCCAAAGAAAGGAGGCTTAATGCAGTCAAGATTCCCCGAAATGTATGAATAATTAGCCAGAGAGATGAGATATTGAGAGACAAGGTCTAATAGATACTCTGACTAAATTCTGTTGAGAGCTTCTGGATGCATTATTGATTATGCATGCATTCAGCCTCTTGCTGTTTGCACATCAGCATTTGCACCAATGAATAAACTCTGGGAGGATCTTTCTGAAGCTATCTGAACAGAAGTCATTTATTACAGCAATTAAAAATAATACGGTCATGAGATTACTGCAAAAGAATGATATTTATTTAGTACAGTCTTAAGGAGTTATATTAAACTTTGTATTCTTGAGATGACCCTTAGATTTAACACATTAGATAATATTAGGCCATATTTTATTAGAAATGGATGTTTCTCTTGCATGTCAGTGCACAGTAGATAATTTGAATAAAAATATATTGGCTAAAGAAACAGTGAGCTAATAACAGCTTTTGATCTGGGAAATTTGCCAATCTTGATGGCATCAAATGTGCATTGTATATTAAGAAAAGTTATTATCCCTCTCTATTTAACTTCCTTATTAAGAACTTTCCCACATAATCTGAGGAGATATCTGAACAAAGAAGTACAATATTAAAATATCTTCTCCACTCTTAAACTCACAAATAGACTCCTACCCTACAGGATTAACTTATTGTTCTGGTCATTTGATGATTCATGACATCCTTTGAAAGTAAATGTCTTTTCAATAACTCTACAGAGTGTTAGTCCTAGAGCTTATTCCTGCAGAATGTACTTTTTGAAAATGTAATCTTCAAGAAACCATTGTGGGATCTTGGGTCTACCCATACGAACGGAGTTCCACTACCACCAGTCTATGGAACCTAGTTCACAAAAGGTGATCTGTTGCTACTTAATAGCCAAGTCCAGTCATCTTCATTTCATCCCATCCTTTTGCTCATAACCAACTTTCCATTTCTATTATTTTTTCACTTTTATTTTAGGTTCAGAAGTATATATGCAGGTTTGTTACATAGGTAAACTGTGTGTCTCAGGGATTTGGTATACAAATTATTTTGTCACCCAGGTAATAAGTATAGTAACCAATAGGTAGTTATTTTCATCCTCTCCCTTCTCCTACCCTCCACCATTGGTGTCTGTTGTTCCCCTCTTTGTGTCCATATGTTCTTGTTGTGTAGCTCCCGCTTATAAGTGAGAATATGCAGTACTAATGTTCCTGTGTTAGTTTGCTTAGAAGAATGGTCTCCAGTTCTATATATGTTGCTGCAAAGGACATGATTTTGTTTCGTTTTGTTTTTGTTTTGTTTGTTTGTTTGTTTGTTTGTTTTGAGATGGAGTCTCACTCTGTTGCCCAGGTTGGAGTGCACTGGTACCATCTCAGCTCACTGCAACCTCTGCCTCCCGGGTTCAAGCCATTCTTCTGCCTCAGTCTCGTGAGTAGCTGGGATTATAGGCACCCACCACCACGCCTGGCTAATTTTTTGTATTTTTTAGCAGAGACGGGGTTTCACCATGTTGGTCAGGCTGGTCACAAACTCCTGACCTCAGGTGATCCACCTGCCTCAGCCTCTCAGAGTGCTGGGATTACAGGCGTGAGCCACCGCACCTGGCCAATCTCATTCTTTTTTATGGCTGCATAGTATTCCATGGTGTATATGTATCACAGTCTCTACATTCTTTAAGACTCTGCAATCCAGCACATTCAAAATCTTCACTGAGCCTCCAAAGCTCATTTTTGTCTGCTTGATCTGCTCTTTAACCTTTATAACAATTTGTAGAAGTGAAATATGGCCAACAAATGTCAATAAAGAACAAGGAAATGATCACTCCATTATATAGAAAAGCCTATATATGGGGAAAGAGAGTGTGTGTATATATATAATATACATATATGTGTACATATATGTATACATGGTATATATAATATACATGTAGATGTATATGCAGAGTATATATAATACTGTAATATATTATCTACAGGTATATGTATATATATTACAGCATACATACATATATATACATACACATATTATATATAATATACACTGTATATTACACACCATTATACATAGTATATCTATATATAGATATATACACACATATACAGATATAGCATACATAGTACGCATAGTATACTATATATAGATAGTATGCTATATAAATATATAGTTACTATATATACTATGTATACTATATAAATATATATAGCACATATAAATATATAGTATATAAATATATGCAGCATACATAGTATACACATAGTATAGTATATGTAGACAGTATGCTATATACATACAGTATATATACACTTTATGTGTGTATATATCTATGTATAGATATACTGTGTATAATACAGTCTGTCTATATATATTCAGTGTTATTACATATGCTGTGTGTATATATACTATGTATACCATATATTTACATATATACTGTGTATATAGTATACTATCTATAGATACATTGTATACTCTATATCTATACTGTATACACACACACACACATATATAAATACATATGTAGTGGCTAAACAGTTGTATTAGTCAGGGTTCTCCAGAGAAACAGAACAAATAGGATGTGTGTGTGTGTTTGTGTGTGTGTGTAGAGAGATCTTAAGGAATTTTCTCATATGATTACAGGAGCTGGCAAGTCCAAAATCTGAAGGGTAGGATGGAGACCCAAGGAAGAGTTAGTGTTGTAGTCTCAAGTCGAAAGTTAATCTGGAGGCAGAATTATTTCTTCTTTGGGCCTAAAGGCTTTCTCTTAAGGCCTTCAACTTACTGGATGAGTCCCACCCACACTGCAGAAGGTAATACGCTTTACTTACTTATTTAAATGTCACTTACATCTAAAAAATACTTTCACAGCAACATGTAGACTGGAGTTTGACCAAAAACTGGGCACCATGGCCTAGCCAAGCTGACATAAAATTAACCACCACAACAGTTAATATTATTCCAGTATTACAGAAAGAAACAGGTTTTGTAAGGCTTATTTAACCAAAGTTACCAACCACCACATGTTGAAGTACACACTAGAAGATAGATCCTTTTGCTCCTCATTATATGCACATTCCACTAGCCTCACTGCATGTTTGTTATTGTATTGCAGAAGATTTTAATTTTTATGAGAGTTTTACATTCCCTCAAATAAGAGACCCAAAATTCAGGCTGTATTTAGCTCTGAATTGACAGCCAAAGACCTACACCTGCCCTGCCCAATGTCAAGAGCACAGAACTTGTGCTTAAGAGGTGACTACTGACACATATAATGTGAGCCTTTCAAGGTAAACTAAGACATCAAGTTTGGAATATCACTCAAGGGAGTACTTCAGAATTCACAAAGCTACTTCCTTTCAATATGAATTTCCAAAATTCAAAAGTATTTTTGAGTGCACAGACCCAGACATCACAGAACATAAAGTTTTGTATCAAAAATTAAGTTTGATGTGAAAGACAATGTCAAGAGAATGAGAAGATAAACCACAGACTGGGAGAAAATATTTGCAAAGGACATATCTGACAAGGGAATATTATCCAAAATATACAAAGAACTCCTAAAACTCATCAATAATAAAACAGAATAAACCAATTAAAAATGGTCAAAAGACCTGAACAGACACTTGACTAAAGAATATGAAAGCAAATAAAGCATATGAAAAATCGTTCAACATTCTGGTGTACAGTGTAAGGGTTTTGGCAAGTGTGTGTGTGTGTAGACTGATAAAAAACAAAACAGCATTCAGCCTTCAAAACGAAGGAAATTCTGCCATTTGCAACAACACGGATGAATCTGGAGGACATTAAGCTAAGTGAAATAAGGCAGACACAGAAAAGCAAATACTGTAGGATCTCACTTATATGTGAAACCTAACAAAGTCAAATTCACAGAAGCAGAGAGTAGAGTGGTAGTTACCATAGACTGGGGGTGAGGAAAATGTAGACAAGTTGGTCAAAGGGTACAAAGCATCAGTTATGCAGGATGAATAAGTTTTGTAAATCTAATGTGAAGCATGGTGACTATACTGCATGGAATACTTGAAACTTGCTAAGAGAGTAGATCTCACCAAAAAAAAAAAAAAAGATAACTATCTGATGTGATAAGTGTTCATTAGCTTGATAGTAGTAATCATTTCACAATGTATATATACATACATCAAAACATCATGTTACACACCTTAGATACAGTTTTTATGTGTAAATTGTGTATTTTACAAATTTCTACTTGTAAATTATACCTCCCAATAAAGCTAAAAAAATAAAATGTAAAAAACAAAAAAGTTAAAATAAAATGTAAGAAAGAAAGAAAAGACATGGAGGAAACTTAAATGCATATTACTAGGCGAAAGAAGCCAGTCTGAAAATGCTATGTACTGTGTGATTACAACTCTGTGACATTCTATGAGGACAGATCAGAGTATCCATATGATACTATAATTGTGGATACATGTCATTATATACTTTCCAAAACCCACAGAATGGACAACATCAAGAATGAACCCTAGTATAAATGATAGACTTTAAGTGATAATGATGTATCAATGTAGAATTCATCGATCGTAATGATGAATTACATCATGTGCCCCAGTGGTGTTGATAGTGGAGGAGGTTGTGAGGATACAATGGAACTCTCTATACTTTCTGCTCAATTTTGCTGTGAACCTAAAACCGCTGTAAAAATAGACTATAATTAAATGACAAAAAAAGAACTTCAGTTTTGAGAATAAAAAGTAAGAATAAAAGTGTAGACTAAGAGACTACAAAGTAGAAAAGTGTGTAAAAGAATACCTTCAAATAGTGATCTGTGGTGAGTTGTACCAGAAAGCTTGTTCCTATAAATCAGGATATCTGGCATCTAATCTCAGCTCTGTTATCCACCAGGTGGTTTGATCTGGGAAAATTCCCTGTCCGTGACTTGTCTAAATAGCTCATTAGTGGCCTGACCCGAACCCATAGTTTTGTCTATTTACAGTCCTCCCCCATTATCTAAGGTTTGACTTTTTGAAGTTTCAGTTACCCACAGTCAAGCTTGTTCTAAAATACTAAATGAAAAATTCCAGAAATAAACAATTTATAAATTTAAATTGCACATCATTCAGATTCGCATAATGAAATCTCAAGCATCATGCTATGACCACTCAGGATGTGAGTCATCTCTCTGTCCACTACATTCATGCTATATGTATACAGTAACCGCTGGTTAGTCACTTAGTAGCCATCTTGGTTATCAGGGTGACTGTTGAGATACTGAAGTACTTGTGTTCAGGTGACCCTTATTTCACTTACAAATGGCCCCAAAACTCAAGAATAGTGAAGCTGGTATATTTGTTATAATTGTTCTATTTTATTATTAGTCACTGTTGTTAATCTCTTACTGTGCCTACAAATTAAACTTTATCATAGGTATATATGTATAAGAAAAACAATATATACAGTTCAGTACTTTCTACAGTTTCAGGCATCCTACTGGGGGTCTTGGAACATATCCCACATAGATAAGTGGGGAACCACTGTATAATTAAATGTCTATATGATATCTATACTCAGATGTTGAAACAGTTCTTCAAATTTGGCATGTCCAGAATTCAACACATAGTCTTCTTTCTTCCTGTCAAACTTGGCCCCCATCCAGTGTTACCCACCCAAGTCCAACTATCTGCTCATGCCTTGATCCTTGAAATTACTCTGGACACCATTCTTTCTCTCCCACCTTGATACCTTTCTTTCTCTCCCACCTTGACATTACTTAACCAATCATTAAGTCTTGTCAATTTTACCCTTCCTCATTCTCCAAGACCATGATTAATTATCATGGCACCTTCCCTCCTCTTCATAGTTCTTGTGTAATTTTACATTTATTTGTGTGATTATTTTATTAACACCTAAATTGAATACACATCTGTTCTCTGAACACCAAATACCCCAGCAAATGTTTGTCACATAGAATGATTCAATGTATATTCTTAAATGAATGAATGTTCTCACAGGTGAAATTCACTGAATAAGATACTTTAGACTTGTTAAAAAATTATTAAATCCTGAATATTGATCCTCCCCCCAAAAAATAAAGACCTAAAGTTGGTAAAAGTGAAAGTCCAAATGATTTCTCAGGTCTCATCTTATTTATCTAATCTGTGTGTTTCTAAAAGGCTACCACAAACAGCAAAGAAAACACTCTCTCATCATGGACAGGGGAAAAGTAACACAGGAAAATGTGTGGGTGGAAACTCTCAAGGGGGGTCTAGGGGACACTTCTGCTGATGGTGAAGATACGGAGCTGGATATATCCACAGGGGAAAAACAAAAGATGACAACATGAAACCACGGCCCTTAGAGAATTCAAAAAGGGCTTATTAAAATATGAACTGAGTTTGAGAGTAAACCAAGCACATCTATCCACTGAGGAAGTGGGCAACTTTCTAGAATTTTGAACAGGGATGAGCAAAAAATAGAACAACCCAAAAGACTTACTATAAGAGCAGCAAGAAGGCAGGTACCTGTTTCAAGAAAGCCCAAATCAAGGGTACCCCACATTTAGAGCCATTAAAAACTAGATTGGCAGACTTTCAAAAGATCAAAAATTTGGCAGGATGGGAGAAGGAGGATTTGCCAGATTAATATACCAACCACTGACAAGAAATCTGTCTATGTTAATTAAGCATATTTATATACATGTATGGTAAGAGTTCCTGTCCCATATATCACACAATCTCAGGACAGCTGGGAGAGGAGACTATAACAGTCTTACCATATTCTGTAATACAGTGACATCTGGATAATGTAGTAATATTCAATATGAGTATTTCATTGCTACCCCACTAAATGTTAAACCACAAAGGCATCTTCCTTCCTTTTCAAGAGCTATTAGCTGAAAAGACCTGAAGATATAGCAAACATAGATGTTAACACATGAAAGAAGATCAATTAAAGAAGATTGAATATTCCTCATGAGCAAAGAATATAAAGTTAAGATTCCTTTTCCTTTTTTGAAAAGTAATGTATGGAGAGAAATCTAAAAATTAAAAAACAAAACTTAAAAGCATAATTTAAAAAATCTAAAATTCAACCATGCAGCCATAAAAAAAGAATGAAATCATGTCTTTTGCAGCAACATGGATGGAGCTGAAGGCCATTATCCTAACTCAGTTAACTCAGAACACAAAATCAAATACTGCATGTTCTCACTTATAAGTGAGAGATAAACAATGGGTGCACATGGACATAAAGATGGAAATCATAGACACTGGGAGCTCCAAAGGGGGAAGCAGAAAGGAGGAAAAGGGTTGAAAACTTACCTATTGGGAACAACATTCACTACCTGGGTGATGTGTATACCAGCAGCCCAAACCTGACCATTACACAACATATCCATGTAAAACTTTGCACATATACTCCCTTGAATCCGTAACAAAATTTTTTAAATTCAATCAGTAGTTTAAAAAGTAAAGCTAAGGAAATCTTCCAGGATGTGGAATGAGAGAAAATGAAAGAAAAGAAGAGAAGGGAGAGTGAGAGAGAAAGAAAGAAAAATGGAGAGAGAATCAACCTAAGAAGTAAAATATCTAATTAACAGAAATTCTAGTAAGAACAGAGAAAAGAAAGGAAAGATTACTATTAAAGCAATAAAATACAATTTCCCAGAGCTTGAGAGACACAAACTTTAAAAAAAATCCAAGAAATAACAGAAAATCCGTGCTTAAAGACATTTTTGTGAAATTTCAAAACAAAATGATAGAGAAATAATACATCTTAGAAAGAGGAAGAGAATAAACAAAATACAGAATCTACAGAGGAACAAGAAAGTCATGCCCTTTCAAATTTTTCATTAGAAGTGGTAAAAACTAGAATATGGTTATGCAAGATTTTTTAAGTACTGAAGGAAGATATTCTCATCCTGGAATTCTACATCCAGACAAATCTTTGGTAAACATAGAAGGAAAATAAATCCATTTTCTGACACTCGAAACCTCAGAAAATTTACTTATATTTTGCAGAAGATGGTAAAGCTATCCTCCAGCAAAACAAGCGTAAAAATTAAGAAAAGATGTAAGATACGAAGAACTGTGCAACAAACCAAAATATGCATGAAAAGAAATCCCAGGATGACAGCCTGCAAAGCAATCTGTGCAAATTATAACCAAAGCCATTTAGATCCAGGATAACTTCATGAAAAAAAAATATGAAATATATTTATTAAAGAAACTAATGAGCCATAAAATATTATAGGTATTGTAAAGTAAGCACGTATTTCTGCTCAAAAAAGCAAGAGGGCAATAATAATGCCCAAGAAAAAAACTTTCAAAACTCAATGGCCTAATATAAAAGCAAAACAAAATCTAACTTTGGAACAATTGATGAAGTCTGAAAGAGATCTCTTTTTTATTAATTTTTTCATACTGAGTGATGATATTGGAACTGTATAGAATGAACACACATTGGTTCTCTAGTGTAATATTTACATAATAAAGAGGCAATATGTGCAACAGTCAAGGGAATTGTGATAGAATGCAAAGATGACAATTCTCCACCTTCCTCTAAAAGCACACCACAACAATGTAACTTTACAACCATTCGTAACAAGAATGGAGTCTACTTCCTTTCTTTTTGAATCTGGGCTAATTTTGTGAGTCCTTTTGACCCAAGGAATGCAGCAGAAGTAGCAGTGTGCCATTCATTTCCAAGCCCAGGCCTCAAGAGGCCTGGCCTGCTTCTGCTGTCTTTCTTTGAACCCTGACAGTAGCCTTGTGAACAGACCAAAGTAGCATGCTAGGTGATAAGACACACATGGCCCATTCTCCCCTTAACCCCAACCAACATTCACCTACCTTCAGAATAGAACTGCCCAGCTACACCCAGATGCTGGAATGAACACAGCCAAGACCTGAACAACTGCTCAGTTAAGGCCAGCCAAATTTTTGGCCCATGGAATTAATTGTGAAGTAAAGAAATGGTTGCTGTCAGCCGGGCGCTGTGGCTTATGCCTATAATCCTAAAACTTTGGGAAGCCAAGGCGGGTGGATCACGAGGTCGGGAGTTCAAGACCAGCCTGACCAACATGGTGAAACCCTGTCCCTACTAAAAATTTTTTTAAAAAATTAGCCAGGCATGGTGGCGCATGCCTGTAATCCCAGCTACTCAGGAAGCTGAGGCAGGAAAATCGCTTGAACCCTGGAGGCGGAGATGGCAGTGAGCTGAGATCGCACCATTGCACTCCAGCCTGGGTAATAGAGGGAGATGCCATCTCAAAAAAAAAAAAAAAGAAAAGAAAATTTACCAGACTTAGTTTTTGAAAAACACTATATTTTTGACCTAAAGTACAGTTGGTTTGGGAATATTTTGGTCCCTTACTTTTATAAAAAAGAAAAGTTATTAAAGTCATGTGTATATAGGTAACAGAACTAATAAAGAAATTTCGTTGTTTCACCTTTTCTCATCCTAGCCTCTCTGCAGAGGCAACCTATATGTTTCTTGTTATATCTCTAAGTAAACATGTATAGACCAAAAATTCTTGAGTTTTTACCTTTAAAATTCATTTGTACATGTATTCTTCTTAGTGTGACAGATAATAGATGATATGAGGATTGAGCTGCCTTACTGCATTTCCCACCTTTATTTCTCCCCATCTTCCTAATTTTTTGATAATACTATTATGATTTCTCATTTGTTTCCTTTATAAATATATATATTTTCATATAACCTCTATTTCTTATTTTTTAATTTTAGACCATATCTCTTGACTCTCTGTTAAACTCCCACTTTTTTCCACCTGTCCTTTCCTCTTTTGCCTCCCAGCTTCTGATAGATGCATTTTCATAAGACTGTTAACATTTTAATTTATTCTAAACTACAGTTAAGTCATCTATACCTTGTGGGTAATTTTAGATGCTGAAAATTAATAAGTACCATTCAAATTTTCTAATATTAAATAATAGTTAATATTTATTGAGTACTTATAGTATGTCAGGCACCATTCATTTCTGTACATGCAATAACTCAAATTTCTTTACATATGTATCTACATATATTAATCTTCAAACAACACAATGAGGTAGACAGTATATTTTACTTATGCCACCGTGCCCAGCCTAAGTCTGGTAAATTTTCATAATCTTCGTAACCTAAAGAAATACAAGTATTAGTAAACTATTTAAATATTTGCTTACAGAGAATTTAGAAAACTAAAATTTTGGGGCCTAAGTGGGGTACATTTTATGCCAAAAAGAAAAGGAAAGACCTTTTCTCCTCTGCCTCATGCTTCCCTTACCTTGCCCTCGTTTCCTAAAACCTGTGCAGTCTTTCTCCTCCTATTGGTCTCCCCTACATCCCACAGATGTTACTGTCTCCCACATTCATGCTCTGCAGTACAATGAAAAAAGCATCAACTTGAAATAAGACATCGAGTTTAAATAGCTTTGCTCCTGGTGCTCTGTGTGGCTATGCTCAAGCTAACTTCCCTTAA
Source organism: Chlorocebus sabaeus (assembly GCF_047675955.1). Classification (NCBI taxonomy): domain Eukaryota; kingdom Metazoa; phylum Chordata; class Mammalia; order Primates; family Cercopithecidae; genus Chlorocebus; species Chlorocebus sabaeus. The sequence continues at coordinate 15,648,851 of NC_132915.1, forward strand.
TGCAAAAGCAACACCTCCCTCTCTGGCTATCTTTCAGGATTAAATAAATAAAATAGTATACTAGGATGCACATATATATGGATGGACTATCTTGAACACAGAAATTATTCAACAAATAGACATCCCCATATTGGAGAAAGACAAAGAGAGTATACTAACACAAACAGAACAAAAATTGCTAGAATTCCATCTACTACCTTTTCTATTACCTTATGAAATCCTAAACCCCTCTCAATCCAAGAACCTAGGGAAACTCCAGAACACTTCTTCTGTAGTCACTGGCAAAACTAACCACAGGTGTCTGCAAATCCTCCCCAAAGTTCATGGACAGATTTATCTCTTTTAAAAAGCTCACATTTAAGGATAAAATGGGTTCATCTTTTTATAAAATATTTTGAAAGCATTCATAAGAAGGGTAAAAAGTACTAAGAGATATAATATTTGTTCTAAAATAGGATCATTGGCAGATGTCTAATTCTATTGGAGTAAAATAAATGGACAACAATCTCAAATGTAAGACCAGAGAAAACAATACTTGCTCAGCCTTTTGGAATGCTGATTGACTGCTTAAGAACAGACACCCAGATCCATAAAAACAGGGGTCCTTAAGGAATTGTAGTTTCGAAACGCCTTAAAGAAATGCTAAAAGGAGTCCTTCAAGCTGAAATGAAAGAATACTAACAACATGAAAACACATGAAAGTACAAAATTATCTGCAAAGGTAAAAATATAGACCAAGTACAGTGACTAATGTGTATAATCCCAGCACTTTGAGAGGCTGAGGCAGGAGAATTGCTTCAAGCTAGGACTTCAAGATTAGCCTGAGCAACGAAGCAAGATCTTGTCTCTACAAAAAAAAAATTTTTTAATTGTCTGGGCCAGATAATGTGTACCAGTAGTCCTAGCTACTCAGGAGGCTGAGGCAGAAGGATCGCTTGAGCCCAGGAGCTAGAGGCTGGAGTGAGTTGTGATCACACCATTATACTCCAGCCTGGACAACAGAGCAGACCTTGTCTCAAAAGAAAAAAAAAAAAGGTAAGAATATAGTCAAATTCAGAATACTCTAATATTTTAAGGGTGGTGCCTAAATCACTTTTAACTTTCGGATAAAGGTTAAAAGACAAAAATATTAAAATAACTACAGCTACAAAAATTTGTTAAGCAATACACAGTATAAAAAGATGCAAATTGGACTGGGCGCGGTGGCTCACACCTGTAATCCCAGCACTTTGGGGAGCCAAGGCGGGTGGGTCATGAGGTAGGGAGTTCAAGACCAGCCTGACCAACATGGTGAAACCCCATCTCTACTAAAAAATTTTTTAAAAATTAGCTGGGCATGGTGATGCACGCCTGTAATCCCAGCTACTCAAGAAGCTGAGGCAGGAAAATCACTTGAACCCGGGAGGTGGAGATGGCAGTGAGCTGAGATCAAGAGGTCAGGAGATCGAGACCATCCTGGCTAACATGGTGAAACCCCAACTCTACTAAAAATAAAACAAATTAGCTGGGCGTGGTGGCGGGTACCTGTAGTCCCAGCTACTTGGGAGGCTGAGGCAGGCATGAACCCGGGAGGCAGAGCTTGCCATGAGCCGAGACTGTGCCACTGCACTCCAGCCTGGGCGACAGAGCAAGACCTCGTCTCAAAAAAAAAAAAAAAAAAAGATGTAAATTGTGATATCAATAACATAAAGTGCAGGGAGAAAAAAGTTAGTGTAGACATTTCATATGCAGTTGAAGTTGTTATCAGCTTAAAATAGACTGCTATAACTATGAGTTGTTTTACGTATACTTCATGGTAACCACAAAGAAAATATCTACAGTAGGTATGCTAAATGCAAAGAGAAAGATATCAAATCATCAAATCATAACACTGTAGAAAAATGTCAAATCACAAAAGAAAACAGGAAGAGAGGAAGAAAGGCACAAAAAATCTACAAAATAGTCAGAAAACAATGAACGAAATGGCAACGGCAGGTCTTTACCTATCGATAATTACTTTAAATGTAAATCAATTAAATTATCCAATTCAAAGACATAAAGTAATTGAATGGTTAAAACATAAAAAGATCCAACTAATGAGAGTCTACAAGAGACTCACATTAGTATTAATGACATGCATAGGATAAAAGTGAAGAAATGGGAAAAATGCAAATGGTAACCAAAAGAGAGTCAGAGTAACTATACTTAATATCACACAAAATAAACTTTAAATCAAAAACTGTCACAAGAGACAAAGAAGGTCATTATAAAATGACAAAGGGGTTAATTCATCAAGAAGATGTAACAATAATAAATATACATGCACCCAACATCAAACCACTTAGGTAAATAAAGCAAATATTAATAAAACTGAAGAGATACATAAACAGGAATACAATAATAGTAGGAAACTTCAATATCCCACTTTCAGCAACGAATAGATTGCCCAAGCAAAAAAATCAATAAGGAAACAGCGGATTTGAACACTACAGACTAAATGATCCTGAACGATATATACTAAATATTCCATCCAACAACAACAGAATACACATTCTTTCCAAGCATACATGAATCGTTCTCCAGGATAGGTTATATGTTAGCCCACAAAACAATTCTTAACAAAATTAGGAAAACTGAAATCATATCAAGTATCTTTTCCAACCACAATGATATGCAACTTAGATATCAATAACAGTAGTAAAATTGGAAAATTTCATAAAATGTGAAAATTAGACAAACTTCTACACAACCAATAGATCAAATGAAAAATCAAAAAGAGAAATAAGGAAAAATATCTTGAAACAAATAAAAATGGAAACACAAGATACCAAACTTAGGAGATCCAGTAAAAACAGTTCTAAGAGGGAAATTCATAGGAATAAATGGCTACATTGAGAAAACAGAGAGATCTCAAATAAACAGCCTAACTATACTCTCCAAGTAACAAGAAGAAGAGGAAAAAACTGAGCCCAAAGTGAACAGAAGAAAGGAAATAATAAAAGAGCTGAAATAGAGACTAGAAAAATAGAAAAGATTAACGAAACTAAGACTTGATTTTTTTTTTTTTTTTTTTTTTTTTTTTGAAAATACAAACAAAACTGACACAACCTCTAGCTAAACTAAGGATGTTTGGCACAGTGGCTCATGCCTGTAATCACAGCACTTAGGGAGGCTAAGAGGAGCAGATCACTTGAGGTTAGCAGTTCGAGACCACCCTGGCCAACATGGCAAAACCCTGTCTCTACTACAAATACAAATAAAAAGAAAAAAGGTAGCTAGGCATGGTAGTGCATGCCTGTAATCTCAGCTACTCCAGTGGCTGAGGCAGGAGAATCTCTTGAACCTGGGAGGTAGAGGTTGCAGTGAGCCAAGATCATGCCAAGGCACTCCAGCCTGGGTGACAAGAGTGAGACTCCATCTTAAATAAATAAATAAATGAAATGGGAGGCATTGTAACTGACATACAGAAATACAAAAGAGTATAACAGACTACTGAAACAATTATATCCTAATAAAGTGGATAATTTAGAAGAAAGGAATAAATTCATAGAAACATACAACTTACCACCGGGCATGGTGGCTCATGCCTGTAATCCCTGCACTTTGGGAGGCCAAGGCGGGCTGATCACGATGTCAGGAGATTGAGACCATCCTGCCTAACACGGTGAAACCCTGTCTCTACTAAAAATACAAAAAGTTAGCCAGGCATGGTGGCACGCACCTGTAGTCCCAGCTACTCGGAAGGCTGAGGCAGGAGAATGGCATGAACCTGGGAGGTGGAGCTGGCAGTGAGCCGAGATCGCGCCACTGCACTCCAACCTGGGCGAAAGAATGAGACTCCATCTCAAAAAAAAAAGAAAAGAAAAAGAAAAAAAAGGAAACATACAACTTACCAGGGCTGAATAACAAAGAAATAGAAAATCTGAATCTGAACAGACCAATAACATGTAAGACGACTGAATCAATAAAAAATACCTCCCAACAATGAAAAGCCTAGGGCCTGATGGCTTCACAACTGAATTCTAGCAAACATTTCAAGAATAATTGACACCAATACTTCTCAAACTCTTCCAAAAACTGAATAGTAGGGAAAACTTCCAAACTCATTTTATGAGGCCTGCATTACCCTGACACCACAGCCAGACAAAGACACTACAAGAATAGACAAAAATACAGGCCAACATCCTTAATGAACTCAGATGAAAAATCTTTAACAAACTACTAGCAAGTTAAATTCAACAGCGCAATGAAAGGATCACATATCATGACCAAGTAGAGTTTATCCTTGGGATACAAAGATGGTTCAACATACACAAATAAATAAATGTGATATACCACAATAATGACATGACCATCTCAATAGTAGATGCAGAAAAGATATTTAACAAAATCCAAAATCTCTTAATGAAAAAAACTCACAACAAATTAGGTATGGAAAGAAGGTACTTCAACATAATAAAGGTCATATATGACAAATCCACAACTAATATCATGCTCCACAGTGAAAAGCTCAAAGCTTTTCCTCGAAGATCAGGAACAAGACAAGGATGCCCACGTGCTCTCAACACTCTTATTCAACATAGTACTAAAAGTACTAATGAGAGAATCATACAAGGAAAATAAGTAAAAGGAATTCTAACTTGGAAAAGAAGAAGTAAAACGGTCTCTGTTTGCAGATGACATGACCTTATATACAGAAAATCCTAAAGACTCACACAAAAACTGTTAGAACTAATAAATTCAGTAAAGTTGTAAGGTACAAAGTTAGCATACAAAAATCACTTTCCTTTCTATGCACTAAAAATAAACTATCCTAAAAAGAAATTAAGAAAATATCCCATTTATATATTGTGATATATCCCAATATGTCACATTTATTAATAGCATAAAAAAATAAAATACTTAGGAGTAAATATAACCAAGGAGGTGAAAGATCTATACATTGAAAACTATAAGACATTGATTAAAGAAATTGAAGAAGACAAATAAATGGAAAGTTATCCATGTTCATGGATTGAAAGAATCAATAACGTTAAAATGTCCATATTATCTACAGTGAGCTACAGATTCAATGCAATCACTATCAAAATCCCAATGGCATTTTTCACAGAAATAGAAAAAAAAATCCTAAAATTGATATGAAATCACAAAAGACCCAGAATCAACAAAGCCATCTTAAGCAAGAAAAGGAAAGCTAGAGGTATCACACTATTTGATTTCAAAATATATTAAAAATCTGTACTGATCAAAATAATATGGTGCTGTCATAAATGCAGACATACAGACTCATAAAACAAAATAGTGAGCCCAGAAATAAAACCACACATTTACAATAAACTGATTGTCAACAAAGGTGCCATGAAGACAAAACAGAGAAAGAACAGTATCTTCAATAAACGGTGCTGGGAAAACTGAATATCCACATGCAGAAGAATGAAACTGGACCCTTATCTCACATCATATGCAAAACTCAATTCAAAATGGATTACAGACTCAAACATAAGACCTGAAACTGTACAACCACTAGAAGAAAATATATAAAAAATATTTTGACACTGGTCTGGGCATTGATTCTTTTGATATGACCCCAAAAGCACAGGCAACTAAAGCAAAAATAGACAAATGAGATTGCATCAAACTAAAAGCCTTCTGCACAGCAAAGGTAACAATCAACAGACTGAACAGATGACCTATAAAATGGGAAAAAAATACTTGGAAACCACACATTTGATTAGAGGTTAATATCCCAAATACATAAAGAATTCAAATAATTCAGTAGCAAGAAAACAGATAACTAGATTTTAAAATGAGCAAAGGGCCTGAATAGATATTTCTCAAAAGAAGACATACAAATGGTCAATAGGTATATAAAAAATGCTCAACGTCACTAATCAACAGAGAAGTGCAAACAAATACCACAATGAGGTGTCACCTCACATCTGAGGTGATAATACCCATTAGAATGGGTATTATCAAAAATATAAAAGATGACAAGTGTTGGCAAGGATGTAAAGGAAAAGAAGCCCTTGTACACTATTGAAGAAATAAAATTGGAGTAGCTCTTATGGAAAACAGTAGAGAGACTCCTAAAAATACTATAAATAGAACTACCATAGGATCCAGCAATCTTGCTTCTGGGTATATATCCAAAGGAAATAAAATCAGTATGTCAAAGAGATATCTACACTCCATGTTTATTGCAGCATTATTCACAATGGCCAAGATATGGAAACTACCCACGTTTGTAGATGGGTGAATTTAAAAAATGTATATACAAACAACAAAATATTATTTCCACCTTTAAAAACTGTGCCATTTGCAACACCATGGATGGATCTGGAGAGCATTATGCTAAGTGAAATAAGCCAAGCACAGACAGGGTAGAATATTGGTTGCCAGACTTGGGGGCTGAGGAAATAGAGAGAAATTGGTCTAAGGATACAAAGTATCAAGTATGCAGGATGTGTTAAGTTCTAGAAATCTAACGTACTGCATGGTGACTACTGTCAATAACATTGTATTAAACAGTTTAAATTTTCTAAGAGAGTAGATCTTAATGTTCTCACCACAGACACACAAAATGATAACTATGTGAGGTGATAGATATGTTAATTAGCTTGATAGGGTTAATCGTTTCACAATGTAGATATAATCGAAACATCACACTGCATTCCTTAAGTACATACAATTTTTCCTTGTCAGTTATTCCTCAAAACAGCTAGAAAAATGTTTAAGATAAATAAATAAATCAATTTTTTAAAATAACAAACCCTTGGGCTGCATGCATCAAAAAATGTGAAAAAAAATAAAAACAAAGAATCTTTTAAAATCCAAAAAACAATGATGAAATGTAAAAGTTTTGTTTTATCACTATTACTCAAATATTTGAACTTAAATGTGAATGGAGGAGGCAGAGAATCCACATGGTGAATTAGTTCAGGAGACCCACTCCTCAACAAAAAAAACAATTTAATTAGTGAAAATTCTAAAAAGCAATTCCTTAAAGTTTCTGCAAATTGTCCCAGGGGCATAAAGCAAACAGAGAAATAGTCATTGAAGAAAATATACTAAATCTCATTAAGAACTGCAAGAGTCTGTTGGGTTTGAGCCAGGACTCTCCATTATATGCCCTCTCCCCCAGTTCCAGTCTAGGGCTACAGTTCCATCCCATGCAGGCTGCTAGTGTTTCTCATATCCCTTAGCCCCATGTTTCAGAAATTATTCTCTGGCTGGTACAGTCAAGAGGAGCAGGTCCTTTTCCCAACTGGCCCCCACTCTTAGGGTGGAAGCTCTACCCCAGGAGCAGGAGGCCAAGAAAACTGGGGCCTCAACCTCCACACCACAGCTCACTCATAAAATGCAGATTCTTTTTTTTTTTTTTTTTTACTTTAAGTTCTAGGGTACATGTGCATAACGTGCAGGTTTGTTACATATGTATATTTGTGCCATGTTGGTGTGCTGCACCCATCAACTCGTCATTTACATCAGGTATAACTCCCAATGCAATCCTTCCCCCCTCCCCCCTCCCCATGATAGGCCCCAGTGTGTGATGTTCCCCTTCCCGAGTCCAAGTGATCTCATTGTTCAGTTCACACCTATGAGTGAGAACATGCGGTGTTTGGTTTTCTGTTCTTGTGATAGTTTGCTAAGAATGATGGTTTCCAGCTACATCCATGTCCCTACAAAGGACACAAACTCATCCTTTTTTATGGCTGCATAGTATTCCATGGTGTATATGTGCCACATTTTCTTAATTCAGTCTGTCACTGATAGACATTTGGGTTGATTCCAAGTCTTTGCTATTGTGAATAGTGCCGCAATAAACATACGTGTGCATGTGTCTTTATAGCAGCATGATTTATAATCCTTTGGGTATATACCCAGTAATGGGATGGACTCAAACAAATTTACAAGAAAAAAACAAACAACCCCATCAAAAAGTGGGCAAAGGATATGAACAGACAGTTCTCAAAAGAAGACATTCATACAGCCAACAGACACATGAAAAAAAGCTCATCATCACTGGCCATCAGAGAAATGCAAATCAAAACCACAATGAGATACCATCTCACACCAGTTACAATGGCGATCATTAAAAAGTCAGGAAACAACAAGTGCTGGAGAGGATGTGGAGAAATAGGAACACTTTTACACTGTTGGTGGGATTGTAAACTAGTTCAACCATTATGGAAAACAGTATGGCAATTCCTCAAGGATCTAGAGCTAGATGTACCAAAATGCAGATTCTATGTAAAACTAACAGTGGTTGCCACCTCTCCTCACACACAGATAGGGTAGCGGGGAAAGGGTCACTGTGGACAAGCAAGACCCTGTCCTTATACCCAGTGCAGCAGCTTAGGGGTTCTGACCATGTAGAAAGGCAGACAATAGGGGTAAAATGTTCTACAACTCTGCTTGAAGGGCCTGATTTATTTAGAACAAAGAGTGGAGAACTACATGCCTAAGGGTGTGGCTGTGTTACAATAAGATTTTATTTACAAACACAGGTGATGTTAGAATTAAAATCAGATGTTCAAACGAAAATTTGTACATGAAAGTTTACAGCAACCCTATTCACAACAGCCAAAAGAAGGAAACAACCCAATGCCCAACAACCGATCAATGAGCAAACAAGATATGGTACATCATACAACAGAGTATTATTTGGCAAAAAAAAAAAATGAAGTACTAATACATGCTACAACAGGGATTAAACTGGAAAATTGTACTAAATCAAAGAAGCCAATCATCACAAAAAGCTATAAATTATATGATTCCATTTATATATATGAAATGCCCAGAATAAGCAAATCTATAGAGACAGAAAGTAGATTAATGGTAGCTTAAGGATGGTGGGGAGGAGATGAGGGTGACTGCTAAGAAGTACAGAATTTCTTTAGGGAAAATAAAGTGAAAATATTCCAAAATTATACTTTGGTGATTGTTATACAGCCCTGTGAATATGCTTTAAAAAAAACACTGAATTGTATACTTTAAATGGGTTAATGTTAAGGTATATGAATTATATCTCAATAAAGATGTTTCTATAAAAATAATTTATAGTGACCTAAGTCATATTCCAATAGTTACTTTTTAAACTATCTGCAATGTCATTTTCTTATAACATGTTTCTTCTAGAAGTTGAATATATACCATCTTTATTTAATGTATGAGTCTGTTTACCAGAGCTTTGAAAAGGCTAAAGAGATTAAGGGAAAAAGATGTGAATGGGGCAGGGTAAGAAAAGGTTAAAGCAGAAAGTAGATTTTCTTCCTAGTAAGAGTCTGCAAAATCTCACCCATCCTCATTCCCACTGCTCCTACAATGGCCTTGGCTAATCTCGGGCCCCACTCTGTGCGCCATAAGCAGAAATTCATTCCAGCTGGTTAAAAAGTATGAAACTGTACAAAGGTAATCAGACCCTCAGATGTGAGTACACTTATGTCTCTATGCACCTGATTATCCTGACAGACTGACTTCTCCCAACATTCCAGGAGCCTTTTGCCTGCCCCCAGGTCATCTGTCTTCTGTAAAATGCTTAGGTATACTATTTTCCAAAGGTCAGTTGGATGTGGTTTCCCTGTGATCACTCCAGCCTATGAATATAAAAATTCCACAGGAAAGCCAAACTTGTCAATTTATGGATATTGACAATCACATACTTTTGAAGCATTTATTTTCAATTTTTTACATTAAACATAGGATTTCTATATAGAATGTTAAACACATGTGCCCTGTTTTATTTGTTTTGAGTATGTCATAGAAGCAGACTTTTAAGTATATTTCATCAAGAAATATTTCTTTTTTTTTTTCTTATTTTTTTTAAGATGGGGTCTCACTCTGTCACCCCGGCTAGAGTATAGTGCCAAGATCTCAGCACACTGCAACCTCCACCTCCCAGGTTCAAGTGAGTCTCATGCCTCAGCCTCCAGAGTAGCTGGGACTACAGGCAAGCACCACCATGCCTGGCTAATTTTTGTATTTTTAGTAGAGATAGGGTTTCACCATGTTGGACAGGCTGGTCTCGAACTCCTGACCTCAGGTGACCCGCCCACCTCGGCCTCCCAAAGTGGGATTACAGGCATGAGGCACCGTGCCCGGCCTCATCAAAAAATATCTCAACATTCCAGTTCTATATTTAAATAAAACTTTCTATGACCATATTTTTTAACTACTTGAACTTACATTACCTAAAAAACAGTTTGGCAAGAGCCCTCAATAACCAAGTAAATTTTCAAGAACTTGGATTAGGTTTGTAAACAGGAAGCCACATTTTATCATGGGCAAAAATCTCTTAATATAGGAAGACTGGTTTTGGTTTCTTGTGTCAAGCTCTCCATCTCTGAATAGATTCCAAACTTCACTAAGTATATATTTTTTTCACTAAGTATATATTTTTTTATTCTTCCTATTTGTTTTTACATCTCTTAAAAGATACATATGATCTGAAGGCTTAAGGCTTTAAGAGACAAGAGAAGGGTTAGAAATAACCTTTAATGAAAACTTGTAAAGTAGGTATGCCAAGGAAGGGAAAAAATGAAGTCCTGTCTAGACCCAGTCAGCTGTGCTTGACCTAGTTATGGTTAAATGAAATATCAATGGGAAATTCAAGGTAAGCAAAGGAGCCAAAGTTCTGCAGGAGGTGGCTCTGATGACTTGAGAAGAATGACATCTGATTCCTCTAAAGAAAACACATTTCTCATGGCTGTCAGCATACTACGAAGGAAGATAGGAGAATAAGCTAAAGCATAAATATTACTATTCCTAAAGGATGCCCTTCAAGAAAGGAAGGCTTTGTCTTGGCTGTGTTTATATAAATCTTTAAAATATTTGACCAAAAAAAATTACACAAATGTAAGTCACAGCCAATGAAGTAGAAACAAGTTAACTATGTCCAAACACAAACTCCAGGCCACCACAGAAAAAGTATCATGTTCTCATGGACCTTCCATAGTAAATAAATAATGAAGATGACATGCTAAGATTGTACAACATCAGTCAGGCTTCAAATGTAACTTAGTTAATAGGCTGACTAAATGGGAACCCAAGAATGTGTTACAAAGAGCTGCTACAAGATGGGTTAGTATAGATTTGTTTAGAAAAATGAATCAAGCACTTCTAGTGAGTAGAATTAAATATTCTCAACTCGATACAGCAAATGAAGCTATGGAGTATACTGATGCCATCAGTTTTTTATTAATGGTTTTCCCCTAAAAATGGAAAGGATTTGGGTAGGTGTTAGAAACAATCACCTTACCTCAGCTCAGTGGGCAAATAGCAAAAATAAGCTCCTCTTACCCAAAACCCAGTCATGTGAAGATCTTACATATCGATTCACCTCACCAAGCATTCCTACTCATTAGAGAAATAGGGAATATTTCTTGGGGCACCCATAGCTTATTTCCTTTATGGAAAATAAAACGTTGACTACAATGCAAGTCTCAGTAAATAGCAGTATTTCCAAACATCTGTGATTATGTAAATTATGTGTCTCTAAGAAATAGTAAATAAAGCGATTAAAGTACACTAAAATAGTCTGCATTTGGCATCGTTCTATGGTCAACCATTCTTTAAAATGAACTGTGTCTCTGTCATTCTTCTTCTCCCTCCTTCTCTCTCTCTCTATATATACACATATGTATATTTACTTATGTATACACACGTACACATACACATATGCATGTATATGTATATATACATATATACATACATATGTGTGTACACATATATATTTATGTATTTGAGATATATATGCCTTTGGTGTATCACAAAATTTATCTAAGAAATAAGGTGACAACAGTAATTCCACATTTATTTAAAGTCTTTCCCCTCAAGATATTTATATCAATTCTTAAAATAGCTCTTTAAGAGAACCATGAAGTCAAACTCTTTGCAAGAGTAAACTGGCCAGGCCTCATCAAATATAACTGCAGTTCAATTAAAAATAATACCTTATTTCACTGACTATTAGCTCAAACTGTTCACATAGGATCTCAAGTCTTACACAGCAATTCCTAGGAGTCCCTCAGGTGTGTTTTACAGGAGTTCATGAACAGTCCTCCCTATTACCAAGTTGGTTCCACCATGCTCTTTCCATTCTAACCCCTTTCAATGATGTCTGCAACCGGAGAAATAACATGAGGCATTTATGAAATTCAGTACAGCAGCAGCTCAGTATAACTATGTCTACGGTTGTGGAAAGGTGTCGCCTCCTGTTGCTTGCAAAGCTGCCTGCAAAACCTTAAGACAAAAACAATACTAATCCTCCCCAGAAACCTCAATGCTCTGACACAGTCATGCCATTTATGCAGAAGTGGGAAGGCTGTGCTGCTTCCCCACTTTCTGACACCATTTACCACAAGAGGATTAAAGTAGTGAAGTATGTGCCCATGCATCTCACAGAACCTGTAAGAAAAGGCTTTCCTCAGCTTTCACATATATTCTCTTCTCTTTGACATGCTCAGACAAATAAATATTGATGTGGCCAGACCCAGAGGTTAATTTGAAAAAAACAGACTTGTGCTATAATCCTCATTCCCTCATTCCCTACTCCCATCTCAAGTATATACTTCTCCAGGCTCCTCTAGCCAAGACAACAAACAAACAAAATGGGAACTCTCATGCAAATTGGTTCATCTAAATAATCTCTTGGCAGTCTGCCCCACCAGCTCATTAGACAGCTCCCAGATAAATCTGATTCCCTACTTCAATTAATTTAAAGACCCCGTTACACAAGGAAACTGGAAATTAAGCAAATCCCACCTGAGACCATCTGGTGTCTGATACAGAGAAGTCCAAACCTGAAGCAACTGTAGGCTAAAGGGTGAATAGAAAATAATTCTATGAAGAGTCGTCAATACTAGAAGGATTCCTAAGTTAGGGATACAGATGGTGATCCCTGACCAAAAAGACAACGGGAGGGCAGTTGTTGGGGATATCTTAACACTGGTAGCTATAAGAAGGAGGCAAAGGCCTTTTCTTTGCTGGCAAAGGACGCTGAGCCCAAAGAAGATAAGCATGTGGCATGTCTTCCATCTGTCAATCTGTCATCATAAACCAGATAATATTGTGACAGAATCTGAAAATGATATGGGAAGAAAAAGAGGGTAATGGGGAGTATAAATATATATCAGTCACCAAAATTACTGTTTTCATCAAATGATATATATCAGGGGGTTTTAGAATTGTCCTGGAAACAAAGTAAGCAGGAAACACAATTCTGAGCGGTGTAAAATCAAGTGTAACAACATAGTCTTATAGAACTAGCACATCCTTTAGAATTCTGATTATGTCATTTTTTTTAAAGGCAGGGGAGGGAGAGAAGTACCACATTTTAGTCCCTTGCAGACCATGCCTAATAAGCTTAACTGATTTAAGCCCAACAAGGCCTTTGATATAACATGGAAGGATGGTTCGTTTCCTCCCACAGAAGGAAGCAAGGAAAATCTTTCTCCCACTGCCATCTGTTTTTTCTGGCTGAAAGCTCTCATATGAAGGGCTTAGACACCCTGGGTATTCTGGGATAAAAGCTCTGGAGAACCCATCAGAAGACCTGGCAGAGTCTAGAAAAGGGAAATTTCAAGAAGAATAAGTAAAATTCTCCTTTGTAACAAGAAAGAAAGGTCACATGTCTGCTCTTCAAAACCCTGTTCTTGGTTGAAGCACCATAAGGTCAGGAAGCATGTAAGTCAATCAGTTATCTTTTTGCTTAAACCAATTCAAATTGTATTTCTGTCCCCTTGCAACCAAAAGAGTTCTGACAAATAACACTGCACAAGAAAGAAGAAACTAAGAATAATGAAAAATGCAATGGATGCCCAGAAAGTAAACCAACCAGCTAATCAGCTGAGAATCATTTTATGACACGATTTTAAATTCATTTCAGAAAATTAGTTAACAGGAACACAGGGATGACAAATCAGAAATATAGGGTCACATAGGTTTTCTTCTGTGGCATCTGAGGTGAAATTGCAACCTAGAAATCCTGTAGCCAACCATTCTCCCTAGCCATTATGCATTAACAATGAGTCCTCATTCAAGAAGGAAAAAAAGGAAGCAGCTGATTATGGGCATTTACTCCCTTGACACGAAATATTTGAAACAGCCCACTGGTCCCTATTTTTAGATTAAAAACCAATCACTGGAAAAGCCCATAACCAGTTCAGTAATGAGCCCACGGCCATTTATTTATAGTTAACTCTAGCTGATTCATGAGCTGCAACTCAATGTCTGGTAAGTGCTATGTGACTCCTGGACTTCATCAACTTGTTTATGTGTGGCCAAGACTTGTTCCTAGACCATGTATATATGCAGCCATGCTGCCTAGTGTGTGGGTTTTTAGAGAAAGAAGAAAGAAATATATATTCAGTAGTGTATGATCTGACTACATTTTATGAATCTGTCCAATCACATTTGGCTTTCCCATAACTTACTTAGACCATCCACCCCGAATTTACTGCAGTATGCATGCAAAACTAGCAGAACAGGCAAGATGGTAATGAGAGCCTAAGAGAGACACATGCATTTTCATGTATATTAATAGTTCATATGGAGAAAAAAACTGAAGGATAAAAGAGGCATCAAATATTGCCAGAATGACAGATGAAATGCTGAAATGATGAAATACTGAAATTACAGTCCTTTGAAGTAGGCTCTGGGTAAACTAGCTACATAGCACATGGCAAGAAATGTGTGACAACAGTTGTGATGGATTTGTCTTGATTAATGCTCCCATGTGAAAAGATAAATCTTACTAAGGAGGTTCTGGAAGTTCAATGAATGGAAGCCAAATAGTCATGTTGCCACTGTAGTTCAAAAAGGGAGTTCATCCTAATACTAACCTTGCATTTGCATCATCAACAAGCCTTACCTGTAATGCCTTAAGAAAGGTGTGTTGTGTATTCACCTTCTTCCCATGTTTGCTGTGACTGTTCTGAGTGTTGCTCATTCCATTCCTGAAGTTAAAGCTTACAAATACATGTGTTTGATAATGTGTTTGATGTCTATTAGCTTTTATAATGTGTCTATTACTATGATCAACTATAAAAAGTCATTTTTAGAAAATATGGTGAGGAGAGAAAAAGTGGTTCTAGAATGATATCAATAGATTGATAGTATATCTAACAGCAAAAAAGGGCTGGCATTAGCTGCAAACTGAAGAAAATTATATTTAACATTTCTATTGAATAATGTATATAACAACTAGTATTCCATCATAATTAGACTGCTGTGGTCACGAGATAAAAGATAATACTCTACTATGAGGCCAGGTGTCCTAAAATTAGGTTAGTTTGGACAACCTTTAAGTCACTGGGCAAGTTTCTTCTACTGCATAAAGAAAGAAAATTAAAAACACAGTCTCCTTTCTTAGTGCCTTATCATGGTCAATGAAACCGTGGATGACAATAAATAGCTTTCATTTGTATACAAATTTATAGTTCACAAAATTGATTCTCATTATGTTTGATCCTTTCTATTCATCTCATTTTGCAGAAATCTGAATTTGGAGAGGTTGAGTCATTTGTCCAGAATTATACATCTTATAAATGGGGGAGCTAAGGTTAAAACTAGCCTTTCCCATAGAATATTATTTAAAGAGACAGAAGGAAGAGGAATTGCCTGCTATATGTTATATAGCATTATAGAGAGTTCTTAGCTCAGATAATTCTGATAACCTTATGAGATAAAAATCATTTATTCTCATTCAGAGACGATAATGCTGAGGCATCAAGCATTATAAAACTAACCAAAAGTCTCACGTGCTGAGCAAGGATGAAAACCTAATAGTGTCTGATACCAAAACCAGATTTTTTCCACGACAAGCAAAGTCATACTTGCATACTTGTATGACATGTACAACTTTTACTATGCAGTGTCAGACAAGAGCAAAATTAAGGAGAATAATGACTTTCTTTTCAGAAAATTACTCCATCAGCAAGTACTTATTAAGTGTCAATTAAATACTTAGCAACGCACTCAGCATCATGGGAGAAATGGAAAAACTATGAAAGAGCCTGCTTTTTCCCAAGAAGATTTCAATGCTGTTAGAACAACTTTTAAAATGCCAAAAACATACATATTATTATACAATAATATTAAGGAATACTCAGTACAAACAAGCAGGGGAAAGGCATTAGTAAAAGCTATCACTCTATTTCACTGGGAAAGAGGATGAGGGCAAGAGGAAAACAACAAAAATATTATGGGCTGGGTAGGTGTGCTATACCAGCGGTATTTAATGTAGGATGGATGATGTTGATCCATGATCTGACTTAATATGGAGTAGTGTTTCATCCAAAATTTTACGCAGTTATTAGTTGAACTCTGAATTAATTTCCCATACCCCTCCTTGTGTTATCTTTCTCATTGTAATTGAGAAGGAGAGGGTCAAGTAGTCAACACCGGTGTAGGTGAAAAGGCACTATATCTAGGAGTGGAGTTTACTAGGGTAAATGTCTAATACATCATTATAAAATTCACGTCATCACTAAACATCATCTATTTTTATTAATCCATTTTTTGTTTACTCTTCCCTTAAATATATTTACTGAGTGTGTACTGCATGCCAGGGGCATCAGACTAGACACTGTGGACACAGTGGTGACCAAGAGAGCCATGGACGTCACCAAGATCATCTAAAGCAATGCACACACTTCACGGGAATCAAGCCATATAATCTAGGAAGAAAAAGTCAGAATTGGGGATCAGAAGATCTGAGATTAGTCGCTGATTCAGTATTTGCATGACTTTGGGCAATTATATGAGACTTTGAGGCTCAATGTCCTCATCTGTGAAATAAGAATAAAATAATACCTGTTCACATGTTTTGTACAAGGAAAAACAAAAAAAGCATTTGAAAGCAACTTCAAACACTAAAAGTCTACACAAATGAGATGAATTATTACTTTTACATTATGTGTCTGGTCTCATAATTCTGGCTCCTCCTCCATATGGGAAGTCATATGTATGTACCACTTCTTCTCAGAAATACATGCCCTTGCCTGAGTCAGAACTCAGTTCACTCTGCATGTGAATAGTGGCTGACTTTTGGTTGTTTACTCCTGTTCCATTCGCCCCACCCATACTTCATGTCAACTAACCTGCTATTACCAATTGCTCCTATGTGTGTGTGTGTGCGTGTGTGTGTGTGTATAAACTTTCTTTGCACACAGCTTTTATATTTTCAAAAACTCTTACCTTCCTTGAAGATCACAACTCAGAGGATCTCATAAATTGGAGTCATGGAAGCCTCCCTCACTCCAAAATATTCCAAGATTCTTATTTGAGCTACAGTCAGTTCCTATAATACCCCAGCCCTATCTCAGCTGTTTGGCATGAATATCCCTGCCACAACCCTACTCTAGAACCAACGAGAAACCTGGCAGCAGTAGCCTAACAGTATGCCCCACAGCAAGACTAAAATGAATTAACTGCCTCTGGCTGGCAGAGGGATAGCCAGGAATTCCCAAGGTACCCTCCAATGAAAGCCTATCCTAAGCGCTATTCCCTAAGAGAAGCTCTACCTTGTTTCTCAAGGAGTGTGGAGCCTGTTTGCCTGACCCATTCTCCCTTATTGGTCTCCCTTATCAGCCTTTATAATGTAACCCACTCAGAAATCCTGTATCTCAGCATCTTGAAAATTGTATCTCTCTTTCCTCTTTGCAGGAACTGAAGCTGGTGGATCTTATAAAATGCTCCAGATTAGCCTCATTCCGTTTTAGATTCTATATCCAATGCTCAGACCTCTTCTCTGGGGGCTCCATTTTTACACTCATTTTGTCCCATATTCATCCTGACTTTCCTCTAGTGCTGCCTTCTCCTGGCTCATGGCCTCTTCTCTCCCAGCAAGCCAAGCCACGTGACTGCAGTGTTTCCAACCTTTTGCCGGAAGCCAGCACTGACAGTTGCAGAGTAGGAGGAGGTGTGACTCACTCTTTTGAGGATTGGTTGCCACACATGTCAAAGCCCCAACACATTTTCATGCAACATTTTCATGCAAGAGACAAGGATAAGCTTTAGGACTCAGCCAACTCAAGTTATTTTTTCCTGAAATGTGATGCCAGCTAACATCTGCCTCATTTGATTATCTTGATTTGCTTAAGTAACTCTCTCCAAGGTTAAGATCTTTATCTAGGGTGATGTAATTTCACCTTGGTGTCTGAAGCCTTGTGTGTAAAACACAGAATCACTGCCTTCAGGTAATCCTCACCTAATGTCACAGTGTAGAAAGATGATCTAAGATCTGATACTCTTAAAGCCCAGATTAAAGTCCCAGATCTCTTGCATGACAATTGTGGGAACTTGGTTGATCCCTTTAATTTTTCTAGCCTCACTGAAAATGGAGGGAGGAATTTTATCAGTTGATTATTGATAATCAGCTGATAGTCTAATATTATTTTCTGTTTTTTACTGAAGAAACTGTAGAGTTTAACAGATGAGTATAAATAGAATTATTTTCATTTTAGCCCCAAAGTGCCCTTCTTCCTAATAAGTTACAGAATAACTTTTTTTTTAGTTCCTTAGCATATCTCCATGAAACCTCTAATAGTTCAATCAACAAATTATTAAGTGATGGTATCAGGTACAGGGACATAGGAGAAGGAACAAACCAAATATGGTCTCTGATTTTGTAATATTTATAGTCTAGCAGGGAGACAGAGCCTTAGAGGAAAACAACTAAACAAAACAGGTTTTCTCTCTCATTTATCAGTGTATATTAAGAGGTATGTAGAATACCTAACACAACAATGACTATTTTTGATTTGAGAATCATTGAATGAATGAATGAGAATGAATGAATGAAATTTGCATCACAGAAACTCCCTCACTATTCCAGGGTACAAGAATAATTGTAAAGCAGAAGTGAAAAATCTAGTTCTCACTGCACTTAACGCTCCTGTGAGAAATGGAATTAGGTACACAAACATTTGTCTTGAAAACTGACCTAATCTGATCATTACAAAATGACCTTTTGGACAAAAAAGAACAGACAAAATGTCACAAGATATGATGTCCCTGTGTATCAGAACATTTTGTGAGAAAGAAGAATAAAGACCTAAATTGGCAGATGTGTACATGAGTGGAAGTGAGTACCAGGGGAGGAAATGAATGCATCTCAAAGGTGGAAAAGATACTTACATTGCTAATAGCACTCACAAGATTCAAGCTCCCAGTGATATAATACTCTAGAAATATATAGTCTCAACTGGTTTGCCTGAATATAATCCATCTTCTACAATCCACAGGACTCTAGCCAACCATAGAGGTATAATATTAGTATCCTGGTTTAAAAAAATAGTGGACAAATGTTTACCTAAATTTATTTATTGGATTTGTGAACACACGGGAGACAATATTTTGAATTTGGTTCCAATGTCAACGTTATTTTAGATCATTTCTACAGTAAGTTTTCCACAACATTTGTAGCACATAATAATAAGACCCATTTTGGCACATTCTTAGGGTTTTCTGTCCAAAGAAGAGACAAAGTCATTTTCGATAGCTCTTGGTATAAATCATACATGGTCAGTGTAAATCAAGTACATTTTATAAATGAGCATAATCAGTTATAATTTCTGCAGCAACTTGCTCATTTGAACAGGGACACAGAACATCTTCTGAGGTCTTAGGTTTATTGAAAAATGAAATTATTATTAAAATCGTGAAAGAAATTTGATTTCCTTTATGAAAAGGTACATTTTCCAGGTCCCTATGTACTCTCTAATCATGTGCTCTTGAGAATATTCTAAGAATTTTATATTTAGAGCTCTTTACTTAAATCATCCTCACACATTTTAATCTCATTGTGTCCATGATACTACTAGGTGCTAAAGTATTCATAGAAAGTGAATAATACTCAGGACTAGACCTTAAAGCATTTATGGTCTGCAGATTTTACTGACTTGTAATAGCCATTCGAATTCTCAGTACAGTTAACAATTTTTTTAAATCAAGAAATTGTAGCATAAAAGTGTATTTAATAAAAGGGCAGTCATTTCCAATAAGGCAGCTCTCAGAGGACGGATGGAAAAGCTTGACATTTGGCTTATGATCAGGTAATTGGATCTTATCCTGATACTTTCATTAGAAAAGAGAGGCATTTGATGTTTCCCTTCAGGACTGAGTTCCAGCTGAAACAGATGCCCCCCTAACTGTCACCACCACCATCACTATAGTTTTCCCAGTAACAAATATCTATCAAGCACAGTTTATATGACCAGTATAGATTGGTGAAAATAGCATGGATTTTAAAACTGGGTAGATAAAAATAATAACACATTACTATGGGTCTAGAACTCTTCTAAGCGCTTTACTCATATTAACAAATATAATCTCAAAAAGCCCATGAAATAAGAAATTTGATGCAAAAAGTTACACACCTTGCCCTCACTGTATGATAATAAAATTGAAATTGAGAGAAGTCAACTAACTTGCTCAAAATCAAAAGTCATGTCAAAGGTGGTGGTAGAACAGGGATTTAGACCCAGAACTGTCCAATTAAAACATCCAGGCTCTTAATCACTGAGTTAGGCTACCTTAATGAGAAATTTGATAAAGGAAACTGTTATCAACTCCTAATTCCTCTTTTATTTATTTGTTTGTTTGTCTCCTTGTTTTTAGGAAAGGTTGCAAAAGCAACCATAAAATGCTTTACAGAGGAAAAATTGAGCCTTTTTTCTCCAGCTTCATTGAGGTAAAATTGTCAAAAACAGTTGTATATATTTAAGATGTACAATATAACGTTTTGATATATGTATACATTGTGAGAGGATTACAATAGAGCTAATTAACATATCTATAAGTATAGTCACCATTCTTTACATTAGATCTCCGTAACTTAATCATCCTGTATAAACTTTTCACCCTTTGACCAACGTCTCCCCATTTCCCCCACCTTCCAGTCCCTGGTAACCACCATTCTACTCTCTGTTCCTTTGAGCTCAACTTTTTAAGATTCCAGATACAAGTGAGGTTATGCTATTTCACTTAGCATAATGTCTTCCAGGTTCATCCACGTTGTCAAAATTGACAGGATTTCCTTCTTTTTTTAAGGCTGGATAATATTCTGGTGTTTATGTGTGTGTGTGAGTGCACGCACGTGTATGTGTATGTGTGTGTGGTTACATTTTCTTTATCCACTAATCCATCAATGGACACTTAGGGTGCTTCTATATTTTGGCTATTGTGAGTAATGCTACAATGAACATGGGAGTGCAGAAAGTTCTTGGAGATATTAATTTCATTCTCTTTGGATATATACCCACAAGTGGGATGGCTGGATCACTTGGTAGTTCTATTTTTAATTTTTTGAGGAATCTCCATACTATTTTCCATAGTGGATATACCAGTTTACATTCTCATCACAAGTGTGTAAGAATTCAATAATTTAAAAAAAAAAATCAACGATGAGACTTGGAGCAGGAAGACTTTCTAGGCAGAAGCAACAGAATTTATGAGGGCCTAGAGGTATGCTCAAACATGCTCAAACAACAGAGCATGTTTGAACGAATAATTAAATTCCATTTACAATAACATCAAAAAGAATAAAATATTTACAAACACATTTAAGAAAATAAGTATAAAATGTACACTCCAAAAACTATATAACATTGCTAAAACAAGTTAAAGAAGATCTAAATAATAAGAAAAAATATCACATTCATGAATCAGAAGACTTCACATTTTTAAGATGGCAATATTCACTAAATTTATAGATTCAATGCAATCTCATCAGAATCTCAGCTGACGGAAATTGACAAATTGATTCTAAAATTTATCTGCAATTGCAAGGGGCTAGAATAGCCAAAACTAAAAAGAAGAACCAAGTAGGAGAACTCTTGCTTCCCGGTTTCAAAACTTACTAACAAAGGAACTGTAATCAAGACACTCTGGCACTGGCATAAGAACAGACATATAGATCAATGGAATAGAACTGAAAGTACAAAACTAAAGCTTTACATTCATGGTCAACTGATTTTCAACAATACTACCAAGACCATTCAATCAGGAAAGGACAGTCTTTTCAATAGTTTTTTTCCCTGTGGTACTAAGACAACTGGATAGCCACATGCAAAAGAATGAAGTTGAGCCCTTACTTCACACCATATTTAAAAATTAACTCAAAATGGTTCAAATAATGTCAGAGCTAAAACTATAAAACTATAAGATGAAAAGATAGGGGTAAATTTTTACAACCTTGATTTAGCAAAGGATTCTCAGAACACCAAAAACTTGAGCAACAAAAGAAAAACTAAATAAAATGGACTTCATAAGAATTTA
Source organism: Chlorocebus sabaeus (assembly GCF_047675955.1). NCBI lineage: Eukaryota > Metazoa > Chordata > Mammalia > Primates > Cercopithecidae > Chlorocebus > Chlorocebus sabaeus. The sequence continues at coordinate 15,671,108 of NC_132915.1, forward strand.
AAACTTCTGTGCTTTAAAGCACACCATCAGGAAAGTGAAAAGGCAACCCACGTAACAGGATAAAGTACAGTTGATTCTCCTTTTTCACAGTAATTATGTTCTATAAAGTCATTGCAAACACTGACTTATCAAATACTGAATTGTTTCCCTTAGGGGAAAAAAAGGATTAGGTTCCTGTGTGCATCTGGTCACAACATTTTTGTTCAACCAATCCACACATATTACCTTGTTTCATGTGTGTTTCTGTTTAAAGACACTTTATTGAATATATATTGTCGATTCATTAACATTGAACCCATGGCCAGCAGCACTATAGCTAACACCCAAATGAAGCTTATCTAACACATGTATTTTCTCCAAAAGGAACATCACAGCCTCCATGTGCTTTGGAACACTAGACAGCACTTTTGTGCTCCACTTGAGAGCTATTTTAAACAGCAAAATGATCAACGAAGCCCACAAAAATATGAAAAAATATAACACTAAATAGATTGAAAAGGAGAAATTTGTTTACAGGAAGCATGCTGGGAATAAGAAGGTAGAGCATTGACTTGTTCTACCTCATTGAAAACTTAACAGATGACTCAAACTTTTTGCCAATCTGCACCATCTACATGTCCTTGAATGGCCACAAAACTGCCACCAGTACTGATTTGAAAATTACAAATACATTTAGTGAGTAGGTAAATTTGCAAATATGGAATCCACAAATAATGAGAATCAGTTGTACTTGCAAAATCACATATCTCATAAAAATATATATGTAACAAAATACATAAAAAACTATTTAGAATTCAGTAATAAAAAAACTCAACTTAAAAATGAGCAAAGGATGAGAATAAACATTCCTCCAAGGAAGATATTCAAATGATGAATAAGCACATGAAAAGATACTCAACATCATTAGCCATCAGGGAAATGCAAATCAAAACCACAATGAGATACTACTTCACGCCCACCAGGATGGCTAGAATTAAAAAGTCAGATAATAACAAGTGTTGTCAAGAATTAGAGAAGTTGGAAGCTCCGTACCCTGCTGGTAGGAATGAAAAATGGCACAATCACTTTGGAAAACAGCCTGCCATGTCCTCACATAATTACATAGTTATCACATAACTATTACATGACCCAGCAATTCCACTTCTAGGTATATAACCAAGACTTTTAAAAAATATGTTCACGTATAAACTTGTACACAAATTTTTGTAGCAGCATTATTCGTAATGCCTAAAAGGTGGAAAAAACTGAAATATCTGAGTATATAAAATTCAGTATATTTAGACAATAGAATATTATTTGGCCATGTAAAGTAGTGATACATGCTACAACATGGATAAACCTTGAAAACATTATGCTAAGTAAAAGAAACTAGTCACAAAAGATCTGATATTCTGTAATTCCATATAATAATATGAAAGTCCAGAACAGAGAGATCTATAGAGATAGAAATTAGAGACTAGGCATGGTGGCTCACACTTGTAATCCCAGCACTTTGGAAGGCCTAGGTGAGTGGATCACCTGAGGTCAGGAGTTTGAGACCAGCCTGGCCAACATGGTGAAACCCCTTCTCTACTAAAAATACAAACGTTAGCCAAGCGTGGTGGCGCACACCTGTAATCCCAGCTACTCAGGAGACTGAGGCAGGAAAATCACTTGAACTCGGGCACCAGAGGTTGCAGTGAGCCAAGATCACGCCACTGCACTCCAGATTAGGCAGCAGTCAAAAAAAGAAAGTTCATGGCTACTTAGGTCTGGGGGTAAGGGGGTTAATGAGATTAGAGGATGATAGCTAAAGGGCATGGGGTTTTTGAGGTGATGAAATGTTCTAAAATTGACTGTTGTTGGTTTCACATATCTGCGAATATACTAAAACAACTTAATTCTACACATTAAATGGGTGAATTGTATAGTACATTAATTATATCTCAATAAATATTTTTTTTTAAAAAAGAATGCATGGAGTATAGAATTTAATAATGGCCACTCAGATAATGGTGCGGAATTGAAGTAGATGTATCATCAGGCAAGAGAAGGCAAAAAGGACAAGCCAAAAATCTTGTTTCTCTCTATATCAAGTTGTCTCACTCATCTTTTCTCTGGCCAACTAGGTCAAAGAAAATTTTCTGCTTACAGAAACACTTGCCTAAGTGATATAAAATTGAACATTGTGTTTTATCACAACTGATTCCAAGGAACTGAAGCTGATAAATGACCATGAACTCTGAATGACCCTGAGATGCCAGACCCTTCTAGACTAATGAAAGACTCTTTCCTGACCAATGAATAACAGGATTTATTTGAATCGGTCATATACAGACCAAAGAATTCTTCTATTCTACCCAGAGTACTAGTTTTCAATTTTTAATCAACACAGCCATCATGAGACCCCCTTCACAACACATTTCCCGCTCCGTGTCCACTCAGTGAGTTTCTTGACTAGTATGTGTTCCCTGCCTGACAAATAAATACACTCAGCTTTATCTCTTAAATTTCCTTTGAGGTTTGTTTTATTCTTTGATACTCCTTACCCACGTTCTTGGTCCCCCTCTCCTCTCACTTCTTATTCCATTTTGCCTCTTTTTTCAAAGCTTCATTCTTTCCTTCCCTCCTACCTATACTCCATTCCTAGATTTCCCAAACAAGGGATCTCAGGATTGCTACCATCACAAACCATAGCTGTCTTTCTTTTGACCTATAAAAGAGTCTGCACTCACCACCTTCATCTACTAAGCCCTATTCACATCCATCCCCATGTATGGAATGCCCTTCTACTTCCCCTTACTATCTTCACCTGTTGAAATCCACCTTGTCCTTTGAGACTCACCTTAAATTGTCTAATAAAGTTTTGCCTGACAAAGAAGCCTTTCAAAAATGGCCTCGGCAAAAAGTGATCCCTGGATTTTCTGTACTCTTGAAATCTTTGCTAATAATATCCTCATGCCATTTGTCACTTTCAATATGAAGTTTCACATATTCATATTATTCTAGTAACTTTCCTATAAGACAGCAAGCTCTTTGAGAGTCAGAGTATTTATGAGTACAAGGTACATTGTACATAGCCATTTCAGAGGAAACACTGGCTAAGTTAGGCCTTTAGCCTTCGGGCTTTTCAACTTTTTGCAAAATGGCTCTAGTTATTCCTTGAACTATAAAAACAACTGACGTATCTATAATGCTGTATATTTAAAGACATGGGGTTTTTGTTGTTGTTTTGTTGGGTTTTTTTTTTTTTTTTTTTTTTTTTTTGAGATGGAGCCTTGCTTTGTCACCCCGGCTGGAGTGCAGTGGTGCAATCTCGGCTCACTGCAACCGCTGCCTCCTGGGTTCAAGTAATTCTCCCGCCTCAGACTCCCAAGTAGCTGGGATTCCAGGCGCACGCCACAACGCCTAGCTAAATTTTTTTGTATTTTTTTAGTAGAGATGCGGTTTCACCATGTAGGCTGGGCTGGTCTCGAACTCCTGACCTTGTGATCCGTGCACCTTGGCCTCCCAAAGTACTGGGATTACAGGCATAAGCCACCACACCTGGCCAACAAGTTTTAATGTATTTTCTCATTTAGTCCTCAGAGAAATTCTGAGGGTTATTTTTATTAGCTCTATTTTACAGATAAAAGAAATTAGAGAGTTAAGGGGCCTGATGAATGTCAAACAATGGTAACTAGTTAATCCAGTCTGTGAATCCCAGTCACTGCTTCTTGCTGATGGTATCATCAATAAAAACAGGGAGTACTCACTTTCTAATGTGTCAGGCAAAGCCAAGCGGTCAGTATTTCTTCTACATTGTGCTCCAGAATTAGACAATATTAAGGTCTTTAGTATCTTGAATTTCCTTCTCTATCAACATGCGATACTCTGAAATCTTGTTGACTGAGACCAACTTATTATTCCTCTAGTTGACACTTAATATCTACATAATTCTAATGATTTGTCTGATCTATTAATGTTGGATCCCATCTCAATGACACAGAATGCTGAGAACTAATAAGATATAGGAGGTAACTTCTCAGAACAAACATCTCTATTTTAGGGGCAAAGGTCATAGTGCCAGGCTGACACCTCTTTGATAATGTCCCATCTTATAATCATGCAAAGAAACAAACTAGGAGGACATTGCAAAACACTGTAATAGCAAAACAGGTTTTTCTCTGATTTATAAAAGTGTATTCAAAATGTATAATTTTCATGAATTCAGACAGGAATCATGAAATCAACAACTCTGAGATTCTTAGTCCAGACAGGCCTGTATAAATTGATCTAGGACTCTCAAGGAATGCATGTTTCTATAAATGGGGCCCTGACAAGAACAATACCTCGCATTAAATAATCCTATGCTCTTCAATTATACTTTAAGTCTCCTGTGGTTAAGTACCACAGTTTATCAATCTATATGCCTCATTACTATCTTACTCCCCTGTACAGACAATGCCTAGTAAATGTTCCTTACCTTGAATTAAATTAATTCAAAGACATAAATTGCTAGAGGAGACAATTCAACATTTAATACAGAAATGATAATGTGTTTATCAAGAAGTCACATCCAAATAGTCCTTCATATTAGAAAGGGAAGATCTGATTCTTGTTCTGGGTCCCCTCAACTATTCCTGTTTATCTTATAAGTAGCAGATCAATAGTAAATCTCTTTTTCACATATGGGCAAACAGAAGTATGTGACCTAATTTCCAAAAATTCATAAAGAATTAGATTTTCTAGATATTAGAAGATTATATATCCTGTAGATGGTACATTTAGATTCCTCATTTTATTTCTGACTAAAAGGTTTCTAAATAAGAACTATTCACATATATTGAAAAAAAATGCTGTGCTGTTCCTTCTTGGATTTTTTTGAATTATTTAATTTACGAAACAATGAAATGCCCTAATGTTTTCAGCCAAACACTCTTCTTTGGCTCCCAACTGTTTTCAGAAATAACTTTTTCCTTGTTAATTTCCAAATCTTGGCTGCATTTCCTGCTAATTTCAAACATATGTCATATACGAAATATGTTATTTTTCCAAACCTAATTTTGGCAAGAGGGACTTTGGAACTGGCATAGAAAGATCTGGGGACAAACAAACAGGACAGCTTGAAGCTGCTACAACTCAATAACAATTTTATCTTTTTCACCCATCTCCAGGTCCACAAAGGCAAGGGCAATAACAAGGGGTGAGCGGGCTATGATAAAAATTTCAATGTGAGAAAAAACACACCCTGAAGTTTTATATCTTATCCTGTAACTTGATTTCTGAAAAGAATCTGTCACAAATACTAATGATTTTTTAAAAAATATAACGTGTGAAGTGAACTTAAAACCCTGATAACTAGGGTTATATAACCCTAATATTATCACTCTAGTTTCCTGAGACTTACAGTCAAAAGACATAAACGGGTAAAGCAATGTAAAAAAATCCTTCTTAACTTTCAAAAGATTCTCTATATTGGTAACATTTCAATATAGATTCTCTATGCTGAAAACATAAATGCTTTTTATTTTCCTCAGAAACATTCAGATTCATGGTATAGGTAAGTAGGAAGAAAAGCTAGTGCAATAAAAATAAATCTGGTCTAGAGGCATAAAACAGGGTTCTAGTCCCATTTCATCCTTTCCTAAAATACTGTGCTGATTGTAGAAATGACTATAATTATTCACCCCTCTGTGTATCCGCAACCTTTCAAATGTTCTTTGCAGTTCATCCCATTAAGAGATAGGGTCTATTTCATGAACCCTTGCAACCTACTTAGCCAATAAAATATGAAGGAAGTGGCATTTTGTCAGTTCCAAGCCTAAGCCTCAAGGTGTATGGTGCATTTTCTGTGTTCACTTGTACTCTCTTATTCACTCTCTCTCTTTCTTACCTGCTCTCCACTGTCTGCATCACAAGAACATGCCCGGGCTAGCCTGCTGGAGGATGAGACACGTGGAACAGAGGTGAGTCAGTCTAGTGTCCCAGGCAAAGCTCCAGACAAATAATTAAGTGTAGCCAAGATCAGCAAAGTCACCTAGCCAATTCACAGCCGACCGGAGAAACATGAGTGAGCTTTGCCAAACCCAGTCCAAGTCAGGAGAAACCACCCAGTAGAGTTATAGATTCAACTGTTTTAAGCTTCTGGTTATTGTTCCAATCATATAAATTATTTTAAAAAATAATAGCTAACTGATACCTAGGATAGGTTATGTATAAGCAAGTATAGATGATCCTCAACTTACAATGGGGTTACATCCCAATAAGCTGAAAATACTGAAAATCAAAAATGCACTTAATACACCTAACCTACTAAACATCATAGCCTAGCCTAGCCTCTCTTAAACATGTTCAGAACACTGACATTAGCCTACATTCATGCAAAATCATCTAACACAAAGCCTTTTTTATAATGAATTATTAAATATCTCATGTAATTTATTGAATGTTATACTGAAAGTGAAAAACAGAATGATTGTATGGGTACTTGAAGTACAGTTTCTGCTAAATGTGTATTGCTTTTGCACCATCATAAATTTTAAAAACAATGAGTCAAACCACCCTAAGTCAACCTATGATAGGTTTATCAGGATGTAACCTCATCGTAAGTTGAGAAGCATCTGTGTATTTAAGAAGTTTATCTATGTAAGTTACTACTAAGAAGTAAATCGATGTTTTAGGAAAGCATTAAACTAAAAATCTACAAATGGTTCACTGCTTTAAAGATGCATGTTTCATCTATCAGAATTAAATATTAAATTTAGGCCCAAATGCAAGAACTGGCTCAGTTACAACTCAACAGATGGCACCTATTCAAGCACCAAGAGGAGTTTGATTCACAGATTTGAAAAAGTTTAAAAACTCAAACAATAAAATTATTTTTGTATGTCATTGATTTTTAAATGAAGAGATTATTTTAGCAACTTAATTGTTCAATTCAATTTTGAAAAAACTTGGTTTCACTTAGACTCACTTTTAAATTTCCCTTAAGATTAGTTTAGCTTATGGGAGATTCTAGTTTTAAATGGCATCTGGCTGGCTGCCGCTCCCTTATCCTAAAATACCTATACGGACCCAGAAAAAGAGATTAAAAACAGCAATGCTAAAAACTGACTAACTATTGTCTAAATCTGGAAAGAATTTCCTTTAACTATTAAAGCAATGGAGCTGAAATGAGCAAAGCAGGCAATGGCTGATCCATGCATCACTCTGAAAATGAAGATGGCCTAGTTGAAGGCTACAGAATTGTCTTTTTCACCCATTCTCTACCCCTTTGGCTTGGAGTGACATGCTTATATTCAATCAGAAAAAAAAAAAAATTGATCATTTCTCAACTTAATGGAAGATGAGACAGCCATAATACTTAATACTTCTCCTCCTCTGACTCCTCAACATCTTTTTATATCCTCCAAGTCCCCAAAAATAAAAAGACAGAGTAGCCAAAGAGTACATGAGGATCAGAATTCATATACTACATCCTAGGTAGAATGATTTCATAATTTTACAAAGTAAGGAAAACACACTAGGAAAGCCTTTAAAAGTTTATTTTAGGAGACCAATCTATGCCCCCTTAACTCAGACTGCCAAAGAATCAGACTTGGGGCTAAGAAGTGATACTATCCTTGTTTAGCTAGAAGAATCAACTTGGTAAATGCCTATAAATATTAATTATTAGAATTTATGCTGGGAACTAAGTATATCTACCTACCTTTCAGCTAGAAATGGGCTCAATACATTCTCAAGCAGACAATAGAAGAAACTATCTTCACATATACGTGTTGGCAAGTAGTACGTCAAAGATAGTTATTATCTTTCAAGAAGGCATAAAGAAAATAATTATCAAAATAGAGTCAACGGACCAGGCACAGTGGTTCATGCCTGTAATCCCACCACTTCGGGAGGCCAAGGTGGATGGATCACCTGAGGTCAGGAGTTCAAGACCAGCCTGCCCAACATTGCAAAACCCCATCTCTACTAAAAAACTACGAAAATTAGCTGAGCTTGATGGCAGGAGCCCATAATCCCAGCTACCTAGGAGGCTAAGGCAGGGAGAATTGCTGGAACCTGGGAGGCAGAGGTTGCAGTGTGCCAAAATTGTGTGCCACTGCACTCCAGCCTGGGTGACAGAACAAGACTTTGTCTCAAAAAAAAAAAAAAAAAAGAAATTAGAGCCAGTGGACTTCCACTACTGGAAACTAAAGTAGTTATACTTTTCTCTATTTCTCCTGCTAAGTACAATTTAAAAGCCCTGGATGTTTTCTATTAAACAAACATAAGAGAACTCTTTTATTAATATTTTGTGTAGAGACAGGGTCTTACTGTATTGCCCAGGCTGGTCTCAAATTCTTAAGCTCAAGTGATCCTCCTGCCTCAGCTTCCCAAAGTGCTGAGATTACAGGTGTGAGGCACTATACCCAACCTTTTCTCTATTCTCTGAGAAATGGAGAAAAGAAGACAGACTAGCTAGACACCTTAAGGCCCAAGGAAAAACACAAGTGGTGGTGTGTTCCCTTTGTTTTCTTATCGCTTCATGTATCCCCAGTTTGCAGCTGAAGAAACTGAAAACCAGAAAATGCCAAAGGGTGCCTACCAAAGAAAACCCCCCAAAAAACCTACTCTCTCTAGTTAAAGTACCAGGAAAGGGGTAGCCTTGCAAGACAGAAAGCGTATATAATAATAGCTTCACTACAGCCAAACACAACATGCCAGACAGCAGAAAAAACTCAAATTAAATGAAAGCAAAAAATGCCTAATACATACCAACACCAAGATGACATGATAGGATTATTTCACAAAAAATTGAAAATACCATCATAAAAATACTTCAGCAAGTAACTACAAATGCACTTGAAGCAAATAAAAGAATTGAGAGTCTCAGCAAATAAACAGAAAATCTCAGCAAAGATATAAAAGACATAAAGAACCATCAGGTAGAAATATTAGAACTGAAAAATACAATAACCAAAACAAAAAACTCAATGTATGGGTACAACATTAGAATGTAGGTGACAGAGGAAAGAATCAGTGAACTTGAAAACAGTACAATAGAAATTACCCAAACTGAACAACAGACAAAATAGACTAAAAAAAAAAAAAAAAAGTGAACAGAGCCTCAGAGATTTGTGGGACTGTTAAAAAAAAAAAAAAAAAAAAAAAAAACTTAAATTTGCCTGATAACAGTCCCAGAGAAGAGGAGGAAAAAGGTGAGGCTGAAAAAGTACTTATAGACATAATAGCTAAAAATTTCCAAAATTGGCAAAAGACACAAATTTGTAGATTTAAGAAGGTGAGCAAATCCCAAACAGAGTAAATAAAAAAGAAATCCATGTCAAGACAAGGCGCAGTGGCTCACACACATAGTCCCAGAATTTTGGGAGACTGACTGACAGAGGCAGGAGAATCGCTTGAGCCCAGGAGTGCAAGACCAGCCAGGGCAACACAATGACTCCGCCTCTACGAAAAATAAAAGAAAAATCAGCCAAGCGAGGTGACGTGCCCCTGTGGTCCCAGCTACTTCTGGGGCTGAGGTGGGAGGATCACTTGAGCCCAGGAGGTAGAGGCTGCAGTGAGCAGTAACTGTGCCACTGCACTCCAGCGAGGGCAGCAGAGCAAGACACTGTCTCAAAGAAAAGAAATCCATATCAAGGCCGGGCGCAGTGGCTCATGCCTGTAATGCCAGCACTTTAGGAGACTGAGACGGGCAGATGACGAGGTCAGGAGATCGAGACCATCCTGCCTAACACAGTGAAACCCCATCTCTACTAAAAATACAAATAAAAAGAAAATAGCCAGTCGTGGTGGTGGGCTCCTGTAGTCCCAGCTACCCAGGAGGCTGAAGCAGGAGAATGGGGTGAACCCGGGAGGCGGAACTTGCAGCGAACCGAGATGGTGCCACTGCACTCCAGCCTGGGCAACAGAGTGAGACTCTGTCTCTAAATAAATAAATAAATAAATAGAAATCCATATCAAGACAAATTATAGACAAACCTTCTTGAAAACTTAAAAACAAAGGAAAAATATTCAAAGCAACTAAAGAAATGACACTTTACCTTTAGAGGAAAAAAAAATCCAAGATAGTTGATTCCTCATTAGAACTCGTGAAGACCAGAAACAAGTGGTATAACATTTTTCAAATGTTGAAATAAAATACTTCTGAAAGCAGAATCTTATATTCAGTGAAAATATCCTTCAAGAGTGAAGAGATTCTCAGATAAAGAAAAACTAAGAGAATTTGTTGCCAGCAGATCTATCCTTAACAAAAGAAAATGACTAAAGAAGTTCTCTAAACAGAAATCAAATGATAAAAGTAGGAATCATGGAATACCAGGAAGGAAAAAAGAAAAGAGTAACCAAACATGGGTAAATACAATTGACTTTCCTTCTTCTCTTGAGTCTTCTAAACTAAGTTTGATAGTTGAAAAAAAAAAAATTATACGTCAAGTGCAATAGCTCATGCCTGTAATGCTAGCACTTTGGGAGGCCGAGGCAGGTGAACAGCTTAAGCTCAGGAGTTTGAGACCAGCCTGGGCAACATGGCAAAACCCCATCTCTACAAAAAGTACAAAAAATTAGCCAGGCATGGTGGTACAGGGCTGTAGTCCCAGCTACTTGGGAGGCAAAGGTGGGAAGATCACTTCAGCTCAGGAGGTTGAGGTTGCAGTGAGCTGAAATCATGCCACAGCACTCCAGCCGGGGTGAGAAAGTGAGACCCTGTCTCAAAAAATAAAATTAAATTAAATTTTTAGCATTGTCTCATATAGCAAGAATATAAAATTGCATATAATACAATTGTTAGGTACCTGGAATTGCCTTACATACATTAAAACTCATTACATATATTAAAACTTATCTATATTAAAACATATAAAACTCTATAAAACAACTCTATGACATACATAGTATTATCATCTTCATTTTGCAGGTAAGGCAAAGAAAATTCAAGTAACCTAAGTAAGGGCAGGAATTGAGATTTGAGCCCAGACAAACTGATTCCAGAGACCCATAGTCTCAACATACAGTCTCTTTCATAACTAGTACATGAAATATTTACTTACAACACACACACATATACACAAGATAATAAACTGTAAAACTCTTAGAATTACAAAGACTGTTTAATGAAAATTTTAGATACAGGATTAAAGGAAAATGTTAACAATTGGTTTCTTTCCTCTAGCTTCACTGATGCCTATGACTAACTCAAAGAATAGTTAGGAGTGTATCTACAATGGTTCTATGATAAATAAGAATTTCTAGCCAAGGATTTGTACTAGACCAAGACTTGTACCTCATCATTAAAATTCTTTAAATTATTTATCAAGAAATGAGGAATATATATTGATAAGATGCAGCTGCACAAAGGAGATGGGCTTCTGTATCCCTGAAGAGGCTACTTGATAAGTTATGTAAAAGTTGAAGGGATCCTGAGGCTGACAGACTCCCTAATTTGAGATGGTCTATCCCCCTAGTTTCATCTCTCATCACCATGCATGTATTAAGTGTGAAGTAACTGACAAATTCAAATCTGTGCCTGGAAATCACAAAACCTTTTCTATGTTGTTACTGTGCATGCTGTTTTCTTCTCCACCTGTATCTATTCCCAATGCTAAATTAACTGAAAACTGAGTGAAGCCTACTGTGTTTTGTGAGTTTGATTGTTGTTCCAAACCCAAGACCACTGCTGCAGTATGGGCATTACACAGAAAATATCAACTGATTTCTTATAAACCTGAAATAATCAATTAGAAGGTATACTGGAGAATAATATCCTTTAACACAAACAAATGTATACAACAATGCTAGCAAGCAATGTACATCAACATTTAATGATGATAAAGGTGAAGTGAGATAAGCATTTTCTAACTCTTCTTTGGCAGGTTCACACCTTATAATCCCAACACTTTGGGAAGCTGAGGCAGGAGGATCCTTTGAGTCCAGGAGTTTGAGACCAGCCTGGGCAACATAGGGAAACCTCGTCGCTACAAACAAACAAAATTTTTTTTTAATTAACAGGGTGTGGTGGCATGTGCCTGTGGTCTCAGCTACCGGGGAGGCTGAGGTGGGAGGATCACTGGAGCCCAAGTCAAGGCCATAGTGAGCCATGATCATGCCACTGTGCTCCAGCATGGATGACAGAGCAAGACCCTGTCTCAAAATTAAAAAAAAAAAGAAAAAGAAAAAGAAAAGAAATCTACTATAATACACTCTTTCTGGAAAAAAAACTTTTGATATTTATTTAAAACAACATTTAACATGTTCCTGTCTTTTTGACCATTCACTTCATTGGTAAGAATGTATCTTAATGAAATAATCAGGGTCTAGAAAAATATTTATTGCCAAAACTACTCATCATAGTATTATAATAAAAAAAATTTAAGGTACATAAATATAACTTACTATTAATGACCATTAAGAATAACGTTTTGAAGAAAAATGGCTTAAGGTCAGATTCAAGATAAAGAGCTAAAAGAAAAAATAAGAATCCAAAACTGTACGTAGACATGAATCCAATTGTGTTACACACACATATCTTACACACACACACACACTCTGGAAGGAAATGCACTGAAATATTAACTATGTTCTTTCAGAGAGGCAGAATTATGGTTAGTCTTTGTTTTCTTTGTATACCACTAAAATTTAATCTCCATGAGAGCAAAAAGTACATCTGTCTTGTTCACTGCTATATTTTGAGCATGCCTCATATATAATAAGTGCTAAATAAATACACTTCAATTAATGAACATTTTTATTTTTCCTATTTTCTAAATGAGTATTTATTTTCTAATGGGACAAATTTCATCAATATTAAAAAGCGTATGCATGTGAATAATCTACACTTGAATAAATTCTATCCATTCATTTGTAAACAGGATAATTTCTGGATGTTGGAATTTAGACATAATATAATTCTAATCCAAAAGATTTTGTTCCTGAATTCAAACCTGTGCACCTAGAATAGAATATCAGATTTTTCTTACTTATTTCCTTAGCTCAACAAAGACTATTTAGGAAGTATGTTTATTTCCTGAATTTTTTCCTGGATCTATTTCCTGAATCTTTTTCACTTTACATTTTGCCCATTACTCTTCATTTGCACACCAAAAATACAGTTAGTTATAAATATAAGTAAATAGATAATGTAACTCAGAGAAATAAAGTTGGGAATCTATTAACGAAATGTTTTCACAGACATAAAGATTTTTTGTTTTATAAACAAACATTTAAAGTACAAAAAATGATGTTCTATGTGATTATCAGGATTACTGTATTAAACTGTTCTTGCCTTGCTATAAGGAAATACCTGAGACTGGGTAATTCATAAATATAAGAAGTTTAATTCGTTCATGGTTCTGCAGGGTTTTCAGGAAGCATGGTGCTGGCATCTGCTTAGCTTCTGGGGAAGCCTCAGGAAGCCTACAGTCATGGCAAAAGACAAAGAGGGAGCAGGCGGGTCAAGTGGCCAGAGCAGGAGCATGAGAGGAAAAAGTTGCGTGTGTAGTGAGCCAAGGGGAAGGAGGGTGCCTGCCACACACTTTTAAATGAGCCGATCTCATGAGAACTGACTATCACAAAGATAGCACCAACCCATGACATGGGATATGCCCCTGTGATTCAAACACCTCCCCCATCTTCAACACTGGGAATTATAATTCAACATGAGATTTGGGCAGGGACAAATATGCAAACTATATCAATTACATAAAAACAAGAAGACTCTCAATCAAAATTTTATTCACTAATACATGTGATCCTCCAGGAGAAACATGAGGTCCAAACATCAGATATTGACAAAACTCTCTGATTGCAATGGTGGAGGCTAAACTAGTGTAAGCACAAAGGATATTTAGTGATTTGCTGAATCAGGAAACCATAGATACATACAGCTTTTAGTACAGTGAGATCAATGGGCTCAGACAATATCATAAGGGATGTTTTTCTCTCCATTTCATGATTCTTACTCTACCTGGCTACAACCTACACACAGGTTATCATCACATGATAGTCAAGATGGCTACCAGCAAAGCAACCACACCTTTCCAGCTTAAAATCTCCAGCTTAACATTTCCAGAAACAGAATTTCCCTCTCTAAGTCCACATGGAATACTCTGCTCAATTCTATGGAATAGTCTGCTTGGCCCTTACCCAACGTTGGTCAAACTCAAGGTTAAGAGCACAGTCCTCCAGACTACCAAGTCTATCAAGACACCAACTGCAGTGAGTCTGCCAAAGTGCAAAGTCAGAAGAAACAGTTCCTACAAGGTTGATCTCATTTAGACACCAGCCACAAGTTTGGGGGTTCCCAGGACCACCCTCACTTTAGACCAGCTGGCTACAAATTTGGTAGATCCCATGATCACCCTCAGGTTCAATAATTTGTTAGAACAACTCACACGACTCTGGAAAGTATTATACTTATGATTACATTCTTATTATAATAAAAGGATACAAGTAAGAACCAACCAACAAAAAAGATGCACAGGGTGAAGTCTGGGAGGGGTCCAGATGTGAAGCTTCCGTCATCCTTAGAGGTGCATTACCCCAGCAGCACTAATATATGACAAAACCCAAACTCTGTGTCCTAAGTTTTTATTGGGGTTTCATGATGTAGACCCAACTGACTAAATAATTATCCACAGAGTTTAATTTCCAACCCTCCATACTCTCCAGATGTCAGTCTGATATCACATGGTCTGAAAGACCTACAGAAGTCACCTTGTTAACGTAAACTCTCAGTTGTGGTCCAAGGTGCCCACCATGAATAACAAAGGAAATCTTAGCAGGAAATGCAAAGGATTAGAAGTTACCTCCCAGGAACTGGAATCAAGGCCAGACCTCTGTTTCAGCTAAGGCCAAGTTCTTTATTACACAGCCCTACTTGCCCATCCCTAAAAGAATCAATCATTAAGGCTTGGTTAATCAAATAATCTGATTGGTCAAACTGGATCATGTTTATATCTCAGTGGTGAAAATATAGGGTGCTAAAGAGGAAGTTCCTGGAAGGAACCATAAAAAGAAAGCTAGAACAATATACATGAAAGACAGACATAACCTGCAGCCACAGTTGTTCACAATTGATCATAAATATTACCTCGTTACCTAATAATATTCATACTTTAAAAAATAATGGGAGTCTTAGGGAAAGTAGGAAAAATGTATTCTAAACATCCCAGGACTAAAAACTAATCAAAGAGAAATCCTTCTAAGTAAAACATTAAACATTCATATAAGAAAGTTATTTGAAGAGTATGGTTTCAATATATATTTGTTTGTTTTGTTGTTGTGGTGGTTGTTGTTTTTTGAGACAGACTCTCCCTCTGTTGCATAGGATGGAGTGTAGTGGCACGATCTCAGCTCACTGCAACCTCTGCCTCCCAAGTTCAAGTGATTCTCCCACCTCAGCCTCCCGAATATAGCTGGGATTAAAAGCACCCGCCACCACGCCCAGCTAATTTTTGTTTTTTTAGTAGAGATGGAGTTTCGCCATGTTAGCTAGTCTGGTCTCAAACTCCTGACCTCAAGTGACCACCCACCTCAGCCTCCTGAAGTTCTGGGATTACAGACGTGAGCCACTGCGCCCAGCCCATATTTGTTTGCAGCATAAACTTTAAATCAGGAATACACTTTTTCTTTTCTTCTTTGCTTTGAATCATAATGCCTAAAAAATACAACTGTTTTTGTCAAAGAAAAACATCATTCTAAGCCTCAGTTTTCTTATTCGCAAAATGAGGTTATTATTTATTTACCATATAGTGTTTTTAAGAAGATTAAAGAAAATGTTTGCAAAGTACCAGTAATAACGACTAACATCTGATAGTGTCAAACTGATAACTGTTGTTGTTGCTGCTGCTGCTGCTGCTGCTCCCAATAAAACACCACAATTCATATACAGGAAGCAAGATAACCAAATCTAAATGATCGTTACCTGAGAGAAGCAGAACTGAGAAGAATCACTTTTTAGTGCCTCAGAATGACATCACTGCTAGTCCATAAAGGAAAGAGATTTCACTTGGGAAACAAATGTTCTGACGTTAGTCTCTTTTCTACCACTTTTTGTGCTGAGCAACCATGGGTAAGACATTTTACCTCTGTGGACCTCAACTATTTCATTTGTAAGGTGCAAATAATTATAGTACCTTCTTTACTATCTTACAGAATTCTTCATGTGAATTGTTGAGAAAGCATTACATTAAAAGAGTACCGTTACTAGTTTTATAATTATCTTTTACTTTGTCCCTACAAAGAAATGTTACACAATTAAGTAAAATATGCAAATCTCAATGTTTATATAATTGTTGTATTGAGATAAAGGTTATCTTTACCACTCCCCAAACATAAAAAGCACCTTATCATATTTAAAAAGCATAAAATGCTAAAGTTATATCTAGTAATATATGTTGGGTCAAGGGTTACAATTTATGACTACTATAAAGGAAAAGATAGATGGCTGTAAACTTGTATATTTAGCCAAATTAATAGCAGAACTAACCAATGCCAATACTTTCAACTGGAATATTGACACTAGCACAGTATGATGGAATTATGAACACCATTTTATGAATATCCAAGGTCCAAGTTCCTTGGGAACAAATTTTTCAAGCCACATAAGGTATATTTAGTTTTGTTATATTAAGGATCATATGATTTAAACAGTCACTTTTAGCCTGAAAGTGTTAACACCATGTCTAATTCATGACCAAAGAATAATCTAGTCCCTGAGAGAAGCTTCCTCATTAATAATAGCATCTTCCATTTTCCAACTGAAAATGTCAAAGGGCTATGCTGATATAATTTTCCACATGGTCTGAGAGTCACAGTACTTCAAAGACATTGCTTCAAAGCCAGACTCCCAGCCTGGACATTTTCAAGCCATCTTTGACTCCTCCATCCCCTCAAGCTCTCCCATTCAATCAGTTAGTAAGTCTCTTGAACTATCCCTCACATTTGTTTTTTTTATGTCCGTTTGCTCTGCCACCATCACAGTCTAAGTCATCACCTTTGGCCAAAACTCCATTGTCTCCTCCAGTTTCTTCTCCCTTCAGTCCAGGCTAAAAGTCCCTACCAAAATATCTCCCTAAAATACTATTTACATCCTGCCACATCCTTATCCAAGAGTCTATAATCCCGGCAATCATTTGATTCCACAGGAGAAGCTTTTAAAAACCATTGATGCCTAAGCTGTACCTGAAGAGGTTCTGATTTAATTCATCTGGGCTGGAGCCCAGTCATTAATTTTTCTTTAAAAGCTCCTCAGGTGCTTCTAATATGCAGCCAGTTTTGCGAACCTGGGACAGATCTCTGTTGCCTATCAAGTCAGGCTAGAATTCCTGTAGCAGACTCTGCAAGTCCTCGGCCCAGATTCCTTCCCATCCCCACTTTGACCTTTCTGTGTGTCCATCCTTTGGCATCAGTGTGTTTTGCTTCTAATGGCCCACGGCACCTGATACTTTGTCCTGAGCTACTTTATCCCTGCTCTTGCAGAGAAAACAGGAAGGACCTGGAAGTTTACATGCCCTGGAATAGCCCTTAGTTAATACCTAAAGTGGAAGCGTGAATACCTGGCTCCCTTGCCTGGGTCTGCACGTACTCTGAGGTGTAATTTATACTTGAGAACTCCCTGGCAGGATCAGGCTGAGACTGAGACTTTGCCTAAACATACACACACCCTTGCTTGGCTCCTTCCCCTTCCCTCTACTCCCTTATAAATCTCTTCTGGAAGCACTTACTTAAGAAATCACTTGCTCGCAAATACTCACCACAGGATCTACTTAAGAAGAATCCAAACTAATACAGCACCTTTATCAAAACAGTGCATGGTCCCACCACGTTTTCTAAAATTATCCATCATCCACCAGAAGAACTAGTTTTCTCATGCACTGTGCTTATTTCACACTACTTTTTTAGCCTATTTCCCCCAATCCAAGATGCCTCTTCTCTGCCTCTGAGACCATCAATACTTTCTACCTTTCAAAAACAAGCTCTACCCCATGCATAGCTCAGGGTCATGCCCATGATAGGTCCTCAAGAATCATGGATTACACTGGTGACTCATCCTCCATGAAACTTACCAACAACTCTAGCACACATAATGCTGTCTTCTCTAACTTCTTCCGTATTTCATGTCAAATCCACATTCATTCATTGTTTCATTCAACCAATATTTGTGTGATTACTATGGACCAGGAACTGTGTTCATCCTGGGGAATTAAATGATGAGCAAGGATATTTCTGCCCACGTGGAGCTTATAGTCAAGTTAAGGGTACAGCCTTTGGCAAATAATTACTCAAATATATGCTAACTTACAACAATGAAAACCTAAGGAGAGACATACGGTGTTACGAAAGAACATAACAGTTGTATATGTCCTTATCCAGGACCCTCTGAATAAATAATGAAGAAATGATGACCTAAAATTACAGTCCTGTCCTCTATGTTAGGGTTTTTCCTTGGCCCTTCCCCTGCCAAAACTGTGTACAAACTATGTGTGACTGTGTATTATTCTTTCAATAGATTATCAGGGATCTATGACCCCAAATTTTGTACAATGCCAATCTTGTAGATAAACAATGCCTTGTTTATTCATTGTCTCCTCTATGTGCCTTGTTTGTGGGTCTCTGTTTATAGAAATGTTAGCATTTTTCTTTCGTATCTGATATCATTTAGCATAATTCAGGCACACGCTTATCACTTAACAAATATTTGTTTTCCTCCCTGTTTTCTGCCCTTTTCCAAAGAACTCAGACTCTCAAAAGCAAATAGAAAAGTGTCTTTATTTTCCTACTGAATTAGAGCCCATTTTGAGTAGTTGTGGGTGGGGTGAAAATGATTATCTTGCTTTTGTTTGGGTACCAGGAAAACAAGAGCAACAAAACAGGATTTGCATGTTAAAACTTGCTTCTGTTAGACTAGTGCCAAGCAATTGTCACTACATTGCTTCTCAGTTCTTTTTCTTTAGGGAATTAACACTTTTATTCTAAGAACTCCCTGCTGCTTCCCCCATCCCCAAACTCTAACTACCCTAAAAAGACCCTATCAGGTAAAAGCAGAAAACATTCATTTCTTACACAAAAAGATGAAAGCTGATTATTTAATCAATTATATTGATCAATTTTTAGAAAAACAAAATGGAATTTAAATTTCATTTCAAATGCCAATAGAAAACATTTGTGACTATACATACATTGAAAATGGGTTTCATATGTGTATACACTAAAAAATAGGCATTTATAGATGCTAGAAATATGCTTTCAATATATATACTTATAAATGCATTTATGGTGTTACATATAGATAACCGTATATGTAAGCTATAATTTCTCATTCACACTAATAAATATGCAAACAGAATAAAAAAGATTATAACAGGTTCCAATATATTCCTAAAGCACTGTTAAAAATGTAACAGTTTCAACAAATTGTACCTGAATCTCAGGTCTTAAAATACAACGATGTGAAATAATGGTGTGAAATGTGCAAAACATAGAAACCACAGAAAAATATTAAAACAATGGAATACAATAATTAAATTGAATAATCAAAGGACAGAAAAAGGCTTTAAGTTTATTGCACATACCCATCAAAGATCTAAAGAAAGAGACTTGCATAATTCTATATTCTCATTTTATGCTTTTCTTCAATATCAAGCCCACTAAGTTTCAAAGACATGTTGCTAATGAAATATCCTGAACAGATGACACTATATACAAACATCAATATTTAGATAGACTGCTATCTAAATACAAACTAATGCAGCACCTTTATCAAAACAGTGCATGGTCCCACCACGTTTTCTAAAATTATCCATCATCCATCCACCAGAACTAATTTTCTCATGCACTGTGCTTATTTCACACTACTCTTTTAGCCTATTTCCCCCAATCCAAGATGCCTCTTCCCTGCCTCTGAGACCATCAATACTTTCTACCTTTCAAAAACAAGCTCTACCCCATGCATAGCTCAGGGCCATGCCCATGATAGGTCCTCAAGAATCATGGATTACACTGGTGACTCATCCTCCATGAAACTTACCAACAACTGTAGCACACATAATGCTGTCTTCTCTAACTTCTTCCATATTTTCTTGCAATTTCTTACCCATCCAATCCCATCTCCACACACAAAAGCTGCCTCTGCTTTCATCCAGGACAGAGTCAGGCAAAGAGAGGAGAAGGAAGTACCTGGAAATGTCTTAACTTGATTGACGCTATTGAAATCCGAACACAACGGATTCTCTCTCTCAGAAAGCGTTTTAATTTATGTATTTATTCCACAAATATTAATGGAACAACAATCACTTTCTAGGCGCTGTTCTAAACACAGGAGGCACGTATTAAGAAAATAAAAGTTCCTGATGGCATAGAGTTTATAATCTAATGGGGGCTATAAGTAAACATACTGTATATAGTATATAGTGTGTGTGTGTGTGTATGTATGTGTGTGTGTGCATATATATATATATATTAAACATATCATATTTAAAATATATTAGACAGTGACAACTCTTGAATGGTCCAGGAACCAAATGCCAGATTTAATTTTTTTCCCCATAGGTTACCAGACCTTGTTCCCCTGTACCCCTGCTTAGCATTTCCATTATAGGTGTGTGATAAAGTGAAAAAAAGTTAGATGTAAATAATATTGGCATTTAATAACAACACAGGAATAAAGTCTGATAGAGTAGGCTGAAATCCAGAGTTCATTCTCAAAGCAAGATTTGATTTATAGTTTTTTACTGATAGTGTCCCTTTCTTGTTAGCAGGTGTGATTGAATGTATGCTAAATACTTATATATTAGAAACCAAGTCTCAAAGATAACGTCAAGAAGAAAGTATGAAGCACAGAATTAGCTTCCCATTCAGGGAATGATGACAAGGAATGAGGGAGTCTATACTAATATTGCCATCTATTTCTTCTACCTTTGGGGGCCTTTTGGCCTAAATCAGTGGTTCTTAACATTTTGTATACTCCCAGAAACATCATACTGTCATGGAAATATGGGATTCTCCATGTTTACCCTACCCTCTTTTCTGCTGTTTCAATGCAAGTAAATGAAATATTATTTTACTGTAATGCTAGCTTTGACTGAACTCTCATTTTTAAAATAATTTATTCTTAAACATCAGTATTTTAATTATTAATGGCAAATTATCTGCTACACAGTTCATGAGTGATGAAGACTTATCAATATGTCGACAGTCCAAAGGGGACAGTTCCTGGCATTAAACAATTAACAACTAACTTGCCTATTCTAACAAAAAGGCTATAAAGTATCTTGTAGGATATCACAAAAGTGATAGAATACATAGTTACCATTTAGTCTTCTATTTGAGAACTCTTCTCTCTGGAACTCTTCTCTTTTAATACATGTGAGAACAGGTATTAAAACATTATCATAATTTTTATTTCCTCCCTACTGACAGTTTTAGCCACAGTGAGGGAAATGAAGTTGATGGTAATCACAGTAGAAAGGAGACAGGTTGATTAATAATAATAAGAGGAAGGAAGTTTCGTATATGTATTGTATAAGCAATATGATTGTGGATGTGTGCTATAGACGAAACCATGTCTAAGGGCCAGAAAAATGGCAGTTTCACTGTCCCTCAAGAAAGTTCACCAGGCTGTCACAGACCAGAAAAGATTCACTAAAGTTAGTGAAACACTGAGGGATGAGCCCTAAGTGTTTACTTCACTTCATTGTCAGCCCAGTGCTTGCATTGTCAAATAGGATTTACACTTGGGTTACAAATTAAACAACCCAAGAATTTTTTATTAACAATAAATTTTTTAATTGGCATATTAAATCCCCACTCCCTATCCCTACTCCCAAGCCAAGGCACTCCTCCAGTGGATACCGTTAAGCCTTTTGTAGAATTATAAACTTGGAGAGATTTTTAAAGGAGAGACGGATGGAACGCCAGGTGGGATTTAGCTAGAGCTGTCACAGCTCTGGTTGTTACCTCTCATAATCCATCTTGCTGAATCAAAAAGCAAACTGTGAACAAACAGCTTAGGCAGTTTGTTTGAAGATACACTCCTGTCTTTCTAGGAGGGATTAAGTCATGGCTACAGTTTGTTTAAAAAATGATTATCCACATGAAAATTATTAAATTCATGTTGCATCTATTTGAGTCAAAATGTTTTATAACTTTTCATCTCTGGATCACAGTGATAGTAATGCTGTCGTTTTTATACTGAAACAAACCCTCTCCACAGTCTTTCAAAACATTGTTATATTTTTTGCATTGGCCACAAGAATACAGGAGATGTTGACTTTTAAACAGTAAGGATTCAGGCTCTGCCTTTAAAGAAGAATCACAGCTGTATAAGATGTGGAGAAAAGGGGATTATTTTTAGCATTTATTCCAAACACTGGGCTTCATGAAAGCCCACTTGCCCTGCTGCAATAGGGGAGAAAGATTAGGTGGCTGAGAGCTTGAATCAGAAGGGAAGGATAAAGCTGACCCTGCGATACCGTTCAGAAGTAAAATGTTTTCCCATAGAATGGAGTGATGGTAAATTTATATTGTGGTAAGTGGATCTAAATCTTGGAACACAATATCTCTTTATAGACCTAAGCATTCTGCCTCCTTTGTATCATGAAATACTGAATTTCTCATACTCAAAGTACTTTTGGCATTCAAGTAACTCTTGCATCAAGATGATGGGAGGGAGGTTATTCAATAAACACTAAATGGTTGCTACATGTCAAGTACCATACTTGGTCTTGGATTAACAGGATTAATAAAAATGCTGCCCCTGTCTTCTTGAGTTCTCAGTCTAGTAAGGCAGACAGAGGGTAAACAGATTACTAAGCACTGTGATAAAGACCACATAGAAGGATAATCGTTAGGTTGAACAAATAAGCAGAACTCCACAGGATGCAGGGGGAAGTTTTTCATTTGTTCCCCTCACAGTCCCTTCATAAACAATCTGGAGATTTATCTTTCTCTTGCCCTTTGAAGGAAATACTAGGTGAGGGAAGGTCCCAGACTGTTCTTAAATATTCTTCTTTTAAGTCATTCATAGTGCCAAGAATAATCTAGCTCAGTAATTAAAACATCCTGTACAATGTGTCCATTAAAACACCAACTTCACTGTAAGTTAAAATGTCTTCCTTCTGCCAAATTGGCAGTGCTTTTCAGCAGGGAGACCTAGAGTGGATGAGGAGAGGATACGACCTTTTCCTCCATTTGCCTACCTTGCAATTTCTTCCCCATCCAATCCCATCTCCACACACAAAGCTGCCTCTGCTTTCGTCCAGGACAGAGTCAGGCAAAGAAAGGAGAAGAAAGTACCAGGAAATGTCTTAACTTGATTGACACTATTGAAATCCAAACACAATGGATTCTTTCTCTCAGAAAGAGTTTTAATTTATTTATTTATTCCACAAATATTAATGGAACAACAATCACTTTCTAGGCACTGTTCTAAACACAGGAGGCACATATTAAGAAAATAAAAGTTCCTGATTGCATGGAGTTTATAATCTAGTGAGAGCTATAAGTAAACATACTGTATATAGTATATAGTGTGTATTATATATATAATATATATAACACATTATATTTAAAATATGTTAGACAGTGACAAGTACTATGGAGAAACATTAAACCTGATAAGAGAGATAGGAAGTTTGAAAAGGTAGGTGCTATTTTACTTTAGGTGGTCAGGCAAGCTTTCTCTGATAAAGTTATGCTTGCATAGAAATCTGAACAAAATGGAAGGATCTAGCCAGGCAGATATCATGGTAAAGAGCATGCTAGCCTCAGGGAATAACAACTGGAAAGGCCCTGAGGTAAGCAAATGTTTGGTACTTTAAAAGAATAGCAAGAAGGCCAGTAGTGAGACTACAGTAGAATAAGTAAAGGAAAGATTCTGGAAATGGGTCTACAGAAATAGAGAGACGTTAGATCATACAGAAGGTACTCAAAGGCTATTGGGCTTTTTTCTGAGTTGAAAAAGAAGCTTCTGAAAGTTTTGAGCAGAGAAGTGGCATAATACAATATATATCTGAAAAAGATCACTCTGGCTTCAAGGTGGAGAACAGACCCAAAGGCAAGCATGGAACCAGGAGGACAATTAAGATGCTACTACAAGAATTCAGGCAAAAGATGATGGTGGCTTGATCCACTACAACAGATGAGAAGGAAAGAGAATTGGACAGATCCTGGATATACTGTGAAGAATTTTATGATGGACCAATTACAGAGTATAAGAATGAGAAAGAAGTCAAAGCTGACTCCAGAGTTTCTGGCCTGAGAAACTCAAAGAAGGATGTTGCCATTTACTGAGATAGGGGAAAATGTGAGAGGATAAGGTCTGATCTTAAAAAGAAACAAACACAAGGTTTTGGTTTTGTACATATTAAGTTTAGCTTCCTATTTGACATCTAAAATGAATATAGAAGTAGACTGTGTGATATACAAATTTGGAGTTCAGTTCAGAGACATCCAGGCTCATCAGCATAGATTAATATATAGTATTTAAAAATATGAAAAGGCAAGTGTGTGAATGGAGAAATGTCAGGCCAAAAACCTGAAAAAGAAGAGTTGATACTGCATTTAAAATATCTGCAGGTATTAGGAAGAAATATAAGATAATCAATGAATCAAATATCACCTTTAATTAAAGATTACTTAACTTGAAAACATATAAATGTGAAAAGTATATAACGTTTTAGATCTGATTCTAATGTTAACCATAAATCTTGGAAAGTAAAATGGTAGGCGGTCACTTAAACAATTATCAAAAACACTTTCCAACTAAAGGGAAAATGTTTTAAATAAATGCTTAAAATACACCCTCAGAGTTGCTCATAGTTAAACCTTGAAATCAGTTGCTATTATTGTCATTAAATATGTAAAGTCACTAAGATATTTTGTAGACAGTTTCATATCACATAATTCATTTTCATCATTATGCTTTAAAAAGCATAATAATATAATTATCTCCTGAGATATCAAATTAGGATTTTGCTTCTCTTGGTAGTGATAACACAGTATAAATATCTACAAATGTGAAATTAGAGATTTTAAGCCTCTTGTTATGTTCTAAGAGGATATATTCAGATTCAACTGTCAAATAAAGCTCTATCATCCACGCGTTCATGTTGCATGATTACTGCCACTAGTATACCCCAAGTGAGCAAAAGAATTAATATCAGTCTATCAAATATCACAAGTGTTCCCTGTTTTAAGAAGAATAAGAGCTAGATTTCTTACTGCTGGATAAAGAGAGAAGAGAGGGAGAGAAAGAAAACTAAAATGAACACTGTGGTGTTGGATATTTGGTAAGAACTTAAGGTATGGGTATGAACTCATAGTTTTCAGTGTATATAGATAGGTACAGAAATAAATATAATATAAACACATATTATATACAGATAGATAGATAAATCTGTACACTGAGAAAGCATGGGAGCACTGATACCCCAATAGCAATGAACACACTTAGTATCCATATACTGGCTTCTAAATATCATTCTCCAGCAAATGGAACTAGGGTATCTTGGAGAAATGGCTAATTCTAGGATTTGTGCAGGAAAAATACAAGATGGCCCGAACATATATTGCTGGATAGCAAAGTAACAAAATGTTCAAACAATGATGGAGATATGTCAAAAGGACCCAGATGTCAGTTTGAAGGGGCTCCCACTATTCAAACCTATGACAATATGAACATCAAAATAAATAATGATAGTAACAGATTTTAATTAACTAAATAAAATTGAAAACCGTGAGTTCATATGAATATAAATGAATGAATAAATGAAAAGTTTGACAAATAAAATATTTATACAGTCTCAAAGTGTACAAAACAGTAATTACAAAAAAAGAAGAGAGAACTTTACAATGTTAAAGGCTGGTAGACAACACTTAACAAGCAATTAAACTGAAAAACATCAGAAATAGGATTATAAACCATGTATCACCTGACAGTATAAAATGAGAAGAAGTCAGACTAACTGGTATGCTATTTATACCAAAGGCATATATCCTGAAACTAAACATGAAGAAATATTAGACAAACACAAATTGAAAGATATATTTAAAATATTAATAGCTGGCTTATAATATTTAACATGCAATGAAAGTAAAGCACCAACCGAGTCTGTTCAAGATTGAGGGAGACTACTTTTCATTACATAACTTTTCAGTTGTTGCTGTTTTTTTTTTTTTTTTTTACCATGTGCATTTATTTCCTATTCAAACTATATATATATTTTTAAATAAATAATAATACATGTTTTATAAATGTGAACAGTCTGACACAGAAATTTCATTTCTAGGCATATACACGAGAGAAGTACTTGAAAATGTGCACAATAAAGCATATAGAAGGATGTTCATGGCAGCATTGTTAATAATAAAAAATAGGAAATATTCAACAATCGAAAAAATATGAACTATTCATTTAAAGAAATACTACACAGCAGTTACAAAGCATGAAGTACATCTATATGCATTATTATACATAGAATGACAAGATATTTGCTGAATAAAAGAACCATGCTGCAGAGTAACATGCATAATGTGATCTCTTTTTATGTAAAATGAATAAATAAACTATAAATATTCTAGGTCAATGCACAGCACAGAATGCAATGCATACCACACTGAAAATCGTTATCATGAAGAGTTTACCTCCTAGAAAGGAATGATCGGGGAGGTATTTAGACTTATGGAGACTGTTTTATCTTTTTAAACTCAGATAATATAATGATGCATTACTTACATGAGAAAAAATAATTAAAATACTACCTGTCCTAAAGAAACTGATTTCAGGAATATATGGACAATGAGAACTCTAGTATTTCTCAGGCATGCTTTTCCATCCAACCACCCTGATCTTCCAGGAGTTATACCCCTACGTCATGTTGTTTTGGGGGCATTCAACCCAGTGCCCTTCTTATCCTAGAGATAAGTCCACAACCCAATCTGGCCCATCAACATTTCTAGCCATATGGCTACATTTTTTGTTTCAGGGATTAGCAAATACTTAATACAAGGCCATCACATCATTGTTTTCTATTTAAGCTACATTGGGTTGGAATTCTATCAACCTGCATTCAAAAGAGTTCTAACAAATCCAGGGAGACATACACTTAAACAGGTATTTTCAATAGAATAAGCCAAGCGAATGTGAGAGAAACACTATGGGAAGTGATATATCAAACACAGACTGTTGGCCAGGCGAGGTGGCTCACGCCTGTAATCCCGGCACTTTGGGAGGCCAAGGTGGGTGGATCACAAGGTCAGGAGATCGAAACTATCCTGGCCAACATGGTGAAACCCCATCTCTACTAAAAATACAAAACTTAGCTGGGCATGGCAGACTGTGCCTGTAATCCCAGCCAGTTGGAAGGCTGAGGCAGGAGAATTGCTTGAACCCAGAAGGCAGAGGTTGCAGTGGGCCAAGATAGCGCCACGGCACTCCAGCCTAGCAACGGAGCAAGACTCGGTCTCAAAGAAACAAAAAACAACAACCAAAAAAAACTGTTATAAATTAAAGATGTGTAAACTCTAAAACAACCACTACAACCACTGAAGAAAGTTATTGCTAATAAGCCTTCCAAAAGGAGAAAAAAGATATCATAGAAGATTCAGAATGCACACCACCAAAAATGAACCCTAATGTAGATTACACACTCTGGATAATAATGTGCCAATGTAGGTCCATCACATGTACCATTCTGGTGGAGGATGTTGATAACGGGAGAGGCTGTGCATGTGTGAGGGCAGAGGATGTATGGAAAATCTCTGTACCTTCCATACAATTTTGCTGTGAACCTATAAAGTAGATTGAAACCCAACTATATCAATAATCACACTATATATAAATGGTCTGCATTAGTTTTCTACTGCTGCCATAATAAATTACCATAAACCTAGTGGCTTAAAGCAACACAAATTTATTGTATTACAGTTCTGTATGTCAGAAGTCTGGTACTGGTCTTACTAGGCTAAAAGCAAGATGAGAACACAATTCTTTTTTGAAGACTCTATAAGAGAATCTGTTTCCTTGCTCATTCAGGTTGTTCGCAGAATTTATTGTCTGATGTTTCCATTTACCTGCTATCTGTCAGGCTGTTTGAGCTTCTAAAGACTGCCTTCTGCCTTAGGTCATGGTCCCCTACCTCCATCTTCATGACGAGCAAGAGAAGTTCAGAGACTCTCTCACAGTTTGAACTGCTCCTGCCTCTTCTGTCTTTAAATCTCTCTAAAGTTTTGGATTTTAGGGCTCATATCATTAGATAAGGCCCATATGGATAATTCAGAATCTTCCCTATTTTAAGGTCTACTGATAAGCAACCTTAATTCCATCTGAAAACTTAATTCCCTTATGCCATGTAAAGTAACATATCCTTAGGTTCCAGAAATTGGGACATGGACATCTTTAGGGGGCAAGAAATGTGCCTATCATGATCTAATCACTGATTAAAAGGCAGAAATTGTCAGAATGGATTAAAAAGTAAGACCTAACTATGTGATACCTAAAAGAAAACCACTTTAAATATAAAGAAATGAATTGTATGCCATTAAAAAAAAAAAAAAAAAAAAAAAAAAAAAAAAAAAAACAGAAAAAGATAAACTATCTTGATCAAAAGAAAGCTGGACGTAGGGGAGTGATATCAGCAAAATGGCAGACTAGAGAATTCTGAGAAGCTGACCCTCTTCAGACACACAAAGAAACCTGGCAAAAACAGTCAGAATCAACCTTGTCAAAACTCTGGAAGATGGCCAAAGGTTTACTGCAGCCAAGCAAAGACTAACAAGGAGAAAAACCACTAAAACACTGTACAAAGCATTGTAGCATTTTTAACTTACCATTGCTCCATCTCATTCCCAGCCCATTGGCAGCCTTGAAGATATCAGACCCTGTACAGAGTGTGGGCACCTGGTTCCAGAGGAAAAAGCAGAGCAAACCTTGTTCTAACTAGTTCAGTTTGTCTGTTTTGATCTGTCTGGGAAGTCCCTGAAGAACTGATCCAAGGGGCATGCCTTTGTTTCACCTAACTCAGAACTTTCTCAGGGCAGAGAAGTAGCTACACAAAGGACTTTCCTCAAAAACACAAAAAAAGCAAATGAACAAGCCACTGCCAAAGGGCCAAAGATTAACCATTGGGGAAAACAACAGACACACCAAACACTTTGTGTACAAGTTTCTTTGCACGCACATGTTTTCATTTCTCTTGGTATATACTTAGGAGTGGATTTGCTGGGTTATATGCCAACATTTTGAGGAACTGCCTGTTTTCCAAAGCAACTGCCCCATTTCACATTCCCACTCTCAGTGTATGAGGCTTCCAATTTCTCCAGGTTATCTGAAACACTTATCTTTTTTATTCCAGCCATCCTAGTAGATGTGAAGTGGTTATCTCATAGTCATTTTTATTTGTATTTCTCTGATCAGACTAATGATGTCAAGCATCTTTTCGTATAATCCTTTACTCTTAATGGCATTTTGGGAAGGAGGGTAGATAAACATGTATATTTGATCTACTTTATTTAAGTGGAAACATGAAAACTCATTTTAAATGTGTGATAGAAAAAACTTCTTTTACGTATTAGAAAACATTTATATGACAATCTCAAAGTTTTAGCAACATGTAGTTTTCTACTCCTATTTTTTTCCAGCTATAGTTACTATGTGATTAAAGGACTGCAATATTGTGCACTGAATTTGCTCCGTAAGATTGCTTCTTGTGTGGACTGTGGGTAGGAATTCAAATGACTCCTCGGAGTTGACTTAAAGTCAAAGGAGAACTGATTGCCAAAGTCACTAAAGCTCAATGTGTTTGTCACCAATGCTGTGTACATCTGTTGTACATAAGTGTCTTCCTCATGTGATAAGTATCAAAGGAATGTGACAGCATTGACAGATGGCACATGGCATATCTTCTAAGAGATGGATGGCAAGATGTTTAAATGGACTTTTACACTTTAATCATAGTGTAAAAGATGGTATGTACCATCCATACCAAATGATAATTGTGAAAGTTAAGTGGCGGGTACATGAGGAGTTATATTGTTCTACCTGCTCTTGTGTATGTTTAACCATCCCTTCAATGAAAGGATTTAAGAAATAAAACATGTTCAGTGCCTCATGAAGGAAGCAGCAATAAGGATAGCTGGTGCTTTGTCTACTTTGATAAATAAGTTCTCGCTCCTCCACCAGGTTTTCATCTTCCAAAAATGTGTTAACTCCTTTTGGTGTACCCTCTTGCATTCTTGTTATCCTCAAGAACTTATTCTTTTTAAATCCTTTAAGTTTTATTGCAATATAGTACACATATCACAAAATTCACCCATTTAAAGCATATACTGTGTACCTATTACAAGGCAAGAATGGATCAGTAAAAAGACTAGAGTTTAGCTATCACTCAGTAGAGACATTTCAGGAAGTATAATTCTTCTGAAGATAGAAACCTTGCAAGGTGGTTGAGCACGATGGTTCACACCTGTAATCCTGGCACTTTGAGAGGCCAAGGCAGGCGTATCACCTGAGGTCAGGAGTTCCAAAGCAGCCTGGCTAACAAGGAGAAATCTCATCTATACTAAAAATACAAAATTTAGCCAGGTGTGGTGGCGCACAACTGTAATCTCAGCTACTCAGGAGCTTGAGTTGGGAGAATCACTTGAACCCAGGAGGCAGAGGTCTCAGTGAGCCGAGATCACGCCACTGCACTCCAGCCTGGGCACCAAAGCGAGACTCCATCTCAAAAAAAAATGAAGAAACCTTGGAAGGAAACAAAGGAGCGATGGATATCGTTTTTGAAGAATTTTTTATGAAACGTTTACATCCAATGGATTTTAGTTTCTCTGAGTGGTGAGGCCAGCACATCTGCTGAGTAAGTGGAGATGGCCTAAACTTGAGAAAAGTGCAGAAGGTTTGAAATACATTTGAGTAGCATGGATGACAAAGTGGACTAACGAAAAATGACCAAAGCTTCATTAGTATTGTTCTCTGTTAGTAAGCACAGGATAAGTATTTTTGGATAAATGAGTGAATTATTTCCAGGTAGTGCTAAGGCTGACCATGCAGCATTTATCACGGTGTCAGTAGAATTGTGAGATTTAATCCAATAGTGATTGGTCATTTAAGGGAAGACATTTATGGAAAAGGCAGAGAGATGGGATTTTGTCAGACAGGAAGGATTAAAGGGAATTGGATAAGGCATATTTCAAATAGGGCTTTTTAAATATTGGTTATAGGATAGACCATAAAATCTGCATTGAAGAAGAAGGAAATTAAGACAAGAACTTGGTAGATAGATAAGTAGAAAAATAATAACCCAGTGTGAAAATTTGACAAATTGAGGGCCTAGACTGGAAGGATAGTAGGATGAGGTCAAAGGGTAGAATGTTAGACTGTATTATTACAGATGTAGATAGAGGTGGTTTTAATGAGGTCAGAAATGGTGGCTCATGCCTATAATCCCAGCATTTTGAGAAGCCATGGCAGACAGGTCACTTGAGGTCAGGAGTTCAAGACCAGCCTGGCCAACATGGTGAAACCTTTTGTCTACAAAAAAAAAAAAACAAAAACAAAAAAAAAACCGCCGGGCGTCGTGGCATGTGCCTTTAATCCCAGCTATTCAAGAGGCTAAGGCAGAGGAGAATCGCTTGAACCTGGTAGGCAGAGGTTGCAGTGAGCCAAAAACATGCCACTGCACACCAGCCCGGGCACCTGAGCAAGACTCTGCCTCCAAAAAAAGAGGTGTTTCTGATGATAACTTTTAGATGTTTCTGATGATAGCTTCTGGGTGTGGCAGTAACTGAACTGGAATGGAGGTAAAGGACCCTAAGATGGAATGACAGAGCAATAAGGCCAGGTTATTGGCAAGTCTATCCACATGGATGTTTGGGTCCTCCATGGATTCCCTACATCCACAAGTTCTTTGCTCTGGACTTTATCCCAATTTTGTGCTTCTTAAGGCCTTCACAGAATCTGAATTATTTCTGCAATCCTAAGCTTCAGACACTGCAGGGTCAGTGGCATAAGCATGGATAGGAAAAGAGAAGGATGGTGAGGGAGCTATAGCGGATATCTGTTTTGTTTTACTCTCTTTTGTTTTCTTGTGTTTTTATTTTGATGTTAAGCATTCACAATTTTTCTGGAAAACGTACCTCAAGTGACCTCTAGAAAACTCACCTCATTTACTAGTCCCAGTTTGTGTATGTGGAGTTGCCTTCTCTTCAGAGCCCTAATATTTTAAGAGTGCATATGTGCACGCTCTTAGAAATACGGAGCATTCTGTAAAGATTCATAGTAAGCCCCCAAATATCTGTAAACCTCATGCGTAGTCCAGGACTAACCTCTGGACCATGAGCTGCAGGTGTTTTAGACAATATTATATTCCACAAAGCCCATGAAGATCATAGGTGACACCTCCACCTTGCAGGTACACTGTATACACTAAGGGAAGATCTTGCATGCTGCCATCAACATGGCTAGAAGAAAGGCACAAAGATCACCTTCTCTAAAGAGAGGGATGCCATGTTAACAACAGCCCTGCAGATACTGTTTAAGTACTTAAAGAACAGCCCCATGTACACTTCTGCCAAAATGGCATCTGTCAGCGCTGCAGCACCCTGGCAAAAATCAAGGGGGTGGTGCCTAGATCTAGATTGAGAAAGGGTCCTGATATGAGCATGAAGGGCATAAACCTTTTTCCACCAGCTTAGTCATCCTTTCCTAGCTTCACTTTTTTCTTACTTTCTCATTCATTCTAAGGCATCTTTGCCCTACCCTTAGCTTTATTTTACCCCAGGAGGTAGGTGGTTGCCTGGTCAACATTCCTGCCACAGACAGCTAGGTGATCTTTTTGCTCCGTAAAAATGCCATCAATCCAGGCAGCATGGAGAAATACACAGGGAGGGGAACTACTTCCCCAACTGACTTATTAGTAGAAAGACCTCAACGTTGAGGTCAAAATATGCTTCCCTAAATCATCAGGATGCCCTGCTTTTCAAATTCTTAAGCAACATTCACAGTGTTCCTGACACTCTACCCCAACCAGCAATACCCCAAACACTCCCAACAACTTATATGATCCTGTGGTCAGTGACAACTTTTTTAAAATAGAGATTAAACCACTATTTCTGAAAAATGTACCTGTACTTCACCCTCTCTTCAGATACAGAAGGCCTGCCTTCCTTACTGCTCTAAAGGAGATGAAGCAGTGAATGGGGAGGAAGGTGCAGGCTGCCATACAGTATCAGTAAGTCTCAAGCAAAGAGGTAGAAAAGAGCTCATCTCCTCAGACTTCATCAGGGAGAGAAGGGGCTTTTGGAGGCACATGATACTCTTTCCTCCACAAGAGCTCCAGGGGATTGGGCAGATTTTAAAACTCACACTAGGGAGTCAGTAAGAGCTGAGATAACTACTACGTTTCCCTAACCATAAGCTTCGGTTACCCAAAACCTATTCCCCGCAACACAGTACACAAAAAAGACATCCTTCTTATTAGTACATTTATTAGGGAGAATCAAGATTCTCAACAAGGAATGAATTATTTTGTGGGGGGAAATTTTCCTCCCTGGAAATGCTTCAGAAGCATTTTCTGTCTAGTTAGTAAAGGCACATCACTGAACACAGTGCTTTTAGCACTGATCAGGACGGCTGGACACACCAGGCTGACCTGATGCCGGCAAGTGGGATTTGAATGTGGCACAGGCTTCCTTGTGGGGCACAGATTGGGGATGCCTTTGACACAATATCTTCCCCTTAAATGCCTCAACTTTCTCGGGCTGTCTGTTCTTGTCTGTGATCTCTCTAATCCTTGTAGGATAATTCTGGCCAACAAAGACAGCTTGTTGGCTGCAAGATTTGGTACATGTCACTTTGCAGGAGGGAGCGGTGTAGTTGCAGGGATAGCCCAGGACAGGCTCTGCTCTGACCTGCACTTCTGGGTTGTGCTGAGCTTTCCCAGGCTCCACTGGGAAGGAAACAGGCTCTTGGGGACAGGTGACATCTATCCCACGCTTATGCCCCAGCTTTTCCTCCAGGGAATCCCTAGTGTCTTTCCTAATTTTCTGACCTTCAGTAGTCCCAATAAAGGCAGCTCTTCTTGTAACTCGACCTCTATTCTGCACAGATGATGACAGGGAGCTACCCTTTGCCCGAGAAATTTCTTGTTGTTCATACGCTATGCTGGGTTTATTAAACCGCTGCAAAAAGGTCTTCATCCATTTTCTGAAAAGGTTTTCAGGAGGAGCCTGTGTTTTCAAGGTTGGGGAAGATTTGCTCCCAAGCACCTCCCCTGATGTCTTGTTATGAATAGTGTAGCTCTTTCTCCTGAGTTGGGATGTCTCCAACCCTGCATCCCCCCCACCAAGCTCTCCTCCTTTGGGTCTCATAGGGCTCACTCTCTTTGTAGCTGGTGGGAAATTCTTAACTTGACACTTCTGTAAGACATGGGTAGGGACCCTGGGCTCCTGCTGCTGTGCCACACGGATCCCTCTGTCCTCCAAGTGGACATGCAGCACCTGGGAAGTTCCCATATCCCCACTCGAGATGCCCTGGGGATGAGTCAGTAAGTCCTTGGAACTCAAATTCTCTAAGGCAATAGATGTGTCAGTGAAATGGCTCTGAGGTTGGCTATCCTCCCTCTGGACCAACTTTAACTGACTCAGCATCTGATTTTTAAGATATGATGATTTAGGATCTTGGAGAACGGACACTCTTGGTGGGAAAATTTCAGTTTCATGAGATGTGCTTGTTTTCACATTTGTCACTGAGCAGCTTCCTGACTTGCTGGATGTCAAGTTGTTCCTAGTTTGTGATTGAAGAGCACAGGTCTCCTCTTCCTTGAACATCTCCTTCGACCCACTGGTGACAGGAAAGGTCTTTCTACTGCCCTGAAGCCTGTTAACATTACTGGCACTCTCTCTCTTATCCCTTGACTCATGGCCAACTCCAGCTTGCATTATGGGCAGCTCTGCGCTGGATCTACTGGCCGGTACAGTCTGTTTCTGACTGACCTCATCTATGATGCTGTGTGCGGGGGGCAGAAAAGTCTGTCCGCCATCCTCAGTTGTTGGGACACTTTCTGTAAGATCATTGTCAGTATCAGCGAATTCTCTTTTCAGGGTCTCATGCTTTTCTTGATCAACAGGTGAGGTGACCAGTTGAGGATGACCCAGGGTGGAGAATGAGCTTGTGGTTTCTAACTTTTCTCCTTGAAAATCTGTAGTGACTCTTCTAAGGGGCATGGAGGCCCTATATTTGGAATCTGTCTCTATAAGGTCATGATCAGTATCAGAAAATTGCCTTCCCAGAGTGTCTGATTTTTCTTTGCCAACAGGTGAGGTGACAGGATGAGGACAATCAAGGACAGGGACTGAGCTTGTTGTTCCCAACTTTCCTCCTTGGAAAGTGCTTTGTCTATTAGACTTAGAGACCCCATCTTTGGAATCTCCCCGAGAAATAAAGCTGGCTGAGAAGGGAAGGTCGAAATGGGAAAAGGAATTGGAAAGGTCCTCTTTCAATTTGAAGATTTCTATGGATTCACGGACCTTGTGGGGAAGGCCCCACAGCATTCTCATGTGGAAAGATTTAATATGGGCTTCCAACATCTTTTGTTTGTTGGAACCAAGGAAAGAAATCTCCTGGGAAGTATCAATGCCGTGGTCCTCACTCACCAATGCTGCCATATTTCGATGTTTTATTTGGCTGTGGGATTCCTCAGCAAGAGACATTGTCTGCTTGACTGAATGCCATGAACTATGCACAGTCCCAGGCATTCGACCCTCATTGATTTCCTCAAATTTCTTGCTCAAATGTACTGTCAGGGCATTTTCAAGTTGTTTCTGACCTAGGCGCTCCCCTGAATGATTCCCTGACAGATGCATCATATGAGTGTCCAGGTCTCTCTCAGAGTCAGACCTCAGATCCTCATCTGAAGTTGTCTCTGGATCTTGCAACAGATGATTTTTTGGACCAGTTTCCTGGCTGCATCCCTGATAATTTCCCACATTCTCCAGTGAAAGTATATTTGAGCTCCTCTCATGCAAGGTTCTAGGGATGATTGATCCAAACTTCTTTAGAACATTGAGGCTCTGACCCGCAACTGAAGAGCAATGTAAGGGTCCATGAATGCTTTCTGACACAGATAGCTCTGAAATTTTGCTCTGAGGATGTGGCAATGACAGAGACTCATGGATTCTACGAGGCAGGCCCCATCTGCGCTGGATGAGCCTCTTTCGAATGTGTTGCTCTAGTTTCTTCCTTACCTCAGAGCTCAGTGGAAAATCTCCAGGAATTATAGAGATGGGAACATGGACCTTGAAGGACTTTCTGACCAATGCAAGATTGGGAGCTGGAGGACAAAAGTCTTCCTGGGATTTTTTAACCACAGAGGGTAAACCCCACACACTTTCCTGCACTTTCTGCAACACGTTACACTCCAAAAGATTAATTTCAGATGGCGTAAGAGACTGTGCCTCATTCTGGGGTCTATGAAAACACACTCCACAGATCCTAATCCAGAACAGAGGACTAGGGAGTAGGGCTGGGAGTGGAGATTGATGTTGAGCCTGGGACTGGACCTGAGTGAGATGTGGGGACTGACCTCGGGGCAGGGTTTGAGGCAAGGGTAGAGCTTGGGTACTAGGCAAGGACAGAGGTTGGGGAGGGGGAAGTACTTGGGATTCCTGGGATATAGATGTATTTGTAATGCCATTGAAGAATACAAACATGGAGGAACAGCCACATTTGACAAGAACAGTAGGGTGAAGAGACTCGCTGTGCAGAGATGGGAGACCCCAGAAGAGCTGCACATATTTTTGTTCTAAATGGTCTTCAAAGCACTCAGAGTATGGGGGCTGCTGATGGATGTGCTGCCCCTCTAGTTTGCCTTTACTGGCCCCAAAAGGAAAGGATTCTGCCAAGTCATGCTTATCAGCAATTGAGGCTAACATTTTCCGTGAAGAATTTAGTTGGTAGTTTTGTCTAAGTTGTGTTGGGAAAGATCCTGGTTTCTTTCCATTTTCTTTCCACATCAGGAAATCACACCTTTTTTTGACTTGTCTCTCCAGGAGTGCCAGAATGTCATGGCTGACAAAAGAGATGTTAACAGGCTGTATGACATTGGCCACAGAGTGCCCCCCTAAAGAGGCCTCAGAAGAATGAAGGGTAAGAAGCTCCTCCATGAAATCAGATGGCACAAAATTGGAGGAAAAAGAGTCCTTGGCATGAGGCTGCCACCAGGAGAATTCTGAAGATGCAGGGCATGAATGGTCAATGCCTTTGATTGTTGGGGCATAGGTAGATGTCCCACCAGAGCCACCTAGAGATAACATCTCTGCAAAAGGCTTCAAAATGGTGAGTCTTGATTTCGACTGAGTCACAGAGCAGTCTTCCAGTGGTAAAGCAGCTGAGATTGGTGGTTTGTGATGATGAGCACATGAATCAGTGGGATTCATGGCCTGGGAAATATCTTGGCATTGGGTGGAGTCAAGTGAAAAGATGGTGTTCAGACAGAAACTGGCCTCAGGTTGGAGACTGGGCTCCGCTCTCTGAATGTGATGTGGTGGCAGAAGGGGAAAGGGAAGCTGTAGGGGTGAGGAATGGTCTACGGGGAACTTGGAATCCAGGGGAGAAACAGGCTGTGGTGGCAGATGGTTCCTCAGTGATGAGGGTGAAAACAAGTCAGCTAAGGAGGTGATGAAGTCAGATGAGAGAATTAACTGGGGTGGAGAGAGCTTGGGCCGAGGGGACAATATTAGGTCTTCTGTAGGGGTTGCTGAGGGGGCAGAAGACAAAGTGAACGATGACTCAGTCACAGAATCTGCAGAATCCAAAGGGGACACAGAGGGAGCAGCATCTTTCAGGGACTCCCAAGACAGCAGTCGCTGGATATCAGCAGTTGCTCTGTTACACACCTGACAGACAGGGTCTGGGCATAACAGTCGACGAAAGCGGGTGGTATCATGATGCTGGCCCAGGGGACTGCAGGAAACAGGAGGTCCAAAGCTGCAGCCAGGACCAGAACAAGGAAAGGAGGGTCTGTTAGCCTGGCAGGGGTGGGGCCCCCTGAAGCCTGCTGCCCACATCACATTGCCCCCCACCCATGACCTCACCATATATGAGGTCATATGACCTCACTATAGCCTCTCCCCAAAGCATTCATTCACATACCCGTTCCTATGGCTACCCACTCCCAAAACTACAGCAGGCTACAAGGAATCCCTGAAATGAACAGAACATACTAAAGAAAAAGGAGGGGGTGGGAACAGAACCCAAGGGGAAAGATTAATCACCTTTTCAGAATAGAAAGCAGCTTCCTTTCCTCTTCCACTTCTCTCTGGAAACATTTCCGGTCTGGGAAACCAGAAGAGTATGTTATATGCAATGAATGTAGAGGCACAGGGATCATACAGAAGTCACTCTGTGGAAGACCCTTGGGATATTAAACTCTGATAGCCCCAAGAATCAGTAGAAAATAGTCCCTGATAATAGAGTAATTGATAATAGTCATTGATAATATTCACAAGTTCACATGTGTATGTGGAATCATTAGTAAACTTCTTTCACATACATTACCCCATATGATACTCAAAACAACCACGTGAAACACAGACATCAGTGGTTACCTCCAAGAGGAATCCGAGCATCGAGGAAGTCAACATACTTATGCAAACTTGTGAGACAGAAGCTCTGACTCCAAGTCAACCAGTAGTCCTTCCTCGGTATCTCAGTTGGCCACAAATTGGGCAACACCCATTACTCAGGTCCATCACTCCATCATGCCCATGAATGGGCAGAACAGGGCCTATAAGCAGTGTCTCAGGTCTGATTGCTTTCCCATGAGCCTGTCTTCTGAGGGCTCTGTTTTCTAAGACTGTATCTAGTAACTGACATTCTAGGAATTCATTGGACTGAGTCCTCATGAAAGACACAGAAAGGGTCACCCTTGAAGCTCAGATAGAGCAGGCTGACATTACCTTTAAATGTCCCACCTTTCCTTCTCCTCCTGGCTCTGCCCTGATGCTGAGAACAAAAGAAAGATAATGACAGACTGGGACACACTTCTCTCACACTCTATGAAGTTCATTCATTCATTCATTCATTCATTCATTATACAAGAATGATATGACTCTTTAATTAATAGAAATACGTTCCTGTTGTCAATTTTTAACGGAGATAAAATATTTCCCATTTTCCCTTCTCCAAAAAATCCTCAAAGAGGATTTCTTCTGTGAGAGCCACACTTGATGTGTTGAGTTAGAAGTCCTCATCCAGGGCACAGACTCAGAGTCCAACAGTCACATCTGTGCTGCCTCACAGGACAAGTGTCCCAGAGACAGAGCTCTGGCTCCAGCCTCTGCTCAGAGACTCTCAACATTACTTCCCTGGTCAGCCCAACATGAAGGAAGGCTTTGTTGAATGACAGGTGACATGGGAATGTGACTCATGATCAAATTTCAGCAGAGACTGTTCTCCTTCAGAGAACCCACACTCTCTAAATAATCCCATCTGGGACCACAGAATTACTGTGTTTGGGATTTTATCCTGGAACTCCACCACAGCCAGATAGGTAGTCTGTGAGCTACAGATGGAAACCTTAGTCCTCCTGAACCCCTACGTCTGAACCTCTTCCATAGAAGAGTGAAGCTCTATCCTCTCTTCAGACTTCCCATGTAAGACATGTCTCTGAACCAACCAGACTTATTTAGAAATGTGGGAATAGGATTGGGAAACAACAACAGGGCATCTCTCTTGGGTGTTCACCCACAGTTCCTTACCTTTTGGATGTCATTATTTTTTTCGGTGGCTGACGAATACAGGGTCAATACCACGTAGAACAAGTACAGTATAAACAATCCCAACCCACTCAAGCAGATGAAGTTGGGGTCAATATCCAAGTAATGTGAGTCCGGGCTCAGCCCTGTCTCAGTATAGCTGTTCAGAAAACAGAGGATATTCTCCATGGTCTGAATAGCTCGGCTGCCTGAAGCAACTGAGCACTGAGGGTGCCCAGGCTTAACTATAAACCCAGGC
The DNA here is from genome assembly GCF_047675955.1 of Chlorocebus sabaeus. NCBI lineage: Eukaryota > Metazoa > Chordata > Mammalia > Primates > Cercopithecidae > Chlorocebus > Chlorocebus sabaeus. Next base: position 15,711,075 of record NC_132915.1, read on the forward strand.
CTGCATCACAGAGCTTGGAAGAGTCACAGAGGGTTTCTGAGGGTGGAGGGAGCAACAAAAGGAGGGTGTGTCCACAGCCCCAACCCCACCAGCAGAGCCGACTCTCCTGGGCTCTCTGGGTCCCTTTGCCCTATCCTGCCACTCCATTTCCCAAGTCCATCCTTTTTCATGTCATATATTTATCTTAGTGGAATTTTCAGTTTGTTCCAACAGTAAACCAGGCATTACCCAAGTCCCGCTTTACTGTCTGGAGCCTTTAACTTGAACCCCACCAACTACACTGCCTTGAAAGCCTGAAATACTGCCTGGAATATTTGTTGTACCCAGGCATTGCCACTCTCAGAATCACATATGTCCTCAAATCCGTCTTATCTACAGAATGTTTTTGCCTTACATAAACGCAGATATAAAAAAGTTCCTTTCCATTTACTTCATTTTTTAAATGATGAACATTACATTTTTTGTTTTGAAGTCAGGCTTTACTATTTCCAATCAGAGGAACTGACACAAATTATTATAACTAATGTTACTGAGGAAAAGAAGCTCACTGTCCAATTTGGGTTTTTCAGAAAAGAAGGTTTTTATTGTAAATAAACCAACAATAAGACAGGAGTCCAGCTCAAATCCGTCCCCTGTGCTGGCTTTCATGCAGTCATTTTATTAGAAGAGGTTTAGGGAGTGGCCTCTGGACTTCATAGTTGGTTGGTGGAAGGAAAGGGGAGGTTTGAAAGTCCTTGGCATGCACAGTTTTGTTTAACACTGCCTCATGTATCACATGTGCACATTCATGGGGAGTTGGTTGAAACGTGGCAGAAATTTGTGCTGTGACATCAGCCAGCTTGTTCTGTGCAAACTCCAGTTGGCCTTAATAGCTTTTATCCACTTTAGCCAGTTTTTAAATCTCAGAAGCAGGGAGAGTTCTGGCATTTTAGTAAGTTATTGTTGTTGCTGTTTTTTAATCGGCTATCCTGTAAACTGATTAATTTCATTAGTCATTGGTTTCTTCAACTCTCTGGGGCATGGTTTCACTAATAATGCATTATTTAACATCTACAAAATGAAAATAAGTGTACAATAAATGTATATAATTAAAACTTCAAGGGATCTTGGGGTTAATTTACAGAACTTACTTTTCTGAAGTTAGTGAAGTTAAAACTGTTCAAGCATTTTTGGAACGTACTCTCTACATAAACACACATATACATCGACCTAAAAGGAAGAAGTTGAGGCAAATTACTATAAGTAGAGAGTTCATTTGGGTCAAGCTTGAGGACTGCAACCTGGGAACACGGATGCAAGTCAGCCTAAATATACACTCCAATTAGCAGTAGTTACAAGTGGGTTTTTTAAGTCAAAAAAAGAAGTCAAGGAGTGAGCTGATACAAAGCTGTTATCAGGAATTCTCATTGGTTTACAGAAGCAACACTGATTGGTGATTGGCTATACATCATTAAACTACAGGGTGTAGGTTATAGTGTCAGGTGTGGCATTGCTGGGTTACTATATAGCTCCATGTGGCAATAGCAAGCAGTTTCAAGAGATGAATGCATAGCTCAAGGAGGAAATAGGGCTGTGATTTCTGTCTCATTTTAATGTCTCTCCAGGCCTGACAACTTAAAAGGACTCACATTTCTCAGATAAAAGTTATTTTCTTTACAAACACACCCACACACCCATCCTGTGACAAATCAAGTAGTATTTTCAAATCCAGACTTGATTATTTCCTCCGTTTATTTCAATCTCTTATTTGTCATTTTGACCCCACATTTTCTAAGTCTACCTCAAATACAGACAGTCCCAACCCTCTATATCAATTTGGTAGCAAGTATGCAACTCCCTTAAACCAGGGATTAGTTACAGTGCCCTAAGCTATTGTGATCTAAAAGACCAAAATAGATGCCCCTTTATCAACTAAGACAGACCCTAAGGTTAAGGAAACAAAGTTACCTCTGGGTCAAGGGTTCAGGGCCTGGATGGCATGGCAAATTTCCTAACTTTCTATAACTAAACTCCCTCTAACCAAATGAGCTATCAGCTCTGATCGGACAGAGGACCAGCCTTACAAACATTCTTTTCTGATAAGCTACTAATATTAGAGATTGCCAGTATCTGCCAGCTATAGAGGCTGCACACAAACCACTTTTGTAGTTCACCTTATGATGTAAAGGGTCAAATTCTACCTCATTTTAGTGCTAAACCCCCATTCCAAAGTCAACGTGGGATGTACGTTACATATGTTTACTCATTATGGTGTACTGGGTACCCACATAAGTATGTATAGCTTCTCCCCCAAACTTGTTGAATATGTATGAATATGAATATACAATCCAACCTGTCCTTCCCCTATTCCAATAGAGAGCACCTTCAGTCCACACTGGATGCTCTCCCTTACTGGCTTGCAAACTGGTAAGAGCAACGAGGCTCTGCTTTCTACTATTAAGTCATCCTGTTGGTATTTCGGATGATACTACTGATGCCATCAGTCCTTTGGTAGCAGAGTGGGACTTAGTTGTGCCAAAGCCTTAGAGCAGAATGGAGTCTTAGGCAACCTCACCTGATTACACTGTGGGCCGTGTAAATGTGATCTTTTCCTGAGTGCCTTGGCATCCAAAAATACTTGAGAACATCTGCTCTATATTCTATATAATCACCTCTGCAAATGTCCAAATACCAACTGCTTGTCCTACTTTATTCGGGCGACTCTTGTCAGGTTTAAATAATCCCAGTATCCCCCACCCCTGACCCATCTTCCTACACATTCTTTTCTAAACTCTTCATCATGACAGCTGTCCTCTAAACTGTCTTTTAATTTCTTATGTCTTTCTTAAACTATTATTAAAGCAAAATAAGTATGGCTTGAGAAGGACTCCATACTTCTATATTTGAGTCCTTGGTGATGAACTGTAACCTAGCTTAATAGTCCAATAAATTGAAAACCTAACTCAATAGTATGCACCTGTAACAACAGCTGAGCATTGGCCAATCCCAGCGGCCATATTTCAACCACTCATAGACTGCTGAATGTTCAAACTGTGTTCAAATAAGGCAAATGCCAAGCTTTAAACAATCTCACTCTTTCTGCACCTCACTTCTGATTCCTATACGTCACTTTACCTTTTCTGTCTATAAATTTGTTCTAACCACGAGGCACCGCTGCGATTCTGGGGGCCGCCCAATTCACAAATCGTTCATTGCTCAAACTCCTTAAATTTGTCTAAAGTTTCTTTTAACACTATAAAGCTCTTTATTTGACACCAATGGGCCATCACTGTTCATCGATCTCTTTTGAAGGGATAAGACAGCCTCCAAGCCAGGCCAGGTCTCTTTTCAATTATGCAGAAGCAGGTAACTGCCTTGAGGATAAAATCTCCCAAGAGATGCCCTTTCCTCTTCTCTTTAATATGCAGCCTCAGCCAAGTTTTCATCTAATAAATATTTACTGCTGGAAACTAGGAGACACAAGCATCTGTAAGCCACAGGCTCCACCCTTGACCTCCTCGTGCAGTTGGAGCAATTAGTTCTATGCAGCTCAAGAGGTATACAAATGCAGAGGACAGAGGTTCCCCCGCCTCCAGCATTTACAATCGCCAAGCGATCTCTGGAACAGAGATACTGTGGGTCATAACTCCTCAGACACATCATGCTCTTTAGCAAAAAATTCCTGCACGTGCACCCTCTCCAATTTCCTGATATGGATTAATGATTCTTTGAGGAGATGGTCAAAGAACAGCTTCTCTCTTTTAAAATGTCATTCATTGGCTAGAAATCTTTACAAACATATGTGTGCTACAGTTAAAACCTACCGGAAGTTTCAGTAAAATGGCTTTTCCCCAAAAGCTAATAAGATTCCTTTTCTGAACCTGGCAGAAGCTCCTTCAAAATTTAAAGGAACAAGAGACTAGAGATATATTTATTTTCTTTTTTTTTTTTTGTACTACCAACAGTAAATTCCATTGACATTGAGTGGCAGTGCTTCACACCACTTATCTTTTCTGCACTAGCACCAACTATAAATAATAGATTTGTCTACTTTATAAAGAATTCTACGTCCAGCCATCTCAGTGCACTTTCACAACTTATGAGGTTAGCAGGTCAGGTATTATACCTATTCTTTTTTATTATTATTATTTGTTTTTATTGTAACAGGCACTTTGATCTTATTCTGAATATTGTGCCTATTTTATCAATGAAAGAAACCGAAGCCCAGAGAGGGTAAGCGATTTCTCTAGATCAGACGGTAGTAAATATTAGAGCCCTAATGAATAAATTCTCTACATTGATAATGCTTCTACTTTAAACAATATTAATAAGTAATTTCTTAAAGTAAAAAGTATGCCCTAATATTAAAATTAAAGTAGTTGTACAGTTAAGAATATTCACTTTGTCCATTAAAAGCTGGCAAATTTGGGAAGTAATGAAAAGCTATTTTTGGTATTCTATCACCTCTTAGATAACTTCTCCTTTCCACTTGTAGTGTCAGTGTCTTCATAGGTTTTTTATTTCCCTATCCCCCTCTTAAAATCTGCTTTTAAGAACTATATTACATGACTCCCAGTAATGTATAAAATAAAAGTTTAAAATGTCATCCCGGCCGGGTGCGGTGGCTCAAGCCTGTAACCCCAGCACTTTGGGAGGCTGAGACGGGTGGATCACGAGGTCAGGAGATCGAGACCATCCTGGCTAACACGGTGAAACCCCGTCTCTACTAAAAAATACAAAAAACTAACCGGGCGAGGTGGCGGGCGCCTGTAGTCCCAGCTACTCGGGAGGCTGAGGCAGGAAAACAGCATAAACCCGGGAGGCGGAGCTTGCAGTGAGCTGAGATCCGGCCACTGCACTCCAGCCTGGGCGGCAGAGCAAGACTCCGTCTCAAAAAAATAAATAAATAAATAAAATAAAATGTCATCCCTCCCAGGAAAACATTTCACACATTCTACATATTTCTACCACCAAGCCTTGTGATAAGCTCTTACCAGAGCATTTTAGGCAGCCTTTGGGAGGTGGCGGAGGTCGCTTCTGGCAGGATGAGACTGTCTCAACACTGGACCCATGACATCTTCCCAATTTACCTACACTGCCACACAGAAGTCTGGTCTTGGATTTCACACTGCACTTGGTTTTATTATCTCCAAGGAGGAGTCTTTTCCAAAAGCTCTTAGAGTAATATGCTACCACTTGAGGATGCTCAGTATAGATAAACTATTCGTTTAGGACTTTCATATATTCCCAATTTCCTAGGAAGTTTCCTCAATGCTCACACCCTCACATCCTGACCTCTGTCCCTGGGATAAGCCTCTTGGACGCAGCTGTTTTCAGGATCCCCAAAAGCCTGAAGCAGAACAGGTTCTGAGGCAAAATCCTTTATATTTGTATTTCAAAACAGTAGTTTTATCCCAGAACATTGGGAGGCCAAGGCAGGTGGATCACCTCCCTTTTACAGATCAAGGGATCTGCAAAACACTCCTAGAAGTTATACATTAGTTCAGCAAAGTCAAAGGATACAAAATAAAGACAAAATCCTATTGTTTCTATATATTATCAATCAGTATATAGGCAAGAAATTTTAAAATGCAATATCATATGGAATAACTAAAAAAAAATACTTAAGGGTAAATCTAATCAAACATATACAAGACTTGTATGCTAAAAACTACACAATGCCAATGAAGGAAATGCAAAAGACCTAAATAAATGGAAAGCTTTAGTATAGCATGTTCATGGTTTGGAAGATTTAATATACGAAGATGTCAGTTCTCCCCTAATTACACAAATATTTAATACAGTAGCTATCAAAATCTCAGCATATTTTTTATACACAAGATTATTCTACAAATTATATAGAAAGGGCAGACGGGGCGCAGTGGCTCACGCCTGTAATCTCTGCACTTTTGGAGGCCGAGGCAGTCGGATCACGAGGTCAGGAGATCGAGACTATTCTGGCTAACATGGTGAAACCCCATCTCTACTAAAAATACAAAAAAATTAGCCGGTCATAGTGGCGAGCGCCTGTGGTCCCAGCTACTCGGGAGGCTGAGGTAGGAGAATGGCGTGAACCGGGAGGCGGAGCTTGCATTGAGCAGAGATCGCACCACTGCACTCCCGCCTGGGCAACAGAGCGAAACTCCGTCCCAAAAAAAAAAAAAAAAAAAAAAGGAAAAAAAAGAAAAAAAGAAATAGCACGTTACAGGAACAGCTCAATTTTGGAAAAGAAGAATACAAGAGAAAAAATCAGTCTACCTAATTTTAAGACTTGCTATGTAACTATAGGAATCAAGACTGTGTAGTGTTAACAGAGAGATATACAGACCAGTGAAACAGAACGGAAAACCCAGAAATAGACCCACACGAATATGCTCGATGAATTTTTGACAAAGTACAAAAAACAATTCAACGGAGTAAACATATTCAATTCGATTCAGTAGTGTTGAGCATATGGATATCCATAGGGGGGAAAATCCTCTGCCTAAGTCTCACACTTTACACAAAAATTAACTCTAAATGAATCACAGACTTGCATGTAAATACAAAACTATAAAAAATTTAGGAAAAAAAATAGAAAGTCTTCAGGATCAAAGGCCAGGCAAAGACTTCTTAGACATGACAACAAAAGCACAACTCTTAAAAGGAAAAAATGGCTAAGCTGAATTTCATCAAACTTTAAAACTATTGCTCTGTACAAGACTCTGTTGAGAATATGAAAAGAAGCTACAGACTGAGAGAAACTCTTAACAAATCATCTATCCAACACAAGACGCGTATCTAGAATATATTAAGAACTCTGACAACTCAACAATAAAAAAAGCAAACAATCCTGCTAGAACATGGATCAAGACTTAAAGAGATATTTTACCAGAGAAGATATACAGATGGAAAATAAGCACATGAAAAAGGTTCACCATCATTAGCCATTCAGAAAAGGCAAATTAAAACCACAGTGAGATACCACTACACACTTGTCAGAGCAGCGAATTTTGTTTCTAAAAAACAGTGACAACACCAAATGCTGACAAAGATGAGGTGAAACTGGATCACTCATACACTGCTGATGGAAATGTAAAACAGTACGGCGACAGTTTGACAGTTTCATAAAAAACTAAACATGCAGCACTCATACAACTCAGCAGTCATACTCCTGGTCATTTATCATAAAGAAATGAAGATTTATGTTCACACAAAAACTGTACAGAAATGTTTATGAAAGCTTTAATCATAACAGCTCAACACTGGAAACAACTCAATTGTCATTTAATGAGTGGTAAAGCAAACTACAGTACACCCATGCCATGGAATAAAAAGAAGAAACTACTGATAAATGCAACAGCTTAAATGACATTCAAAAGAGTTAAGCTGAGGGGAAAAAAATTCCCCCAAAATTACATACTATATGATTCCATATATACATACACATACACACACATATACACATATATACACACACACATATATATATAACATTACTGAAATGGCAAAAATGTAACATTGGAAAACAGATTAGATGGAGTAGAAGGAGGCAGGAAGTTGCTATGTCTATAAAATGGCAACATGAGAGGTTCTCATGGTGAGAGAAATGTTCTGTGTCTTGGCTATTTCAATGTCAATGTTAATGTCAATGTCAATGGTTGTGCTATCATACTACAATTTTATAAGATGTTACCACTGGAGGAAACTGGGTTAAGTGTACATGAGCTCTCCCTATTATTTCTTACAACTACACATGAATGTATATTTATCTCAAAATAGAAAGTTTAATTCAAAAAAAACCTCAAAATGAATGGGGGAATATGGATATGTTTGCTATCTTGAGTGTAATGATTTAACATGTACAATATTCACATATATCAAAACTCCTTAAACTGTACACTTTAAATACATGCATTTTTTGCATGTCAATTAATCTTCAATAAAATAAGGGGTGAGGTGTTGGGAGGGAATACAGTATGTCTCTTCCTCTTCCCTGAGGAATTCAATCTTATAATCATTAGTTAAGTCAAGCAAAATAGGCATCCAAACCTAAAGAGGAGGAAGGGAGCAGTTAGGAGCTGTTGCAGTGTCCCAGAGCAGAGTGTAAGAGCCGAAGCAGGGTGAATAGGCATTTTTCGTAGAAAGGTTGCCTGATTCCAGGTTTTGGATATCCAGTGGGTTGAGGAGGGTGCCTACATAACACAGCTGCTGGGCACACAAAGGTCTAAGCGCAAGTGGGTAGGAGAGGACAGCCATACCTGTAGGGCCATAGTGGTGATGAGAGATTGCTTACAGATGAAGGACTGACAGCAAATACATTGAGGCTAGCAGGAACCAGATTTCTCATTGTTGGAGAAAGAAGTCACCAATGTGGAAAGCAAGAAAACAGGAGTAAACACTGTAGTGTTAAATTACACCTAGAGGTACTGATGTAAATTCATGATTTTCAAGATACATAGATATGTAGAGAAATAGGTTGAGATTTAAAGGATGAACATGTGTGTATACTAGCTCTGTCCATTGAGAGGGCCTAAAACCAACAATGCCTAATATTAATAATAATGAACACAAGTAGCACCCTGACCTTGACTTCTAAATACCATTCTCCAATAAAGGAACAAGGGGTACTAAGAGAAATGGCTGAACCCGGGACTGATGCAGCAAAAGTATATGATGAGTCTGAAACATCTTTTTGTATCAGAAAGTAAGAAATAACAGAGATATATCCAAAGAATACAGAAGTCAAATTGAAGTAACTAGCTAAATCTATGACAATTTGGGCATTAAAATAAATATTGATAGTAACAGATTGAACTGGATTCAGTAAGAAAACAAGAATCTATAGTGATATAAAGTAAGTCAATAGATAGAAAATTTTATGTGGAATTGCATATCTGTTTTTGTTTTTGAATGGGATATTTAACCTTAACAAGAATATTTTAATTTTGACTCGGATTGTGAATAGGTATTACAAATATAATTAAAAGTGTACTTCAAAGTACAGCTGATGACCTGAAGGTTCTTAAAGTCTACTGGGGGGAAGCATAGTGAATAGTGAGAATTCTAGGATTTCTTTGCCCAGCATATATTTCCACTTCATCCATCTATTAGTAGACTAGCTATGGAGAAAATGAAGAGAGAAGTATAGAATGGTTTGGTTGTTCTGTTTCTAGCTTGGGTGTCCTGGTGCTACTAATTAATAATGGGAATGTCAGAGGAAAAGCAGCTTGGTGACAGAAGACAACGGTTCAGTTCGTAAGATTTTACCTTGAGGATGTTTAGCAATCCGTTGGTTTCACTGGCTTAAAATTCAAAGAATTAAGTTAGTGCTAAAATAGTTAACTACACGAGGGGATAACTTATCTAAGGAAACCAATAAACAGAAAAGTGAGTAGGACAAGGGCAGTAAGAAAATAAACATTTAAAAAAAAGCTTTCTGCTGTTTGTAATAGAACAGTTTATAAGCAAGTACAATTACGAACAAACACGGTAAGCAAAATATTTTTAAATGTTTTAATTAGCAACTACTTAAATGTCAATAAAAAGTACAATTGACAGATATTTCTCACAAGAAGACATACAAGCTGCCAAACATGAAAAAATGCTCAGCATTACTAATCATCAGAGAAATACAAATCAAAGCCACAAGGAGATACTATCTCACACCAGTCAGAATAGCTACTAAGAAGTCAAACAACAGATGCTGGTGAGTCTGTAGAAAAACAGTGAATGCTTATACACCACTGTCAGGAATGTAAATTACTTCAGCCACTGTGGAAAGCAATTTGGGGATTTCTCAAAGAACTTAAAACAGACCCACCATTCTATCCAACATTCTCATTCTGGGTGTATATCCAAAATTATTCACTCTCCCAAAAAGACACATGCACTCCATATGTTCGTTGCAGCACTATTCACAATAGCAAACAGATGGAATCAACCAAGGTGTCCATCAACGGTGAAGTGGATAAAGATATTGTGGTACATATACAGCATGGAATACTATGCATCCATTAAAAAAAAACGAGGAAATATGTCCTCTGCAGCAACATGGGTGCAGCTGGAGGCCATTACACTTTGCAAATTAAAGTAGGAACAGAAAATCAAATACCTCATGTTCTCACTTATAGTAGGAATTAAACATTGGGTACTCATGGACATAGAGATGGCAACAATAGACACTAGGGACTACTAGAGTGGGGCGGGAGGGGGAAAGCATTGAAAAAGTAACTATTATTATGCTCAGTACCTGGGTAACAGGATCATTTGTATCCGACACCTCAGCATCATGTAATATACCCAGGTAATGAACCTGCCCTGAATCTAAAATAAAAGTTGAAATTATATTTTAAAAAACTAGAAACTACTCAAACATCAACAAAAAGTAAAATTAATATTCTACCATTTAATGTTATAAAGATTATTAAAGTTTATAATCACATAAAATGTGTATGATGTGTGTTTTTCTTTTTAAGTACTTATTTAAGTAATGCACAAAAAATTTCATAGCAAAATCTGGAAATAAACATCAAAATGCTAAGAATAATTGTTTTAAGGATGGAAATCTACGGGGTTCTCCCTTCTACTTTTCCATATCTTTCAAATTTGCTATACAGATGCTCCTTGACTTACAAGGGGGTCGCATCTGATTAAACCCATCATAACTTGAAAATACCCTAAGTAGAGCCATCAAGTCAAGGACCGTCAGTGTACTACTTTCTTTTTTCTTTTTTCTTTTATTTTTTTTTTTGAGATGGAGCCTTGCTCTGTCTCCCAGGCTAGAGTGCAGTGGCTTGATTTCGGCTCACTGCAAGCTCCACCTCCCGGGTTCACACCATTCTCCTGCCTCAACCTCCTGAGTAGCTGGGACTACAGGCGCCCGCCACCATTCCCGGCTTTTTTTTTTTTTTTTAGTACAGACGGGGTTTCACCATGTTAGCCAGGATGGTCTCAATTTCTTGACCTCGTGATCTGCCCACCTCAGCCTCGCAAAGTGCTGGGATTACAAAAGCGTGAGCCACCGCGCCCGGCCTGTACTACTTTCTAAAAAGGCAAACAGTCACAAAAAGGATTCCCTCTCACCTCTTACGAGGGCAAACATAGCGATATTCCTGTCTAACAAGGAACACAGACACGTAGTAGGCTCTCAATAAATGCATGACTATATCAATATTTGTGTAATTAAAGACAGTTACCTGAGATTTTCTGTCCCACAAAAGCCTGCAGTCCTTTCTGCTGGAGAGCCTCCTGTCTTGCTGTCCTGGATCTCGAAAGGCATGACAAACGGCTGTGCCTCCACTCTCAGGAGTACACCTAATCTCTGTCCACTGGCGCTGCGCCTTGGTAGATCTTTATCTGGGGTTCCCAACCACCGTTCCTACTAGATACACTTCTGGGTTCCAGAGGGAAGGGGATTAGAGCACTTGACGCCTCTGAAAAACAGTGTGTAGAGACAGCATCCTTCTTCCAGTTACTGATCCTACAGAGAGGGATGATGAGCTCTTAATTTTGTGTATGGACCAGCATTTCGGCATCTTAAACTGTCCTTCTGTCCAGCACAGGCATTTATTTCCAAGGCACTGGCCTCTCTGGTGTCTGAAAAATTCCATGTTGTAACCGCATCAGAGCCCTTAGCCCATTCCTTAACTTCGGCCCTTAACTGAACAAAGTTCTTTACTCGTTCATTGCAGTACTCAGGGCCAACCCTACTAGCAGATATCAGTATCTCCCCAAAAAATACGTGAAATAGGAGTTTCAGGTTAGGCTACTCGTGCAAACCAGGCAGTTAATGCAAAGCCAGGCAGCCAATGCAAAGCGAAGCCTTAATAGCGGTCAACATTGTGACTATAATTATTATACCATCATCTCCATCGAGTGCCATCGAGTATACTTGGAGGGTGCAGCCCCTCGCCCAGGGCTCTGAGCGGTTTCCGAGGCCTCAAGCCCCGGCGGGGCCGTTGGAGTTCCGTTGGGGGAACGTCCGAGGCGCGCTGCCGGTTGGGATGAAACTAGCGGTCCAGGCCGGGCACTTTGGGAGGCCGAGGCCGGTAGATCACGAGGTCCGGGCATGGAGACCATCCTGGCTAACACGGGGAAACCCTGTCTCTATAGAAAATACAAAAAATTAGCCGGCCTGGTGGCGGGCGCCTGTAGTCCCAGCTACTCGGGAGGCTGACGCAGGAGAATGGCGGGAACCCGGGAGGCGGAGCTTGCAGTGAGCCGAGATGGCGCCACCGCACTCCAGCCTGGGCCACAGAGCGAGACTCTGTCTCAAAAAAAAAAAAAAGAAAGAAAGAAAAAGAAAAAAACAGAAAAGAAAATGGCGGACGAAGGGAAGGATCCTCCTTCAAGCAGGGTAGGGAAGAAGGGTACTCCGTGACCAGAGACCTTTTCCAGGACCATGTCTTTGAAGCAAATCTCAGCTCTTGTCTTCCGGAAGCGATGGACACAGAATCCAGAAGCCTGAGGTGAGATTTGTGGCCAACGCTGCCGCCTTTAGGAAGCCCAGCGGCGCGTCCTTCAGGCCGGGTCCCTGGATGAAGCCTCGCCCCTGGTCGTGACTCCACCCCCAGGCAAGATTGGGCCCCAAAGGACGCTATACAATTTTGCTATACAGATGCTGTAGTATCTGGACAGGAGGCAGTGCCTTCTGTCTGAAATCTTTCCTATTGCTCTTTCATTCCTCCAGAAGTTTCTGAGCTATCTAATTACCAAATGCTGGGCACAGAGCCTTGATGAGGGAGACATGATCTCAGTCTGGAAGACAGACTATTAAGCCAAATATTCCAATACACTGTGGAGGGTGTTGTGAACTGGAAACCAAGGACGGATCACAGCTTGGGAGGATCAAGGCGGGTATCTGAGGGAAACCTCTTTCAGTATAATGGAAGGAAAGAGCAAAGTAATTTGATGGGAGTTCAAGGTGTTTGGGATATTTTTAAGTTTTATGATGCAAGGTTCCCATCTGTTGGCTTCTCATTCCTTTGTAATGTGTATGGTCCAGCACATATGTTCAATGGGTGAGTACGGTGGAGAAAATTAGGAAAGTGAAATTATAATTTTCAGTAGATAAGCAAAGAAATTTACTAAGAAAATAATAAGATAAACTCCACAAGACAGAGAGCTTTGCTCACTGGTGTGACCCAAATGCTTAGAAGACTGCCTAGCACAAAGTACTCACTGGAGGAATGAACGGATTATTTTCAGGCAGTGTTAGAAACTGGCCATTAGTTGTAGATAATGAATTAATGGTGGCACCAAACACTTAATTGTGTGATTTTATCCAAAAAGAATCAGCTTGTTTTTAGAAGACAGGTCTAGTAAACGTAGCAAGTTGGATTTTTCCAGGCAGGAAAGATGAAAAGACACTGGGATAGGTTGTTTGGAGTAGATCATAAAGTCCAGATCTTAACCAGGTTTGTGGTTAAGTGTGGATCATGAGGTTTTTCTTGAAGAGGAGGGAAATTAAAAGGTTACCTGATTGGCAAGGAGAAAGTTTAAAGTGGCTTGCAATTCCTGAATTGGTTGAAGAACTGGCATACTGAGGGCATAAGTGAGAAGGATAAAGGGTGGAATGTCAGACTGTCTTTTTTCCAAAAGCAGAGATATTCCTGGTAGTTCTAGGGTATGGCAATAACTGAACTGGAATGAAGGTAAAGGGCTTTAAGATGACATCTATTCACCTGGATGTTGAGACCTTCAACTGATTTCCTTCACATTGAGGGTTCCTTACCCTGAACCCCATCCCAACTTTTTCCCCTCCCAAGGCATCCACAGAATTACCATTCTTCCTGAACCTCTAAGCTTTGGTCAATGACATGACTCTGAACAAGAAGGAAGAAATGGAGCAGTAAGAGAGAGGGCTTTAGTAAATCCATTTTATCTTTGTCACCCAGAATTGTAACCTTCTGGAAATATTTCCTCTATTGCCTTATGGGGAACTAACCCCAGTTTCGGTTTCAGTCCATGTGCAGGTGGAGTTGCCTTTCCTAACACTACTATTTTGAAGATGGTATGTAACTCAGGCTTGGCCAAAAAGATCATTCCACGTTTTTGGCAATAGTGATTGGTTAGGAATGGGCATGCAACCCAATTGGAGCCAGCAGGGTACTAATGGAACTTTTGAAGGAACTAGTGGGAGAGGCAACCTATTTTTATCTGCACTTGAAGCCTGGAGAATATAGCTATGAACTTACCAGATACAAAGTCTTAATGAAGCCAACTCATAACACAGAGCAAAGGCATGGATAGAAATGAATTCTGAGGAAATTAATGCAGTCCCCATATGAACCGTCCTGCCTAGGGCCAGTCTTACTTCCAGACTTTTTGCCCCTAATTTCTCCTCTAAGTTTGAATACTGGCAGTGGTATTTCAGGTGGTTCTGAGGGATCCTTTCACTTTACCATTCATGATGACCCCACACCACTTCTACCTTCATACCAACTTTCTTTTTCTTTGGATGCTACAACTTCTTTGATATTTGTGGCAGGGGAGGGGGTTATTTTTGTTGTTTAACCAGCCACCACTCCACTCAACTGTTAAACAACTTCCACCTTGATAATCTGGATATGGATCAGGGTGACGACCTATTTGGCACCTTTGGCCACTTTGGCTTCAGTGAACTCAATGGGATGGCCAAGAAGAGACCCTTTTGTTAGGAAGTCTTCTAAGAAGTCTCCAGTGACTCTACCTCATGGTACTGACACGTGTGTAATTATCCCTCCCCTTAAATGTGGGCTGGACTTTCTGATTTGCTTCTAACCAGTAGAAAAAAGGGAGAGATGATGGGATATCATTTTCAATTTTAGTTTACAAAAGATGTAACTTTTGGTTTGTTAGCAGACTCTCTCCTTTCCTGACTTTGATGAAGCAAGCTACCACATTGGAGAGGCCCAATGATAAGGAACTGAAGGTGGCCTCCAGCCAGCTCCAGCCAACAGTCAGCAAGGAATTGAGGACCTTAGTCCAATAGACCTTGAGGAACTGAATCCTGCCAACAGCTACATAAATGGGCATGGCAGGGTATCCTTCCCCAGTAAAGCCTTCAGAGGAGACCCCAGCCCCAGCTGACACCTTGATTGCAGCCTTGTGAGAGACCCTGAAGCAGAGAACCCAGCTAGGCCTTGCCTGGATTCCTGATCCACAAACTGTAAGATAACATATTTTCCAGGCCACTAAATTTTGAGGTGTCTATTACACAGCAATACATAGCTAACATACTTGTAAATCATCATAACTTTGGTGTAAGGTGTAGCAGCATGACTGGAAGGCAGGGACCAAGATCACCTTCTCCAAATAGGATGATATTGTGTCTGACAACATCCCTGCAAATATTGTCTTTATGCTCAAAGATCATCCCTCGTACTCTTATACTGAAGTGGAATCATTGTGCTGTACAAATCCCTTATTAGACTCTAGGAGGTGAGGCCTAGGTAAAGGAGTGTTGGGTGCAGTGGATGCCAGGATGGAGTTATGAGTAGGGATGATGAGGTTATACTTTTCCCTCTTCTTTTTATTTTCCTTGCCCACTCACTCTCCCATTACGTTTTTCTTGCTCTCTGTCTCCTTTTTTCCCAAGTTCTGAGTAACTGCCTGGTGACCATTCCTACAAGTCATTGCCAGGCAATCTCTTGGTCTTGTAAGAGTGCTATCAAGCCATGCATCTTGAAGAGATTCCCTAGGGAAGGGAGTCTTCTCTTTCCTCAAGATAACCTCATAAGCAGAGAGACCTTATGGTCAACTTCAAAATATTCTTTTTAGACAGAGTAACATGCCACATATAACAGATTTTTCAGCAGGACCCACCCACTGCCTAGACCATACCTCAGCCAAATAAGTGTCCACAATAGCAAAATCCACCCATTCATGCCTCATACAATGACCACTCACCTGTCTGATGTTCTGGAATCAGTAGCTTTTTAAAAATGAAAGTAAACCACTGTTTTCAGAAAATTATTTTTATTCCTGGCCTCTTTTAGAGATGCACTTTCTATCCCCACTACTGCTCCAAAAGGGGTATAGAAAGGGAAAAGATGTACAACTACCCATTTTGCATTATCATTAGGGTAAGGTAGGAGGTGGGGAACAGGGCACATTGCCCCAAACTTCATGAGGGAGAGAAGGGCTGGCTCTTGGGAGGAATATTTATTCCTTACCGAGAGATCCAAGAAAAAGATTTCTCCCTGTCACTGATTTCAGGGTCTAAAAACCACCACACTAAAACTTCCTAATGGCTGGGCGGGGTGGCTCACGCCTAGAATCCCAGCATTTCGGGAGGCCGAGGTGGGCGGATCACCTGAGGTCAGGAGTTCGAGACCAGCCTGACCAATATGGAGAAACCCCGTCTCTACTAAAAATATGAAATTAGCCAGGTGTGGTGGCACATGCCTGTATTCCCAGCTACTCAGGAGGCTGAGGCAGGAGAATCGCTTGAACCCAGGAGGCAGAGGTTGCGGTGAGCCAAGATCATACCACTGCACTCCAGCCTGGGCAACAAGAGCAAAAATCTGTCTCAAAAAAAAAAAACCTGCCTGGAGGCAGCAAGGGAATTTCTGGCTTTATTATGCCAGGGTAACTCACTGTACTCTACAGCTGTATGTACTTTAAGATAGCCAGGTAGCCAGTAAAAGGATGATTTGAGCCAAGTTCTGGACTTTGGATTTTTCAAAGGGTTTTTCTCACTTTGAAAAGCCTTGAAAGGTTTTAGAGTAAACTTTTTGTACTTTCATGAAATAATAGTGTTTTAATTACAGCACATCTGAAAAGTGTCAAAAGACCCTAGGATAAGACTGAGAAGGCCATTATCAGGCTCCCTACAAGGGACTGGTCATCTTTTAGAAGGCAAAAGAGAAAAACAATAAGACCTAAACTAATTCCTTCCTTTCCCTGAGCACAAGCTCTGGGATACCCAAAACCCACACCTCCAGAGCAGTACACGGAGAACACCACTCTATAGTACAAGAAACATTTGTTGGGCAGGGTCAATAGTCTTGATTGTGCTAAAAAGAGATTGCTCTCATCAGAGGATATACTATCATGAAAACTGAGAGGCTCTTTCTACAAGAACTGGATTATTCTTCAGGGAAAATTTTTCCTTCCTGTAAGTGCTGGAGAAGCATTTTCTGTTTGCAAAGAAGGGTCAAATCTTTGAACACAGTGCCTTAAGCTGGTGTGATGTCAGGGGCACATACTTGCCTGCAGGTGGGGCTTGGATGGGACACAGACTCACTAGAGGGCAGGAAAGGGAGATTACTCTGGCATAATAGCTGCTCTTTAAATGTCACAACTTTCTGGGGATGACTGATCCTAGTCCTGATCCATCTAATGCTTGAAAGATAACTTGGGTCAGCAGAGACAGCTTCTTGGTTATAAGGGTTGGTACTTGACCCTTCCCCTTGCCAGTGTTCAGAGGGAAGCCAATAGTTGGAGGGTCATCCGTTGTCAGTCTCTGCCTGAGTCTGCGGCTTTTCTTCTGCTGACTTAATTCCAAGTCCTCAGGTTCCTGCCTACATGCCAGTTTCTCCTCTAGTATCTTCCCAATGGCTGTCATGAGCTCAAGAGCTTCAAGAGGCCTCATAAAGACAGGTCTACCTTCCACTAGGTCTTGGTGCTGTACAAAGGCTGGCATTAACTTGTCTTTTTGCATGGGACTTTCTGCCCTGTGCTTTTTCTCTTAAAATCAATCCACTGAAGAAAATGTCTCATCTTTTTTTCTGAAGTAACTTCCAGGACGAAATGATTCTTTCTGTGACAGAGACTTTGAAGTCGCCTCTAATTTCCTGTCCTTGCCAAGATGGCTCTTCCTTGTGGCTTTGGATGTCCCTAATCCCAAGTCCTCGCTCCCACATTCTCTTGCTTTGGGTCCCCTCTTGGCTGATGGGAAATTCTTATCCTGGCACTCCCATAAGACATACTTAGAGACTTGGGGCTCTTGCAACTGCTTCATGCTGATCCCTCCATTGTCCGGGTGGATATGCAGTACCTGGGAAGCTGCCTTGTCCTCACTGGAGACACTCAGGGAGTAAGCCAGTGAGGAATCAGAAATCAAGCTATCTGAAGTAAAGAACATGTTGCTGAGACAACCTTGAGCCTGACTATGCTCCCCACTCTGCAATTTAAACTTTAACTCACTAACCAGCTGTCCTTTGAAGTCTGATGATTTAGGATCTTCAGCAATCAATATTCTTGGTGGGGAGTATTTGGAGGTCAAAGTAGTTTCTTCTTTACTTTTACTTGCGTTCATCACTGAGGAGCTTCCCAACTCACTGGTTGTCAAGATATCATTAGATTATGATTGAAGAGCACAAAGCTCCTCTATCTCCCTGGACACATTGGACATAGAAAAATGTTCTGAAGTTTCTGCTACCATTTTGTTTGCCCTGAAGCCTTTCTACACTATTGCTGGGACTCACCTTCTCATTCCTTGATTCATCTCTACCCCTGTCTTGCCTTGTGGGCAGCTCTGAGCTGTGTCTATTGGCTAGTACAGTCTCATTATGATTCTCTTTGTCTATGATGCTGTGTATAGGGGGGCAGAAAAGTCTGTCTGCCATCCTCAATTGTCTGGGCAGTCTCTACAAGTTTACAGCGAGTAGGAGAGGGTGATTGTCTCAAGGCTGCCTATCCTGTGTTTACAGATGAAGTGGCAGGGAGAGGACAATCCAAGCTGGGAACTGGATTTGTCATTTCTAACTTGTGTCCCTGAAAAGCATTAGAGCATCCCTCAAGGGACCTGGAAACCACACCTTTAGAAACCATCCTAGAAATATAAGTGGTAGACAAAGGAAAGTTAAGTTGGGGAAGAGGCCATGTTTTGGCTTTTCTCAACATATAGAATTTTATGGATTCAAGAACCTTGAAGGGTAGACCCCCACCTCTCACTTACCCTAACCCTCATCATATGAGCCTCTAATACCTGATGGGTTTTGGAATCAAGAAAGGAAAGTTCCAGAGTGGTAATCTTGCAGTACACCCTTCCCACCAATGGTGCCACATTTCTGTTTTCCTTATTGGTATGGGAACTCCCAGAAGGAGGCAATGTATTGTGAGCCAGACATGAACAACATACTCAGATAGGAATCCTGTCCAAAGTGATCTGCCAAAACTTCCTGCTCAAATGTAATCTAAGAATGGTTTTCACTTGATTCTGGTCTAAGTTCCTCCTTCATACACTTAGTAATTCATTCCTTGAGTGACCTACCCAATTACTTTTTCTGTCAGAGACAGCCCTCAGACCCTTCACCAGGTAGTTTTCTGAGACCATTGGTGGGTTATGTAATGGGCACTTCACCAAGATATACTCAAGATTCTTTGCCGTGTCATTTCATAGCTGAAACTTTGTTGGGACCTCTCATGGAAACTTCCTGGGAGACTCAATTCTGTCTTCCCTAGATTTTTGCTACTGTGACCCTGAAGCTCAAGGGGTTGTGAGTATGTCTGCAATTCTGCTAAGATATTTCTGTTGATTTGCACTGAGGCTTCCTCAGTGATAGAGACCCTAGATTCCTGCAGGTACGAAGGCACCAGCGTAAGATTGGCCTCTTTGGAACATGGAGCTCCAATTTCTCCTGGGGATCATTTCTGATATGAAAATAACCAGGAAAAGTGGAGACTGGAACATAAGCCTGGGAGGACTGGCTGACCAATGGAAGGTTGGGAGCTGGAGGATGAAGGGCTTCTTAAGATTTTTGGAGCAAAGGGACTAAACCCCACAAACGTTCCTGTTGTTTCTGTAACACATGCCATTCCAGATGTTGATTTGAGGTGTGAGAGTCAGCCTCATTCTGGAGTATATGGGAAGATACTCCACAGTCCTTAACGTGGGATGGAGAAGATGATGGTAGGGTAGGGAGTGAGGAGTGAAGGTGAGCCTGGGAATGGATCTGAGTGATAGGTAGGATCTGGGGTTGGTGGTTGGTTTGAGGAAAGGATTGGGGATGTATAGGGGTGAGGGGATGATGGTGGAACTGAGGAAGTGGTAGAGATTCTTGATCATGCATTTGGACTGTATTGAATACAATAAAGCAAGACACTAGTGGGGAGCTGCTCCTAGAGGCCAGGAGAGTAACCACTAAGGACACACTATGCAGAGAGGAAAGACCCTAGAAAAGCTGGCTATATTTCTTTTTGGGTTTGTTTTGTTTTGTTTTGTTTTGTTGAGATGGAGTCTCGCTCTGTTCCCCAGGCTGGAATGCAGTGGCATGATCTCGGCTCACTGCAAGCTCTGCCTCCCGGGTTCACGCCATTCTTCTGCCTCGGCCTCCCATGTAGCTGGGACTACAGGCGCCCACCACTATGCCCGGCTAATCTTTTGTGTTTTTAGTAGAGACGGGGTTTCACCGTGTTAGCCAGGATGGTCTCGATCTTCTGACCTCGTGATCTGCCCTCCTCAGCCTCCCAAAGTGCTGGGATTACAGGCGTGAGCCACCAAGCCGGGCCGTGGCTATATTTCTGTTGCACACTTCCCCCCAAAGTTTTGACATACAGGAGCTGCTGACAAACGCGCAGCGGCTCTGATGTGCCTTTGGTGTTCCAGCTGGTTTGGGGGCCTGTGGTGTCCTGCTCATCAACAAGGGACTGCAATAAATTTCCTGAAGATGTCAGTTGGTATTCTGACCACATTTACTTTGAAAATAATCCCTTCTCCTTTTCTTTCTTCTCCAAAATCTGGAAAGCCATTCTTTTTTTATTTGTTTTTCTAGGAGTGCCTGTATCTTAAGGCCAAAAACGAATGGCTACTGGCCTCCATGTGCTTGGTATCAGAATCTTCCCAGAGACAGGTCTCTGGTGAAGGAAGGGAAACATACTCCGGCTGAAAATCAGGGTATGGTAATCTGGGGAGGAACATGTTCCTGATGTGAGGCTGCCACCATGAGAATTCTGAGTTGGAATGGTCCATGCCTCTGATTGTTGGAACATAAGTGGACAACCAAATGGGACTTTCCATAGAGGGCATCTCTGAAACAGGTTTCAATAAGACGGAACTTGATTTAGATAGAGTCACAGTTCAGTCTTGCAGTGGTGAAGCAGACAGGGTTGGTGGCGTGTGATCACAAGCACATGAATTAGTGGGATTCATTGCCCGGGAAACATCAGATAAGGGGTTGATATCTTGGGAAAGGGTGGGGTCAAGGGCGGGGTTCAGAGACAGAGAGGCCTTGGGTTGGAGATCAGTATCTGCCTTCTGAGTGTGTTGTGGTGGGAGAGGGGGAAAAGCAAGCTGTTGGGATGGGGAATGGTCCACAGAGAATTTGGAATCCAAGGGAGGAACAGGCTGTGGTGGCAGAGCGTCACTCAGCGGTGAGGGTGAAAATAAGTCAGCTAAGAGGATATTCAGGTCAGGGGAGAGAATGGAGCAGGGCAGAGGAGAAGGCTCAGGCAGAAAGGAGCCATTATTAGGTCTTCTAGAAGGGTTGCTGGAAGGGCAGAGGTTAGAGTTAATGATGACTTGGTCACAGAAGCTGTGGAAGCCAAAGGGGACACAGAGGGAGCAGCATCTTACGGGGACTCTTAGAAAAGCAGTCACTTGACCTCAGCCGTTGCTCTATTACACACCTCACAGAGAAGGTCTGGACATAATAGTTGATGAAAACGGATGGTATTGTAATGCTGGCCCAGAGGACTACAGGAGACAAGAGGTACAAAGCTGCAGCCAGGATTGAAACAAACATATGTGACCTTGACAGGTCTTGCAAAGATAAGACCTCACAATGTGTGCTGTCTTTTCATATGCCCCCTTCCACTTTCCATATCTCACAGTATACCTTATACCCCTTTCCCTATGGCTTTTACATTCTGACACTGGATTTTTCCTCCCATTTCAACCCCAGGCTTTTGTAGCACCCTATAATTACATGAACTCTACTAAAAAGAGAGATACTGGAAAGAAGAATAATGTTGAGTCACCTTTGCAGAAAAAAAAACAGCTTCCTCTCTTCCTCTACTTCACTCTGGCAAGTTCTCCAACTGAAAAGCCAGTAGGGTGAGTAACAGGATACTGATGACATTAGAAGCAAAGAGATCTTATAGAAGGCTAAGTAGAATGCCCCTTAGGGGTGCCCTTGGTTGATTGGTCTTGAAGAACCTCAAGGATCTGTAGTAAAGCTCAAATTGTCATTGATAATATTAACACGGTTCACATATGTAAGTGGCTTCATTTATAAAGTCCTTTTTTTTTTTTTGAGACGGAGTCTTGCTCTGTCGCCCGGGCTGGAGTGCAGTGGCCGGATCTCAGCTCACTGCAAGCTCCGCCTCCCGGGTTTACGCCATTCTCCTGCCTCAGCCTCCCGAGTAGTGGGGACTACAGGCGCCCGCCACCTCGCCCGGCTAGTTTTTTGTGTTTTTAGTAGAGACGGGGTTTCACTGTGTTAGCCAGGATGGTCTCGATCTCCTGACCTCGTGATCCGCCCGTCTCGGCCTCCCAAAGTGCTGGGATTACAGGCTTGAGCCACCGCGCCCGGCTATAAAGTCCTTTTACATACAGTATTCCATGTGATGCTCAAACCCATCACATGGGGCCAGGTGCGGTGGCTCATGCCTGTAATCCCAGCACTTTGGGAGGCCAAGGTGGGTGGATCACGAGGTCAGGAGACTGAGACCATCCTGGCTAACATGGTGAAACCCCATCTCTACTAAAAATACAAAAAATTAGCCAGGTGTGGTGGTGAGCACCTGTAGTCCCAGGTACTCAAAGGTTGAGGCAGGACAATGGCGTGAACCCGGGAGGCGGAGCTTGCAGCGAGTGGAGATCACACCACTGCACTCCAGCCTGGGCAACAGAGTGAGACTCTGTCTCAAAATAAAATAAAATAAAAACAGAGATGTCAGCGGTTATCTCACAAAGGAGGAAGTCAAAGTACTTATACAAAGTGGAGAGACAGAAGTTGTGACTCCAAACCAACCAACCAGTAGTCCTTCCACAATAGATCTCACATGGCCACCTACTGGGCAACACCCATTGCCCAGGTTCATCACTCCTTCACGTGCATGGATGAGCAGAGCAGGAACTCCGAGAAGTGTCTCAGGTCTGATTGCTTTCCCGTGAGCCTCTCCTGTGAGGACTGTTTTCTAAGAGAGACTGTATCTAGTAACTGACATCCTCAGAGATTGGGAACCTCATGGAAGAGATAGGAAGGGTCATCTTTGGGGAGCTGAGGTTGAATGGGCAGAACCTTACCTTTAAATGTTCCATTTTCCTTTCTCCTCTTGGCTCTACCTTGATGCTAAGAACAAAAAGAAAATAATGCGAGGCCAGAACTCACTTCTCTCACTCCTCTAGGAAGCTCAGACATTGATTATACGAGAATAATATGACTCTCTATCTTAATTAATAGAAATGTGTTCATTCTGGGTGTGATGGTGAAAACCTATAATCCCAGTTACTCGGGAAGCTGAGTCATGAGAATATTTTGAACCCGGGAGGCAGAGACTGCAGTGGGCCAAGTCATGCCACTGCAATCTAACCTAGGCAATAGAGCAAGACTCAGTCTCAAAAAAAAAAAAAAAAAGCTTCTTTTTTCAAGTTTTAAAGGTGATAAAATATTTCCAATTTTTCCCTTTGAAAAATTCAAAGGACGGTTTTATCTATGAGAGCTACACTTGATGTTCTCAGTTAGCAGCCCTCAGTTCAAAGAAGGCACAGATTCAGAGGCCAACAGTTACATCTTGCTCCCTCACAGAACCTGTGTCCTGGAAACAGCACTCCAGCTTCAGCTTCTGCTCAGAGGCTCTTTCAGCATTGCCCTCTTCATCAGCCCAACATGAAGGAAGGTTTGGCTGAGTGACACGTGACATGGAAATATTACTCATGATCGAGTGTCAGGAGAAGCTGTTCTTTTGAGAGTCCACAATCTCAATAATTTAATCCAGTACCACAGAATCATTGTTTTTGGGATTTTATCCTGGAATTCTCCATTACAGCCAGATAGGTAGTCTGTGAGCTTCAGATGGAAGCCTTAGTCCTCCTGAACCCCCACCTCTGTCTGACATCTTCCCTTAGAATAGTGATGTTCTAGCCTCTCCTCAGACTTCCCATGTCAAGTGTCTCTCTAAGCCAACAAACTCATTTATAAATGTGGGAAGAAGAACAGGAAAATAAGGAATCATTTTCTGAGGGGATACTTCTGGTTCCAGCTCTGACATTCAAAAAACTTACCACTCCCATCTTTGGAAGGAAAAGGCTGAACAAATTGAAAATAACTTCCTGGAGCCACTGGGGAATTGAAGTTGTAGGGCAAACCACCCCCTAAAATCCTCAGAAATATGAATAAAGAGAATCATAATTGAGATCAGCTTACCTGGAGCAGAAGTCACTGAAGCCGTAAACTGGTCGGAACACTTAAATGGACACTTTGACAAATTGCTGGAGGAAGTTTGTGAACTAGTATGAGAGTGAGAAAATTCCTGGGGTCACAGTCTTAGGGAGTCCCCTACATTTTCATGGGTTTTACCTCTGGGAAACCCATCAGGTTCTCACAATGAAGAGCAATGAGAAAACTCATGCTTCTGGCAGGGACAAGGGAAAGGTTACCATTTTCAAAGATACTGAGTGTTCTTAATAATAGAGGCCTATTCATTAGGGAAAAAGGCTACCAGAGCATGATCTTACATGACAAAAGGAAGTTACCCAACTCCAGCCCCCTCTAGCCTTCGCGTCTCACCTAAGAGGTGGGGGAAAAAAAGCTTGGAAACACTGGTGAACATCACAGCCCAGGGACACAGGACTAAAAGACTGAGATTTAATTGCATCACCTCCTACATACCCTAGCACCACATTAACAGAACTCCAGTATAGGAACGGGATGATGGCGCAAAGAGCTACAAGGTGTAGACTCTTATTTAAGAAGGTAATCTTAGGGAAAGCTAACAATACCAGAGGAGACAAAAACAAGGAAACTGGAGAAAATTGAGGAGGCTTTGTTATGTACTACAACAGCAAACACTTAACACAGCTCAAGTCCTAGCCACATTAACATAAATCCTAGCACTAATAGCCTATTTATCTCATTTCCTATTACTCAATACATTGGGTCTGGCATTCAACTGAAAATCACAAGGCATGCCAAAAGGCAAGAAAAAAATTCTAAATAAACAAATCTAGCATCAGATCTGCACTCACATATGGCACCAATTTAGGATTTATCAGACATGGAATAGAAAAAACTATGATTAATAAGGGTTCTAATGGAAGAAGTAGACAACATGCAAGAACAGATGAGGACTGTAAATAAAGAGATGGAAACCCTAAGAATCAAAAGGAAATGTTAGAAATTTTAAAAAATCACAGTGGACATGAAGAATGCCTTTGATGGACCATCAGGAGACTACATTTGGCCAGGGAAAGAATGAGTGAGTTTGAATATATAGCAATAGATACTTCCCAAACTGAATGCAAAGGGAAAAAAAATAAATTTTAAAACCCAAATTACCCAAGAATTGTGAGACAGTTTCAAAATGTTTACCATAACATATCATTGGAATACCAGAAGGAGAAGAGAGGATAAAGCAGAAGAAATATTTAAAGTAATAATGACAGAATTTTCCAAAATTGATGACAGACTGCTATAGATCATGGAAGCTCAGATAACATGAAGCAAAATAAATACTTTAAAAATCTACATCCAGGGCTGGGCGCAGTGGCTCACACCTGTAATCCCAACACTTTGGGAGGCCAAGGCGAATGGATCAACTGAGGTCAGGAGTTCAAGACTCAGCCTGGCTAACATGGCGAAACTCTGTCTCTACTAAAAATACAAAAATTAGCTGGATGTGGTGGCATGTGCCTGTAATCACTTGGGAGGCTGAGGCAGAAGAATTGCTTGAACCCAGGAGATGGAGGTTGCAGTGAGCCGAGATCGCACTGCTGCACTCCAGACTGGGCAACAGAGTGAGACTCTGTCTCAAAAAAAAAAATCTACAGCTGGGCATATCATACTCAAACTGCAGAAAACCCAGTGAAAAAAATATTGAAAGAATCCAGAGGGGTAAAAAAACACCTTACCTATAGAGGAACAAGAATAAAAAATTTGGATTTCTCATGATAAAACAATGCAAGGAAGAAGAATAGAGTAAAATATTTAAAGTGTTGCTAGAAGCCTAGAAGCCCACCCCCTTCAACCCACACCCCACCCCCAGGAAAATCCAGCAAAATTATCTTTCAAAGGTGAAGAAGACATAAAAACTTTCCCTGGTCAAAACAAACAAACAAACAAAAAAAAGCAGGAGGAATTAATTACCAGCAAATCCGCCCTACAAGAAATTTAAAGGTAGCTCTTCAGAGAAAAGGAAAATGATCACTCAGATCTATCTATCTATCTGTCTATCTATCTATCTATCTATCTATCTATCTATTTTTTTAAAAAGGAAGGGCACCAACAAAGGAATAAATAAACGTAAAATAAAACTTTCATTGTTCTTATTCTTGATTGTCATAATAAGAACAACGCCAAATACCACATTTTTGTGATTATAGTATCATGGATGAGTAAAATGAATGACAATAATGTTATAAGTGAGAGGAAGAAAGAATTGGAAATGTTTTAAGGTACCTGTGCTACTACACTGTGAAGCAGTGTAGTGTTATTTGAAAGTGAATTAAGATTGGCTGTAAATGCAATATATTACAAACTAGGGCAACCACTAATTTTTTTTTAAGAAATGTAATTTATGGCTGGGCATAGTGGCTCATACCTGTAATCCCAGCACTTTAGGAGGCCAAAGCAGGAGGATCACTTTAACCTAGGAGTTCAAGACCAACCTAGGCAACATAGTGAGACTCCAACTCTACAAAAAGATTTTTTAAAAATTAGCTGGGCGTGGTGGCACATTCCTGTTATCCCAGCTACTTGGGAGGCTGAGGTGGGAGGATTTTGTGAGCCCAAGAGATAAAGGCTGCAGTGAGTCGTTACCATCCCACCATACTCCAGCCTGGGCAACAGAGCTAGACCCTATATCAAAAATAATCAAATATAATTTATAAGCTAAGAGGAAAGAGAATAATTGAATCATATAAAATGCTTGTTTTGAAAAAATCCTCAAATCATTAAGGAAGTTGGTAAAAGGAACAAAGGAACTACAAAACAGAAATTAATAAAATGGTCATAGTAAGTCCTTACATATCAATAATTCTTTTAAATGTGAATCTCCCATCAAAAGACATAGAGTGCCTGGGTTTTAAAAAGATATAACTGACCAGGCGCAGTGGCTCATACCTGTAATCCCAACACTTTGGGAGGCCGAGGCAGGTGGATCACCTGAGGTTGGGAGTTCGTGACCAGCCTGACCAACATGGAGAAACCCCATCTCTACTAAAAATACAAAACTAGCTGGGCATGGTGGCACATGCCCGTAATCCCAGCTACTCAGGAGGTTGAGGCAGGAGGATAGCTTGAACCCAGGAGGCGGAGGTTGTAGTGCGCCAAGATCACGCCACTGTGCTCCTGCCTAGGCAACAAGAGTGAAACTCCATCTCAAAAATAAATAAATTAATTAATAATAATAATAATAATATATACCTGACTCTTATGCTGCCTATAAGATTCATTTTAGCTTTAAGAACACACATAAACTGAAAGTAAAGAGGTGGAAAAAGATATTTCGTGCAAATGGTAACCGGAAGAGAGCAGGAGTGGCTATACTATATCAGACAAAATAGATATAATATATGCCAAAAGAAAATGAAATCACGACCTTGTAGAGATAGCTACACTCCCATGTTCATTGCAACATTACTCACAATAGCCAAGATATAGGAACAACTGAAGTGTTCATCAGTTAATGAATAACGGAATTGTGAGATATATATATCAGCCTTTAAAAAAGAAGGAGATCCTGTCATTTGCAACAACATGGATGAACCAGGAGGGCTTATGCTAAGTGAAATAAGTCAAGACACAGAATGAAAAATACTACATGGTCTCACTTGTATGTGGAATCTTTTTTATAAAAAGTCGAATATAAAGAAACAGTAGAATAGTGGTTACCGGGGTGGCGGCAGTGGGAGTGAAGGAAGGAAGTGGGGAAGTAGTAGGTACAAAGTTGTAGTTATGTAGGATATAAAAGTCTGGAGACTTGATAATGTACAGCATGATTTTAGTTAATATTGTATTGTATACTGGAAGCTTGCTAAAAGAGTAGATTTTAGATGCTCTTGCCACAAAAAAAGTAACTGATGACTATGTTAATTGGCTTGACTGTAGTAATCATTTCACTATGTTTATCAAAGCATCATGTTTTATACCTTAAATATAAATAATTAAAAAATAAATAGTATAAAATTCTTGTTTAAAACCATAGAAGGCAAAAAAGTGCGGGAGAAAAAAGGAAAGAACTGGTACAATGAATAGTAAGCAGTTGCAGAAATGATATTAATCCAACTGTATTTTAAAAATTACTTTAAATGTTAATGGCCTAAATTAACCAATTAAATAAATAAATAAAATAAAATAAATAAATGGATATCTTGTGGACAACTCATAGTTGGGTCTTATTTTTTAACCAATTAAAACACAAACCGTCAGAGTAGATTAAAAAATAAGACCCAACTATGAGTTGTCCACAAGATACCCATTTATTTTATTTATTTATTTATTTATTTATTTATTCATTTATTTTGAGACAGAGTTTTGCTCTTGTCACCCAGGCTGGAGTGCAATGGCGCGATCTTGACTCACTGCAACCTCCGTCTCCCGGGTTCAAGTGATTCTCCTGCCTCAGCCCCAACAAGTAGCTGGGATTACAGGCACCTGCCACCATGCCCAGCTAATTTTTGTATTTTTAGTAGAGACAGGGTTTCACCATGTTGGCCAGGCTGGTCTCAAACTCCTGACCTCAGGTGATCCACCTGCCTCGGTCTCCCAAAGTGCTGGGATTACACCTCAGGTAAGCCACTACGTCCGGCCCACAAGATAGCCATCTAATATATAAAGGCACAGATAGATTAAAAGCAAAGGGATGGAGATAAACATACCATAATAACAGTAATCAGAAGAAAATAGAGGTAGCTATATTAATTTAAAACAAATCCGATTTCAGCAAAAGGAAAATTGTCAAGGATAAAGACGGGCATTACATGATAACAAAGAGGTCAATTTTCCAAGAAGCCATAATAATTCTTAATGTGTACACATCTAACAACAATAGTGTCAAAATATATGAGGCAAAAAGTGGTAGAACTACAAGGAAAAATAGATAAATCCACTATTATTATGAGAGACTTCAAAATGTCTCTATTAGTAATTGACAGATAAAGCAGAAAATTTGTGAAGATATAGTTGATTGGAACACTGCTATTAATCAGCTTGATCTAATTGACATATATTGAATACTTCATTCAACAGCATTCTGTTCAAGCTCACATGGAACATTAACTAAGGTAGATCACATTCTGGGCCATAAAGCACACCTTAATAACTATAAAAGAAATTATATAATGTCTTCTCTTAGTAATGTAGCAAAACTAGAAATCAATAACTTAAAGATATCTGGAAAATCCCAAAATACATGAAGATTAAAACAACACACATGGGCAAAGAAGAAGTATCAAGAGAAATTTTAAAATATTATAAACTAAATGCAAATGGAAAAATCAAAATTTGCTGCAAAATGAAAATTTCAGCAAAAACAGTGTTTAGAAGGAAATTTCTAGCATTAAATACACATGTTAGAAAAGAATAAAGACCTAAAATCTCTGTGCAGCTCTGGCTCACTTAACTGACAGATGTCTCTGTTTCCAAAATATTGGAAAATACAGATTCCTCTTTCGGTAGCACAGAGATAGAAGGAGGAACCCCATCCCACACAGGAAGGCAAGGATAAGAATACCCAGGAAGTCAAGCTGGAGCTCAGCCATGGTGCAGTAAGGCTTCTGAGACAAAGAAGGTAGTCTTCGTTATCAGAAGCTGAGTACTAAGTCACCATTCCAGATCAGAGTTCCAGGCCCATATCATGGAACTTTAACACAGACACCGGAAGTTCTTGAGGGTGGAGCAGGGACAACAAATGGAAGATGAACCCACAGTTCTTTCCCTTATTATCTAGCCCAACTGATCTGTCCATTCCCCTGGGTCCCTTTAGGTCTTTCATCTTACCCTCCAACTGCACCCTTTCGTGATAATATATGTTTACATTAGTAAAATTTTCTATTTATTCCACCTATTGCCTTTTACTGCTTCGTGATCCCCCTTTGGAACCCACTATCTTTGAAAGTGATGTGGCCATATATTTACACCTTCAAGATCTACTCTGTCCTCAACTATAACCTCCCCACAAACACAATGGTTTTTTGTTTTTTGTTTTTTTTTTTCACGTGTACAAAACCAGGAATATACTCAGCAGCAACCTATCCTCTCCATATTTCTTCAAAAAGATCCATGTTTACCAAAAGCCATTAGAGAACAGAGTAACCTGTACAACAAAGAGGGAGGGAGACAAAGGCACAGCCCATCTATGGCAAAAACTTTGGAACTCTTTTAGTAATTTTTTCTCCTCAAATCTCTTTTAGGCTATTGGCCACTAAGGGCTCTCAAATCTAGCTCCCTCTGGCTATACAGTATTCTACTCTATGCACCTGCTTTCTTCTCTCTACCAAACCACCTCTCTTCTTCCCAGCATTTTAAAATTCTGCCTCAATTTCACAGAGCAACTGTGCTGAACCACAACCCACATAACCAAATCTATCCTGATTTAGGAAGCAGATTTCTCCTTAGTGTAATATAGCCTATAATGAGCACAATTGAAACTTAGCATAGCATTTTGTTTTGAATTACACCTATGATTACTTCTTTTATGAAAGTTTTTATGATTTTTTTCCATCTACTTTCTAACTTTTCACCCCAATTCCTTTTGGCTCCTCTATACTTTTTAAAACAATGTCAATTTTGTTTATGGTATATACACATTTATCTCTTCATGTTAGCCAATCATTTAACAGTTACAACCCTTGAAGCTTCTCTACTTAGATTATGAACTGCTGAAATTAAGCCCTGTGTCATTGCCTTACACTGCTTGCCTAAATTCCCTCACTGAGTCTGATGCCTCCATCTTGGCCCCAGGTACCCAATCCTTTTCATCTGACGAGGGCTTACCGCTGATGACAGCTTTGCCTGTCTTCTCCTGTATCCACAGCTTCTCCATTTTCTCTACCCAAAAGGAGGTAAACTTTAAGCCTGCCTCCTCACATCTACCCTCCGTTGACTACAGGAGGTCTCTCTGTTGAGAAATATATCTCTATATAGCATTGCATCTCTGATGGTTTTTGTTGTTTTGTATGTTTGGTTTCATTCTGTTCATTTATAATGTCTGGTCCTAACAGCCTGTATGGTCCCTAGAACTCAGAAATGTAAAAATGTCCTTTAAAGTCAGAGCAAGATAAGCTCCACCATATACTTTCCAAGAAGATGGGATTATAAAAATTACACATTGAATATATTCTTTGAAAAGGGTGATGCCATAAAAAAACTGTTGAGAAACTGCTCTAGGTTAGAGACAAAAGACACTTGAGAACTAAATGCAATACATAATTCTAGACTGGATCCTGTAATGGAGGTTACTTTTAAGCCACAAAGGATATTACTGACAAAAATGGAATATAGATAAGAGATTAGTTAAAAGTTTTACACCAATGCTCAATTTACTGAAGGGGATAATTGACTATGTACAAGAATATTCTTTTCTTAAGAAATACACAATGAAATAGTCAAGGAGAAAGTGGATGATGTATGAAATGTATTCTCAGATGTCCAGGAATTCGTGTGTGTGTGTGTGTGTGTGTGTGTGTGTGTGTAGAGAGAGAGAGAAAAGAGAGGAGGTATGAGGGAGGGAGATTGGAGAGCGATCACAATGGGTCAAAATGTGAATAGGCATATCTGGATAAAGGTTATACTGTTGTGATAGGGTTTGGATGTTTCATTCCCTCCAAATCTCATGTTAAAATATGACCACCAGTGTTGGAGGTGGGTCTAGCGGGAGGTGTTTGTGTCAAAGGGCTGGATCCTTCATGAATGGCTTGGTGCCCCCACCATGGTAATAAATGAGTTCTCTATGAGTTCATATGAGATCTGGTTGTTTAAAAGAATGTGCCACCTCCCCCATCCTCTCTCTTGATCCCTCTCCCACCATGTGACATGCTGGCTCTAGTCTTCCTTCCTCCATGACTGAAAATCTTCTGAGGCCCTCTCCAGAAGCAGAAGCTGGCGCCACCTTTCTTGTATAGCCTGAAGAACTGTGAGCCAAAATAAAATTATTTTTGTTATAAATTACCCAGCCTCAAGTATTTCTTTACGGGAATGCAAATGTAGCAATATATTGTTGTTTACCATCCATGCAACTCTTCTGCAAGTTTAATTACATTAAACTTCAAATAAATACATTTTTAAATGAACCATTGACTATATTTTTATATAACATTTGAGATTTTTGTCTTTGATTCCCACAGTTGCCACCACCACACCTAGACCTAGTAGTGTGCAAAGTTGACATGGTGTACTAATACACCAAAGTAGTATGCCATGCCAACTTTAAAATACTTGTTTTGGGTTCTGTTCCAGGCAAGAACCTGGGATTCCCTTTCCACATTTGAAGCATGCTAACATTTCAACAGGGTTTTACAATAGACTGAAAAAGAACTCCTCCGAAAAACTATTTTTAATTATGTATAAAAAATTTATACACTGCGATACGGTTTGGCTGTATCCCCACCCAAATCTCATCTTGAATTGTAGTTCCCATAATTCCCATGTGTTGTGGGAGAGCCCTGGTGGGAGATAATTGAATCATGGGGGCAGTTTCCTCAATCCTGTTCTCATGGTAGTGAATATATCTCATGAGAGCTGACTGTTTTATAAGGGGTTTCCCCTTTCACTTGGCTCTCATTATCTCTGCTGCCATGTAAGATGTGTCTTTTACCATCCGCCATGATTGTGAGGCCTCCACAGCCACATGGAACTCTGATTCCATTAAACCTTTCTTTATAAATTACCTAGTCTCAGATATGTCTTTATCAGCATTGTGACAATGGACTTATAAAGTAAAGTGGTACCAGGAGTAGTGGGGTGCTGCTGTAAAGATACCTGAAAACGTGGAAGCTACTTTGGAACTGGGTAACAGGCAGAGGTTGTAACAGTTTGGAGGGCTCAGAAGAAGACAGGAAAATGTAGGAAAGTTTGGAACTTCCTAGAGACTTGTTGAATGGCTTTGACCAAAAGGTTGATGATGATATAGACAATGAAATCCAGGCTGAGGTGGTCTCATATGAGGTGAGGAACTTGTTGGGAACTGAAATAAAGGTGAATCATCCTATGTTTTAGCACAGAGACTGGGAGAATTTTGCCCCTGAACTAGAGATTTGCAGAACTTTGAACTTGAGGGAGATGATTTAGGGTATCTGGCAGAAGAAATTTCTAAGCAACAAAACATTCAAGAGGTGACTTGGGTGCTGTTAAAATCATTCAGTTTTAAAAAGAAAACAGACCATGAAGGTTTGGATAATTTGCAGCCTTACAATGAGATAGAAAAGAAAAACCCATTTTCTGAGAAGAAATTCAAGTCAGGTGCAGAAATTTACATGAGTAATGAGGACCCAATTGTTAATCCTCAAGACAATGGGGAAAATGTCTCCAGGGCATGTCAGAGAGCTTAGTGGCAGCCCCTCCCATCACAGGCCCAGAGGCCAAGGAGGAAAAAATGGTTTCATGGGACAGGCCCAGGATCCCCCTGTTGTGTGAAGACTAGGTGCTTAGTGCCCTGCATCCCAGCTGCTCTACCCATGACTAAAAGGGGCCAAGGCACAACTCAGGCTGTGGCTTCAGAGGGTACAAGCCCACAGTCTTGGCAGCTTTCACGTGGTATTGAGCCTGTGGGTGGACAGAAGAATTGAGATTTGGGAACCTCTGCATAGATTTCAAAGGATCTATAGAAATGCCTGGATGACCAGGCAGAAGTTTGATGCAGGGGTGGGGCCCTCATGGAGAACCTCTGCTAGGGAAATGTGGAAGGAAAATGCCAAGACCATGGGAACTCACCTCTTGCATCAGCATGACCTGGATGTGAGAAATGGATTGAAAGGAGATAATTTTGGAGATTTGACTGACTTGCTGGATTTTGGACTTGCATGGGACCTGGAGCCCCTTTGTTTTGACCAATTTCTCTGATTTGAAATGGCTATATATACCCAATGCCTGTATGCCCATTGTATCTAGGAAGTAACTAACTTGCTTTTGATTTTACAGGCTTATAAGTTGAAGGGACTTGCTTTGTCTCCAAAGAGACTTTGAACTGTATACTTTTGAGTTAATGCTGAAGTGAGTCAAGACTTTGGGGGACTGTTGGGAAGGCATGATTGGTTTTGAAATGTGAGTACATGAGATTTAGGAGGGGCCAGAGGAGGAATAATATAGTTTGGCTGTGTCCCCACCCAAATCTCATCTTTTTTTTTTTTTTTTTTGAAACAGAGTCTCACTCTGTCGCCCAGGCTGGAGTGCAGTCGCATGATCTCGGCTCACTGCAAGTTCTGCCTCCCAGGTTCATGCCATTCTCCTGCCTCAGCCTCCCGAGTAGCTGGGACTTCAGGTGCCCACCGCCATGCCTGGCTAATTTTTTGTATTTTTTAGTAGAGATGGGGTTTCACCATGTTAGTCAGGATGGTCTCAATCTCCTGACCTCATGATCCACCCACCTCAGCCTCCCAAAGTGGTGGGATTACAGGCGTGAGCCACCACGCCCAGCCCCAAATCTCATCTTGAACTGTAGCTCTCATAATTCCCATGTGTTGTGGGAGGGACCTGGTGGGAGATCACTGAATCATGGGGGCAGTTTCCCCCATACTGTTCTCATGGTAGTGAATAAGTCTCACAATAGCTGACTGTTTTGTAAGGGGTTTCCCCTTTCACTTGACTGTCATTCTTTCTTGTCCATTTCCATGTAAAATGTGCCTTTCGCCTTCTGCCATGATTGTGAGGCCTCCAAGCCACATGGAACTGTGAGTCCATTAAACCTCTTTTTCTTTATAAATTACCCAGTCTCAGGTATGTCTTTATCCACACCATGAGAACAGACAATGTAAAACAAAAAAGAATCAAAATTTCAATGAACCTTGTTTATGGCATATAACTCCTAATTTCTTGTTTGATTCCATCATGTCACTTGTATCCTGCAGTTTTGTGGTGTGATGTGGTTTGACTCTGTGTCCCCTCCCAAATCTCATGTTGAATTGTAACCTCCAGTGTTGGGGGAAAGATCCAGTGGGAGGTGATTGGATCATGGGGGCAGATTTTCCCGTTGCTGTTCTCGTGATAGCAAGTTTTCACAAGATCTGATTGTCTGAAAGTGTATAGTACTTCCTCCTTAGCTTTCTCTCTCCTGTGCCATATGAAGACATGCTTGCTTTCCCTTTGCCTTCAGACATGATTGTAAGTTTCCTGAGGCCTCCCCAGCCATGCCTCCTGACAATTTGTGGAACTATGAGTAAATGAAAGCTCTTTTCTTTATAAATTACCCAGTCTCAGGTAGTTCTTTAAAGCAGTGTGAAAATGGACAATACATGATGTGAATTGGTTTGCAGGCACTAAGTCAATTACCTGTCCTCTACCAGATTTCCACCTTCCAAAAATTGGTTGACCCTTTTTGTTGTATCCTCTCCTGTCCCTGTCATGTCAAGCATTTATTTTTTAAATCCTTCAATTTTTAAAGCAGTTTTATTGAAATACAGTTCACATATCATATAAGTCACCCATTTTAAGTGTGTAGTTCAGTGATTTTTATATTCACAGAGTTGTGCATCCATCACTAGTCATTTTAAAAACATTTTTATGACTTCAAAAAGAAACCATATATCCTTTAGCTATTACACTTCTTGCACCTCATTAACCTAGTTCTAAATCTACTTTATCTCTGTGTAAATGTCTCTATTCTGGACATCAGAATGGAATCATTGTGGTTGTTTGTGACTGACCTTTCACTCAACATAAAATTTTCAAGGTTTATCTATGTTGTACCATGTGTCAATACTTTATTCCTTTTTATGGCTGAATAATAATCTGTTGTATGGATATACCACATTTTGTTTATACATTCATGTGGACATTTGAGTTGTTTCCATCTTTTGGCTATTTGAATAATGCTGCGATGAACCTTTGTGTACAAGTTTCTTTGCACGCACATATTTTCATTTCTTTTGGTATATACTTAGGAGTGGATTTGCTGGGCTATATGCCAACATTTTGAGGAACTGCCTGTTTTCCAAAGCAGCTGTACCATTTCACATTCCCACTCTCAGTGTGTGAGACTTCCAATTTCCCCAAATTATCTAAAACATTTGTCTATTTTATTCCAGCCATCCTAGTGGGCGTGAAGTGCTATCTCATAGTGATTTTTATTTGTATTTTTCTGATGATTAATGATGTCGAGCATCTTTTCATATATTCTTTTATGCTTAATCACACTATGGGAAGGAGGGTAGATAAACATGTATATTTGATCTAGTTTATATAAGTGGAAACATGAAAACTCATTTTAAATATGCTATAGAAAAAAATTTCTTTTAAAACTTATATGGCAATCTCAAGTTTCAGCAACATGCACAGTTTTCCACTGTTATTTTCATGTTATAGTTACTGTGTGATTAAGGGACTGCAAAATTGTGCACTGAATTTGCTCTGTAAGGTTGCTTCTTGTATGGACTGTGGGTAGAAATTCAAATGACTACTTGGGATTGACTTAAAGGAGAAGTTTAAGGAGAACTGATTGCCAAGGCCGCTAAAGCTCAATGTGTTTGTCACCAATGCTGTGTACATCTGTTGTATATAAGTGTGTTCCTCGTGTGATACGTATCAAGGGAATGTGACAGCATTGACATATGGCACATGGCATATCTTCTAAGAGATGAATGGCAAGACGTTTAAATGGACCTTTGCACTTTAATCATAGTGTAAAAGATGGGATTCATTATCCATACCGAATGATAATTGTGAAATTTAGGTGGTGGGTACATGGGGAGTTAAATTGTTATACCTGCTCTTGTATGTGTTTAACCATCCCTTCAATGAAAGGATTTAAGAAATAAAACATGTTCAGTGCCTCATGAAGAGAAGGAAGCAGCACTAAGGATAGCTGGTTCTTTGTCTACTTTGCTAAATCAGCTTTCTCTCCTCCACCAGGTTTTCATCTTCCAAGAATGTGTAAACTTCTTTTGGTGTATCCTCTTGTATTATTATTATCCTCAAGCACTTCTTTTAAATCCTTTAAGTTTTATTGCAATATAGTACACATCCTACAAAATTCACCCATTTAAAGCATATACTGTGTACCTATTACAAAACAAGAATGGATCAGTCCATCAAGACTAGAGTTTAGCTACCACTCAATAGAGACATTTCAGGAAGTATAATTCCTCTGAAGATAAAAACCTTAGACGGTGGCCGAGAGCAGTGGTTCACACCTATAATCCCAGCACTTTGAGAGGCCAAGGCAGGCAGATCATTTGAGGTCAGGAGTTCGAGACCAGCCTGGCCAACATGGTGAAACCTTGGCTCTACTAAAAAAAAAAAAAAAAGGCCGGCATCATGGCATGTGCCTTTTATCCCAGCTATTCAGTAGGCTGAGGCAGGAGAATCACTTGAACCCAGTAGATGGAGGTTGCAGTGAGCCAGGAACATGCCACTGCACACCAGTCTGGGCAATTGAGCAAGACCCTGCTTCCAAAAACAGAGGTGTTTCTGATGATAACGTTTAGATGTTTTTGATGATAGCTTCTTGGGTGTGGCAGTAACTAAACAGGATTAGAGGTAGAGTCAATCCATCTCTTAAGATGGAATGACAGAGGAATTAAGAGACCAGGTTATTGGGAAGCCTATCCACGTGGATGATTGGACGCTCCATGGATTCTCCACCTCTTTAAGTTCTTTGCCCTGGGCTTCATCCCAATTTTGTCCTTCTTAAGGCCTTCACGAAATCTGAATTATTTCTGCAATCCTAAGCTTCAGACACAACAGGGTCTGTGGCCTAAGCATGGACAGGAAAGGAGAAGGATGGTGATGGAGCTGTAGTGGACATCTGTTTTGTTTTGTTTTGCTTTAGTTTTCACACCAAGCATTCACAAATTTTTCTGGAAAACCTACCTCAACTGCCCTCTAGAAAACTCACCTCATTTATTAGTCCCAGTCTGTATAAGTGGAGTTGCCTTCTCTTCAGGCCCCTAATATTTTAAGGGTGTATATGTGCACACTCTTAGCCATAAGGAGCATTCTGTAAAGATTCATAGCCAGCCTCCAAATGTCTGTAACCCTCATGCATAGTCAAGGACTCACCTCTGGATCATGAGCTGCAGCTGTTCTACATAGTATCTATTATATTCCACTAAGCCCATGAAGATCATAGGGCATACCTCCACCCTGATAGGTGCACCATATACACTAAGGAGAAATCTTGCATGTTGCCATCAATGTGGCTAGAAAGAAGGCACGAAGATCACCTTCCCTAAAGAGAGGGATGCCATGTTTGACAACATCCCTGCAGATACTGTTTTAGTCCTGAAACAACAGCCACATGGACACTTCTGCCAAAATGGCATCTGTTAGCAGCGCCCTGGTAAACCTCAAGGGGGTAGTGCCTAGATCCAGATTGACAAAGGGTCCTGATATGGGCATGATGGGACATAAACCTTTTTCCACTACCATGGTCATCCTTTCCTAGCTTCATTTTTTTCTTACTTTCTCATTCATTATAAGGCATCTTTTCCTTACTCTCAGCTATATTTTACCCTAGGAGGGAGGTGGTTGCCTGGTCACCATTCCTGTCACAGACGGCTAGGTGATTTTTTGCTCTGTAAAAAAGTCATCAATCCAGGCAGCATGGAGAAATACACAGGGAAGGTAACTACTTCCCCAAGTGACTTTTTAGTAGAAAGACCTCAATGTGAAGGTCAAAATGTGCTTCCCTAAATCATGAGGATGCCCTGCTTTTCAAATTCTTAAGCAGCATCCACAGTGTTCCTGACACCCTACCCCAAACAGCAATACCCCAAACACTACCACCCATTTATACGATCCTGTGGTCAGTGACAACTTTTTTAAAATACTGATTAAACCACTATTTCTGGAAATGTGCCTGTCCTTGACCCTCTCTTCATATATGGAAGGCCTGACTTCCTTATGGGTCTAAAGGACATGAAGCAGTGAATGGAGAGGAAGGTACAGGCTGCCATACGGCATCAGTAAGTCTCAAGCAAAGAAGTAGAAAAGAGCTCATCTCCTCAGACTTCATCAGGGAGAGAAGGTGCTTTTGGAGGCACATGATACTCTTTCCTCCACAAGACCTCCAGGGGATTAGTCACCTTTTAAAAGTCAACTGAGGGACTCAGTAAGAGCTGAGCTAACTCTTACCTTTCCCTAACCACAAGCTTCGGTTACCCAAAACTTATTCCCCCCAACACAGTACACATAAAAGACATCCTTGCTATTAGTACATTTATTGGGGAGAATCAAGATTCCCAACAAGGAGTGAATTATTTTGTAGGGGGAAATTTTCCTCCCTGGAAATGCTTCGGAAGCATTTTCTGTCCAGTTAGTAAAGGCACATCACTGAACACACTGCTATTAGCACTGGTAGGGTGGGCTAGACACACCAAGTTGACCTGATGCTGACAAATGGGGTTTGAATGTGGCACAGGCTTCCTGTGGGGCATGGACTGGGGATGCCTTTGACACAATATCTTCCCCTCAAATGCCTCAACTTTCTCGGGCTGTCTGTCCTTGTCTGTGTTCTGTCTAATCCTTGTAGGATAATTCTGGCCAACAAAGATAGCTTGTTGGCTGTAAGATTTGGTACATGTCACTTTGCAGGAGGGAGCCATGTAGTTGTGGGGATAGCCCTGGACAAGCTCTGCTGTGAACTGCACTTCTGGGTTGTGCTGAGCTTTCCCAAGCTCCACCGGGGAGGCAAGGGGCTCCTGGGGACAGGTGATATCTATCCCATGCCTATGCCCCAGCTTCTCTTCTAGGAACTCCCCAGTGTCTTTCCTAATTTTCTGAGCTTCAATACTTCCAGTAAAGCCAGCTCTGCTTTTAACTCGACCTCTATTCTGCACAGATGACGACAGGGAGCTATCCTTTGCCTGAGAAATTTCTTGATCTTCATATGTTATGCTGGGTTTATTAAACCGCTGCGAAAAGGTCTTCATCCACTTTCTGAAAAGGTTTTCAGGAGGAGGCTGTGTTTTCAAGGTTGGGGAAGATTTGCTCCCAAGCAACTCCCTTGATGTCTTGTTGTGAATAACGTGGCTCTTTCTCCTGAATTGGGATGTCCCCAACCCTGCATCCCCTCCACCAACCTCTCCTCCCTTGGGTCTTAGAGGGCTCACTCTCTTTGTAGCTGGTGAAAAATTCTTAACTTGGCATTTCTGTAAGACATGGGTAGGGACCCTGGGCTCCTGCTGCTGTGCCGCACAGATCCCTCTGTCCTCCAAGTAGACATGCAGCACCTGGGAAGTTTCCATGTCCCGACTTGAAATGCCCTGGGGATGAGTCAGTAAGTCCTTGGAACTCAAGTTCTCTAAGGCAATAGACGTGTCAGTGAAATGGCTCTGAGGTTGGCTATCCTTCCTCTGGACCAACTTTAACTGACTCAGCATCTGATTTTTAAGATATGATTTAGGATCTTGGGGAACTGATACTCTTGGTAGGAAAATTTCAGTTTCATGAGATGTGCTTGTTTTCACATTTGTCACTGAGCAGCTTCCTGGCTTGCTGGATGTCAAGTTGTTCCTATTTTGTGATTGAAGAGCACAGGTCTCCTCTTCCTTGAACATCTCCTTCGACCCATTGGTGACAGGAAAGGTCTTTCTACTGCCCTGAAGCCTGTTAACATTACTGGCACTCTCTCTCTTATCCCTTGACTCATGGCCAACTCCAGCTTGCATTATGGGCAGCTCTGAGCTGCATCTACTGGCCGGTACAGTCTGTCTCTGACTGACTTCGTCTATGATGCTGTGTGCAGGGGGCAGAAAAGTCTGTCTGCCATCCTCAGTTGTTGGGACACTTTCTGTAAGATCATTGTCAGTATCAGCGAATTCTCTTTTCAGGGTCTCATGCTTTTCTTGATCAACAGGTGAGGTGACCAGTTGAGGATGACCCAGGATGGAGAATGAGCTTGTGGTTTCTAACTTTTCTCCTTGAAAATCTGTAGTGCCTCTTCTAATGGGCGTGGAGGCCCTATCTTTGGAATCTGTCTCTATAAGGTCATGATCAGTATCAGAAAATTGCCTTCCCAGAGTGTCTGATTTTTCTTTGCCAACAGGTGAGGTGACAGGATGAGGACGATCAAGGACAGGGACTGAGCTTGTTGTTCCCAACTTTCCTCCTTGGAAAGTGCTTTGTCTATTAGACTTAGAGACCCCATCTTTGGAATCTCCCCGAGAAATAAAGCTGGCTGAGAAGGGAAGGTCGAAATGGGAAAAGGAATTGGAAAAGTCCTCTTTCAATTTGAAGATTTCTATGGATTCAAGGACCTTGTGGGGAAGGCCCCACAGCATTCTCATGTGGAAAGATTTAATATGGGCTTCCAACATCTTTTGTTTGTTGGAACCAAGGAAAGAAATCTCCTGGGAAGTATCAACGCCGTGGTCCTCACTCCCCAATGCTGCCATATTTCGATGTTTTATTTGGCTGTGGGATTCCTCAGCAAGAGACATTGTCTGCTTGACTGAATGCCATGAACTATGCACAGTCCCAGGCATTCGACCCTCATTGATTTCCTCAAATTTCTTGCTCAAATGTACTGTCAGGGCATTTTCAAGTTGTTTCTGACCTAGGCGCTCCCCTGAATGATTCCCTGACAGATGCATCATATGAGTGTCCAGGTCTGTCTCAGAGTCAGACCTCAGATCCTCATCTGAAGTTGTCTCTGGATCTTGCAACAGATGATTTTTTGGACCAGTCTCCTGGCTGCATCCCTGATAATTTCCCACATTCTCCAGTGAAAGTATATTTGAGCTCCTCTCATGCAAGGTTCTAGGGATGATTGATCCGAACTTCTTTAGAACATTGAGGCTCTGACCCTCAACTGAAGAGTGATGTAAGGGTCCATG
This sequence comes from Chlorocebus sabaeus, assembly GCF_047675955.1. Lineage (NCBI taxonomy): Eukaryota > Metazoa > Chordata > Mammalia > Primates > Cercopithecidae > Chlorocebus > Chlorocebus sabaeus. The sequence continues at coordinate 15,753,106 of NC_132915.1, forward strand.
AATGCTTTCTGACACAGATAGCTCTGAAATTTTGCTCTGAGGACGTAGCAATGACAGAGACTCATGGATTCTACGAGGCAGGCCCCATCTGCGCTGGATGAGCCTCTTTCGAATGTGTTGCTCTAGTTTCTTCCTTACCTCAGAGCTCAGTGGAAAATCTCCAGGAATTATAGAGATGGGAACATGGACCTTGGACTTTCTGACCAATGCAAGATTGGGAGCTGGAGGACAAAAGTCTTCCTGGGATTTTTTAACCACAGAGGGTAAACCCCACACACTTTCCTGCACTTTCTGCAACACGTTACACTCCAAAAGATTAATTTCAGATGGTGTAAGAGACTGTGCCTCATTCTGGGGTCTATGAAAACACACTCCACAGATCCTGATCAGGAATGGAGGGCTGGGTAGTAGGACTGGGAGTGGAGATTGATGTTGAGCCTGGGACTGGACCTGAGTGAGATGTGGGGACTGACCTCGGGGCAGGGTTTGAGGCAAGGGTAGAGCTTGGGTATTAGGCAAGGACAGAGGTTGGGGAGAGGGAAGTACTGGAAATTTATGGAATATAGATGTATTTGTAATGCCATTGAAGAATACAAACATGGAGGAACGGCCATGTTTGACAAGAACAGTAGGATGCAGAGACTCGCTGTGCAGAGATGGGAGACCCCAGAAGAGCTGCACATATTTTTGCTCTAAATGGTCCTCAAAGTACTTAGGATATGGGGGCTGCTGATGGATGTGCTGCCCCTCTAGTTTGCCTTTACTGGCCCTAAAAGGAAATAATTCTACCATGTCATGCTTATCAGCAATTGAGGCTAACATTTTCCGTGAAGAATTTAGTTGGTAGTTTTGTCTAAGTTGTGTTGGGAAAGATCCTGGTTTCTTTCCATTTTCTTTCCACATCAGGAAATCACACCTTTTTTTGACTTGTCTCTCCAGGAGTGCCAGAATGTCATGGCTGACAAAAGAGATGTTAACAGGCTGTATGACGTTGGCCACAGAGTGCCCCCCTAAAGAGGCCTCAGAAGAAAGAAGGGTAAGAAGCTCCTCCATGAAATCAGATGGCACAAAATTGGAGGAAAAAGAGTCCTTGGCATGAGGCTGCCACCAGGAGAATTCTGAAGATGCAGGGCATGAATGGTCAATGCCTTTGATTGTTGGGGCATAGGTGGATATCTCACCAGATCCACCTAGAGATAACATCTCTGCAAAAGGCTTCAAAATGGTGAGTCTTGATTTCGACTGAGTCACAGAGCAGTCTTCCAGTGGTAAAGCAGCTGAGATTGGTGGTTTGTGATGATAAGCACATGAATCAGTGGGATTCATGGCCTGGGAAATATCTTGGCATTGGGTGGAGTCAAGTGAAAAGATGGTGTTCAGAGACAAACTGGCCACAGGGTGGAGATTGGGCTCCACTCTCTGAATGTGATGTGGTGGCAGAAGGGGAAAGGGAAGCTGTAGGGGTGAGGAATGGTCTACGGGGAACTTGGAATCCAGGGGAGAAACAGGCTGTGGTGGCAGAGGGTCCCTCAGTGGTGAGGGTGAAAACAAGTTAGCTAAGGAGGTGATCAAGTCAGATGAGAGAATTAACTGGGGAGGTGGAGAGAGCTTAGGCCGAGGAGACAATATTAGGTCTTCTGTAGGGATTGTTGAGGCGGTGGAAGACAGAGTGAACGATGACTCAGTCACAGAAGCTCCAGAAGGCAAAGGGGACACACAGGGAGCAGCATCTTTCAGGGACTCCCAAGACAGCAGTCGCTGGATATCAGCAGTTGCTCTGTTACACACCTGACAGAGGGGGTCTGGGCATAACAGTCGACAAAAGCTGGTGGTATCATGACGCTGGCCCAGGGGACTGCAGGAAGCAGGAGGTCCAAAGCTGCAGCCAGAATCAGAACAAGGAAAGGAAGGTCTGTTAGCCTGGCAGGGGTGGGGCCCCCTGAATCCTGCTACCTGCTTCGCATTGCCCCCCCACCCATGACCTCACCATAGCCTCTCCCCAAAGCATTCATTCACATACCCATTCCTATGGCTACCCACTCCCAAAACTACAGCAGGCTACAAGGAATCCCTGAAGTGAATAGAACATGCAAAAAGAAAAAAAAAGGAGGAGGTGGGAACAGGACACAGGGGGAACGATTAATCACCTTTTCAGAATAGAAAGTAGCTTTCTTTCCTCTTCTGCTTCCCTCTGGAAACTTTTCCGGTCTGGGAAACCAGAAGAGTATGTTATATGCAATGAACGTAGAGGCACAGGGATCATACAGAAGTCACGCTGTGGAAGACCCTTGGGATATTAAACTCTGATAGCCCCAAGAATCAGTACAAAAGGGTAAATAGTCATTGATAATTTTCACAAGTTCACGTGTGTATGTGGAATCATTAGTAAACTTTCACATACATTACCGCATGTGATGCTCAAAAGCACCACGTGAAACACATCAGTGGTAACCTCTAGGAGGAATCCAAGCATCGAGGAAGTCAAAGCACTTATGCAAAGTTGTGAGACAGAAGCACTGACACCAAGCCAACCAGTAGTCCTTCCTCGATATCTCAGTAGGCCGCCAGTTGGGCAGCACCCATTGGGCAGGTCCATCACTTTGTCATGCACATGAATGGGCAGAGCAGGGACTATGAGTAGTGTCTCATGTCTGATTGCTTTCCATGAGCCTGTCTTCTGAGGGCTCTGTTTTCTGAGACTGCCTAGTAACTGACATTCTAAGAAATCATGGGACTGAGTTCCTCATGAAAGAGACAGGAAGAGTCACCCTGAAGCTCAGATAAAGCAGGCTGACATTACCTTTAAATGTCACACTTTTTCTTCTCCTCCTGGCTCTGCCCTGATGCTGAGAACAAAAGAAAGATAATGACAGGCTACGACTCACTTCTCTCACACACTATGAAGCTCATTCATTCATTCATTCATTATACAAGAATGATATGACTCTCTAATTAATAGAAATATGTTCTTTTTATCAATTTTTGAAGGTGATAAAATATTTCCCATTTTCCCTTCTCTGAAAAGCTGAAAGATGGTTTCTTCTGTGAGAGCCACACTTGATGTGCTGAGTTAGAAGTCCTCGTCCAGGGCACAGACTCAGAGTCCAACAGTCACATCTGTGCTGCCTCACAGGACAAGTGTCCCAGAGACAGAGCTCTGGCTCCAGCCTCTGCTCAGAGACTCTCAGCATTACTTCCCTGGTCAGCCCAACATGAAGGAAGGCTTTGTTGAATGACAGGTGACATGGGAATGTGACTCATGAAAAAATTTCAGCAGAGACTGTTCTCCTTCAGAGAGCCCACACTCTCTAAATAATCCCATCTGGGACCACAGAATTACTGTGTTTAGGATTTTATCCTGGAACTCTCCACCACAGCCAGATAGGTAGTCTGTGAGCTACAGATGGAAACCTTGGTCCACCTGAACCAATAAGTCTGCCCAACCTCTTCCACAGAAGAGTGAAGTTCTGTCCTTTCTTCAGACTTCCCATGTAAGACATGTCTCTGAACCAACCAAACTTATTTAGGAATGCGGGAATAGGTTTGGGAAACAACAACAGGGCATCTCTCTTGGGTGTTCACCCACAGTCCCTTACCTTTTGGATGTCATTATTTTTTTCGGTGGCTGACGAATACAGGGTCAATACCACGTAGAACAAGTACAGAATAAACAATCCCAACCCACTCAAGCAGATGACGTTGGGGTCAATATCCAAGTAATGTGAGTCCGGGCTCAGCCCTGTCTCAGTATAGCTGTTCAGAAAACAGAGGATATTCTCCATGGTCTGAATAGCTCGGCTGCCTGAAGCAACTGAGCACTGAGGGTGCCCAGACTTAACTATAAACCCAGGCCTGCATCACAGAGCATGGAAGAGTCACAGAGGGTTTCTGAGGGTGGAGGGAGCAACAAAAGAAGGGTGTGTCCACAGCCCCAACCCCACCAGCAGAGCCGACTCTCCTGGGCTCTCTGGGTCCCTTTGCCCTATCCTGCCACTCCGTTTCCCAAGTCCATCCTTTTTCATGTCATATATTTATCTTAGTGGAATTTTCAGTTTGTTCCAGCAGTAAACCAGGCATTACCCAAGTCCCACTTTGCTGTTTGGAGTCCTTACCTTGGACCCCACCAAGTACACTCCCTTGAAAGCCTGAAATACTGCCTGGAATATTTGTTGTACCCAGGCATTGCCACTCTCAGGATCACATATGTCCTCAAATCCGTCTTATCTGCAGAATGTTTTTGCCTTACATAAACACAGATATAAAACTTAAATTTCCTTTCTACTTACTTTGTTTTGTGAATGTTGAACATTACATTCTTTGTTTTGAAGTCAACCTTTACTATTTCCAATCAGAGAGACTGACTCAAATGATTAAAACTAATGTTCTCAAGGAAAAGAAGCTCACTGCCCAATTTGAGTTTTTCAGAAAAGAAGATTTTTATTGTAAATAAACCAACAAGGAGACAGGAGTCCAGCTCAGACCTGTCCCGTGCGCATTTCATGCAGTCATTTTATTAGAAAAGGTTTAGAGAATGGCCTCTGGACTTAATAGTTGGTTGGTGAAAGGAAAGGGGAGGTCTGAAAGTCCTCGGCATGCACAGTTTTGTTTAACGCTGCCTGATGTATCACGTGTGCACATTCGTGGGGAGTTGGTTGAAATGTGGCAGAAATTGGGGCTGTGACGTTGGCCAGCTTGTTCTGTGTAAACTCTAGTTGGCCTTAATAGTTTTAATCCATTTTAGCCAGTTTTTAAATCTCAGAAGCAGGGAGAGTTTTGGCATTTTAGCAAGTTACTGTTGTTGTTGTTGTTGTTGTTTGATCTGCTATCCCGTAAACTGATTAATTTCATTAGTCATTGGTTTCTTCAACTCTCTGGGGCACGGTTTCACTAATAATGCATTATTTAACATCTACAAAATGAAAATAAGTGTACAATAAATGTATATCATTGAAACTTCGAGGGACCTTAGGGGTAAATTTATAGAACTTATTTTTCTGAAGTTAGTGAAGTTTAAACTGTTCAAGCACTTTTGGAACATATTCTGTACACAAACACACATACACATCGACCTAAAAGGAAGAAGTTGACGGAAAATTATTATAAGTAGGGAGTTCATTTGGGTCAAGCTTGAGGATTGCAACCTGGGAACACAGATGCAAGTCAGCCTAAATATACACTCCAATTAGCAGTAAATACAAGTGGGTTTTTAAAGTTGAAAAAGGGAACAAGGAGTGGATTGATACAAAGTTGTAATCAGGAATTCTCATTGGTTTACAGAAGCAACATTGATTAGTGATTGCCTACACATTGTTAAGCTATAGGGGGTGGTTTGTAGTGTCAGGTGTGGCATTACTGGGTTACTATATAGCTCCATGTGGCAATAGCAAGCAGTTTCAAGAGATGAATGCATAGCTCAAGGAGGAGATACGGCTGTGATTTCTGTCTCATTTTAATGTCTCTCTAGGCCTGATAATTTAAGAGGACTCACAGTCCTTAGATAAAAGTTATTTTCTTAACAAACACACCCACACACCAATCCTGTGACAAATCAATCAGTATCTTCAAATCCAGAATCAATTAGTTCCTCCTTTTATTTCAATCTCTTACTTGTCGTGTTGACACCATATTTTCTAACTCTACCTCAAACACAACCAGACGCAACTTTCTACATCAATTTGGTAAAAAGTATGCAACTCCCTTAAAGCAGGGATAGGTTACAGTGCCCTAAGCTATTGTGATCTAAGAGACCAAAACAGATGCCCCTTTATCAACTAAGACAGACCCTAAGGTTAAGGAAACAAAGTTGCCTGTGGTGGAGGGTTCAGGGCCTGGATGGCATGGCAAATTTTCTAACTTTCTATAACTAAACTCCCTCTAACCAAACCAGTTAACAGCTCTGATTGGACAGAGGACCGGCCTTACAAACGTTCTTTTCTGATAAGTTACTAATATTACAGATTTCCAGTTTCTGCCAGCTTATAGAGGTGGCACACAAACCGCCTGTGTCCTGTAGTTCACCTTATGATGTAAAGGGCCAAATTCTACCTCATTTTAGTGCTAAACCCCCACTCCAAAGTGAACATGGGATGTATGTTACATATGTTTACTCATTATGGTGTGCTCGGCACCCGCATAAATATGTATAGCTTTTCCCACAAACTTGTTGAATATGTATGAATATGAATATAAAACCTAACCTGTCCTTCCCCTATTCCAACAGAGAGCACCTTCAGTCCACACTGGATGCTTTCCCTTCCTGGCTTGCAAACTGATGAGAGCAATGAGGCTCTCCTTTCTACTATTTAGCCATCTTGGTGGTCTTTTGGATGATACTACTGATGCCATCAGTCTTTGGTAGCAGAGTGGGACCCAGGCGTGTCAAAGCCTTAGAGCAGAATGGAGTCTTAAGCAACCTCACCTGATTACACTGTGGGCCATGTAAATGTGATCTTTTCCTGGGTGCCTTGGCATCCAAAAAAACTTGAGAACATCTGCTCTCTATTCTACATAATCACCCCTGCAAATATCCAAATACCAACTACCTGTCATACTTTATTCAGGCTCCTCTTGTCAGGTTTAAATGATCCCAGTATCCCCCAACCCTGACCCATCTTCCTACACATTCTTTTCTAAACTCTTTATCATGACAGCTGTCCTCTGAACTGGCTCTTAACTTCTCATGTCTTTCTTAAACTATTGTGAAAGAAAACAATTGTGCCATGAAAAGGACTCCATACTTCTATATTTGAGTCCTTGCAGATGAACTGTAACCTAGCCTAATAGTTAGACAAATCAAAAACCTAACTCAATAGTATGGACCTGTAACAATAGCTGAGTGTTGGCCAATTCCAGCGGCCCTACTTCAACCACTCATAGACTGCTGAATATTCAAACTGTGTTCAAATAAGGCAAAGGCAGAGTTGTAATCAATCTCACTCTTTCTGTACTGCACTTCTGATTCATGTATGTCATTTTGCCTTTTTGGTCCATAAATTGGTTCTAACCACGAGGCACCCCTGGAGTCTCTGTGAATCTGCTGTGATTCTGGGGGCTCACCAATTTGCAAATCTTTCATGCTCAGTTAAACTCCTTTAAATTTAATTTCTCTGAAGTTTCTTTTAATACTATAAAGCTCCTTGTTAGACACCCATGGGCCACCAGTGTTACCCATGGACCACCAGTGTTACTGATCTCTTTGGAAAGGTTAAGACAGCCTTCAACTCAGGCCAGGTCTCTTTTCATTTATGCAGGAGCAGGTAACCTGCCTTGAGGATAAAATCTGCCAAGAGATGCCCCTTCCTCCTCTCTTTGATATGCAACCTCAGCCAAGTTTTCATCTAATAAATATTTACTCCTGGAAACTAGGAGACACAAGCTTCTGTAAGCCACGGGCTCTGCCCTTGACCTCAAGTGCCTATTTTATCAATGAATGAAACCGAAGCCCAGAGAGGGTAAGTGACTTCTCTAAATCAGACACTAGTAAATATCAGAGCCCTGATGAATAAATTCTCTACAATCATAATGCTTTTATTTTACACATATTAATATGTAATTTCTTAAAGTAAAATGTATGCCCTAATATTAAAGTAGTTGGATGGTTAAGAATATTCACTTTGTCCGTTAAATGCTGACAAAATTGGGAAGTAAGGGAAAAGCTATTTTTGGTACTCTATCACCCATTAGATAACTTTTCCTTTCCACTCTTAGCATCAATGTCTTCATAGTTTTTTTCTGTAGCCCCCTCTTAAAATCTGTTTTCAAGAATTATATTACATACGACTTCCAGTAATGTATAAAATAAAAGTTTAAAATGCCATCCCTCCCAGGAAAACATTTCACATATTGTACATACATCTACCTCCAAGCCTTCTAATAAGCTCCTACCAAAGCATTTTAGGCAGCCTTTGGGAGGTGGCAGAGGTGGCTTCTGGTAGGATAAGACTGTCTCACCATTGGACCCATGACATCCTCCCAATTTACCTACATTGCCACCCCGAAAGCTGTTCCTGGGATTTCACACTGCTCTTGGTTTTATTATTTCCAAGGAGGAATCTTCCAGAAGCTCTTAGAGTAATATGCTACCACTTGAGGATGCTCAGTATAGATAAACTATTCGTTTAGGACTTTCATATGTTCCCAATTTCCTAGGAAGTTTCCTCAATGCTCACACCCTCACATCCTGACCTCTGTCCCTGGGATAAGTCACTTGGAGGCAGCTGTTTTCAGGATCCCCAAAAGCCTGAAGCAGAACAGGTTCTGAGGCAAAATCCTCTATAATTATATTTTAAAACAGTAGGTCTATCCTGGCTCCTAGGGAGACCAAGGCAGGTGAGTCACCTGAGGTCAGGAGTTCAAGACCAGCTTGGCCAACATGGTGAAACCCAGTCTCTACTAAAGATACAAAAACTTAACCGGGCATGGTGGCAGACACCTGTAATCCCAGTTACTTGGGAGGCTGAGGCAGGAGAATAGATTGAACCCAGAAGGGGAGGTTATAGTGAGATGACATTACACCACTATACTCCAGCCTGGGTGACAGAGTGAGACTTTCTCTAAAAAAAAAAAAAAAAATAGAACAGTAGTTATGAGATGTTCTTCATACCTTCACACAACAAATATTTATTGAACTTTACTACATAGTATTCTTACTACTGTAAAAATATCAGTAAAAGAAGATATTGCCTTTGCCCTTGGACGGCTCATAGTCCAGGAAGTGAGACCTACAAACAAGTATAATAAAATATGCTACAAAAAGCTGTAAAACAAGCAAAGATAATACACAATGGGAAGATAGATAAAGAAGTAAAATTCTTCTCCCAGGAGGAAGGGAAAACAGGGTTCAGGGAATACTTCAGAGAGTTGATGCCAACTCTCTGATGTTGGACCTTGTGAGATATTAACAACTTCCTCCTCCTCCTCCTCCTCCTCCTCCTCCTCCTCCTCCTCCTCCTCCTCCTTCTCCTCCTCTTCTTTTTAATTGACTTTTATTTTTTACAGAGGTTTTATGTCAACAGGAAAAGTAAGTGGGAAACTTCCCACATACCGTCTATCCCCACACAGGCACAGCCTCCCCAACTGTCAACATCCCATACTAGAGTGATACATTTGTTACAATTGATGAACGTGCAATTACACATCACTATTACCCAAAGTCCATAGTTTACATTAACAGTCACTCTTGATGTTGCACATTCTGTGGGTTTTGATAAATGTATAATGACACGTGTCCACTATTGTAATCTCATATAGAATAGTTCACTGCCCTAAAAATCCTCTGTGCTCTTTTTTCATCCCTCCCTCCCCACTAGCCCCTGACAACCATTGCCCTTTTTACTGCCTTCATAGTTTTGTCCATTTTCAAATGTCATACACTTAGAATCATACAGCCTTTTCAGATTGTGTTCTTTCACTTAATAATACACATTTAGGTTTCCTCCTTTTTTGTGTTTTGCCAGTTTATTTCTTTTCAATGGCATATGATGTTCCATTTTTGGATATACAAAAAAAAGTTTACTTACCTACTGAAAGACATTTCTGTTGCTTCTAATTTGGACAATTATGAATAAAGCTGCTATACAAACTTTCTTTTTTAAAAAGTTTTTATTGAAACATAATTTGTTTACTATACAATTCACTCACCGAAAGTATACCACTCAACAGCTTTGAGCATATTCACAGTGTTGTGCATGCATCACCACAATCAATTTTAGAACATTTTCATCACCCCAAAAGGAAACTCTGCTTCACTTAGCTTTCACTCTTCAATATTTGCATTCCTCCCTATGTTACCAGTAATCTACTTTCTATCTCTATCTATTTTTCATTTCTAGACGTTTCAACTAAATGGAATCATACGATATGTGGATTTTTGTGTCTGGCTTCTCACCGTGATGTTTTCAAAGTCCATTCATGTTGTAGCATGTATCAATACTTCATTTCTTTCTATGGACAAATGACACCCCATTGTATGGATATGTCACATTTTGTTTATCCATTGATTTAGTTGGTGAACGTTTGAATTGTTTTCACTTTGGGGCTATAATGTTGCTGATACAGGAGTTAAGAAGAAATTACCTAGGCAGATAATAAGGGTATGGGAGTCCTCAGTAAATCTTTTCTTTTTAAAGAGAAGCAGCCCCAAATCATTTTCTAACAAAGAGCAGCCTGTAAATTCAAGCTGCAGACATAGACAAGCAAGCTGGGAGCTTGCACAGATGAATGCTGGCAGGAACTAGAGGACTAGACATGTTCAAGATGGTGGCTCCATCTTCTTTTCTGTCAGCCACATGTACAGTAAGGAGCAGACAAGATGGCACCGATCAACTGGAAAGCCCATTTGCGTAATAAGATTAGGTTGGGTCAATCAGCCTTGCTCGTACACTATGTAAACATCATACCTGATTGAACCAATCTGTGAGCCCTATGGAAGTCAGACACTGCCTCCTCAAACCTGACTATAAAATTTGGTGCATTCGCTGCCAGCCAGCCTTTTCCACTTGGAGACTCTTCTTGGTCTATAGAGAGAACTCTCTTTCTCTTTGTCTTATTTCTGCCTATTAAACCTATTAAACCTCTGCTCCTAAACTCCCCATGTGTGTCTGTGTTCTAAATTTTCCTGGCACAGGATGATGAATGCCAGGGCATATACCCCAGATAATGTAGCCCCTTCAAACTGGGGGCTCATGTCTGATACCAAGGTACAACCTTCATCCACATGGTGAGTAGAGGAGCAGATTCCAACTCTGTCCTTTCATTTCAAGACTCTCGGCCTTCATTTTAGAACCAAATCAGACCAAATACTGGGCCCCCTTCAGCCATTTTAAAACAGTTAGCATGGCTGCCAGCCTTACAGGATTTAGCGGACAGGCTTACAGAGAAGAACGTGGAGAATCCCCCCAGCATCCACGGGTCACTGATTCTTCACCTCCACAAGTTCTTCGCCCTGAGCTTCATCCCAATTTTGTGCTTCTTAAAGCCTTCAAGAAATCTGAATTATTTCTGCAATCCCAAGCTTCAGAAACTGCAGGATCAGTAGCATAAGCATGGACAGGTAAACAGAAGGATGGTTGACTGAGCGAGCTGTAGTGGACATCTATTTTGATTTGTTTTGTTTTGCTTTTGTTCTGACACCAAGCATTCACAAATTTTTCTGGAAAACCTACCTGAAGTGACCTCTAGAAAGCTCACCTCATTTATTAGTCCCAGTCTGTATAAATAGAGTAGGCTTCTCTTCAGACCTCTAATATTTTAAGGGTGTATATGTGCACACACTTAGCCATAAGGAGCATTCTGTAAAGATTCATAATGAGCCTCCAAATATCTCTAACCCTCATGCATAGTCAAGGACTCGCCTCTGGATCATGAGCTGCAGGTGTTCTAGACAATATCTGTTATATTCCACTAAGCCCATGAAGATCATAAGTGACACGTCCATCCTGATAGGTGCACCATATACACTAAGGGAAGATATTGCATGTTGCCATCAACATGGCTAGAAAGAAGGCACAAAGATCACCTTCTCTAAAGAGAGGGATGCCGTGTTAACAACAGCCCTGCAAATACTGTTTTAGTCCTGAAACAACAGCCCCATGGACACTTCTGCCAAAATGGCATCTGTCAGCTTAGCAGTGCCCTGGTAAACCTCAAGGGGGTGGTGCCTAGATCCAGATTGACAAAGGGTCCTGATATGGGCATGATGGGACATAAACCTTTTTCCACTAGCATGACCATCCTTTCCTAGCTTCACTTTTTTCTTACTTTCTCATTCATTATAAGACATCTTTTCCTTACTCTCAGCTATATTTTACCCTAGGAGGGAGGTGGTTGTCTGGTCAACATTCCTACCACAGATAGCTAGGTGAGCTTTTTGCTCTGTGAAAATTTCATTAACCCAGGCAGCATGGAGAAATACACAGGGAAGGGAACTACTTCCCCAAGTGACTTATTAGTAGAAAGACCTCAACGTTGACGTAAAATGTGCTTCCCTAAATCATGAGGATGCCCTGCTTTTCAAACTCTTAAGCAGCATCCACAGTGTTCCTGACACCCTACCCCAACCAGCAATACCCCAAACACTACCACCAACTTACATAATGCTGTGGTCAGTGACAACGTTTTTTAAACAGTGATTAAACCCCTATTTCTGAAAAACATACCTGTCTTTGACCCTCTCTTCAGATATGCAAGGCCTGCCTTCCTACTGCTCTAAAGGACATGAAGCAGTGAATGGGGAGGAAGGTGCAGGCTGCCATACGGTATCAGTAAATCTCAAGCAAAGAGGTAGAAAACAGCTCATCTCCTCAGACTTCATCAGGGAGAAAATGGACTTTTGGAGGCACGTGATACTCATTCCTCCAAAAGAGCTCCAGAGGATTGGTCATCTTTTAAAAGTAAAATGAGGGAGTCAGTAAGAGCTGAACTAACTCCTACCTTTCCCTAACCACAAGCTTCGGTTGCCCAAAACCTATACCTCCCAACACAATACACAGAAAAGACACCAATCTTATTAGAACATTTATTAGGGAGAGTCAAGGTTCTCAACAAGCAGTGAATTATTTTGTGGGAGAAAATTTTCCTCCCTGGAAATGCTTCGGAAGCATTTTCTGTCCAGTTGGTAAAGGCACATCACTGAACACAGTGCTTTTAGCACTGGTTGGGACAGCTGGACACACCAGGGTGACATGACACCAGAAGTGGGGTTTGAATGTGGCATAGGCTTCCCGCGGGGCATGGATGGGGGATGGCTTTGACACAATATCTTCCCCTTAAATGCCTCAACTTTCTCGGGCTGTCTGTACTTGTCTATGATCTGTTTAATCATTATAGGATAATTCTGGCCAACAAAGATAGCTTGTTGGCTGCAAGATTTGGTACATGTCACTTTGCGGGGGGGAGCTGTGCAGTTGTGGGGATAGCCCTGGACAGGCTCTGCTCTGCCCTCCACATCTGGCCCGTGCTTAGCTTTCCCAAGTTCTACTGGGGAGGCAAGGGGCTCTTGGGGACAGGTGACATCTATCCCATGCCTATGCCGCAGCTTCTAGGAACTCCCCAGTGTCTTTCCTAATTTTCTGAGCTTCAGTAGTCCCAGTAAAAGCAGCTCTACTTGTAACTCAACCTCTGTTCTGCACAGATGATGACAGGGAGCTATCCTTTGCCTGGGAACTTTCTTGTTCTTCATATGTTATAGTGGGTTTATTAAACTGCTGCAAGAAGGTCTTCATCCACTTTCTGAAAAGGTTTTCAGGAGGAGGCTGTGTTTTCAAGGTTAGGGAAGATTGGATCCCAAGCAACTCCTTTGACGTCTTGTTATGAATAGCGTGGCTCTTTCTCCTGAGTTGGGATAGTTGGGATGTCCCGAACCCTGCATCCCCTCCACCAAGCTCTCCTCCCTTGGGTCTTAGAGGGCTCACTCTCTTTGTAGCTGGTAAAAAATTCTTAACTTGGCATTTCTGTAAGACATGGGTAGGGACCCTGGGCTCCTGCTGCTGTGCCGCACAGATCCCTCTGTCCTCCAAGTGGACATGCAGCACCTGGGAAGTTTCTATGTCCCAACTTGAAATGCCCTGGGGATGAGTCAGTAAGTCCTTGGAACTCAAGTTCTCTAAGGCAAGAGACATGTCAGTGAAATGGCTCTGAAGTTGGCTATCCTTTCTCTGGACCAACTTTAACTGACTCAGCATCTGATTTTTAAGATATGATGATTTAGGATCTTGGGGAACTGATACTCTTGGTGGGAAAATTTCAGTTTCATGAGATGTGCTTGTTTTCACATTTGTCACTGAGCAGCTTCCTGACTTGCTGGATGTCAAGTTGTTCCTATTTTGTGATTGAAGAGCACAGGTCTCCTCTTCCTTGAACATCTCCTTCGACCCATTGGTGACAGGAAAGGTCTTTCTACTGCCCTGAAGCCTGTTAACATTACTGGCACTCTCTCTCTTATCCCTTGACTCACGGCCAACTCCAGCTTGCATTATGGGCAACTCTGTGCTGCATCTACTGGCCAGTATAGTCTGTTTCTGACTGACTTCGTCTATGATGCTGTGTGCAGGGGGCAGAAAAGTCTGTCTGCCATCCTCAGTTGTTGGGACACTTTCTGTAAGATCATTGTCAGTATCAGCGAATTCTCTTTTCAGGGTCTCATGCTTTTCTTGATCAATAGGTGAGGAGACCAGTTGAGGATGACCCAGGGTGGAGAATGAGCTTGTGGTTTCTAACTTTTCTCCTTGAAAATCTGTAGTGCCTTTTCTAAAGGGCGTGGAGGCCCCATCTTTGGAATCTGTCTCTATAAGGTCATGGTCAGCATCAGTAAATTGTCTTCCTAGAGTCTCCGGTTTTTCTTTGCCAACAGGTGAGGTGACATGTTGAGGATTGTCGAGGACAGGGACTGAGCTTGTTGTTCCCAGCTTTCCTCCTTGGAAAGTGCTTTGTCTATTAGAGTTAGAGACCCCATCTTTGGTATCTCCCCAAGAAATGAAGGTGGCTGAGGAGGGAAAATTGAAATGGGAAAAGGAATTGGAAAAGTCCTCTTTCAATTTGAAGATTTCTATGTATTCCAGGACCTTGTGGGGAACGCCCCACAGCATCTTCATATGGGAAGATTTAATATGAGTTTCAAACATCTTTTGTTTGTTGGAGCTAAGGAAAGAAATCTCCTAGGAAGTATCAACGCAGTGGTCCTCACTCACCAATGCTGCCATATTTCGATGTTTTATTTGGCTGTGGGATTCCTCAGCAAGAGACATTGTCTGCTTGACTGAATGCCATGAACTATGCATAGTCCCAGGCATTCGACCCTCATTGATTTCCTCAAATTTCTTGCTCAAATGTACTGTCAGGGCATTTTCAAGTTGTTTCTGACCTAGGCTCTCCCCACACACTTTCCTGCACTTTCTGTAACATGTTACACTCCAGAAGATTAATTTCAGATGGCGTAAGAGACCGTGCCTCATTCTGGGGTCTATGAAAACACACTCCACAGATCCTAATCAGGAATAGAGGACTAGGTAGTAGGGCTGGGAGTGGAGATTGATGTTGAGCCTGGGACTGGACCTGAGTGAGATGTGGGGACTGACCTTGGGGCAGGGTTTGAGGCAAGGGTAGAGCTTGGGTATTAGGCAAGGACAGAGGTTGGGGAGGGGGAAGTACTTGGGATTCCTGGGATATAGATGTATTTGTAATGCCATTGAAGAATACAAACATGGAGGAATGGCCACATTGGCCAAGAACAGTAGGGTGAAGAGACTCGCTGTGCAGAGATGGGAGACCCCAGAAGAGCTGCACATATTTTTGTTCTAAATGGTCCTCAAAGCACTTAGAGTATGGGGGCTGCTGATGGATGTGCTGCCCCTCTAGTTTGTCTTCACTGGCCCAAAAAGTAAGGGAGGCTGCCATGTCATGCTTATCAGCAATTGAGGCTAACATTTTCCGTGAAGAATTTAGCTGGTAGTTTGGCCTAAGTTGTGTTGGGAAAGATCCTGCTTTGTTTTCATTTTCTTTCCACATCAGGAGATCACACCTTTTTTTGACTTGTCTCTCCAAGAGTGCCAGAATGTCATGACTGACAAAGGAGATATTAACAGGCTGTGTGAGGTTGGCCACAGAGTGCCCCCCTAAAGAGGCCTCAGAAGAATGAAGGGTAAGAAGCTCCTCCATGAAATCAGATGGCACAAAATTGGAGGAAAAAGAGTCCTTGGCATGAGGCTGCCACCAGGAGAATTCTGAAGATGCAGGGCATGAATGGTCAATGCCTTTGATTGTTGGGGCATAGGTGGATGTCCCACCAGAGCCACCTAGAGATAACATCTCCGGAAAAGGCTTCAAGACGGTGAGTCTTGATTTCAACGGAGTCACAGTGCAGTCTTCCGATGGTAAAGCAGATGGGATTGGTGCTTTGTGATGATGAGCACGCGAATCAGTGGGATTCATGGCCTGGGAAATATCTTGGCATATGGTGGAGTCAAGTGAAAAGGTGGTGTTCAGAGACAAACTGGCCACAGGATAGAGATTGGGCTCCACTCTCTGAATGTGACGTTGTGGGAGAAGGGGAAAGGGAAGCTCTTCGGGTGGGGAATGGTCTACGGGGAACTAGGAATCCAGGGGAGAAACAGGCTATGGTGGCAGAGGGTCCCTCAGTGGTGAGGGTGAAAACAAGTTAGCTAAGGAGGTGATCAAGTCAGGTGAGAGAATTAACTGGGGCAGTGGAGAAGGCTTAGGCCGAGTGGACAGTATTACATCTTCTGGAGGGGTTGCTGAGGGGGCAGAAGACAGAGTGAACGATGACTCAGTTGCAGAAGCTGCAGAAGTCAAAGGAGACACAGAAGGAGGAGCATCTTTCAGGGACTCCCAAGACAGCAGTCGCTGGATATCAGCAGTTGCTCTGTTACACACCTGACAGACGGGGTCTGGGCATAACAGTCGACGAAAGCGGGTGGTATCATGATGCTGGCCCAGGAGACCGCAGGAAACAGGAGGTCCAAAGCTGCAGCCAGAACCAGAACAAGGAAAGGAGGGTCTGTTAGCCTAGCAGGGGTGGGGCCCCCTGAAGCCTGCTACCCACTTCACATTGCCCCCTTCCCATGACCTCACCATATATGAGGTCATATGACCTCACTATAGCCTCTCCACAAGCATTCATTCACATACCCGTTCCTATGGCTACCCACCCCCAAAACTACAGCAGGCTACAAGGAATCCCTGAAATGAATAAAACATGCTAAAAAAAAAAAAAAAAAAAGGGGGGGGGAGGTGGGAACAGGACAGAAGGGGAGTGATTAATCACCTTTTCAGAATAGAAAGTAGCTTCCTTTCCTCTTCTACTTCCCTCTGGAAACTTTTGCCGTCTGGGAAAACAGAACAATATATTATATGCAATGAACGTAGAGGCACAGGAATCATACAGAAGTCACTTTGTGGAAGACCCTTGGGATTTTAAACTCTGATAGCCCCAAGAATCCGTAGGAAAAGGCAAATAGTTATTGATAATATACACAAGTTCTCATCTGTATTTGGCATCATTAGTAAAGTCCTTTCATATACATTACCCCATGTGATGCTCAAAACCACCACATGAAACACAGACATCAGTGGTTACCTCCAGGAGGAATCTGAGCATCAAGTAAGTTAAAGTACTTTTGCAAAGCTGTGAGACAGAAACTGTGTCTCCAAGCCAACCAGTAGTCCTTCCTCAATATCGCAGTTGGCCACCAATTGGGCAACACCCATTACTCAGGTCCATCACTCCATCATGCTCATGAATGGGCAGAGCAGGGACTATGAGTAGTGTCTCATGTCTGATTGCTTTCCCATGAGCCTGTCTTCTGAGGGCATTTTCTGAGACTATCTAGTAACTGACATTCTAAGAAATCATGGGACTGACTCCTCATGAAAGAGACAGGAAGGGTCACCCTGAAGCTCAGATAGAGCAGACTGGCATTACCTTTTAATGTCTCACCTTTCCTTCTCCTCCTGGGTCTGCCCTGATGCTGAGAACAAAAGAAAGATAATGACAGATTGGGACACACTTCTCTCACACTCTATGAAGCTCATTCATTTATTTATTCATTATACAAGAATTATATGACACTATAATTAATAGAAATATAATCCTGTTGTCAATTTTTGAAGGTGATAAAATATTTCCTGTTTTTCCTTCTCTGAAAAGCTGAAAGAGGATTTATTCTGTGAGAGCCACACTTGATGTGCTGAGTTAGAAGTCCTCATCCAGGGCACAGACTCAGAGTCCAACAGTCACAACTGTGCTGCCTCACAGGACAAGTGTCCCAGAGACAGAGCTCTGGCTCCAGCCTCTGCTCAGAGACTCTCAACATTACTTCCCTGGTCAGCCCAACATGAAGGAAGGCTTTGTTGAATGACAGGTGACATGGGAATGTGACTCATGATCAAATTTCAGCAGAGACTGTTCTCCTTCAGAGAACCCACACTCTCTAAATAATCCCATCTGGGACCACAGAATTACTGTGTTTGGGATTTTATCCTGGAACTCTCCACCACAGCCAGATAGGTAGTCTGTGAGCTACAGATGGAAACCTTAGTCCTCCTGAACCCCTACGTCTGCCCAACCTCTTCCATAGAAGAGTGAAGCTCTATCCTCTCTTTAGACTTCCCATGTAAGACATGTCTCTGAACCTACCAGACTTATTTAGAAGTGTGGGAATAGGATTGGGAAACAACAACAGGGCATCTCTCTTGGGTGTTCACCCACAGTTCCTTACCTTTTGGATGTCATTATTTTTTTCACTGGGTGACGAATGCAGGATCAATACTACATAGAACAAGTATAGTATAAACAACCCCAACCCACTCAAGCAGATGACGTTGGGGTCAATATCCAAGTAATGTGAGTCCGGGCTCAGCCCTGTCTCAGTATAGCTGTTCAGAAAACAGAGGATATTCTCCATGGTCTGAATAGCTCGGCTGCCTGAAGCAACTGAGCACTGAGGGTGCCCAGACTTAACTATAAACCCAGGCCTGCATCACAGAGCATGGAAGAGTCACAGAGGGTTTCTGAGGGTGGAGGGAGCAACAAAAGAAGGGTGTGTCCACAGCCCCAACCCAACCAGCACAGCACATTCCAGCCCTCCTAGGCCCTCTAGGACCCTCTGCCCTACCCTGCCACTCCATTTCCCAAGTCCATCCTTTTTCATGTCATGTATTTATCTTAGTGGAATTTTCAGTTTGTTCCAACAGTAAACCAGGCATTGCCCAAGTCCTGCTTTACTGTTTGGAGCCCTTAACTTGAACCCCAGCAACTACACTGCCTTGAAAGCCTGAAATACTGCCTGGAATATTTGTTGTACCCAGGCTTTGCTACTCTTCACGTATGTCCTCAAATCCATCTTATCTACACAATATTTTTGCCTTACATAAATGCAGATATAAAACTTAAGTTTGCTTTATATTTATTTTGTTTTGTGAATGTTGAACATTACTTTTTTTTTTTGAAGTCAGTTTTTACAATTTCCAATCAGAGGGACTGTCTCAAATGATTAAGACTAATGTTAGCAAGCGAAAGAAACTCAAAGCCCAATTTGGGTTTTTGAGAAAAGAAGGTTTTTATTGTAAATTAACCAACAAGGAGACAGGAGTCCAGCTTGAATCTGTCCCCTGTGCTGGTTTTCATGTGGTCATTTTATTAGAAGAGGTTTAGGGGGTGGCCTCTGGAATTAATAGTTGATTGGTGGAAGGAAAGGGGATGTCTGAAAGTCCTCGGCATGCACAGTTTTGTTTAACGCTCCTTCATGTGTAACATGTGCACTTTTGTGGGGAGTTGGTTGAAACATGGCAGAAATTTGGGCTGTGACATCAGCCAGCTTGTTCTGTGTAAACTCCAGTTGGCCTTAATAGTTTTAATCCGTTTTAGCCAGTTTTTAAATCTCAGAAGCAGGGAGAGTTTTGGCATTTTAGCAAGTTATTGTTGTTTTTGTTGTTTAATCTGCTATCCTGTAAACTGATTAATTTTATTAGTCATTGGTTTCTTCAACTCTCAGGGGCATGGTTTCACTAATAATTCATTACTTAACATCTAAAAAATAAAAATAAGTGTACAATAAATGTATATAATTAAAACTTCAAGGGATCTTAGGTGTAAATTTATAGAACTTTTTTTTCTGAAGTTAGTGAAGTTTAAACTGTTCAAGCACTTTTGGAACATACTCTGTACACAGACACACATACTCCTTGACATAAAGGAAAAGCTAATGGAAAACTATTATAAGTAGGGAGTTCATTTGGATCAAGCTTGAGGATTGCAACCTGGGAACACAGACGCAAGTCGGCCTAAATGTACACTCCAATTAGCAGCAGTTACAAGTGGGTTTTTAAGTCAAAAAAGGGGACAAGGAGTGAGCTGATACAAAGTTGTAATGAGGAATTCTCATTGGCTTACAGAAGTGACATAGATTAATGATTGGGTACACACTGTTAAGCTATAGGATGTGGGTTATAGTGTCAGATGTGGCATTATTGGGTTACTATATAGCTCCATGTGGCAATAGCAAGCAGTTTCAAGAGATGAATCCATAGCTCAAGGAGGAGATACGGCTGTGATTTCTGTCTCATTTTAATGTCTCTCTAGGCCTAATAACTTAAAAGGACTCACAGTCCTCAGATAAAATTCTTTTCTTTACAAACATATCCATACACTCATCCTGTGACAAATCAATCAATATTTCCAAAACCAGAATCAATTAGTTCCTCCATTTATTTCAGTGTCTTGTCATTTTGAGCCCACATTTTCTAACTACCTCAAATGCAGCCAGTCCCAACCCTCTACATCAATTTGGTAACAAGTATGCAACTCCCTTAAAGCAGGGATAGGTTACAGTGCCCTAAGCTATTGTGATCTAAAAGACCAAAACAGATGCCCCTTTATCTACAAAGACAGACCCTAAGGTTAAGGAAACAAAGTTACCTATGGGTCAAGGGTTCAGGGCCCAGATGGCATGGCAAATTTCCTAACTTACTATAACTGAACTCCCTCTAACCAAACCAGCTATCAGCTCTGATTGGACAGAGGACCGGCCTTACGTTTTTTTCTGATAAGCTACTAATATTACAGATTTCCAGTTTCTGCCAGCTTATAGAGGTGGCACACAAACCGCCTGTGTCCTGTAGTTCACCTTATGATGTAAAGGGCCAAATTCTACCTTATTTTAGTGCTAAACCCCATTCCAAAGTGAACTTGGGATGTATGTTATGTATGTTCACTCATTATAGTGTGCCCGGCTCCCACATTAATATGTATAGCTTTTCCCACAAACTTGTTGAATATGTATGAATATGAATATAAAACCCAACCTGTCCTTCCCCTATTCCAACAGAGAGCACCTTCAGTCCACACTGGATGCTTTCCCTTCCTGGCTTGCAAACTGATGAGAGCAATGAGGCTCTCCTTTCTACTATTTAGCCATCTTGGTGGTCTTTTGGATGATACTACTGATGCCATCAGTCTTTGGTAGCAGAGTGGGACCCAGGCGTGTCAAAAGCCTTAGAACAGAATGGAGTCTTAAGCAACCTCACCTGATTACACTGTGGGCCATGTAAATGTGATCTTTTCCTGGGTGCCTTGGCATCCAAAAAAACTTGAGAACATCTGCTCTCTATTCTACATAATCACCCCTGCAAATATCCAAATACCAACTACCTGTCATACTTTATTCAGGCTCCTCTTGTCAGGTTTAAATGATCCCAGTATCTCCCATCCCTGACCCATCTTCCTACGTATTCTTTTCTAAACTCTTTATCATGACAGCTGTCCTCTAAACTGCTCTTAACTTCTCATGTCTTTCTTAAACTATTGTGAAAGCAAACAAACATAGCCTGAGAAGGACTCCATACTTCTATATTGGAGTCCTTGCAGATGAACTGTAACCTAGCCTAATAGTTAGACAAATTGAAAACCTAACTCAATAGTATGGACCTGTAACAATAGCTGAGTGTTGACCAATCCCAGCGGCCCTACTTCAACCACTCATAGACTGCTGAATGTTCAAACTGTGTTCAAATAAGGCAAAGGCAGAGTTGTAATCAATCTCACTCTTTCTGTACCGCACTTCTGATTCACGTACGTCATTTTGCCTTTTTGGTCCATAAATTGGTTCTAACCACGAGGCACCCCTGGAGTCTCTGTGAATCTGCTGTGATTCTGGGGGCTAACCAATTCGCAAATCTTTCATGCTCAGTTAAACTCCTTTAAATTTAATTTCTCTGAAGTTCCTTTTAATACTATAAAGCTCCTTATTAGACAACCATGGGCCACCAGTGTTACTAATCTCTTTGGAAAGGTTAAGACAGCCTTCAACTCAGGCCAGGTCTCCTTTCAATTATACAGGAGCAGGTAACCTGCCTTGAGGATAAAATCTGCCAAGAGATGCCCCTTCCTCCTCTCTTTGATATGCAGCCTCAGCCAAGTCTTCATCTAATAAATATTTACTGCTGGAAACTAGGAGACACAAGCTTCTGTAAGCCACGGGCTCTGCCCTTCACCTCAAGTGCCTATTTTATCAATGAATGAAACCGAAGCCCAGAGAGGGTAAGTGACTTCTCTAAATCAGACAGTAGTAAATATCAGAGCCCTAGTGAATAAATTCTCTACATTCATAATGCTTCTACTTTACTTAATATTAATATGTAATTTCTTAAAGTAAAAAGTATGCCCTAATATTAAAATTAAAGTAGCTGTATGGTTAAGAATATTCACTTTGAGCCGGGCGCAGTGGCTCACGCCTGTAATCCCAACACTTTGGGAGGCCAAGGCAGGTGGATCGCGAAGTCAAGAGATCAAGACCATGGTGAAACCTGTCTCTACTAAAAAGACAAAAAAATTAGCCGGGCATGGTGGCGGGCACCTGTAGTCCCAGCTACTCAGGAGGCTGAGGCAGGACAATGGTGTGAACACTGGAGGTGGAGCTTGCAGTGAGCCGAGATCTCTCCACTGCACTCCAGCCTGGGTGATAGAGCAAGACTCCGTCTCAAAAAAAAAGAATATTGACTTTGTCCATTCAATACTGACAAATTTAGGAAGTAACGAAAAGCTATTTTTGGTACTCTATCACACCTTAGATAACTTTTCCTTTCCACTCTTAGCATCAACGTCTTCATAGTTTTTTTTCCTAACCCCCTCTTAAAATCTCTTTTCAAGAACTATATTACATATGACTCCCAGTAATGTATAAAATAATAGTTTAAAATGTCATCCCTCCCAGGAAAACATTTCACCCATTCTACATATATTTACCTCCATGCCCTATAATAAACTCTTACCAAAGCATTTTAGGCAGCCTTTGGGAGGTGGCAGAGGTGGCTTCTGATAGGATGAGACTCTCACCATTGACCCCATGAAATCTTCCCAATTTACCTACATCACCACCCTAAAGTCTGCTCTTGGATTTCACACTGCACTTGGTTTTATTATCTCCAAGGAGGCATCTTTTCCAAAAGCTCTTAGAGTAATGTGATACCACCTGAGGATGCTCAGTATAGATAAACTATTTGTTTAGGACTTTCATATGTTCCCAGTTTCCTAGGAAGTTTCCTCAATGCTCACACCCTCATATCCTGACCACTGTCCCTGGGATAAGTCACTTGGAGGCAGCTGTTTTCGGGATCCCCAAAAGCCTGAAGCAGAACAGGTTCTGAGGCAAAATCCTCTATAATTATATTTTAAAACAGTAGGTCTATCCCAGTTCCTTGGGAGACCAAGGCAAGTGGATCACCTGAAGTCAGGAGTTCAAGACCAGCTTGGCCAACATGGTGAAACCCAGTCTCTATTAAAGATACAAAAACTTAACGGGACATGGTGGCAGATACCTGTAATGCCAGTTACTTGGGAGGCTGGGGCAGGAGAATAGATTGAATCCAGAAGGGGAGGTTATAGTGAGATGAGATAACACCACTGCACTCCAGCCTGGGTGACAGAGCGAAACTCCGTCTCAAAAAAATAAAATGATAATATAATAATAATAATAATAATAATACAGTAGTTATAAGATGTTCTTCATACATTCACACAACAAATATTTATTGAACTTTACTACATAGTATTCCTACTACTGTAAAAATATCAGTAAAAGAAGACATTGCCTCTGCCCTCGGACAGCTCATAGTCCAGGAAGTGAGACCTGCAAACAAGTATAATAAAATATGCTACAAAAAGCTGTAAAACAAGCAAAGATAATACACAATGGGAAGATAGATAAAGAAGTAAAATTCTTCTACCAGGAGGAAGGGAAAGCAGAGTTCAGGGAATACTTCAGAGAGTTGATGCCAACTCTCTGATGTTGGGCCTTGTGAGATATTAACAACTTTCTCCTCCTCCTCCTCCTCCTCCTCCTCCTCCTCCTCCACCTCCTCTTCCTCCTCCTCCTCTTCTTCTTTTTAATTGACTTTTATTTTTTACAGAGGTTTTATGTCAACAGGAAAAGTAAGTGGGAAACTTCACACATACCGTCTATCCCCACACAGGCACAGCCTCCCCAACTGTCAACATCCCATACTAGAGTGGTACAGTTGTTACAATTGATGAACGTGCAATTACACATCACTATTACCCAAAGTCCATAGTTTACATTAACGGTCACTCTTGACGTTGCACATTCTGTGGGTTTTGACAAATGTATAATGACACATATCCACCATTGTATTATATAGAATAGTTCACTGCCCTAAAAATCCTCTGTGCTCTTTTTTCATCCCTCCCTCCTCACTAGCCCCTGACAACCATTGCCCTTTTTACTGCCTTCATAGTTTTGCCCATTTTGAAATGTCATACACTTAGAATCATACAGCCTTTTCAGATTGTGTTCTTTCACTTAATAATACACATTTAGGTTTCCTCCTTTTTTGTATTTTGCCAGTTTATTTCTTTTCAATGGCATATGATGTTCCATTTTTGGATATACAAAAAAAGTTTACTTACCTACTGAAAGACATTTCTGTTGCTTCTAATTTGGACAATTATGAATAAAGCTGCTATACAAACTTTCTTTTTTAAAAAGTTTTTATTGAAACATAATTTGTTTACTATACAATTCACTCACCGAAAGTATACCACTCAACAGCTTTGAGCATATTCACAGTGTTGTGCATGCATCACCACAATCAATTTTAGAACATTTTCATCACCCCAAAAGGAAACTCTGCTTCACTTAGCCTTCACCCTTCAATATTTGCATTCCTCCCTATGTTACCAGTAATCTACTCTCTGTCTCTATTTTTCATTTCTAGACATTTCATCTAAATGGAATCATACGATATGTGGATTTTTGTGTCTGGCTTCTCACCGTGATGTTTTCAAAGTCCATTCATGTTGTAGCATGTATCAATACTTCATTTCTTTCTATGGACAAATGACACCCCATTGTATGGATATATCACATTTTGTTTATCCATTGATTTAGTTGGTGAACGTTTGAATTGTTTTCACTTTGGGGCTATAATGTTGCTGATACAGGAGTTAAGAAGAAATTACCTAGGCAGATAATAAGGGTATGGGAGTCCTCAGTAAATCTTTTCTTTTTAAAGAGAAGCAACCCCAAATCATTTTCTAACAAAGAGCAGCCTGTAAATTCAAGCTGCAGACATAGACAAGCAAGCTGGGAGCTTGCACAGATGAATGCTGGCAGGAACTAGAGGACTAGACATGTTCAAGATGGTGGCTCCATCTTCTTTTCTGTCAGCCACATGTACAGTAAGGAGCAGACAAGATGGCACCGATCAATTGGAAAGCCCATTTGCGTAATAAGATTAGGTTGGGTCAATCAGCCTTGCTCGTACACTATGTAAACATCATACCTGATTGAACCAATCTGTGAGCCCTATGGAAGTCAGACACTGCCTCCTCAAACCTGACTATAAAATTTGGTGCATTCGCTGCCAGCCAGCCTTTTCCACTTGGAGACTCTTCTTGGTCTATAGAGAGAACTGTTTCTCTTTCTCTTATCTTCTGCCTATTAAACCTCTGCTCCTAAACTCCCCATGTGTGTCTGTGTTCTAAATTTTCCTGGCACAGGATGATGAATGCCAGGGCATATACCCCAGATAATGTAGCCCCTTCAAACTGGGGGCTCATGTCTGATACCAGGGTACAACCTTCATCGACATGGTGAGTAGAGGAGCAGATTCCAACTCTGTCGTTTCATTTCAAGGCTCTTGGCCTTCATTTTAGAACCAAATCAAACCAAATACTGGGCCCCCTTCAGCCATTTTAAAACAATTAGCATAGCTTCCAGCCTTGCAAGACTTAGAGGATAGGCTTACAAAGAAGAACATGGAGAATCCCCCAGCATCCACGGGTGACTGATTCTCCACCTCCACAAGTTCTTTGCCCTCGGTTTCATCCCAATTTTGTCCTTCTTAAAGTCTTTATGAAATCTGAATTATTGCTGCAATCCCAAGCTTCAGACACTTCAGGGTCAGCGGCATAAGCATGGACAGGTACAGAGAAGGATGGTTGAGTGAGGGAACTGTAGTGGACATCTGTTTTTATTTGTTTTGTTTTGCTTATGTTTTGACACTAAGCATTCATAAATTTTTCTGGAAAACCTACTCAAGTGCCCTCTAGAAAACAAATCTCATTTTTGGCCAGGCACAGTGGCTCACGCCTGTACCCCAGGACTTTGGGAGGTCGAGGCAGGCAGATCACGAGGTCAGGAGATCCAGACCATTCTGGCTAACACGGTGAAACCCCGTCTCTACTAAAAATACAAAAAAAATTAGCCGAGTGTGGTGGCGGGCGCCTGTAGTTCCATCTACTCGGGAGGCTGAGGCAGGAGAATAGTGTGAACCCAGAGGCGGAGCTTGCAGTGAGCCGAGATTGCACCACTGCACTCCAGCCTGGGTAATAGAATGAGACTCTGTCTCAAAAAAAAAAAAAAGAAAAAAAGATAATGTTTTAGTCCATAATGAACAGCCCCATGTACACTTCTGCCAAAATGGCATCTGTGAGCTCTGCAGCACTGTGGTAATCCTCAAGGGGGTGGTGCCTAGGTCCAGATTGAGAAAGGGTCGTGATATGGGCATGAAGGGCATAAACCTTTTTCCATCAGCAGCCTCATCCTTTCCTAGTTTCACTTTTTTCTTACTTTCTCATTCATTCTAAAGCATCTTTTCCTTACTCTCAGCTATACTTTACCTAGGTGGTTGCCCGATCAACATTCCTGCCACAGACAGCTAGGTGATCTTTTTGCCATTAAAAATGTCATCAATCCAGGCAGCCTGGAGATATACACAGTGAGGGGAACTACTTCCCAAAAGTGACTTTTTAGTAAAAAGATCTCAATATCGAAGTCAAATTATGCTTCCCCAAATCATGAGGATGCCCTGCTTGTCAAATTCTTAAGCAGCATTCACAGTGTTCCTGATACCCTACCCCAACCAGCAATACCCCAAACACTCCTACCAACTTGTATGACAGCTTTTTTGAAATCATGATTAAACCACTATTTCTGAAAATTTTACCTGTCCTTGACCCTCTCTTCAGATATGGAAGCCTGTCTTCCTTATTGATCTAAAGGAGATGAAGCAGTGAATGGGGAGGAAGGTGCAGGCTGCCATACGGTATCAATAAGTCTCAAGCAAAAAGGTAGAAAAGAGCTCATCTCCTCAGACTTCATCAGGGAGAGAAGGAACTTTTGGAGGCACATGATACTTATTCCTCCACAAGAGCTCCAAGGGATTGGTCACCTTTTAGAGGTCAAAGGAGGCCGGGTGCAGTGACTCACACCTGTAATCCCAGCACTTTGGGAGGCCGAGGCGGGCGGATCACGAGGTCAGGGTATCGAGACCATCCTGGCTAATATGGTGAAACACTGTCTCTAGTAAAAGTACAAAAAAATTCGCCAGGCGTGGTGGCAGGTGCCTGTAGTCCCAGCTACTCAGGAGACTGAGGCAGAAGAATGACATGAAGGAGGTGGAGCTTGCAATGAGCAGAGATTGTGCCACTGCACGCCTGGTAGACAAGCGAGACTCCGTCTCAGAAAAAAAAAAAATAAAAAGAAGTCAAAGGAGGCGGTCAGTAAGAGCTGAGCTAACTCCTACCTTTCCCTAACCACAAGCTTGTGTTACCCAAAACCTATGCCCCCCAACACAATACACAGAGAAAATATTATTCTTATTAGAATATTTATTGGGGAGAATCAAGATTCTCAACAAGAAGTGAATTATTGTGGGGGGAAATTTTCCTCCCTGGAAATGCTTTGGAGGCATTTCCTGTCCAGTTAGTAAAGGCACATCACTGAACACAGTGCTTTTAGCACTGGTCGGGACGGTTGACCTGATGCCGGCAAGTTGGGTTTGGATGTGGCACAGCCTTCCTGTGGGGCATGGACTGGGGATGCCTTTGACACAATATCTTCCCCTTAAATGCCTCAACTTTCTGGGGCTGTCTGTCCTTGTCTATGATCTGTCTAATCATTGTAGGATAATTCTGGCCAACAAAGATAGCTTGTTGGCTGTAAGACTTGGTACATGTCAGTTTGCAGGAGGGAGCCATGTAGTTACAGGGATAGCCCTGTACAGGCTCTGCTCTGACCTGCACTTCTAGGTTGTGCTGAGCTTTCCCAATCTACAATGGGAAGACAAGGGGCTCTTGGGGACAGGTGATATCTATCCCATGCCTATGCCCCAGCTTCTCCTCTAGGAACTTCCCAGTGTCTTTCCTAATTTTCTGAGCTTCAGTAGTCCCAGTAAAGGCAGCTCTACTTTTAACTTGACCTCTGTTCTGCACAGATGATGACAGGGAGGTACCCTTTTCCCAGGAACTTTCTTGTTCTTCATATGTTATGCTGGGTTTATTAAACTGCTGCAAAAAGGTCTTCATCCATTTTCTGAAAAGGTTTTCAGGAGGAGGCTGTGTTTTCAAGGTTGGGGAAGATTTGCTCCCAAGCACCTCCTCTGATGTCTTGCTTTGAACAGGATGGCCCTTTCTCCTCGGTCAGGATGTCCTCAATCCAGCATCCCATCCACCAAGCTCTCCTCCTTTCGGTCTTGGCAGGCTCACTGTCTTTGTAGTGTTTGTGGGAAATTCTTTTTTTTTTTTTTTTTTTTTTTTTTGAGGCAGAGTCGCACTCTGTCACCCAGGCTGGAGTGCAGTGGCGTGATCTCAGCTCACCGAAACCTCCGCCTGCTGGGTTCAAGCAATTCTCCTGCCTCAGCTTCTGGAGTAGCTGGGACTACAGGCATGCGCCACCATGCCTGGCTAATTTTTTTCGTATTTTTAGTACAGAGGGGGTTTCACCATGCTGGCCAGGCCGGTCTCAAACTCCTGACCTCATGATTCACACGCTTCAGCCTCTCAAAATGCTGGAATTACAGGCATGAGTCACTGCGCCCAGCCACTCATGGGAAATTCTTATCTGGACATTCTGTAAGACATGCTTAGGGACCGTGGGCTCCTGCTACTGTTCCTCACGTGTCCCTGTGTCCTCCAAGTGGACATGCACCACCTGGGAAGTTGACATGTTCTCACTGTAGATGCCCTGAGCATGAATCAGTAAGTCCTTGGAAACCAAGTTATTAACGCAAGGGACATGTCAGTGAAACGGCTTTGAACTTGGCTATGCTCCCTCTGGGCCAATTTAAACTTTAACTTGCTCAACATCTGATTTTAAGGTATGATGACATAGGATCTCGGGAAACTGATATTCTTGGTGGGAAACTTTCAGTTGTAGAAGTGCTTATTTATGTATTTATCACTGAGCAGCTTCCTGACTTACTGGTTATCAAGTAGTTTTAGATGGTGTTTGAAGAGCACAGAGCTTCTCTGCCTTGAACATCTCTTTAGACCCATTGGTGACAGAAAATGTCTTTCTACTGCCCTGAAGCCTTTCTACATTATTACTGGAACTCTCTCTCTTAAGCCTTCACTTACAGCGAGACCTAGCTTGCCTTATCGTCAGCTTTTGGCTGTATGTACTGGCTAGTACAGTCTGTTTCCGACTGACTTTGCCTATGATGCTGTGTGGTGGGGGCAGAAAAGTCTGTCTGCCATCCTCAACTGTCTGGACTTTCTGTAAGCTCATGGTCAGTATCAGAGAATTCTCTTCTCAGGGCTCCCTGCCTTTTGTCGACAGGTGAGATGATGCAATGAGGATGACCCAGGATGGGGAATGAGCTTCTTATTTCTAACTTTTCTCCCTGAAAATCTGTAGTGCTTCTTCTAAGGGGTGTGGAGGCCCCATCTTTGGAATATGTCTCCGTAAGGTCATGGTCAGTATCAGAAAATTGTCTTCTCAGGGTCTTCTGCTTTCTTTGCCGACAGGTGAGGTGACAGGGTGAGGACAATCCAGGACCGGAACTGAGCTTGTTGTTCCCAACTTTTCTCCTTGAAAACCTTCTTCTAAGGGGGGTTGGAGACCCCATTTTTGGAATCTACACCAGAAATGGAGGAGGCTGAGGAGGGAAGGTCAAAATGGGAAAAGGAATTGGAAAGGTCCTCTTTCAAAGTTAAAGATTTCTGTGGATTCATGGACTTTGCGGGGAAGGCCTCAAAGAATCCTCATACGGAAAGATTTAATATGGGCTTCAAACATCTTTTGATTGTTGGAACTAAGGAATAAAATCTCCTGGGAAGTATCAACACGGTGGTCCTCACCTAGCAATGCTGCCATATTTCGATGTTTTATTTGGCTGTGGGATTTCTCAGCAAGAGACATTGTCTGCTTGACTGAATGCCATGAACTATGCACAGTCCCAGGCATTCGACCCTTATTGATTTCCTCAAATTTCTTGCTCAAATGTACTGTCAGGGCATTTTCAAATTGTTTCTGACCTAGGCGCTCCCCTGAATGATTCCCTGACAGATGCATCATATGAGTGTCCAGGTCTCTCTCAGAGTTAGACCTCAGATCCTCATCTGAAGATGTCTCTGGATCATGCAACAGATGATCTTTTGGGCCATTCTCCTGGCTGTATCCCCGATAATTCCCCACATTCTCCAGGGAAAGCATATTTGAGCTCCTCTCATGGAAGGTTCTAGGGATGCTTGATCCGAATTTCTTTAGAACATTGCAGCCCTGACTCTCAACCAAAGAGCTATGTAAGGGTCCATGATTGTGCTCTAACTCAGATATCTCCAAAATTTTTTTCTGAGGATGCAGCATTGACAGAGACTCATGGACTATGCAAGGCAGGCCCCAGTTGCTCTGGATGAGTCTTTTACGAAGTTGGTGCTCTGGTTTCTTCCTTAGCTCACAGCTGAATGGAAAATATCCAGGAATAATGGATATGGGAACATGGGCCTTAAAGGGCTAGCTGAACAATGCAAGACTGGGAGCTGGAGGACAAAAGTCTTCCTGGGATTTTTTAACCAAAGAGGGTAAACCCCACACACCTTCCTGGACTTTCTGCAACACATTCCACTCCAGATGGCTAATTTCAGATGGCATAAGAGACTGTGCCTCATTCTGGGGTCTATGAAAACACACTCTACAGATCCTAATCAGGAATAGAGGACTAGGTAGTAGGGCTGGGAGTGGGAATTGATGTTGAGCCCTGGACTGAACCTGAGTGAGATGTGGCGACTGACCCCAGAGCAGGGTTTGAGGCAAGGGTAGAAGTTGGGTACTAGGCAAGGATAGAGGTTGGGGAGGGGGAAGCACTGGAGATTCCTGGGATATAGATGTATTTGTAATGCCATTGAAGAATACAAACATGGAGTAATGACCATGTTGGACAAGAACAGTAGGGTGCAGAGACTCACTGTGCAGAAGTGGGAGACCCCAGAAGAGCTGCACATATTTTTGCTCTAAATGGTCCTCAACGCACTTAGAATATGGGGGCTGCTGGTGGATGTGCAGCTGTTCTAGTTTGTCTTTACTGGCCCAAAAAGGAAGTGAGGCTGCCAAGTCTTGCTTATCTGCAATTGAGGCTAACATTTTCCGTGAAGAATTTAGTTGACAGTTTGTTCTACAGGGTTTTGGAAAAGATCCTGCTTTGTTTTCATTTTCTTTCCACATCAGGAAATCACCCGTTTTTTTGACTTGTCTCTCCAGGAGTTCCAGAATGTCATGGCTGAGAAATGATAGGTTAATAGGCTGTATGAGGTTGGCCACAGAGTGCCCCCCTATAGTGGCATCAGAATAGTGAAGGGTAAGAAGCTCTTGCACGAAATCAGATGGTGCAATAGTGGAGGGAAACAAGTCCTTGCCATGAGGCTGCCACCAGTAGAATTCTGAAGATGCAGGGCATGAATGGTCAATGCCTCTGATTGTTGGGGCATATTCTGTCCCACCAGAGCTACCTAGAGATAACGTCTCTGGAAAAGGCTTCAATATTGTGGGACTTGCTTTAGACTGAGTTGCAGTGCAGTCCTGCAGTGGTAAAGCAGTTGGGGTTGGTGGTTCATGATGACAAGCACCTGAATCAGTTGGATTCATGGCCTGGGAAACATTTGGTAAGGGGTTCATATCTTGGGATAGGGTGGAGCCAAATGAAAAGATGGTGTTCAGAGACAAACTGGCCTCAGGATGAAGATTGGGCTCCACTCTCTGAATGTGATGTGGTGGGAGAAGGGGAGTGGGAAGCTGTTGGGGTGGGGAATGGTCCAAGAGGAACTTGGAATCCAGGGGAGAAACAGGCTGTGGTGGCTGAGGGTGCCTCAGAGGTGAGGGTGAAAATAAGTCAGCTAAGGGGGTGATCGGGTCACGTGAGAGAATTAAGGAGGATGGTAGAGAGGGCTTAGGCTGAGGAGACAATATTAGGTCTTCTGGAGGAATTGCTGAGGGGCAGAAGACAGAGTGAACGATGACTCAGTCACAGAAGCTGCAGAAGCCAAAGGGGACACAGAGGGAGCAGCATCTTTCAGGGACTCCCAAGACAGCGGTCTCTGGATATCAGCAGTTGCTCTGTTACACACCTGACAGACAGGATCTGGGCATAACAGTCGACGAAAGCGGGTGGTATCATGACGCTGGCCCAGGGGACTGCAGGAAGCAGGAGGTCCAAAGCTACAGCCAGAACCAGAACAAGGAAAGGAGGGTCTGTTAGCCTGGCAGGGGTGGGGCCCCCTGAATCCTGCTACCAGCTTCACATTGTCCCCCGCCCATGACCTCGCTATGTATTCTGTAGCCTCTCCCCAGTGCATTCAATTCACATACCCATTCCTGTGGGGACCCACTTGCACAGCTACAGCAGGTTACAAGGAATCCCTGAAGTGAATAGAACATGCAAAAAGAAAAAAAAAGGAGGGTGGGGGAACAGGACAGAAGGGGAACGATTAATCACCTTTTCAGAATAGAAAGCAGCAGCTTCCTTTCCTCTTCTGCTTCCCTCTGGAAAGTTTTCCAGTCTGGGAAAACAGTATGTTATATGCAATGAAGGTAGAGGCACAGGGCTCATACAGAAGTCACTCTGTGGAAGACCCTTGGGATTTTAAACTCTGATAGCCCCAAGAATCAGTACAAAAGGGCAAATAGTCATTGATAATATTCACAGGTTCAGTGGGCATCATTAGTAAAGTCCTTTCATATACATTACCCCATGTGATGCTCAAAACCACCACGTGAAACACAGACATCAGTGGTTACCTCCAGGAGGAATCTGAGCATTAAGGAAGTGAAAGTACTTATGCAAAGTTGTGAGACAGAAACTCTGACTCCAAGCCAACCAGTAGTCCTTCCTTGATATCTAACTTGGCCACCTATTGGGCAACACCCATTACTCAGGTCCATCACTCCATCATGCCCATGAAGGGGCAGAGCAGAGCCTGTGAGCATTGTCTCAGGTCTGATTGCTTTCCCATCAGCCTGTCTTCTGAGGGCTCTGTTTGCTAAGACTGTATCTAGTAACTGACATTCTAAGCAATCACGGGACTGACTCATCATGAAGGAGACAGGAAGGGTCACCCTTGAAGCTCAGATAGAGCAGGCTGGCGTTACCTTTAAATGTCCCACCTTTCCTTCTCCTCCTGGCTCTCCTTGATGCTGAGAAAAAAGAAAGATAATGACAGGCTGGGACTCACTTCTCTCACTCCTCTAGGAAGCACGTTCATTCATTATACAAGAATAACATGACTCTGTAATTAATAGAAAAGTGTTCCTGTTATCAATTTTTGAAGGTGATAAAATATTTCTAATTTTTCCTTCTGTGAAAAACTCAAGAGGATTTTGTCTATGAGAGCCACATTTGATGTGCTCAGTTAGCAGTCCTCAAGGAGGGCACAGACTCAGAGGCCAACAGTCACATCTGTGCTCCCTCACAGGACAAGTGTCCCGCAGAGAGAACTCTGGCTGCAGCCTCTGCTCAGAGACTCTCAGCATTACTCCCCTGATCAGCCCAACATGAAGGAAAATTTGGTCAAGTGACAGGTGACATGGGAATGTGACTCATGATCAAACTTTAGGAGAAACTGTTCTCTTTCAGAGAGCCCACATTTTCTAAATAATCCCATCTGGGACCACAGAATTACAGTGTTTGGGATTTTATCCTGGAACTCTCCACCACAGCCAGACAGGTCTATGAGCTATAGATGGAAACCTTAGTCCTCCTGAACCCCTAAGTCTGCCCAACCTCTTCCATAGAAGAGTGAAGTTCTATCCTCTCTTCAGACTTCCCATCTAAGACCTCTCTGAACCAACCAAACTTATTTTAAAATGTGGGAATAGGATTGGGAAAAAATAACAGGGCATCTCTCTTGGGTGTTCACCCACAGTTCCTTACCTTTTGGATGTCATGATTTTTCCCATGGGTTGACAAACATAGCATCGATACCACATAGAAAAAGTACAGCATAAACAACCCCAACCCACTCAAGTAGATGCAGTTGTGGTCAATATCCATCAAAGCAAGGTGAGTCAGGGCTCAGCCCTGTGTCAGTATAGCTGTTTAGAAAACAGAGGATATTCTCCATGCTTTGAATAGCATGACTTCCGAAGGTAACTGAGTGTTGTGGGTGCCCAGTCTTAACGATAGGCCCAGGCCTGCATCACAGAGCATGGAAGAGTCACAGAGGGTTTCTGAGGGTGGGGGTAGCAACAAGAGAAAGGTGTGTCCACAGCCCTGCCTTTTACCAGCCCAGCTGACTCCACCCCTCCTGGGCCCTCTAGGTCCCTCTGTCCTACCCTGCCACTCCATTTCCCAACTCCATCCTTTCTTCATGTCATATACTTACCTTAGTGGAATTTTCCATTGGTTCTAACAGTAAACCAGGTATTATCTGAGTCCCCCTTTACTGTTTGGAGCCCTTAACTTGGATCCCACCAACTACACTGCCTTGAAAGCCTGAAATACTGCCTGGAATATTTGTTGTACCCAGGCTTTGCCACTCTCAGGATCACATATGTCCTCAAATCCGTCTTATCTACAGAATGTTTTTGCCTTACATTAACCCAGATATGAAACTTACATATCCTTTATACTTACTTCATTTTGTGAATGTTGAACATTACATATTTTGTTTCGAAGTCAACCTTTACTATTTCCAATCAGAGGGACTGTCTCAAATGATTAAAACTAATGTCATCAAGGAAAAGAAGCTCACTGCCCCATTTGGGTTTTTGAGAAAAGATTTTTATTGTAAATTAACCAACAAGGAGCTAGGAGTCCAGCTCAAATCTGTCCCGTGTGCTGGCTTTCATGCAGTCATTTTATTAGAAAAGGTCTAGCGGGTGGCCTCTGGGATTAGTAGGTGATTGGTGGCAGGAAAGAGGTCTGGGACATCCTCAGGCATGCACAGTTTTGTTTAACGCTACCTCATGGATCACATGTGCACATTTTGGGGGAGTTAGTTTGAAACATGGTAGAAATTTGATCTGTGACTTCAGCAAGCTTGTTCTGTGCCAACTCCAGTTGGCCTTATTAGTTTTAATCCATTTTAGCCAGTTTTTTAATCTCACAAGCAGAGACAATTTTGGCATTTTAGCAAGCTGTTGTTGTTTAATCTGCTATCCTGTAAACTGATGATTTTTGTCAGTCATTGGTTTTTTAACTCTCTGGAACATTGTTTAACTAATAATTCATTATTTAACATCTACAAAACTAAAACAAGTATAAAATAAATGTATATAATTAAAACTTCAAGGTTCTTGGGAGTGAATTTATAACACTCGTTTTTCTGAAGTTAGTGATGCTTAAATTGTTCAAAGCCTTTTGGAACATGTTCTATACACAAACACACATACACATCGACCTAAAATGAAGAAGTTGAGGCAAAATTAATATAAATAGAAAATTCATTTGGGTCAAGCTTGAGGATCGCAACCTGGGAACACAGAGGCAAGTCACCCTAAACATAAACTGTAATTAGCAGCAGTTACAAATGGGTTTTTTAAGTCAAAAAAGGGGACAAGGAGTGGGCTGATACAAAGTTGTTATCAGGAATTCTCACTGGTTTACAGAAATGATTAGTGATTTGCTATACATTGTTAAGCTATAGGGGGTGGGTTATAGTGTCAAATGTGGCATTATTTGGTTAATGTCTAGCTACATGTGGCAATAGCAAGCAGCTTCAAGAGATGAATATGTAGCTCAAGGAGGAAGTAGGGCCATGTTTGCTGTCTCATTTTAATGTCTCCCTAGGCCTGATAACTTAAAAGGACTCACATTCCTCAGATAAAAGTTCCTTTCTTTACAAACATACACACATACCCATCATGTGACAAATCAATCAGTATTTTCAAATCCAGAATCGATTATTTCCTCCTTTTATTTCAATCTCTTATTTGTCATTTGGACCCACATTTTCTAACTCTACCTCAAATACAGACAGTCCCAGCCCTCTACATCAATTTCATAACAAGCCTGTGACTCCCTTCAACCAGATGTACGTTACAGTGTGCTAAGCTATTGTGATGTGCCCTGTGCTGTAGCTCGGTAGCTAAGGTAGTGCCCTTTCACACTGGCAGTCAGATTCGATTCCCTACTTAGAAAGTAAGTCTTTCTGGTTAAATATCTACATGACCTTGTATAGTCTCTGCTCCTCCACGGGCTATCTTAAATTTTCCTTTCTCTGAGCACCTGGGAGGTTACTTTTGGTAAAGTTCAAAAGCCAGAAATATCAGCCATTTGGCCTGGCTAAAATAAGGTAATAAGAAATTTTTAAAGACTTTATTAAAGAATACTGTGGTTAAAAGTCGGCTCACTTAAAAGTGGATATTTAAGCTCTAAAAGCCTGGGCTCCTTGGGAAAAACAGGAGGCACCAGAGACCCCTTTCATGGCCCTGTTCTTCCAAGGACTCCACCATAAAGTCAGTAAGCAATTCAGAAACTTAAAAACTGGCAAATGAAAAATCTTACAACTACTGTAGTAATCTTCTTCTCTCTGTCTGTCTGTGTAATTATACATGTGTTATGTGTAATGTTTATATAAAAGAGCTCTAATTAATTGGCTTAAGCAAAAACAAGCACTTAAATCAAATATTTTGAAAGCAAAATAAAAACTGTAATGCCTTTTAGTTCATGTGACTTTAGTAATCTTTGGGAAATAAAAACAGCTTTAAAAATTATTGATAAAATAAAGACATTTTGGCCTGGCGCAGTGGCTCACGCCTGTACTCCCAACACTTTGAGAGGCCAAGGCGGGCAGATCACAAGGTCAGGAGATGGAGACCATCCTGGCTAACACGGTGAAACCCCATCTCTACTAAAAATACAAAAAATTAGCCAGGCACGGTGGCAGGGGCCTGTAGTCCCAGCTACTTGGGAGGCTGAGGAGGGAGAATGGTGTGAACCTGGGAGACGGAGTTTGCAATGAGCCGAGATCATGCCCCTGCACTCCAGCCTGGGCGACAGAGAGAGACTCCATCTCAAAAATAAATAAATAAATAAAATAAAGACATTTTGTCTAAACTATGCAGGTTGGATATTAGGTTTGCTAAATGCTTTAAGGTCATAAGCTACTTTGACTTTTGAAAATTGTTCAATTTATTTTGGAGATGTTATATTCTAAATAAGGCCTAGGGATTTATGGAATTAACCATGCTCCTTAGCTATGCAAAAAAGGTTATAAAGAAAAGAGATTTTATATAAGAAAGGATGTCGTATGGTAAATTCTTGTCCTGAAGTAAAATGACTGGTTGTTTAAAAAGAGGGATATTTAGGGCAAGTCAGAAAGTCTAAATATGTTGTACATGGTCTGTGTAAGTCATGAAAGAATTTATGAAAAAGCATTTATGCCAGAAATGTTTAGGGCACGTCAGAAAGTCTAAATACGTTGTACATGGTCTGTGTAAGTCGTGAAAGAATTTATGCCAGAAACGTACAATTTAAAGGTGATTAGGCCTCCTAAATGCTTCATAAAATGCCACTATGACTCTTAACTGGACAGCTTGCCTTGCATGTTTTACAGCTTGGCAAGGCCTGAGACACATGGAGTTAGATGATGGAAAGAGTCAGGCCTTATCTGCATTTCTGTCTGGGTCCTAGGCTCCACACCTAGTACGTAATTGAAATCCCTTACTCACCAAGGTTTTCACCAAAAGTAAAAGTTGCTAAGAGTTTTAACATTGTAATATGTAATTGAGACTGCTGAAAAAATAGGTTTAGATTCAAGGTGTGTAAGGAGAATGAAATGTGTTTTTTGTAAGAGATTATATGAAGGTATGAAAATGTAAATTTTTGCCTAGGTTAGAGGGTTAAAGGATTGTTTTAAATTAAATAAAGATAAAGGTTTGAACAGTTGTGGAAAGTTTATGAAAATTGATTGTAAGAGATTCTGTGTGTGAACAAATTGGCTAAAGTTAAAATGGCATTTTTCATTTTTTTCCATAAATTAGACATTGGAATAAAAGCACAACAGAATTTTCTTAGAACATTGTTCTGCTCTGAGAAAAAAAAAAAAATTGTAAAGGGTTATAAAAGGCTTATAAAAATCTTACTTTATGGTTAAATTAGTTAAAACTGAATAGATTCATAAAATGTTATTAAAAACTAGCTTTAACATTAAAAATACACTAATGAAAACATAAAATTTGGATTTTCTCTTTTAAAAAGGATTTTTATGTAATATTAAAAGATGAAAGTTTTTTGTTTACCTTTTAAGTAAACTACAAAGGACAAAGCGGGGAAGGGAAGGAAAGAAGAGAGAATCAGTTAGCCTCATGCAATCTTCATTGGGTCTTCTTTGGGAAGCTGAGTCTCTTCTCTATCAGAATGACGTTTTTCCTTTGAAAAAAGTTTTCAGTTATCTTTTTGGCTAAATGAATGACTTATGGTAACCTAAGATTCTATTTTATAATAGCCAACATTTTAAACCTGTGGTATTTAACAAACCTTTCAAAATCAAGCTCTAGACTATCATGCTAAGTCAGTCAATACTAAAATTGTTTAAATATACAATTTGAATGAACTCCATGGTCTAAGTCAAATTACCTATGATAACCCATTAGTTGTCAGTGCTATGTACCCAAATTGGAGAAACAACTGGTATTCAAGAGGACATAAGTCCATTGTTAAGCATGGACTCATGAAGAAACAGGACAGCTGCCTTGTCCTTCCTGAGTCCTTAAAGCTTTTGTTATTAAAGGCTCTGCATTCCATGACTCATCATGGAAGAGATAAAATAACCCAAATTGAATATATTGATGTGATGACTTGTAAACTGCAGAAATAGCTTAAAACCAATGTTTGATTCCATATTCCTGGGAAGACAATCAAAGCTTCAGGTACATTTGGCTACTTGATGGGCCATATAAACATTTGTAAAGGGATTT
This sequence comes from Chlorocebus sabaeus, assembly GCF_047675955.1. Lineage (NCBI taxonomy): Eukaryota > Metazoa > Chordata > Mammalia > Primates > Cercopithecidae > Chlorocebus > Chlorocebus sabaeus. The sequence continues at coordinate 15,792,264 of NC_132915.1, forward strand.
CATTCAATTGTCATTTTCAGTGCATGTTTTCTCGTTGTATAAAAGCCTTCCCATGCAAGAGGGCTGATGTTACAACAGTAGATTATTATGCTACAGTGTATCTTCACCAGGTAAAGAAAGCTTTTTATGGTTCACTGAGGACAGTCCCTTCACAATCTAGAAACTGAAGATTGGATATTCTGAGACTATCAGAGAAAGACTGTCCTTGCCATCCACACTACAGCAAAACTGGAGCCTTGAACCTTGGGTTCATAATCTCACAACTGAGAAGGGTTCCGCCACACTCCTGGAACTGTATATCCATTGGAACCCTTAAGGTAAAACCAACCCGGAAACTTTCTCCCCAGAAGAAGATGGCATCCCTGATGTGAACAGCTTTTCCCAAGGTCACGGATCAAGACTTCTACAATCATGAGACTCTTGTCTTTGAATACTTTTTCTGTGTTTATGCCTCTATGAACAATAGAAATGAAAAAGAGGTTTATTATGTAAACTTTTATTTGTGAATGATTTTGCAGCCAGCCTTTTATGTGAATAAACTTGTACTTTAATAGATAGAAGATGAAGGCCCAATGTAGGTGAGAAAGTTTAGTGGTTCATACATTGCTTCATAATCAGTCAAAACTCCTTTTAACACACATCACGGATTAAAGAGAACATTGCCAGGAGGCCTTCACTCTTCTAGAAGGACATCATTTGTTAGTTTCTTTTTCTGTGACTTAGAATAAAAGAAACAGTAATTAGAAATGTCTCCCTCATAATGGGCTCTACAGCAAATTCTACTTTAAAGGCTATCATTACACAACAGACTTTAAATTCTCTCCTGAAAGTTATGCTAAATAATAGAACTGGCTAAACAGAAAAGTGTCTGTGCAGCTGCTGACACTCGTGGCCTATGGAGAAACACATCAAATTTAGATTATAAAAATTCAGTTTCAGGGGATTAATGAAAAATCCACTTGGTCACATGAGTAGACTCTTCAGCTAGGTCATTCTTTAATCTATTTAATTTTATGTCGTTTGGTTTATGGGGGCCCTGGGTAAGGGCCCATACTCCAAACTCTTGGTATTATCCTCCCAGTAGTCATAACAGTCTCCCTGGTGTGGTGTATTCTCTCAAAAGTTTTAAATGTTTGCATGCAGCCATCTCTAGAACACCAAATGTTCTCTCTTCAACTGGAATGGAAAAGGTGAAAGAAATGTGTGACTACGAGGACACCATAACCTATGAATAACATCCTGAGACCAGAAACCAAAGTGATGGTAACTGAGAGTGGCACTAAGGCCCTAAGTTTTGGTCACATTCTCACTTACGTGAGAACCTGGCCAAAGAGGGGGAAATTTTTTTAAAATAAAATTATGGGAGGCCATTATTTTGGACTGAGCTCATGCACTTGGCCCCAACAAACCAAACCAAATGAAAATGAAGTCACTCATGCTAAATGTGACATAATCAAACTAAGGCTTTAAAAAAAAAAAAAAAAAACTGATCCTATGACAGACAGGGTTTTGTTTTTCTCCTATAAACAGGATGCTTCAGTGTAAGGCGGTACCCTCTACTCAGTCTTTATTCTCTCCTTGTAAAATCCACTGTTTTTCTCTTTCCCAGTGGTTTCAAAACCGTATAAGTACATTTACAATCGTGATAGTAACATCAATCTCTCAAAATTGAGAAAGTGACCCAAAGGGGGGAATTTTTAAAGCAAACTAAATATGGTAAATATGGCCTGAGAAGGACTCCACATTTCTATATTTGAGTCCTCGTAGATGAACTGTAACCTAGCTTAATAGTCAGAAAAATTGAAAACCTAGCTCAATAGTATGCACCTGTAACAACAGCTGAGTGTTGGCCAATCCCAGCGGACATACTTCGACCACTCATAGCCTGCTGAACATTCAAACTGCATTCAAATAAGGCAAATGCCAAGCTATAACCAATCTCATTGTTTCTGTACCTTACTTCCAATTCCTGTGTGTCATTTTACCTTTTTTGTCTATAAATTTGTTCTAACCACAAGGCACCCCTGGAGTCTCTGTAAATCTGCTGTGATTCTGGAGGCTGCCGGATTCATGAATCATTCATGGCTCAATTAAATTCCTTTAAATTTAATTTGGCTGAAGTGTTTCTTTTATCAAAGTAGAGAGTTCATTTGGGTCAAGCTTGAGGATTGCAACCTGGGAACACAGATGCAAGTCACCCTAAATATACACTCCAATTAGCAGCAGTTACAAGTGGGTTTTTAAAAGTCAAAAAAGGGGACAAGGAGTGGGCTGATACAAAGTTGTTATCAGGAATTCTCATTGGTTTACAGAAATGACATTGGTTAGTGATTGGCTATACATTGTTAAGCTATAGAGTGTGGGTTATAGTGTCAGGTGTGGCATTATTTGGTTAATGTATAGCTCCATGTGGCAATAGCAAGCAGTTTCAAGAGATGAATAAATACCTCAAGGAGGAAGTAGGACCATGATTCCTGCCTCATTATAATGTCTCTCTAAGCCTGATCATTTAAGAGGACTCACGGTCCTCAGATAAAAGTTATTTTCTTTACAAACACACCCACACACCCATCCTGTGACAAATCAATCAGTATTTTCAAATCCAGAATCAATTAGTTCCTTCTTTTATTTCAATCCCTTGTCATTTTGACCCCACATTTTCTAACTCTACCTCAAACACAGACAGATCCAACCCTCTACATCAATTTGGTAACAAGTATGCAACTCCCTTAAACCAGGGATCGGTTACAGTGCCTTAAGTTATTGTGATCTAAGAAACCAAAACAGATGCCCTTTTATCAACTAAGACTAACCCTAAGGTTAAGGAAACAAAGTTACCTACGGGTGGAGGGTTCAGGGCCTGGATGGCATGGCAAATTTCTAACTTACTATAATTAAACTCCCTCTAACCAAACCAGCTATCAGCTCTGATTGGACAGAGGACCGGCCTTACAAACATTCTTTTCTGATAAGCTATTAATATTAGACTGCCTGTTTCTACCAGCTTATAGATGCTGCACACAAACCACATTTGTGTCCTGTAGTTCACCTTATGATGTAAAGGGCCAAATTCTACCTCATTTCAGTGCTAAACCCCATTCCAAAGTGAACATGGGATGTATGTTATGTATGTTCACTCATTATAGTGTGCCCGGCTCCCACATTAATATGTATAGCTTTTCCCACAAACTTGTTGAATATGTATCAATATGAATATAAAACCCAACCTGTCCTTCCCCTATTCCAACAGAGAGCACCTTCAGTCCACACTGGATGCTTTCCCTTCCTGGCTTGCAAACTGATGAGAGCAATGAGGCTCTCCTTTCTACTATTTAGCCATCTTGGTGGTCTTTTGGATGATACTACTGATGCCATCAGTCTTTGGTAGCAGAGTGGGACCCAGGCGTGTCAAAAGCCTTAGAACAGAATGGAGTCTTAAGCAACCTCACCTGATTACACTGTGGGCCATGTAAATATGATCTTTTCCTGGGTGCCTTGGCATCCAAAAAAACTTGAGAGCATCTGCTCTATATTCTATATAATCACTTCTGCAAATGTCCAAATACCAACTACCTGTCATACTTTATTCAGGCTCCTCTTGTCAGGTTTAAATGATCCCAATATCCCCCATCCCTGACCCATCTTCTTACACATTCTTTTCTAAACTCTTTATCATGACAGCTGTCCTCTGAACTGGCTCTTAACTTCTCATGTCTTTCTTAAACTATGAAGCCCTTTATTTGACACCCATGGGCCACCACTGCTACTTGATCTCTTCTGAAGGGAGAAGACAGCCTTCAACTCAGGCCAGGTCTCCTTTCAATTATACAGGAGCAGGTAACCTGCCTTGAGGATAAAATCTGCCAAGAGATGCCCCTTCCTCCTCTCTTTGATATGCAGCCTCAGCCAAGTTTTCATCTAACAAATATTTGCTGCTGGAAACTAGGAGACACAAGCATCTGTAAGCCATGGGCTCTGCCCTTCACCTCCTGGTGCAGTTAGAGCAATTAGTTCTACACAGCTCAAGAGCTATACAAACATACAGGAGAGTTTCTCCCACCCCCAGCATTTACAATCGCCAAGCGATCTCTGGAACAGATCAGATACTGTGGGTCATAACTCCTCAGACACATCATGCTCTTTAGCAAAAAATCCCTGCACGTGCACCCTCTCCAATTTTCTCATACAAATTAATAATTCTTTGAGAAGATGGTCAAAGAACAGCTTCTCTCGTTTAAAATGTCATTCATTGGCTGGATGTCTTTACAAACGTATGTGTGCCCACCGTTGAAAGCTTCAAGAAGTTTCAGTAAAAAGGCTTTTCCCCAAATGCTAGTAAGATTCCCTTTCTGAACCTGGTAGAAGCTCCTTCAAAATTTAAAGGAACAAGAGACTAGAGATATATTTATTTTCTTTTTTTGTACCACCAACAGTAAATTCCATTGACATTGAGTGGCAGTGCTTCACACCACTTATCCTTTCTGCACTAGCACCAACTATAAACAATAAATTTTTCTACTTTATAAAGAATTCTACTTCCAGCCATCTCAGTGCATTTTCACAACCTATGAGGTTAGCAGGTCAGGTATTGTGCCTGTTTTTGGTTTTTTCTCTTTTAATTTGTTTTTATTGTAACAGGCACTTAGATTTTCTCTGAATATTATGCCTGTTTTGTCAATGAATGCAACCAAAGCTCAGAGAGGGTAAGTGACTTCTCTAGATCAGACAGCAAGTAAATATTAGAGCCCTAATGAATAAATTCTCTACATTCTCAATGCTTCTACCTTAAACAATATTAACATGTAATTTTGTAAAATTAAAAGTATCCCCTAATCCTAAAATTAAAGCAGTTGTATAGCTAAGAATATTCACTTTGCCCATTAAATGCTAACAAATTTGAGAAGTAACGAAAAGCTATTTTTGGTACTCTATCACCTCTTGGGTAACTTTTTCTTTCCACACTTAGCATCATTGTCTTTATAGCGTTTTTTGTTTGTTTTTTTTTTTTCCTATCCTTGCTTTCAAGAACTATATTACATATGACTCCCAGTAATGTATAAAATTAAAGTTTAAAATGTCATCCCTCCCAGGAAAACATTTCACACATTCTACATATATCTACCTCCAAGGCTTGTAATAAGCTCTTACCAGAGGATTTTAAGCAGCCTTTGGGAGGTGGCAGATGTGGCTTCTAGTAGAGTGGGACTGTCTCACCACTACCCCATGACATCTTCCCAATTTACCTACATCGCCACCCAGAGTCTGTTCTTGGATTTCGCACTGCACTTGGTTATATTGTCTCCAAGGAGGAATCTTTTCCAAAAACGCTACTACAGTAATATGCTGCCATTTGAGGATACTCAGTATACATGGCAATGAAGTTACATTTTGTCGAAGCTTGTTGATCTCTGAGATTTTTGTAGTACAACCAACCATATTAGAATCTCTATGAAATGAGAGCTTTGGGGTCTAAATGCACTTTTCATCAAGTCTCTGGGTGCCTCACTTTGCCCTCTTGCCAACACTCTCAAACTTAGCCCTTGAAATCACCCAGAATGATGACGTGTAATAATTAACATTTAAGAGTAATGAACACCTAGCCGGGCGCGGTAACTCACGCCTGTAATCCCAGCACTTTGGGAGGCTGAGGAGGGCAGATCACGAGGTCAGGAGATGGAGACCATCCTGGTTAACACAGTGAAACCGTGTCTCTACTAAAAATATAAAAAATTAGCCAGGCATGGTGGTGGGCTCCTGTAGTCCCAGCTACTCGGGAGGCTAAGGCAGGAGAATGGCTTGAACCCAGGAGGCAGAGGTTGCAGTGAGCTGAGATCACGCCAATGCACTCCAGCCTGGGCAACAGAGCGAGACTCCAACTCAAAAAAAAAAAAAAAAGAAGTAATAAACACCTTATATTTTTGAGGTTCTATTCTTAGTCAGAAAAGGGTGTCGAAAGGGGAAAGGCAATCCACACAGAGAACATGAACAAATCTACAATATCTAGAAAAGTGCATGTCTGGTCAAACTAAAGCATAAGATATGTGTCTGAGCATGAGCCTAGCAAAAAAATCAGCTGAAAATGTAGAAGGGGACCCAATTGTGAAAGACTTTAAATGACAAAGTAAGAAGCTTGACCTTTGTACTGAGGGCAGTGGGAAGCCAACTTTTCTATACCATAAGAACAGCACACTCAGCTCTGTGTTTTGGAAAGATGACTGGCAAATAGAAGCTGGTGAGAGTTCATGGGGAAACATACAAACTAATTACTGTATCACATAATACTCTTTCTCCAGGCAATGATATAAAACCAGATGAATTCTGGTTTATACAAAAATGTTAACTTATGGGCTTTTATTTCTCCACAAGCTTCTCACTTACTCCCCCTTGGATCTGCCTTCTTAGTATTCACTCATTCTCAGCCCATGTCTCCGGTGGCCAAAGACGGCATCCAGCCAGGAGAAAGGAGAATCATTGTCCTGGCATTCCCAAGTAAAGTCCCAACTTTGAGGGTCCAGGACCAGCTTAGGTTATAAGAATACTCCTGAAATAATCACTGGTAGCCAGAAAGCACTAATGGTCTAGCTAAGTCAGGCTACTCAAAGCGTGATCTGTGGACCAGTCCCTGTCCACACATTTTGTGACTGTGTGTGACAAGATGAATATAGAAATTGAGAGTGGCTAGAAATTTTACTGCAATTTGACAGGGCAATTCAATCTGATAATAAAAAATTGAGGCTAATATTCTGTATGTCTTTTTGTGTGTGTGTCTTTTTTCTTTTTTTTGAGACAGAGTCTTGCTCTGTCACCCAGGCTGGAGTGCAGTGGCACGATCTCGGCTCACTGGAAGCTCCGCCTCCTGGGTTCACACCATTCTCCTGCCTCAACCTCCCAAGTGGCTGGGACTACAGGCACCCGCCACGACGCCTGGCTAATTATTTGTATTTTTAGTAGAGATGTGTTAGCCACGATGGTCTCAATCTCCTGACCTCATGATCCGCCCTCCTTGGCCTCCCAAAGTGCACGGACCACAGGCATCAGCCACCACGCCCAGTCTTGTGTATCATTTTCTTCATTGATTCATTTTTGTTGTATTTTACACAAGTATCAATCCACAGTGGATGCAGGGGTGGGGAGTCCTTCACCATAGACAGTTTTAGAATCTGTGGTTTAATGTACATGCTCCACTGTGAAGCCTTGGTGTATGGTTAATTTTATGAGTTAACATGAGGGAAAGAAGAATTCTTTTTCTACCTTCCTGCCTGAGCTGGGGCATCAATCTTCTCCTGCCCTCAGACTGAGACTTATACCATGGGGCCCTTTGGTTCTCAGGCCATAGCTTATATATATCTTACTGGTTCTGTTTTTCTGGAGAACACTGACTAATACAGTAAGGATGCGTCAGGGTCCTGGAAGCACATGGGGAGAACGCTGGGGAAACCTTTCCCTCTGGCTATCAGAAAGGACTAAAACAAATGTCCACTAGAATCCTGGGGCCTAATTTGGAGAGGGAAAGGACTCTCCCAGACTTATTTTCTCCCTCCTATTTTCTCATGCATTCCTCCACAGTGACCCATCCTTAGTCCAAGTCTGGTAAAAATTTACTCTGCAAAAGCTTTGGCTATGGCCATTATAATAAGCTAAACATTACATGGCCATTCACCCACCTTCCCATTGGAACTGTATTGCTGGAATCAAAGTGTCCAAATGGCTCTCCTAAGCCATTAAGAGCGAAACAACTCTGAGCTAGACTAACACGAGGTAATTACTAAATGGAGTCAAATTCCTTTGCTATGTTCTTGGCACTGAGGTATGGAAACTCCAGAGTCCTATAAGAGGTCTGAAGAAAAAAAAAATGTTCAAGACAAATTTCAGAGATTGGAGTTTCTCATTAAAAGTACGTTTTAGGAAATTGTTTTAGGTTAACCTGCTAAAGCAGTTGTATGGGGAAGAAATGTGTGCAGCTCTTTGGAAACTTGAGGTTTTCATTTCTCTTTTGAAATAAAATGGAAATAATAAAAACAAAATTAAAAATAAAATTTTAAAAAAAACAGAATCTAAGAGTATTTTGTTTCTTTTTCTAATTAAAGCTCTGCAATTAAAGTTTCACTGGAGAGCAACCTGTGTTTTTAATCTCACTGTCCATGAAGGGCTAATACGGACAACAGGAGGTGAGATGTCTGCTACACTCTTGGAAGTGACCTTGGAGAACTTTCCAGTCTGACTGAGAAACCTCGTCTGCTTTCTCACTTTACAAATTGGAAACTGAGGCCAAGACAGGTTTAATTCTTTTCTCCTTAATTTATTGTTGCATGCATATGTGCGTGTGTGTCTGTATGTGTGTTTTCTCTCAGGGACCTTGGAAACTGGATGTCTGCACAGTTTTAACATAATTTAGACACAGAATATGAGATTTCTTCTTTTTCAAGGCCCTAAATCACCTGCCAGGACCAAGACGAGGGCTCAAAAAGCATCAAGTTTTATCTAGTGTTGCCTTGAAATGCATAATTTTTGCCTAATGAACTTCACAAATAATTAAGATGGTAATGCTTTTTGTGAAAATCTAACTAAAATCTAGCTAAAAACGTATGCAAATCCAACTGAAATGTGACTTACATCACTCAAGATTCTCACACCTAGAAAGATGTAAGATCAGCTTGGGAAGGTAAGTTCACCTCATGTGCCAATTCTAATAATGGTGGCTATCTGGGCACATTTGAAGGATTCTGAGCGTCTGTCTGGAAAAAAAAAAAAAAAATGCAGTGATCTGTTAGTGACATCTGGTAGGAGAAGGGAGGAAAGGGGTTAGACTGATAATAAACTTGCTACGTATTTGCCACCTTTGGCTTGGATATTAAGGAAACTACCCAAGATTATTTTTTCTGAGCCCTTTCCAATGCTTACTCAAACAAGGTATTAAATACATCAATTTAAAAAAATTACATTCCAGTCATTTCTCAAATTTACATATGTAGGCAAAGTCAACCAAGAGCATTCAAACAAGGGTAGAAAAAGTACAGAGTGCAGGCTACATTGCTTCCCAAACACTTCCTTTTTTTCATGTAATAACAAATTGCAAAACAGAATTTGCCTGCTGGAAGAGTGAGCAGAGAATACAAATATCCCCAGCATCCTGGCTTAGCTATTTCTTGGCCGTGCTGCCCAGCACCTGACACTGGGGCGTCCTTAGAAATACTTTTGGGAGATTAGGCATGAAAATTCTCTTTGTAAAGCAAAAGTTGCATTGGTCTCTTCCCATCCCTGGATTGCTGGAATGAGAACACAGGCAACCCTTTGCAGGGCACCAAGAGCAGAGTCTGCCCTGTTGACACAGATATTTCTGAGAATCAATCTAAAATTGTCGTTATTTAAAAAATCATTCAGCCAGGCACGATGGCTCGTACCTGTAATCCCAGCACTTTGAGAGTCCGAGGTGGGTGGATCACTTGAGGTCAGGAGTTTGAGACTAGCCTCTGCAACATGGTAAAACCTTGTCTCTACTAAAAATACAAAAATTAGCCAGGTGTGGTGGCATGTGCCTGTAGTCCTAGCTGCTTGGGAGGCTGAGGTGGGAGGATCATTTAAGTCCAGGAGATGGAGGCTGCAGTGAGCTGAGATCATACCACTGCATTCCAGCCTGGTCAACAGAGCTAAACCCTGTCTCAAAAAATTAATTAATTAATTAATTAAATTTTAAAATCACCCAATGGCTAGTTTTCAATGATTCTTTCCTGTAATATTTAAGATTTTGAGAGGGGCGCCCAGGATTATTTTTACAGCTCGATTTTTACAGCTCGATTCCTTCATTTGAACCTGAGCTCTTCTTTCCAACAAGACATAGTGTGATATGCACTGAAGATACAAAGGGAAATAGGAGATAGTCTGTGCTTTCAAGGAGTTCAAGCCTAATTAATGGCCAAAGAATATATAGAAATATATCTTAGTCCAATATCAGCAAATATTTTCTGTAAAGGGTCAGATAGTAAAAGCTGTCAGTGCTGTGGGTCATCAGACTCTGTGGCAACTACTCAGCTCTGATGCTGTAGCATAAAAGCAGCCACAGCCAGTCCTTTAAACAAATGGCATGACTAATTTCTAATAAAAATGTATTTACAGAGAAATTCTGCTAGCCAGATTTGAACTACTGTTTACTGTCCCCTGACTTAAGACTCTACTTGGTGAATCATAGAACTTGAGCATCTCTCAGGGGAAGAGGTTAAAAAATGGGCAGATCAGTTTTTGGTTAGTGTGGTGGCTTGAATAATGACATATTTATCCATAGGTGGTGATTTTTTAATTTATTGAAATCCCAAAGAAGATCTATGACATCTCTGGTGAATCTGTGAGAAAATAACATAGTTACATTTCCTAATAAAATGGTTTTATTCATTTAAAAACTATTTTTAATACAAGATTTGCCATGTCACCAATTGATTCAATGAGGCACAACTGCCAAACTTGAAAGTAATGTAGAAATCCACAGGGCACAGTGGGGAACACCCTAAAGGGAAATAAGAAAAATCATCATGGAAAGCATACAGTGGAAATGTGCCCCCATCATGCAGAGAAAATTTCAAATTATCATGGAATAATCTGGAAAAACCATTCTCATCCCAAAACCTCAGCAGGGACTCTCCCCATTCATCTCCCTTCCAACAACTAGGAATTTGCTGAGCAATGGGACAAATAAAGCAGTCTGGAGAATGTGGTGGAAGATAAGAAAGCACTATTTTAATATTAGCTGTACTGATATTCTAATGAAATCCTTACCTTACAAAAATAACTTGCTCCTGAAAAGTGAATTTCAGATGTCGGTTGAAACACAAAGGTTTATTGCATAGTGAGGTGCAGAAGTCCTTCTGCTGACCACCCGGTCATGGACAGAGGCCTGGGACCAGTGACGCCCTGTGTCCCCGCGTGTGTTAGTTCATTCTGGGTCACAGCCATGAAGTGTCACCAGTATCCACTACTGTGAAGTCAGCTGTGCGCTCTGTTTTCCACTCGCTTCCACGGCTTCTGCCTCCTGCCGTAAAACCAGTGAGTGTCGTGGTGCAGGCAAACCCTGCAGCCTGCTGAGCTGAGAGGAGGCCACAGCCCCAGAGAGCTATGCAGCAGGCACTGGGACACCCCCACCCCACCTGGTCCTGCCCCCGCATGAAGCCCCCATGATTAGTAGTCCGTACAGATCATGTAGACCCATCCAACACACTCCTGAACATTGGCTGTGGCCTATGGCTCACTGACACCCTGCCTTATATAACCTCCCCCTTCCTTATATCAGATGTTGAGTGATCAGGTCTGTGGCCCTGTCTCATTAAAGGCTTGTGATTACCCGTGAAAAGAAGGAAGAAAAAGGAGAGGAGAGGAGAGGAGAGGAGAGCAGAGGAGAGGAGAGGAGAGCAGAGGAGAGGAGAGGAGAGGAGAGGAGAGGAGAGGAGAGGAGGGGAGGAAGGCAGGAAGGCAGGAAGGCAGGAAGGCAGGAAGGCAGGAAGAAAGTATAGGAGAGAGGAAAGAAGGAAGGAGGGGAGGGAGAGAGGGAGGGAGGGGAGGAGAGGGGAGGGGAGGGGAGGGGAGAAGGAAGAAAGGAAGGAAATGCAAAGACTTTGTGTAGACAGTGCCACCAGCTCAGCTTATATAACAAAGCAGCTCACAAACCAAAGTTCATCACACTTTTCCTCATCATATGATTAAATTTCATAGTGTCCTGGAGATTAGAGAGACAAGCGCTCTGTTTTACTGTGAAACCTAATTCCGGACAGATTCAGTGACAGTCAATGGCAGAATCATTGCCAACATTCACAAAATGATACTCATTTCTGGCCACCAACTAACTTCACTTCCATATCACAGATGCGCCTGCTCTAACCCAAGAGTGTGTGTGTGTGTGTGTGTGTATGTGTATATATATCCTTAATATCCTTAATATTTGGAGCTCATGAAAATAACCCAAAGATGTCAGCTGACAAATTTAGTATATCTTTTACCTGACATTAGGTATTTATATTTTCAAAGGGGATTTTTTAAAGACCAAAGAGTCTTTCAAGGCCTGAATAATGATTTTGTAATGGCAAAACTTCAAACATCATGAGCAATAAAATAACTTAATTGAACAAGGGAAGTGGGCTCTTCTGCAACTAACCGTGGCTATTAGTTTCCCAGACACTTCAGAAACAGTTTTTTTTTTTCAATCAAGTTAGTAATGGATAACCAGCTGTCCATCCACCATATTAATTTCTCACCATTTTCACACAAATTGTATAGCATAGCTAGCTACCCAATGGATTTAGTTAACTAAGTTCTTTTTTTTTTTTCTGAGACAGGATCTGTCACCCAGGCTGGAGTATAGTGGTGAAATCACAGCTCACTGCAGCCTCAAACTCCCTGACTCAAGTGATCCTCCTGCCTCAGCCTCACAAGTAGCTGTCACTACAGGCACATGCCACCATATCCAACTAATTTTTGTTGTTTTTTTTTTTGTTCGTTCGTTTGTTTGTTTTAAATGTAGAGACAGGTTTCGCTATGTTGCCCAGGCTGGTTTTGAACTCCTCAGCTCAAGCAATCCACCTGCTTCTGCCTCCCAAAGGGCTGAGATTACAGGCATGATTCATAGTGCCCAGAAAACTAAGTTTCTTTCTAAGTGTGTTTATATAAAACCTCACTCTCAAGAATCTGAAATAGAACAGGCAGCACACATTTCTTGGTCCCCCACCCTACTTACTGTATAGTATGAAGTGCTGGAAACTCTAAGAAATGTAAGCTGTGGTTCCTGTCCTAAAGAAGCTGGCGTGGTCAACACAAAAATAAACAATAGAGCAAATTATCATTTGGCCAATGTAATTCCCACGAAAATGTAATAGCACACGTACCAAAACCACTCCAATTTTTACTGATTTCTCTCTGCATTTAAGATAAAGGTAGGCCAGGCGTGGTGACTCATGCCTGTAATCCCAGCAGTTTGGGAAGCCGAGGCGGGCAGATCACGAGGTCAGGAGATCTAGACCATCCTGGCTAACACAGTGAAACCCCGTCTCTACTAAAAATACAAAAAAATAGCCGGGGGTGGTGGCGGGCACCTGCAGTCCCAGCTACTCCGGAGGCTGAGACAGGAGAATGGTGTGAACCCGGGAGGCAGAGCTTGCAGTGAGCCAAGATCGGGCCACTGCACTCCAGCCTGGGCGACAGAGCTAGACTCCATCTCAAAAACAACAACAACAACAAAAAGATGAAGACAAAGCTTCCTAAAAGGGCCTGTGAGAATCTGTGTGCTCTGGGAAACAATCTTTCTTCTGGACATAGGTCCACTTGCTCTATCTGCTTCAGACACACTGTCTTAAGGTTCCCAGTCTGACTATGCTCCCTTCTACCCCAGGTCTTTGAGCAGACTGTTTCCTGGGCCTGGAAGACTCTGCACTCCCCTTTTCCCTAGACCATTTCTTTTCATCAGCAGCACTCACCCCACACTCTATGTACTTCCACAGTCCCCAGTGCGTGTCCTTCTTGGCACTATTTCACTGCAGCAAATCTTTCATTCATTATATAATTAGTTTATATTTGTTTCTATTCAGGCTGAAGTTAACCCAAGAAAAGAAAAAGAAAAAAAAAATGTAAGTAAAAAATAGGTATCTCTCCACTTACATGCTTAGCATATAAATAAATGGACCCATGAATGAATGAATACCTGGAGTTACATAAATAAACCCATAACGTTTTCATTTATATTTTATTTATTTATTTTGTTATTATTTTTGAGAAGGAGTCTCTCTCTGTCGCCCAGGCTGGAGTGCAGTGGTGCAATCTCGGCTCACTGCAAGCTCCGTCTCCCGGGTTCATGCCATTCTCCTGCCTCAGTCTCCCGAGTAGCTGGGACTACAGGCGCCTGCCACCACGAAAGGCTAATTTTTTGTATTTTTAGTAGAGACAGGGTTTCGCTGTGTTAGCCAGGATGGTCTCGATTTCCTGACCTCGTAATCCGCCTGCCTTGGCCTCCCAAACTGCTGGGATTACAGGCGTGAGCCACCACACCAGGCCCATTTTTATTCCAATAGCTTTTATTTCAATAAGGGTACAGGTGTTTTTAGTTACATGGATAAATTCTTTAGCGGTGATTTCTAAGATTTTGGTGCACCTGTCCCCAAAGCAGTGTACACAGAACCCAATATGCAGTATTTTATCCCTCACCCTTTTCCAACCCTTCCCCGCTGAGTCCCCAAAGTCTATTTTATCATTCTGATACCTTGAATCCTCATAGCTTAGCACCCACTTATAAGGGAGAATATATGATACTGGGTTTTCCATTCCAGAATTACTTAACTTAGAATAATGGCCTCCAGCTCCATTTAAGATGCTGCAAAAAATATTATTTCGTTCCTTTTCAGGGCTAAGTAGTATTCTGTGGTGTATATATACACTATTTTGTTTTACCCATTCATTGCTTGATAGGCCCTCAGATTGGTTCCATATCATTGCAATTGCAAATTGTGCTACTATAAACATATGTGTGCATGTGTCTTTTTCATATGACTTTTTTCCTTTGAATTAACCCATATCTTTTTATCTGATAGTAATCATTCAATAAAGTTATTAAGCCTAAAGTTTGCTCAGCAAATATCTCTAAAATTCCCACTATATACTCTGCTTGGCACTGGAATATAAAGATGAAGGCATTGTCCCTAGGCATGCTGCCTACTGAGAGACACAGACAAGAAAACAAATAATTACAATACACCCTGCATTCTAGACAAGAGAAATCCAAAGTGTCAGGAGACAGAGGCAAGAATTAACTCCTCCTGGAGGAGCTGCAGAAGACTTCCTTTTATTTTATTTTCAGTTTTATTTATTTTTTGTTTTCCATTTCTTATTTTCGATTCGGTGGGTACATGTGCCACTTTATTACATGGGTATATTACTTGATGCTGAGGTGTAGGGTATAAATGATTTCATCACCCAGAGAGTAAACATAGTACCCAACAGGAAGTTCTTCAGCCCCTTCCCCATCCCTTCCACCCTCCTTCTGGAGTCCCCAGTGTCTATTGTTCTCATCTGCATCCCATTGTGTCCATGAGTACCCAATGTTCGGCTCCCTCTTACAGGTAAAAACCTGCAGCACTTGGATTTCTGTTTCTGCGTTAATTCATTTAGGATAATAGCCTCCAGCTGCATCCACATTGCTGAAAAGAACTTGATTTTGTTCTTTTTATGGCTGCATAGTATTCCATGGTGTATATGTCCCACCTTTTTTTTTTTTTTTTGAGTCGGAGTCTTACTCTGTCACCCAGGCTGGAGTGCAGTGGCATGATCTCTCACCACCACCTCTGCCCCCCGGGTTCAAGTGATTCTCCTGCCTCAGCCTGCCGAGTAGCTGGGTCAACAGGTGTGCACCACCATGCCCAGCTAATTTTCATATTTTTAGTAGAGACGGGGTTTCACTATGTTGGCCAGGCTGGTCTCGAACTCCTGACCTCATGATCCGCCTGCCTTGACTTCCCAAAGTGCTGGGATTATAACCGTGATTTGTTTATCCAGTCCACCACTGATGGACACCCAGGTTGATTCCATGTTTTTGTTACTATGAATAGTGCTGCAATGAATATATGAGTGCATGTGTCTTTTTAGTAGAACGATTTATTTTCCTCTGGGTATATATTCAGTAATGGGATTGCTGGGTCAAATGATAGCTCTACTTTTAGTTCTTTGACAGATCTCCAAATTGATTCCACAGTGGCTTAACTATTAGGTTGGTGCAAAAGTAACTGAGGTTTTTGCCATTGCAGTAAAACTGCAGTTACTTTTGCACTAACCTATAATTTATATTCCCACCAACAGTGTATAAGCGTTCCCTTTTCCCCACAGCCTTGACAGCATCTGTTGTGTTTTTACTTTTTACTAATAGCCATTCTGCCTGATGTGAGATGGTATCTCATTCTAGTTTTGATTTGAATCTCTCTGATGATTAGTGATGCTGAGCTTTTTTTTATATTTTTGTTGGCCATTTGTATGTCGTCTTTTAAGAAGTGTCTGTCCATGTCCTTTGCCTACTTTTTAATGGATTTATGGGGTTTTTTTGTGTTGATTTACGTTTCTTACAGATTCTGGATATTAATCCTTTATCAGATGCATAGTTTGAGAATTTTCTGCCATTTTGTCGATTGTCTGTTTACTCTTTTGATAGTTTTTTTTTTCTTTTTCTTTTTCTTTTTCTTTTTTTCTGTGCAGAAGCTCTTTAGTTTAATTAGGTCTCAGTTGTCAATTTTTATTTTTGCTGCAATTGCTTTTGAGGACTTGGTCATAAATTCTTTGCCAAGGCTGATGTCCAGAGGGGATTTCTTAGATCTTATTCTAGAAACTTTATAGTTTGAGGTCTTACATTTGTCTTTAATCCATCTTGAGTTAATTTTTGTCTATGTGATAGGTAGGGGTCCAGTTTCATGTTTCTGCATATGGTTAGCCAGCTTTCCCTAAGGAAATGATGTATGAACTCTTGAAGAAGAAACAGAAGTGCAATGGGCTGAATAGTGAGAGAAGGCAGTCTATGCAAAAAATGCAATGTGGAAACGTAAAAAGGTTTGAAGAGCATGATATAGGGTGGACTAGCAAATCACTTGGTGCCACTGTGACTCAGTGTGTAGAATGGGTATGACTTGAAATGAAATGCAAATTGTTGACAGAGGTGAAATGATGAGGACACGATAAATTTGAGGTAAGAATAAGACAACCAGGTGGGACTGAATGGTAATTAGTGGGAGGTAGACAGTAGAGGTTTGAGAAAGTGGTGAGAAAGAGGGAAATACTCCAAGGCAACGATGGTGGATATTCGGGAATCAGGGACTCCCGGTCTCTGACGACTTTTTCAAAATCATACTTCATAAGGTAGTGCTTCCCACACTTCTCTAATGACAAAAATCACATGGTTGTTAAAAATACATGTTCCAGGGATATATCTCAATCTTACTGAATCAGCATCTCCAAAGGAAAAGCCTGGAAATCTGTATGTTTAACCAACACTGCAGGTAACCCATATTATCAGGGAAGCTTGAGAAATATGTTCAAAGGGAATTCCCTTTTCTCTTACAGATATGACTCACCATCCTGTTCCGCAGCACTGCCCACTCCCCCATCAGGGACAATGGCTACCGAAAACATCCACTTCAACCATTAACATAATGACCTTTATTTCTAATATGACAATAAAATATGACTAGACTAGCACACAGAAAGTACCGGTCATTGGGATAATTATGCACACTACTGGAGGAAATTTTCAGCTAATTATGCTCAAAAGGTAGAGAAGCTGGGCGCAGTGGCTGACGCCTGTAATTCCAGCACTTTGGGAGGCCGAGGCAGGTGGATCAGTTGAGCCCAGGAGTTTGAGACCAGCCTGGTCAACATGGCAAAACCCCATCTCTACTAAAAATACAAAAATTAGCCAGGCATGGTAGCACATGCCTGTAATCCCAGCTACTCGGGAGGCTGAGGTGGGAGGATTGTTTAAGCCTGGGAAGCAGAGGTTGCAGTGAGTCAAGATCATGCCACTGCACTCCAGACTGGGTGACAGAGTGAGACCCTGTCTCAAAAAAAAAAAAAAAAGAAAGAAAGAAAGAAAAGTAGAGAATATGCTGTCTGAGCAGAAAGAGGAGGGTCCAATCACTTCTGCCATTAGCGTGGTAGCTATGGGTGACTTCTGAGGTCTCCAGACCTATTTGCTTCTCCCCAGTTGATCATCAATTCATCAGCTGAGGTCCCACATGCTGGGCAGTTGGCTACAGAGTAATTGAAATTCTTTCAACACTTAGTTGTTGGGCTTCTTACTGACAGAGAATGGAGAAATGGTATATACCACATAACATGGCTCATTCTGAGGCCATCACACCCCCTACACTGAAGAACAAAACAAAACAAAAAGTCCCTTTCTATGCTGTTGAGGTATTAGTGTTCAGAATTGGAGGTGGTGATACTGTAATCATCCGAATAGCAACCCTTCATTTAGCCCACACACTTTTCCTGTGACCAGCTGGGTCACCACTTGACTATCCACAACTACAGATATAAATGGAAACTTGGTATTGCGAGCCTGAACTATTTCTAATGGAAAGCTGCTGCCCTTCCTGGGAATCCAGCTGGGTGACTGCCTCCAACCTCAGAACTCACTGAAAAGCAATGCAGTGAAATCTCCTGTTGTTTATACAATTTCCTTCATGGTTTTAGCTAAGTAATTTCACAGCTGTGTGCCTCAGTTTCCTCACCTGTGATTCATCACAAATGCAATCTTTTTAACTTGTTTTATATAATATTATAAAAATAAGATTTTTTTGTTTTGTTGTTGTTGCTGTTGTTGTTGTTTTGTTTTGTTTTTTGAGATGGAGTGTCACTCTGTCGCCCAGGCTGGAGTGCAGTAACGCGATCTTGGCTCATTGCAACCTCTGCGTCCCGGATTCAAGCAATTTTCTGTCTCAGTCTCCCATGTAGCTGAGATTACAAGCTGCCACCACCACGCCCGGCTAAGCTTTGTATTTTTAGTGGAGAAGGGGTTTTACCATCTTGGCTAGGCTGGTCTTAAACTCCTGACCTCATGATCTGTCTGCCTTGGCCTCCCAAAGTGCTGGGATTACAGGCGTGAGCCACCGTGCCTGGCCTAAAAGTTGTTTTTAAGAGCTTGTTTGACAAAATTACTTTGCTGGTATTAAACTACATTTAAACAGAAGTCTCTTTTTCCAGGGAACAAATATGTACAATATATCGAGGGGTTTTTTCTCTTTTTTTTTTTTTTTTGAGATGGAGTCTTGCTCTGTCGCCAGTCTGGGCTGGAGTGCAGTGGCACAGTCTTGGCTCACTGCAACCTCTGCCTCCTGAGTTCAAGCAATTCTACCACCTCAGCCTCTTGAGTTGTTGGGACTACAGGCGTTCACCACCATGCCCAGCTAATTTTTGTATTTTTAAGTAGAGATGACATTTCACCATGTTGGCCAGGATGGTCTCAATCTCTTGACCTCGTGATCCGCCCGCCTCGGCCTCCCAAAGTGCTGGGATTACAAGCGTGAGCCACCACATCAGGCCTTTTTTCTCGTTTTTAAATTGAACTCAGTCAAGCTACACTTACAACAGGCACCCTATTTGAGGCAGTAGCAAATTGCTGGGAGGTGAAACCTTTATTCAAATGTACAACAGCTGAGAGATAAATACTACTAAGTCTATATTTTATCTTTCTTTCCTGATGATGTTTGAATGTGAGATAAGGTGCTCTTAATAAAAAAGGACTTGTTTTCCAAAATGTTGTACTACTGATTTGGCAAAAGAGGTTTTGGGGAAGGAAAGCAATGAAAATGAAGAGGGGAAAAAGAGTAGTTCCTGGGTGTTATTGAACTATACACAGATTTCTGAAAACATCAGAAATTGTATTTGGTAGATCATATGGATGTATTTAAATGAGGATTCCAGGAAATGCCAGGCACTGCTTTCTAAATGACCACCTCTAAATTTTACTGATATTATGCCCACTCATAAAATGACTCATGGGGTGTTCCAAAGTTTCTTGCCCTTTGATCCACAGAAGAATTTCTCAAAGTGTGTTTACAATGGATGATGATAGGGATTATATAGGGAGAATAAAATAGGAGAGTCATGCCTAGAACTTGAGTACATACGAACACTTGATTTACGACAAAAATGAAACCACAAGCAGTGGAGAAAGAAAGGTCATTACAATGAATGGTAGCGAGACATCCACAAGGGGCAAACTTGTATTGAATAAAATATTGTTTAATACAAAATAATTCACACTGTGTGTTTGGCATCTCATAGTATAGAGCAGTGCTTTTCAAAGTGTGGTTCGTGGACCACTTGATCCAAGTCACCGGGGTTAT
Source organism: Chlorocebus sabaeus (assembly GCF_047675955.1). Taxonomy (NCBI): domain Eukaryota; kingdom Metazoa; phylum Chordata; class Mammalia; order Primates; family Cercopithecidae; genus Chlorocebus; species Chlorocebus sabaeus. The sequence continues at coordinate 15,812,117 of NC_132915.1, forward strand.
AGTTAAAGATGTAGATTCTTGAGCCTGAGACTCATTGATTCTCTAGGAGTAAAACCTAACAATCTGCATTTTTGTTAACTCCCTTAGATGATTTTCTTTTCTTTCTTTTCTTTTTTTGAGATGGAATCTCCCTCTGTCTCCCAGGCTGGAGTGCAGTGCTGCCATCTTGGCTCACTGCAAGCTCCATCTCCCGGGTTCATGCCATTCTCCTGCTTCAGCCTCCCAAGTTGCTGGGACTACAGGCACCTGCCACCACGCCAGGCTAAGTTTTCGTATTTTTAGTAGAGACGGGGTTTCACCGTGTTAGCTGGGATGGTCTCAATCCTCTGACCTCGTGATCCACTCACCTCAGCTCCCAAAGTGCTGGAATTACAGGCGTGAGCCACCGCGCCCGGCCTAAACTCCCTTAGATGATTTTCAGTACACTAAAGCTGCAGCTTCATCAGCACAGTGTTTTTTGGTTTTTTGTTTGTTTGTTTGTTTTGTTGTTGTTGTTGTTGAGACAGGGTCTCACTCTGTTGCCCAGGTTGTAGTGCAGTGGCTGGATCTCAGCTCACTGTAACCTCTGCCCCCTGGGTTCAAGCGATTCTCCTGCCTCAGCCTCCTGAGTAGCTGGGATTACAGGCACACGCCACCTCACCTGGCTCATTTTTGTATTTTCAGTAGAGACAGGGCTTCACCATGTTGCCCAGGCAGGTCTCGAACTCCTGGTCTCAGGTGATCCACCTGCCTCAACCTCCCAAAATGCTGGGATTATAGGCATGAGCCACCACGCCCGACTGGCACAGTGTTTTTCATTTAGGAAAGCAACCATCTGAATCCCACGTTTGCCACATATAGGCATATTTACTAATCCATCCATATTTCAATTTTTTCCCCAAGAAAGCAATGATGATTTATAAACTCATAGGCTAGTTATGATGATTAAGTGACATGCTACATAGACAGTGCTTAGCATAGTCCCGGTTTATACTAAGTACTCAGTAAATCGTTAAAAGTACTTTTCATATCCAAAAACTTACTAGAAATAAAGTGTGTTAAATCACTTACAAAAATTTTCCCTTGTCAAATTTCGACTTTGTATTGGTGTTCCTGAATTATTACTCTATCTAAAGGGCAAGTATATCAACAGATAAGTGGAGAGTATTTGATCTTGAAGACTTGTTCAAGAGTTTTCAAAATCAAACCAGGAGGTACTACCTGGAGAACGTAAGTATTCATTCACACATGTCACCAAAGAAACCAAGATCCTATTCAAATGATGCAACTTCAGGGTTTGTGCATGTGCTGCAGCTCCGGACATCTGCCCAGTGACCCACGTGAGCTAAATAAGCTTGGTGATCAATGCAATAGCTGGAAAATTATGATATTCCAGTTACTGTTCTAGATGCTGAGCACTGAGTAAAAAGATATGGTCCTTCTCCTCAAGTAACACATAGTCTATGAGATTTTGCAGCATATCATCTTCATATCTGCATGTATTTCCTTTTTTTTTTTTTTTTTTTTTGGTGATACACAGTCTTACTCTGTCACCCAGGCTGGAGTGCAGTGGTATGTTCTCAACTCACTGCAACCTCTGCCTCCTGGGTTCAAGCAATTCTTTTATCCTGCCTCAGCCTCCTGGGTAGCTGGGACTGCAGGCGCATGCCACCATGCCCAGCTAATTTTTGTATTTTTAGTAGAAACGGGGTTTTATCATGTTGGCCAGGCTGGTCTTGAACTCTTGACCTCATGATCCACCTGCCTTGGCCTCCCAAAGAGCTAGGATTACAGGCGTGAGCCACCACGCGCAGCCTGCTTGTATTTCTCAGCCAATTTTTTTGTTGTTGTTAAATAGCTTAAAAACTAGGAAAGATTTAGTTTTATGGACCGGGTATTTATGGCTATTCCTTCTGAATTGGGGATAAGAGAAAGATATTAAACAAGTGCACCTCTCTTCCTCTCCTCTTCCTGTCTTCAAAAGCAAATAACTTTCTTTGGAACTTTGAAGACATTGTTACATTTTCCTCTGGCATCCAGCACTGCTGATAGTAAGTGTGATGAAATGAAGGAAGGGAGCTACTCTGGTAGGGTGAAAGCTACCTTGGCAAATTCTCTGACCTGAACAATTCTCTGCTTGCTCTTCAGTACTGCAGGATTAAATATCCGTGCTGGGAAGTGGACAGCAAGCTCTAGAAAGTAATGGGCAAAGAGTTTAGGAGTCTGGGCCCAACTGTACCGAGATAGTCAAAGCCAAAGAGGCCTAAGATTCAAACAAGACATTTTGCAGAGATACTTTGTATTAGTTTTTAGGGTTGCCATATCAAAGTTCCACAAGCTAGGTGACTTAAAACAACAAAATTTAGGCTGGGCGTGGTGGCTCACGCCTATAGTCCCAGCACTTCGGGAGACCGAGGCGGGTGGACCACGAGGTCAGGAGATCGAGACCATCCTGGCTAACACGGTGAAACCCCGTCTCTACTAAACTACAAAAAATTAGCCGGATGTGGTGGTGGGCACCTGTAGTCCCAGCTACTCGGGAGGCTGAGGCAGGAGAATAGTGTGAACCCAGGAGGCAGAGTTTGCAGTGAGCCGAGATCATGTCACTGCACTCCAGCCTGGGCGACAGAGCAAGACTCCATCTCAAAAAAAAAAAAAAAAAAAAAAATTATTCTCTCATCACTCTGGAGGCTAGAAATCCAGCATCAAGGTGTCAGCAGGTGCATGCTCCCTCTGAAGGCTCTAAAGAATAAACTGTTTGTGCCTCTCTTCTAGCTTCTGATAGTTGCTGGGAAACTTGGCTTTCCTTGGCTTCTGGCTACATCACTCCAATCTCTGCCTCCATAGTCAATGGCTGTGACGCTGCTGTGTTCTCTCCACTTCCAAGGACACCAGTCATTTAATTTAGGGCCCTAATTCAGGACATTCACCTAAATTTAACTAATTATATCTACAAGGATTCTATTTCTAAACAAGATACATCCTGAGGTTCCAGGAGGACATAAATTTTGGGGGGACACTGTTGTTCAACCCAGTACAGTCTCAGAAGAGCATGGACTTTAGAAAAAGAAGGTGATAGGGTTAGTTGGAATCCAGGCAGGTAGCAAATGGAAGGAAAGACCAGACACATAACCAGCTACACACTTGGCACTCCAGCATCCCTGAAACACACAGGGCTGGCTCTCCAATGATTCCACCTTCACTAACAGGGCCAGGTTATCCATTACACACAGTAGGCACAAAGCCAACTTCCCATGATGCTTTTAGAAACCCATGAAAATGTTTTAATCTCTTTCAAAATCTAAAAATAAATAAACAAATATAATCCAACTTGGATTATATTCATATGTGTATCAATGCAGTCATAAAATTTGTTTTTAATGCTTCTTTATGCAGTGGTTCAGAAGCAGCCTCTGGGTTTCAGCACAGGCATTCAGATGGAATGTTGGGGTCATCACCACCCTAATTTTTTTTTTTTGGGGGGAGATGGAGTTTCTCTCTTATTGCACAGGCTGGAGTGCAGTGGCGCTATCTCGGCTTACTGCAACCTCTGCCTCCTGGGTTAAGCGATTCTCCTGTCTCAGTCTCCCAAGTAGCTGGGATTACAGGCTCACACCACCACTCCCGGCTAATTTTGTATTTTTAGTACAGATGGGGTTTCACCATGTTGGCCAGGCTGATCTCCAACTCCTGAGCTCGGGTGATCTGCTCACCTCGGCCTCCTAAAGCACTGGAATTACAGGTGTGAGCCACCATGCCCAGCCCACCAACCTAATTTTTTTTTTTTTTCGAGACGGAGTGTCCCTCTGTCACCCAGGCTAGAGTGCAGTGGCGCGATCTCGGCTCACTGCAAGCTCCTCCTCCCGGGTTCACGCCATTCTCCTGCCTCAGTCTCCCAAAGAGCTGGGACTACAGGCGCCTGCCACCATGCCTGGCTAAGTTTTTGTATTTTTTTAGTGGAAATGGAGTTTCACCATGTTAGCCAGGATGGTCTCGATCTCCTGACCTCATCATCCACCGGCCTTGGCCTCCCAAAGTGCTGGGATTACTGGTATGAGCCACCATGCCCAGCCCCACCACCTTAATTTTTTAATATATTGTTTACTGAAGGAAGGAGCCTTTAGAAGGCAAAAGTGCCCAGAGCACACAAAAATCATCACACAGCCGTGTTCACCAGTGCACTTGCTCATACATTTGGCCTAGAGAAGCTGGAGAGTCTGCCTGGGCTTTCACTCATCCCTGCTCTCAGGTGGTCCATAGCCAATCACTGGTGGTGGCAGGGGTATCACAGCCCAGCACCTTTGCTGATGGGGAGAATAACCTGTAAGGGTATAATTCACTTTCCATAGTGCCCCATCAAATCACATCATTGCCTTGCTTCTTCCCTTACCTTATACTGTATCCCTCCTGCCTTTGCAGCATTCCCTCACTAAATCACTTGCCTAAGAATTCCCATCTCAATCTTTGCTTCTAGGGAACATGACACTTTGGATATCCATGACAAGCATTAACACTGGCAAAAATTATCTAATAAACACTCATACTGAATGAGTAAAGTTAGAGAGACATGGAAGCAGGTATGAAAGACCTAGCCAGGCCTTTACATGGACTGAAGTGATCATAAAAGAAACTTCAGTTCTTGGCCGGGTGCGGTGGCTCACGCCTGTAATCCCAGCACTTTGGGAGGCCGAGGTGGGTGGATCATCCGAGGTCAGGAGTTCAAGACCAGCCTAGCCAATATGGTAAAACTGTCTCTACTGAAAATACAAAAATTAGCCAGGTGTGGTAGCACATTTCTGTGCTACTTGGGAGGCTGAGGCAGGAGAATCACTTGAACCCAGGAGGCAGAGGTTGCAGTGAGCCAAGATCCCACTACTGCACTCCAACCTGGGTGACAGAGTGAGACTCCATCTCAAAAAAAAAAGAAAGAAAAAAAGAAACTTCAGTTCTTGACAAATTATAGACTGGAGACGTAGAGAAAAGATAATGATGTTGATTCTTGAACAAGATCACAAGATAATGAATTTGCTCATAAACATGAGGGCAAATCTACCAATTAGACCTGAGGAACAACGCCTACTGTGTGCCCAGCACTGTGTAAGTTAGTTTCATATGTACCAACAGACCAAGATAATAGTAAGCTGTCAAAAGTGATTCAGGTTTCCTTGGATTCTCTGACTTGGTTGGCCCCAGAGCTGGGGACGAGATGAATTTGCAAGCATGGACTACGAGGTTGGTCCAGATGAATTTTTGTGAACAATCATCTGTTGATGAAAGGACTGCCTTTGAAGACAGTATCCTTGGTAATCTTAAGAGTATAGTCCTCTGAAGCCAGTGTTCAACAAGATGTAAAAATGAGAACATTTCATGCCATGGAATTTCTATCATAGATACGGTTTTTTGTAATTTTAGCAGTTCCTCTCAACCTTTGCAGCAGTTTTGGAGCCGAGCAGATGGCAAGGGAGGGCTTAACTAAGTGGTGAAGTTTCAGCTGCAAAAGGCAATTCCTAGAATGACAATTCAGAAACTCATTTCCCCCAACACTTATCATATTGGCAGAGGGTTAGTGAATCTTTTTAGAAAAACAAGAAGGAGGCAATGCATCAGAATAAGGCAGCCTATGTTTGGTTAGGTTATGTGCAGGCAAACACTACTGAGTCCAATTCTTTCCTTGCATTTGCAATTCCCAAGGCAACAGGCCAGTCTTGTTTGTAAATTAAATAATATCCAAAATAGCTAAAGCTTAGGATCTTAAATATAAGGCACCTCCAGCACATGGAGCAACTGCTAAATGTATCCAAAACCAGGGGATGACAGTTTCAGCTAAGTTGTTCCAACCCTGGCTGGCATTAAGGACCCCTACAGTTTCCAGCTATGTATCATAAGGAAACAGCAAGTTTGTAGAAAGAGCATAATCTGCACTCAAATCCTGCCTCTGATACTAAATAACTATATGATCTTAAATTACTTTTCCTCTCTGAGCCTCTTTCCACAAATGGTGGTGAGGTGGGGGAGGGGATAATTGCAATCTCAAAGGCTTATTGTAAGAATTCAGTGTGATAATATACACGAAAGAAACTAGCAAATCGCAGATCTTAAACTGGTATCCATTTTTCTTCATTTCTATTCTGCCTAGCTCGGCAGAAGTTTGTCAAAATAGCTGCTGCTCTTTCAAACTGCTTCAGCTTTGGCTCATCCATAATTTTTTCTTTATCTTCAGACAACTTTAATTATAACGGTTTGCTTTTCTTAAAATTTCATAGCCCATATTCTTTGTGAATGAGACAGTGAGGTTTGGCTTTTGGGACTTTAGTTTTGATCCTTTACAATATGCATATAACAAAAACAATAAATGTATTTTATATTCTGAAGCTATAAATGTATCCTTTTTTTAATGAGGCCTGTTTGTTTCAATTAAGTCTAAATTACTCAAGCACAACAAAGAAGTTATCGATTGAGATTATTTCTGTGGCAAGTAACAGAAAAGCTGTTCAACTGCCTTAAACAATTAAGGGAATTTACTGGCTCCTGTAACTGAAAAGTCCACAGGACTTTTCACGGCTTGATCCAGGGATGGTTTGGTCCAGGCTCTGGCTCAATTTTTCCTGCAATCCTCAGTTTTAGCCTGCCTCTAAATGTTGGCTTTGTTCTCAGGCTGGCCTCATAAAATGACTGCTAACAGCATTCGCGGTGGTTTGTCATTCACATCCAACACAGAGCTAAGGCCAAGGCCAGTTTTTAGGACCGCCATACAAAAGCCCCAAGCTTCACTCTGATTGGACTACCCTGATCCTATTTCTCCCATCCAAGCACTTCCCAGGCCCAACCCTGCTTAACTTCTGAGATCAGGCACGTGCCGGGTGATACGGCCATAGATTCTGATCCTATTTCTGTAGCTAGGGAAGTGCCATCCTCTGATTGACTTAAATCTGTATCAATCCCTATGACAAGGAAATGGAATTATTCTCAGTGATCTAGAAAATCAGGTCCCTCTTCTGGATCTGAATATGAGGTCCACTCCTAAACATCATGGCTGTCACTCAAGGGAACTGAAATGGGTAGTAGAAGAATAATTTCAATGTCTGCTACAATTAAAAAATAATTTTGGCTGGGCGTGGTGGCTCACGCCTGTAATCCCAGCACTTTGGGAGGCCAAGGAGGGCGGATCACGACGTCAGGAGATCGAAACCATCCTGGCTAACACGGTGAAACCCCGTCTCTACTAAAAATACAAAAAATTATCTGGGCGTGGTGGCGGGCGTCTGTAGTCCCAGCTACTCGGGAGGCTGAGGCAGGAGAATGGCGTGAACCCGGGAGGAGGAGCTTGCAGTGAGCCGAGATGGCGCCACTGCACTCCAGCCTGGGTGACTGAGCGAGACTCCAACTCCAAAAATAAATTGTATTTTAGCAATTTAGTGCAGGGTTCCTAAATGCCTTTTCTTCACTTTAAAATTATCGCTTAGGCTGGGCGCAGTAACCCAGGCCTGTAATCACAGCACTTTGGGAGGCCAAGGTGGGTGGATCACAAGGTCAGGAGTTTGAGACCAGCCTGGCCAATACTGTGAAACCCCATCTCTCCTAAAAATACAAAAATTAGCCGGGCATGGTGGTGGGTGCCTGTAGTCTCACCTACTCGGGAGGCTGAGGCAGGAGAATCGCTTGAACCCAGGAGGTGGAGGTTGCAGTGAGCCGAGATCACGCCACTGCACTCCAGCCTGGGCAACAGAGCGACTCCGTCAAGAAAGAAAGAAAGAGAGAAAGAGAGAAAGAGAGAAAGAGAGAAAGAGAGAGAGAGAGAGAGAGAGAGAAAGAAAGAAAGAAAATCACTTATTTCACTATATTAGACTCTTTCCAAATAAAATATTAGGCTTTAACATCCAAAGGCAACCATAAACTAAGAGTCATCTTGCAAGGCAAGATGTTAGGAGGAATTTCAAGACATCTAAGTTAGGAGTCTTTCTTGTTCTTTTTTCCTCTCCACTTCCCCTTGTTTTTCTTTCGCTCCATTTTGCTGATAATCTTTTCTTTTTCTCATTTTCTTCTTCCATTTATGTAGTCCTGTTTCCTTCTCTCAATATGCATTTTAATATATGCAAACATAACAGGATGTAAGATTAGACATTTTCTGATCTCTCACAGTTTTAGCTACAGTCTCAAAGCTGTTGACACAGGTGACAGAGTCCTCCTACAGAGGCTTGGACAAACCCTCTCAGGAATTACTAAGAGGGGGCCAAACTTATCCATTGCAGTTCTCTCCAGCAGCCTATAAAAAAGAAAACTAGAGATTCATTAGGGAGAAAGTTTTCAAAGTTGAATTTTTATGTAGAGATTAGAGATGGATGGTCTCCCCCTGAGTCAAGAGAGGCAGGCTTTTAAGTGGATCACTCATACAGTGCTGGTGCTTGTCAGAAGCTGGTATCTTATTCTTAAACTGGATAGTTATCAAGAGCCACAATCTTGAAGTATAGGGGAGACAGGAGAGGAAGGGAAAGTAAAAGAACAGATATTGCCTATTCTTCCCACTGCTGAACCCAAGCTTTGCATCAGGATTTTGTTGGGCAGACGGTGGGAGGTTGGAGGAAACTTTTAAGTTGTATGAAGGATGAAAGATTTATTTAGGTTGAACTGGGCTTCCAAGTACCTGAAAACATCACTCTCTACTGATATAAAATAACCTTGCTAGGCCAGGCGCGGAGACTCACACCTGTAATCCCAGCACTTTGAGAGGCCAAGGCGGGCAGATTACCTGAGGTCAGGAGTTCAAGACCGGCCTGGCCAACATGGTGAAACTCCCTCTCTACTAAAAATACAAAAAAATTAGCCAGATATGGTGGCATGTGCCTATAGTCCCAGCTATTTGGGAGGCTGAGACACACAAATCATTTGAACCCAGGAGGTGGAGGTTGCAGTGTGCTGAGATGGCACCACTGCACTCCAGCCTGGATGACAGAGTGAAACTCAAAAAAGAAAAGAAAAGAAAAGAAAGAAACAAAAAACACAAACCCTTGTTGAAACTGTTTTCCAGACGTGAGGAAGAAAAATCCAAAAGAATATTATTTTACATTCGTTGTGGAAACACTTTTTAAAGTTTTACATTACTGTTTTAAATTTCTATATCACAAGTCATCAAGCAATACATTTTTTATGTAAAGAAAAATGCAGTTTCCTAATTGCACCTTACTAAATTCAGCTTATTTAATAAGCTTAACATATAAATGCAAAGCATCAATATGTATCTTCAATATACTTTGTGAGCACACCTAAATAATGCATCAGTTGGGTCTGCAAGAAACCATGCTTTCAAAGAGAGCAATTAAGGAGAGTTCAATGAAGATACTGTTTACAAAGATGTGGGTGGGGCTCTTTAAGGAATTAGCAAACCAACCAAAGACAGCAGGAGCCCTAGTAATGCTTAGGCTAGGCAATCCCACCATCTTCGGTTGGTTTTCCTGGCAGGATCAGTGGGGTGGGGATGGGTGGGTTGCGGGGTGGAGGGAGTGGTTGCCTCAGAGTGCCTTGGACACCAACCAGCAAGGAAAGTCCAGGAAGTGCTGGGCACAGAGCAGAATGGAGAGAGATAAACAGCTCATTTCAGTTGGCAAATGGTGAATATTTAGCACATATATTTCAATTTCTATTTGGGTATGATGGCTCCTACCTGTGATCTCAGCACTTTGGGAGGCATAGGTGGGAGGCTCGCTTGAGACCAGGAGTTCAAGACCAAATTGAGCAATATAGGGAGACCCCATCTCTGCAAAAAAAAAAAAAAAAAAAAAATTAGCCAGGGTGGCGGTGGAGCCTTTGGTCCCAGCTACTTGGGAGGCTGAGGTGGGAGGATCACTTGAGCCTGGAAGTTGGAGGCTGCAGTGAGCTATGATCCTGCCACTGCACCCCAGCTTGGGTGACAGAGTAAAATCCTGTCTCTAAAAAAAAAGTAATAAATAATAGATTTCAATTTCTGAATTCTGGCAAATGGAATTTTAATTGATATATGAAATACTCAAATTACTTGAACCTGGTAGGAATTTGCAGAATAAAGTAGAATTTTTCCACTGAGTCCCTTAGTAAGAATGATACTACATTCCCCAACGAAAGAAAAGTTTAAGCTTAGGTCAATGAAATCAGCCTGCAAAGTGTAGAAAATGTATTTGAACAAAAATATTGCTAGCCTAAAATCTAAAGTGAATATGGATAAATATATAATAGAAAATAATCACCAAGTCCAGGTGCAGTGGCTCACACCTGCAATCCCAGCACTTTGGGAGGTTGAGGTGGGCAGATCACCTGAGGTCGGGCGTTCGAGACCAGCCTGACCAACATGGAGAAACCCTGTCTGTACTAAAAATACAAAATTAGCCGGGCCGGGCGGCCCACACCTGTAATCCCAGCTACTCAGGAGGCTGAGGCAGGAGAATCACTTGAACCCGGGAGGCAAAGTTTGCAGTGAGTCGAGATCGCACCACTGCACTCTAGCCTGGGCAACAAGAGCGAAACTGTCTCAAAAAAAAAAAAAAAAGAAAAGAAAAGAAAAAAGAAAATCACAATAATCATCACCGAAACAAAATCTCAAAATATAATTGCTGAAAATTGAAAGTGAAGAAATCAGATCCTACCTAAGACCACAAATGGAGGCCAGAAGCCGGAGACCTGTCTCACCCTACACCAGCGCCTCTGCATCTAACATTTAAGTCCTGCCCTCAACAACGTTTTTGCTGTGACAGGCCTTCAGTAGTATGTTTTCTGACATCTGACATCTAAAATCATGCTATTATAAAATCATCTGTACTCCAAGGAAAACAGGAAGCTTTGTCCTTCTTAGCATCTCAGAAGATCATCTCCTAGGCATCATTGTTCCATGACTCCTTGCATTCTCATTTTTGTGAAGGTAAAGTAGGTCACCTAAATGTTCTACATGTTTGTTTTTTCTCTCTGATGCAATAGGGACGTGAGATATGGTCAATTAAACTCTTTCCCCAACCTGCCCCTCCAACTGGTTCCCACATTCCAACCATGAAAGTCTCTCTTTCTAAACTCAGTGAAACTCAGAGTTCTGTGTTTTCTGGACAACTTTCTTCCCTGCCCCCACACTCACACCCACACATAAGCATATCTTCTCTGACCCTTACTGCCAAGATCCGGCTTAAAAGTCATCTCTTTTCTCAAACGCTCACCAATCTCACCCCATACTACACCCCCCATCCCCAGAGTGACCAATATAATCAAACATCTCTTCTCTGCTCACCTAGTATTTAGTCCGCAAACTTTAGAATGATCCTTATCACCCACATTACAGTTGCTGCTTATGGGACCATCTTCCCCATGAGACTGTGAGCTTTTAGGGGCAGAAACTGTGCCATTTATTTTTATGTCCCCAGTGGCAGAGGGAGAAGGTTCATAATATATGCTAAAAGAAAGAAAATAAGTCTGAAAAGATTTTCAGGCTGTCTTAAAGGTTTTCTAAGCACTGAAAGTCACCCTGTGTACTCTCCTCTGCTCACTGGTTCCTTAGAGCCTGGACGACAAGGCGCTGGCTGACTTCTGGGTTTCCCACTTTGACCCTGGCAAGGACCCCGAAATTGGGTCGAGGCCACCTCTACATTCCTTTAAAACAAACACAAGGAACGGCCTTCTTCTCAAAACCTTCTTCTGCAATCCTTATTTCTTAGGTAAATTCTGTATGTCAAGTTGCCTTGAAATGAGAGGTAGCTGTTTATTAATATCTTCCTGTTCATTAATGAGCAATGAAGTGGCTGTGTTTACGAACTGGGGTGTTGCTACAACACATTTACACAGTTATAAATAAAGCAAACTGCAAAGAGATTAGCAGTGGAAGATCTGAGGTTTTATTTGTTTTCACGAGGACTCTGCCAGTTGCTTCCCACTGCACCTTAAGATCTCTTTAGCCTTCTCTGAGGCAGTCATCAGCTCCCAAATGCCACAGCAAGCTTGGTGGAGCTGCTTGCAGACCAGGGAGGTGAAATGGTGTCCCCTAGCTTTTTATAGACCCGGTTCTGAAGTCTTGAGTTTCCTTTGCAGTCAGTAAAGAGAGACCCAAAGTGCAGGAAGTTTCTGTCTGTGAATGTTTAAGAGTTCCCTTCCGGCCAACTCCTCCTCTTGAGTCATGTTTATTACACATATTGGATAGGTCGCTAAACGTACAGTAAGTTCCTATTGTTTGCAACCCATTGTTCTCTTAAATGGCTTTGTAAACTATGAAGGGCTTTAACAATTCACTTGTTTTCCAGCCTCCAACTGCAATTCTCAACACACACTTAACACCACTACCCGCCAGTGAGGAAGGACTTTCCATGACTTCTGAAGCAACATATTAAAGTAAAAAGGGCACTTTATTTAGAGAACCAAAGGCTTAGGTCTGACCTCTGGCTACATTACCAGGACTAGGACTAAGGTAAATTGATTGAGGAACCTAGGGTGCAAAATTTAAGGCAGCACTCACTCCCAGGGTGAAAAAGTAACAACCTGTGTTACTTTTTTAAATTGAAGCGGAATTCACATAACACAAAATTAACCATTTCGAAGCACACAATTTATTTTGTACTGCAACTGGCATAGTCACAATGTTGCACAACCATCTATCTGGTTCCAAAATGTTTTTACCACGACACAAAAAAAACCCCACACCTAGTAAGCAATTACTCCCATTCTCCCTCCCACTCCCTACCAAGCCCCTGGCACCCAGCAACAATCTTGCTGTCTCAATGGATTTACCTCTTCTGGGTACAACCTGTGTGTTTTGAGAAGTAGTAATAATAGCTAACTTTTGTGCCAAGACACCAGTTGAATTGTGCTCAAATTCAATTAATCCTCACAAAAACCCAATGAGGTGGGCCCTAATATCTTCTGGTAAATGGCTCACCATTTAATTCTCTAATCATTATTTCTTCATCTGTAAAATAAGGAAAATTGCAACACCCTACCAGTTTACTAAGCACATTTGTGTGAGAGGCATTGTTCTAGGCCAGGAACAGCTAACTGGATTGATCTGTAACCCATTGGGAGTGACTTCTTGTAGAACAGTGGGAGATGAATTCTCAAGATAGGTTACTGGGACAAAGTGAAGTAATCATCGACTAGTGATGTCTGCCATGGACAGAGGAATGAGTGAAGCAGCTATAAGTAATAGATTTGCCTTCCCTCCTAGGCAATTGAGAGGGAGTGAAAAAGACAAGTAAAATGCAGACTCTGCCTCAGTCCAGTGCAAGAGGGAAGCATTACCCATGGAAGTACAATAACAGATGCAGGTAGTGTGTAGAGTGTTAAGAGCAGAGGCACTGGAATGAAAACCAAACCAAACCAAACCAAAGCATGTTCAAATCTCAACGCTGCAACTCATAGACACATCTTGAAAGAAGTTATTTAATCTTTCTTGTTCTCATCTCTTCTGTAAAATAGATAATAAATCTAATTCATAGACTTCCAGTGGGAATGGCATAAGATAGTGTGAGTAAAGTACTAAGCACAGTGTCTGACACATAGGAAGAGTTTAATAGGTGTTAAGGAAATAAAGTCTATATCTACAAGGCCAAGCATATATATATGTATAGGCCAGGCACCGTGGCTCACACCTGTAATCCCAGCACTTTGGGAGGCTGAGGCGGCCAGATCTCAAGGTCAGGAGATCGAGACCATCCTGGCTAACACGGTGAAACCCTGTCTCTACTGAAAATACAAAAAAATTAGCTGGGCGTGGTAGTGGGCGCCTGTAGTCCCAGCTACTCCACAGGCTGAGGCAGGAGAATGGCATGAACCTGGGAGGTGGAGCTTGCAGTGAGCTGAGGTGGCACAATTGCACTCCAGCCTGGGCGACAGAGTGAGACTCCATCTCAAAAAATAATAATAATAATAATAATAATAATAATAATTTTATATATATATATACACACACACACATATATGTATATTTACCTCACTAGGTAAATATAGAGCCAGTTGTTAGATGCATGATTAACATTAATGATACATCATGTTATTCAATTCTTCTTGCAAAACTGATCTAAAATGAGAATTTCCCAGTTTGAACTCACATCCAGGCCAATTTGAAAAGTGGATAAATTGCTTTTGCTCTCTTTACTCCTGCTAACAAACTTGAGAGACGCTTTTTTTCTAACGTGAGTGTGAGCATTCAGGAAGGCGTCCATGGGGAATGCAGGCATGTGGATTGATAACAAGAGCTAGTAGTCAAAAGTTAGCTGATAATGGATCCATAAGAGAGAATTCTGATGCTCCTAAAAGATCTGCTCCACAATTTCCAGGAACTACACAGACCTTTAGAAAGAAGGCAGGAGCCAGAAAAGAGAAAAATTACTTCCATAGAAAAATTGGTCCTTTCCCATCAGCACTTAAACATGCCCAACTCGCTCTTGTATCAAATGAAACCATTTTTCTACATCTTCTCTGGTAGGTATGACCCTACTTTCCCCCTTTCCTTGACCGGCCCAAATTTCTTGATAGTTGTTTACATTCCGTTTTTCTACTTCCTCTCCTCCCACTCATTTCTCAGCTCACTGCTTTGGCTTCTAACCCATGCTCCATTGAAACACCACTTGCCAAGGTCACCAACAACTTCCTTATAGCTAAACGTAACAGACACGTTTCCATCCGTATCCTAATCGGCTTCACAGAGGCTATGGATGAGAATAACTCCCTCTTGGAAAAACTCTTCACTAACTTTTATGACTCAGTACTGTCGTGGTTTTCCTTCTGTTTATGTTCCATTGTAATACGTTGTCTTGGATTCACGAAGCCACCCAAGATGCAACACCCCCAAACTAAACTCACAATTTTTCTCTGCAGATATACCTTTCCTCCTGTGTCCTCCTTCAAAAGTAACTCCTCCCATTTGCACGGATACCAAAGCTAAAGGCCCAAGTAGCATCCTTGAATTTTCCCCCTCCCTCAGCACCCAATCCCCTAGCCCACCACCGGCCAGTCCATCAGCATTGACTTTTTTTTTTTAAGACATGATCTCACTCCCATCACCCAGGCTGGAGTGTAGTGGTGCAATTGGCCTCAATTGGCTCACTGCAGCCTCAATTTCCTAGGCTCAGGTGATCCTCCCACCTCAGCTTCCCAAGTAGCTGGGACTACAGGTGCACACCTCCACACCCAGTTAGTGTTGACTGTTACAATTCCTAAATGCCTTTCAAATATTTCTACTTTTCTGCATCCTTTCTGAAAACATTCTAGTCAAGTAATAAAATAATGAATTATCTTAATGACTTCCTGTCTCTGAGCCTCAATTTCCTAGTATGTAGAGTACGACAGATAAAATGAATGCCAAGTTTCTGTCTTCTGTATCCTGTAATTATAAGAATGTAAAACCAAGGAGAGGCTCAGGGAAAGTCAATCCGGTGCTTTGAGACACCATTTCACTTTCCCCATTGAAATTAAACGCGGTGGTAACTGAAACTGTGCCTCGCATCCTCAATCGTAACACTGCTTTTGAGGACAGTCTAAGAGTCTGCAAGACAACTCGTAACAAGGTCTTTCCCCTTAAATAGACATCTGTCTTCTGCCACATTTCGACCTGTAGAAAAGATTTCAAAATGAAATTCTAATGCTGTTAACGAATTTACTTATTTTATTTCCTTAATCCATCTAAAGTTCTTAAGAAAAGGGGTTACAGCTATTCTTGAAAATGTCCCATGTGGAAAAAAATATATATATTATGTAAAGATTCA
This sequence comes from Chlorocebus sabaeus, assembly GCF_047675955.1. Taxonomy (NCBI): domain Eukaryota; kingdom Metazoa; phylum Chordata; class Mammalia; order Primates; family Cercopithecidae; genus Chlorocebus; species Chlorocebus sabaeus. The sequence continues at coordinate 15,827,797 of NC_132915.1, forward strand.
GTCAATCTTTTTTGACTACTGTCTAGAGTGCATATTTTAAAAACCTGGATAAGCCGGACGCGGTTGCACACACCTGTAATCCCAGCACTTTGGGAGGCCGAGGCGGGCGGATCACCTGAGGTCAGCAGTTCAACATCAGCCTGGCCAATATGGTGAAACCCCATCTCTACTAAAAATACAAAAATTAGCTGGGCATGGTGCCAGTTGCCTGTAATCCCACCTACTCGGGAGGTTGAGGCAGGAGAATCATTTGAACCCGGGAGGCAGAGGTTGCAGCGAGCCAAGATCACGCCACTGTACTCCAGCCTGGGCGACAAGAGCAAGACTCTGAAAAAAATAATAATTAATAAATAAATAAATAAAAATTTAAAAATAAACCTGGATAACAGGTAAAGGTTGATAGAGATTAGGGAGCAGGGGCGGGGAGGAGTAATTATGAAGTTTACTTGACTTTCAACAGTCATAAGATAAAAATAAAAGCATTTCAAAAGAAGAATAAAAAATAGGTGAGGGCTGCTCTATGAAAAAGTTAAATGCAATAAGCAGTGGGAAAAGTTAAGTGACACAATAAGGCCACGTTAATGGGAGGGAAAGTAAATTGCAAAATTGAGAGAAGTTGGGGAAACCTAAATGGCCAGTGTCAGAAATGTAAGGGGTCACTTCCTGCCCAAAGGATTCTTTGGTTCTGAAGTGTGTTGGTCCAGCTGAGAGAAGCCTGGAGAGGATGTCATTTGTCCTCTAAAAGGGAAATCCATCAATTGGAGAGCTGTGCCGTGTCTCTCCAAAGGTCATTAGCAGATTGAAATTGTGACACTGCATTACTCTGATTAAGGATTAATTTTCTAATTCCAGGAATGGAACTTTCCTCAAATGAGTAGGCCTTTACACAAAAGCCCAGACTCACAGATATGAATAAAAGAGAAATAACCTCCCCCGCTGCCTCCTATCTTCCTAAGATCCAGCGGGAAGAAAAAGGGAGGTTCTCTAGTAAAGAAAGGAGTTCAGGCAGGGCGCGGTGGCTCACGCCTGTAATCCCAACACTTTGGGAGGCCGAGGCGGGTGGATACGAGGTCAGAAGATTGAGACCATCCTGGCCAACATGGTGAAACCCCATCTCTACTAAAAATACAAAAAAATTAGCCTGGTGTGGTGGCACACGCCTGTAGTCCCAGCTACTTGGGAGGCTGAGGCCGGAGAATGGGAGGTGGAGCTTGCAGTGAGCCAAGATAGTGCCACTGCACTTCAGCCTGGGCGACAGAGCAAGACTCTGCCTCAAAAAAAAAAAAAAAAGAAAGAAAAAGAAGAAAGGAGTTCAGGGTTAGAATTTGCCAGCCTTCCAAGCAAAGTGCAGGTCCCACTAATGACGGACAAGTGTGTGCCATCTTCCCAGCAGACTGAGACCTGGGGAAAGCTGCGTCCTTCTGATCTGGTAGGGTAAGACAACATATTGCCAACAAACAACATCAGCAGGGCAGCAGCAATATCAAGGCTACATGAATAATCTGTTTCATCAGACCCTGCCAGGGAGACAGCACTTGGGCTCCTACAGGACCCAGTTACATGGGGATGACTGTGTCCCTGCCCTTTGGAAAATGCCCAGTCGTGCCAGGGAAAGGTTTCCCAGGTAAAGGCAATGTGACAATCTTTTTAAAATATGTAACTAAAGGCAACCTACACTTTTATATTTCAAGTATATTGTCATTTTAATCTACTATATTATCAGATTGCCTCAGACAGCTTTAAATCCAAGACTGTGGCTTTCAAACTCTTGGGACAGCAACTCACAAAAAATAAGTAAAATAATTTTTACCATAAACTAACATACACAAACACACAAAGCTAATACAAAAGTTTTATGAAACTTTCCTTTCCTTTGGTACATGTAATATATCTAATATTATCTATTCCAGTTAGTTTTGTTGTTTCTTAAGTGCTTTTCACAATTCCCAGAATTATTTTATGATCCAGGACCTGAAGTTTGAAAAACACTATTCTAAGATTATAGATTCCAGCTACTCTATCCAGCAGTTGGGTGTCCACATTTTTTAAAGCTCGTTAAAATGCATCATCAAAAAGCCCTATTTGCTGAAGAAACCTCAGTCCCCATCAAGAGCATTGTCTTGGAGAGTCTCACCATGACTCATCAAATGAACACCCAGCTTTCTCTTTGCAGAACTGCGATGTGAGCTAAACATGAAGTGAAAATGACACAGAAAAGAACAGAATTGAAAAAGAAGGGCAATCCATCACTAAATGCAAAGTTTATCCCTCTGGAAAACACAAAACAGCCTACAGTGGGGCAAGGGCAACAAAACCAAACAAAAATATATATATTAATGGAGAAAGGCATAATCTTCTGACTCTGTCTCCGAGCTTCATGAGTTGCACTTGAATACGTCCCAACCCTGTAAAACAGGGAAATATTTGGGATGATTTCACGAGTCATGCGGCCTTGAGTATCTCAGCAGACATCATTTAAAAGGATAACTGCAAATTAAATTAGTTTGTCCTAATTATGCAAAAATGATAAATTCAAATAAGCAAGGTAATTCACTTCTAAATTAAAAATTTTTTCAATCACTTGGCATCTCAAATCAAAGCAAATGGGTAATGTTACCAATTATATCAATTTGACTCTTAAATTTAAATACATAAACATATGATAAACTAAATTAAAATTCTTATTTGATATTCACTTACTAACATTTGCACTGGAGTAGGGAACCTCATTCAAGATGTTAAACAGGGTCATGTCCTTGAAAATCAAAGAAGGTTGCCACAAAAGTGCCTTTGTAAGATTCTCGCAACAAAATGACTCCTCAAAAATCTATTTAAAAAGTCGTCCCCATAGGAAAACTAAGGTAGATCCACGACTAAAAGCAACACTATGGAAGCTCATGAAATACTTATCAAGAACTTATCAAGAGAGATATTTGATAAATAATAAAAATTTTAAGCTTTAGGAAGTCATACAAAACCATGTTAAGCTTCAACATGGTTGTACTCATGATCGCAGGATTTGATAGCAAAGAAACATTTATTGAATGTCTGTTTTGTCAGGCATTACTAAATGCTTACTTTTTTTTTTTTTTTTTTTGAGATGGAGTCTCACTCTGCCGCCCAAGCTGAGTGCAGTGGCACAATCTCGGCTCACTGCAACCTCTGCCTCCCAGGTTCAAGCGATTCTCCTGCCTCGGTCTCCCAAATAGCTGGGCTACAGGCGCCTGCCACCACGCCCAGCTAATGTTTTGTGTTTTTAGTAGAGACAGGGTTTCACTGTGTTAACCAAGATGGTCTGGATCTCCTGACCTTGTGATCCGCCCATCTTGGCCTCCCAAAGTGCTGGGATTACAGGTGTGAGCCACCGCGCCCGGCCTACTAAATACTTTCAAATTCAGTCATGTGTCACTTAACAACAGGGATACACTCTGAGAAATGCATCATTAGGTGATTTCATCATTGTGTGAACAACACAGAGTGCAGGTACACAAGCGTCGACAGTATAGCGTGCTACACACCTCGGCTCTATTGTTTTTAGTCTACAAGCCTGTGTAGCATATTACTGCAGTGTATACTTTAGGCAATCGTAACACAGTGGTAAGCATTTGTGTATCTAAACATAAACAAAGCACAGTAAAAAGACTGTATAGAAGATAAAAATGGTATGCCTGTGTAGAACCCCATTGTAATCTTACAGTCCCACCACTGTATATGCAATATGTTATGCAGCAAATTAATATACACGATAGCATTGGAATCCAGGAATCAGAGATGTTAAATAATTTGCTCCAGGTCACATAGTGATAAATGACAAAATTAATATTTAAACCCATCCTCTGATTACACATCAATTATTCTTGTCACATCTACGTCACTTTATCCTGACTAGTACTGAAAATATTATAGTGATTAGGTTGGGCTCCATGGCTCATGCGTGTAATCCCAGCACTTTGGGAGGCCGAGGCGGGCAGACTGCCTGAGGTCAGGAGTTCAAGTCCAGCCTGGCTAACATGCTGAAACCCCATCTCTACTAAAAATACAAAAATTAGCCGGGCATGGTGGTGGGTGCCTGTAATCTCAGCTACTCAGGAGGCTGAGGCAGGAGAATTGCTTGAACCTGGAAGGCAGAGGTTGCAGTGAGCCGAGATCGTGCCACTGCACTCCAGCCTGGGTGACAGAGTGACTCCATCTCAAAAACAAAAACAAAAACAAAAAAAACCAAAAAAATTATAGCGATTAAAATATTTGCTTAACTATAATAGCAAAGACATGGAATCAAGCAAGATGCCCACCAATGGTGGACTAGATAAAGAAAATGTGGTACATATACACAGTGGAATACTGTGCAGCCATAAAAACAAAAAATAAAATCATGATATCTGCAGCAACATGGATGGAGCTGGAGACCATTATCCTAAGCAAGTTAACATAGGAAAAGAAAACCAAATACTGCATATTGTCACTTACAAATGGGAGCTAAACATTGAGTGCACATAGGCACAAAAAGGGAATAATAGATACTGGTGCCTACTTGAGGGTGGAGGGTGAAGGACGGTGAGGATTGAAAAACTACCTATCAGGTGGGAGGCTGAGGCAGGAGAATTGCTTGAACCGGGGAGGCGGAGGTTGCTGTGAGCCGAGATCGCACTATTGCACTCCAGCCTGGGCAAGAAGAGGGAAACTCCGTCTCAAAAGAAAAAGAAAAAGAAAAGGAAAGAAGAAGAAGAAGAACTACCTATCAGGTACTATGTTGATTACCTTGGTGACAAAATCATCTGTACACCAAACCCCCATAACATGCAATTTACCCTTGTAACAAACGTGCACATGTGCCCCCAAGCCTAAAATTAAAGTTGGAAAAAATTTTGCTTAAATTCTTCCAAGGATTTCTGGTTAAGAATAAGTCAGTTCACCATCCTGGCTAACATGGTGAAACCCCGTCTGTACTAAAAATACAAAAAAAAAAAAAAAAAATTAGCCGGGCATGGTAGCAGGCACCTGTAGTCCCAGCTACTCGGGAGGCTGAGGCAGGAGAATGGCGTGAACCCAGGAGGTGGAGGTTGCAGTGAGCCGAGATCGCGCCATTGCACTCCAACCTGGGTGACAGAGCAAGACTCTGTCTCAAAAAAAAAAAAAACAAAAAAAACAAAAACAAACAAACAAACAAAAACTAACAAACAGCACAACATACTCTAATTAGTTAGTAAATCTTAAGGTTACTGAATTTCTACCCACATCTCCCATTTGATATCTGCCTGACTGATTTAGTCATCATCCCATATAGGAAGGTAGTAAGAGAGTGTCTTAAATGCAAGCAAAGAAAAGGAGAGAGAAAAAAAATGGGAAAGAAAAAGGCTATTGAGGAAAGAAGAAAAGCATAAATGGAAAGAGAAATAAATCCGGAATATTGAACAGCCTCAAGCCTGAGTGACTAAAAAAGCCAAAAGAAAGAATGCAAATTCTCCCTTTAAAATGTGTGCTGCATCTATCCCTTTCTCCCCAGTTCATTGCCACCGTTGCCAGTCTAGTCCAACCTTATATCCTAAAAGCTGAATGATTGCTACATCATGATACCTCGTCTCCCTGCCAGAGTCTTTATCCCCTTAGACTAACCATCAGAAACAGCTTTCCTCATGGTGCCCCCAATTAATAGTTAATTAATTAATCAACCACTAAACGGCTTCTGAAGGATAAAGTCCAATATAAGCTGTTTTTTTTGTTTTGTTTTGTTTTGTTTTGTTTTGTTTTGTTTTGTTTTGTTTTTGAGGCAGAGTCTCGTTCTGTCGCCCAGGCTGGAGTGCAGTGGCCCGCTCTCGGCTCACTGCAGGCTCCGCCTCCCGGGTTCCCGCCATTCTCCTGCCTCAGCCTCCCGAGTAGCTGGGACCACAGGCGCCCGCCACCGCGCCCGGCTAATTTTTTGTATTTTTAGTAGAGACGGGGTTTCACCGTGTTGGCCAAGATGTCTTGGTTTCCTGACCTCATGATCCGCCCTCCTCGGCCTCCCAAAGTGCTGGGATTACAGGCACGAGTCCCCGCGCCGGGCCAGAGTCCTGATAACTTCTTAAGAATACAGACCTCGGCCGGCGCGGTGGCTCACGCCTGTAATCCCAACACTTTAGGAGACCGAGCCGGGCGAATCACGAGGTCAGGAGTCCGAGACCAGCCTAATCAACACGGTGAAAACCCGTCTCTACTAAAAATACAAAAAGTAGCCGGGCATGGTGGCGGCTGCCTGTAGTCCCAGCTACTCGGGAGGCTGAGGCAGGAGAATCTCTTGAACTCGGGAGGTGGAGGTTGCCGTGAGCCGAGATCGCACCACTGCACTCCAGCCTGGGCGACACAGCAAGACTCCATCTCTAAAAAAGAAAAAAAAAAAAAAGAATTTAGACTTCATTTTTGTCTCCTGTCCTTTGTACCAATGAACCTCACTAGGTGCTTTCATTCCTCCTCTCTGCCTTCCCAAGGCCTGTCTCACAAGGACCCACAAGAAGACTTCTTCTTCATAGGAATTGATATTAGCTGAACAATTTGCAGTGGCAAAAATGTGGAACCAACCCAAATGCTCATCAATCGAGTGGATAAAGAAACTGTGGTATGTATATATGATGGAATATGATTCAGCCATAGAAAGGAATGTATTAATGATATTTGCAGTAACCTGGATGGGACTGGAGACTATTATTCTAAGTGAAGTAACTCAGGAATGGAAAACCAAACATCGTATGTTCTCACTCATGAGTGGGAGCTAAGCTATGAGGGTGCAAAGGCATAAGAATGACATAATAGATTTTGGGGACTCAGGGGTAAAGGGTGGAAAGAGGGTGAGAGAGAAAAGACTACAAATCGGGTACAGTATGTACTGCACAGGTGATGGGTACACCAAAATCTCACAAATCACCACTAAAGAAGTTACTCATGTAAACAAATACCACCTGTTTCCCAACAACCTATGAACATAAAAAGTTTTAAAATGGCAAGAAACCTGAGGGATACACACACACACACACACACACACACACACACAAAGGAATTGATGCAGCTGAATCATTGGGAAGCTGATGTGATTAGCAGGATTATTCTGGACCCAAAGTCACTATACCATCTAATATGATTCTCTATGGAGATCAAATCACCCAATTTCCATTGCACTTTTTACTCAGTAGGCTTGTACAGCATACAGTAGTTCAAAGGACTATTTCACCCCAGTTTGGTAGGTAATTCAACTAGCATTCAATCATTCGTCACAAGTTTGATTTGCAATAATTACAAAAAAATGTACAGCAACAGTTAAAAACACTGTCACAAGTATTATAGCTCTTTAAAAGCACAATATAAATTGAGATTTTCTAAAAAATAGAATATCTGGAGATGATATCTGATTACATAATCTGAGTGTGGTACATGATCAGACAGATTTTGTGGTAACAGCAGTTTATTCTCAGTTATAATTAAAGCTGTAGATACCATTTTGAAAGTACAGACTTTAGGGGGCAGGGGAAGAGACTTTTTGAGGCAAAGTACAAATTAGGAATAATTACTGTGATGTTCAAGGAATGTCAACACCTATTTCATCATGGTGAGCTCAGCATCCTTCAAAGTGTCATTGAATCAGGGAAAGCATTAGTATAAGACCAAAGGCAGCTTTGGGGAAGGATATCTTTGAAGTATTAAGGAGTAGGTCGACTGGCAGTCAGCAAACATAAAAGTAGACTAACGCATAAATGTCTTGATCTCCAATAGAGATCAGTACACTTCAAAATATCTTATTTAAAAGAAAAAAAAATGGTTTCCTTTTTAAGTCCAATATTGAATGCACATGCAGTTGTTGTTTTTAAAAATCTATTTTGGGGGCTGGGCATGGTGGCTCACCCCTGTAATCCCAGCACTTTGGGAGGCCTAGGCAGGCAGATCACCTGATGTCAGGAGTTCGAGACCAGCCTGACCAACATGGAGATACGCCGTTGCTACTAAAAATACAAAGTTAGTCGGGCACGGTGGCACATGCCTGTAATCCCAGCTACTCAGGAGGCTGAGGCAGGAGAATTGCTTGAGGTTGCGGTGAGCCAAGATCACACCATTGCTCTCCAGCCTGGGCAACAAGGGCAAAACTCCGCCTCAAAAAAATAAATAAATAAAATATATTTTGAGTTCAAAACTGGATAAAATTAAGCTTTATTTAGGGTAGTTTATAAAGGTAGTAATTTTTTACAGAAAAATAAGTAAAAGCTTATTGTAACAGGCAGGAGACTCAAGGCTTCTGGGATCATGTCAAAGTTGTGTTCCTTGAGATGGGGTTGATTCCCTCGGCGCTCACTTTATGTTATTTGTCTTGTTTTATGCATTTGCTGTTTATAAAGACATTAGGTAGAAAACCCACTGATAGTAATGAAGCGTTCGACTTCCACGATGTATTAGCTCATGTCCGTTACTGCCGTAACCAATATTTTACTAACATTTCATTTTAAGAGATGACTTATTGTTTTCCAGAAGAAATAGTGAACCTTATCTGGCTTTCTGTGATACTTTGAAACAGTCTTTTTGTGAGTGATGGATATGAGAAGATGCAATTTTTTTTTTTTTTTTGAGACACACTCTGTCGCTGACTGGAGTGCAGTGGCACCATCTCAGCTCACTGTGACCTCCGCCTCCTGGGTTCAAGCAATTCTCCTGCCTCAGCCCCCCAAGTAGCTGGGATTACAGGTGCATGCCACCATGCCTGGCTAATTTTTGTATTTCTAGTAAAGATGGTGTTTCACTATGTTGGCCAGGTTGGTCTCGAACTCTTGACCTCATAATCCTCCCACCTTGGCCTCCCAAAGTCCTGGGATTACAGACGTGAGCCACCGTACCCAGCCAAGAAGCACTACTTAAGCCAAGAACTAAGCCTTACATTTTGTATTATATAAAGTACCTGATACAATACTTCCAAACTAGTATGCATTTAGGAATTGATACCCATTCATTCATTCATTTGACAAGCATTACTGACTTTTCTACAAACCTTGGCAAGTCAGAGGAGTTGGCCAACTAACATGGTTAAATGGCACCTGATGGTGCTCTAAAGACACTACAGAGGCCAGGCATGGTGGCTCACGCCTGTAATCCCAACACTTTGGGAGGCCAAGTGGGGGGTGAATCACAAGGTCAGCAGTTCGAGGCCAGCTTGGCCAACATGGTGAAGCCCCGTCTCTACTAAAAATACAAAAATTAGCCGGGTGTGGTGGTGGGCGCCTGTAATTGCAGCTGCTCTGGAAGCTGAGGCAGGAGAATCACCTGAACCTGAGAGGCGGAGGTTGCCGTGGGCCGAGATCACACCACTGCACTCCAGCCTGGGCGACAGAGCAAGACTCCATCTCAAAAAAAAAAAAAAGAAAAAAAAAAAAAAGACACTACAGAGTCAGCTGTTTCTTCCAACCATCCAACTTATTTTAGCTAACAGATATCATTGACTCTCACTCCCACTTAAGTCTTACAAAGGGATACTAGGGGAGGACAGACAGTTATAAGGATGAGGTTTAATACAAATAAAAAGAGAAAGAGTCAGAGATAGAAGGGAACAAAACAAAACAAACCCCAGAAGAATAAAGGGACAGAGACTGTACAATGAGCAAAGCAGCTTAAGTTGAGCCAGATATTCTTCCTCTTCGCTTGCTGGGTCTTTCCTCTTGCCAACTCCCACCCCCATCTGTGGTAGAGTCAAGCCCAGTATGGATGCCACAGAGATAGGTCAAAGCCAGGCAAGCGTCCTGGGATCGAAACTTGACTGAGTAGGGTCAAAACTTCTGCAAGACAGAAGGGGAAAGAGTCACCAGATAGATATAACCCACTTTTGAGGGATGCCAAAAATGAGAAGCAGGAAAGTCAAAATTAGTCATCAAGTCCAAAGGAGTGAGCAACAGAACCTGAGGCTGAGGAGAGAGGGTGAGTCAGGGAAGTCAAGTACCAAGTGACATTTTCTTTTTGAGGGGGAAAAGAAGAAAAAAAGGCAAGATCAAGAGAAATAAAGGGTCCAAGACAATAACTGGGAATCATCCCTTGAATTTCAATCCTGGATTTTGTTGAGTATGAGTTATCTTCATTTAAAAGCATGAGATCTGAACAGGTACCTTCCTTCCTTATAACTTGCCCTCCCACTTTATTGACAGTTCAAGACATTAAAAATACCAAACAAGGCCGGGAGTGGTGACTCATACCTGTAATTCCAGCACTTTGGGTGGCCAAGGTGGGCAGATCACCTGAAGTCAGGAGTTCGAGACCAGCCTGATCAATATGGTGAAACCCCATCTCTACTAAAAGTACAAAAATTAGCCGAGTATGGTGGCGAGCACCTGTAATCCCTTCTACTCAGGAGGCTGAGGCAGGAGAATCACTTGAACCTGGGAGGTGGAGATTGCAGTAAGCTGAGATCACACCACTGTACTCCAGCGTAGGTGACAGAGAGAGACTCCGTCTCAAAAAACAAACAAGTAAACAAACAAAATCTGGAAGCCATGTAGGCATGCCTGCTAATGAAACAACCTAGTCTAGACTGATTTGGCCATAAAGATAACCACATCTCCCGAGGAAAATTTTCCCCAGATTCCTCCATTGACTATTTTTGGAATAAAGCCTTTGAACAAAGGTTATGTGAGTTCAGTTATAAGCAGCTTGAGGCACTGGGAGATGGAAAGCAATACCACACCTTACTTACCAACCGAAATTTTACTGAGCACTTACTATATCCCACGTGGGTCCTCCCTCAGCGGGGGACCTGTACCAGTTCCTGGCCTGTTAGGAAGTGGGCCGCACAGCAGGAAGTGAGCAGCCAGCTGGCAAGCATTACAGCATGAGCTCCGTCTTCTGGCAGAACAGTGGTGGCCTCAGCAGGGAGGCCAAAGCCAGCCCCAGATCAGTGGCTATTTATTTTGTGTCCTCTGTCAGTATGTCTAAAACCGCTCCAGGAACCCTGATTTATTACCTCTACAATGGGCACTGCTAATTGTAGAATTTGAGACTAGATTCTCACAACAGCACAAACCCTACCATGAACTGTTCATGTGAGAGATCGAGGTTGCAGCTCTATGAGAATCTAACAAATGCCTGATAATCTGAGGTGGAACAGCTTCATCCCAAAATCATCCTCCCCACCCCTTGATCCATGGAAAAATTGCCTTCCACAAAACTGGTCCCACGTGCCAAAAATGTCAGGGACCACAGCATACTGGCCCCAAGTACTTTAAATACAGTATCACAGAATATCTAACATTTGAATATTATCCTATTTGGTTAAAATCAGTTAGACTTTTTCAAGGATCTTGATCCTGCCTCACTCAAATTTAAACCATAACTTCCTATAGACTAAGATTATCTTGCCATATTCTTTTTTACCCCTCTCATTTCTAGCCAAGCCCTCAAAAGGTTAAATATGCACTGGGATCTCATAGCACCTCAGAGAGCATATGCAGTCTACCTGTCCCACCATGGAAAAGTGACTGTCAGTCACTGTGGAGCATCAGTCAATATGCAGCAAAGTATTAAGTGTCAGATATTAGCCTTAAAATAAAGATCTGCCTTTTTTTTTTTTTTTTTTTTTTTTTTTTGAGGTGGAGTCTCACTCTGTTGCCCAGGCTGGAGTGCAGTGGCACCATCTCAGCTCACTGCAAGCTCCACCTCCCAGGTTCACGCCATTCTCTTGCCTCAGCCTCTGGAGTAGCTGGGACTACAGGCGCCTACCACCACACCTGGCTAATTTTTGTATTTTTGGTAGAGATGGGGTTTCACCATATTGGCCAGGCTGGTCTTGAACTCCTGACCTTGTGATCTGCCCACCTCACCCTCCCAAAGTGCTGGGATTACAAGTGTGAGCTACCGAGCCCGGCCAATATCTGCTTTTTCCATTGTTATCTTTCTTTCTGCTTTTCAGACAACAAGCAACTATAAGTTAAATTTTTCTCTATATGGCCTACTCTCCACAAGCATTCTGTAATAACTGAGCCAGGCTTTAACAAAGGACAGCTGTGTGTGTGTGCATGTACGTGTGAGTGCACGTGTATGTGCCCCTATATGGCCACTGATGTGGGGTGGGAGTCAGGAAAGAATGTTCAGGCACATCAATATTTATGTCAAAGAGATAGTACGACATACAAAAATTCTAATTTTATAGTGTTAATATAATGTTGGGGGGAGGAGAGATTTAGAGAAAAGGAAGGAAGGGGGGTTTCAGGGAAAGGAGGAACAACTAGAAGGATGGATTCCTATCTGCAATTGTGTAGGGAAGCTCTGCTATGAAGACTGCAGAAGCCTCTCCAGGCATTGGGATATTTCAGATATTCCGTTCTAGAAAAGAAAAAATGCAATGCTCATTCCCCCCTCCCCTCCCCTCCCCTCCCCTCCCCTCCCCTCCCCTCCCCTCCCTCCTTCCTTCCCTCCTTGGTGCCCTTCCAAGGGAGGGCCCTTGGTACCAGCTTCTTAGTTCTCCCCCCAGGGAGGTTTACCAAGGCCAAGAGGGCCAGATGGGGCTGCTGGCAAAGATGTTGCTGATCCGGCTCTTTCTCATCCCACTTTCTGTCTGCCAGTGCTTTTGGTGGTGGCAGCGCCTGTCCTGATGAGGGTAAAATACCCATCCTGGAACGGGCAGCGTGTGCCCCAGCGAGCATCCAGTTGCATTTCCCAGTTATCCTCTAGCTGCTCTGTGCTGCAATGTGCCATTATGTTGCTACTCCCATTTTGTACTTCACACACCAGCTTTCTCTCAAGACAGTTATTTGATCACTAACCACTTTGAATATCATGATCATCGGCTCATTTATTTTTTCTATTTTAAAGGATGGTGCTGGTGTGCTCAGGGAGCAGCCGTATCGATTTCCACATTTGCCAAAGCATCCGAGTGTGAGCTGCCTATCACAGTACTGACTTGAATAAAAGGTTATTACTGTGATCATTATTTAGCATTTATATAGCTCCTCACAATTGTTTACCTATTATTCCTCAGAGCACCCCTGTCAAGGTGATCTGTATTAGCAACGCCCATTGTAGAGGCAATAAATCAGGGGTCCTGGAGAGGTTTTAGGAATATTGACAGAAGGACACAAAATGAATAACCACAGACCTGGGGCCGGCTTTGTACTCCCTATAGCATATGTGGCCAGCAAATTCATTCCATGGTTCTGGTTAGCAAACCTTCTCAGGCCGGCTCCTTCTCCCCTTGTAGGTTGCAGCTCAAATATCACCTCCTTGGAGAGGCCTTCCCTGGTTCCCTATCTAAAATAGCATCCCCTCCCCTAGGCACTATCGCTGTGCTGTATGGACATCACAGTGCTTAGAGTCACCCGGAATTATCTTGTTTGCGTATTAATGTTCTTGTTTATTATTTGTTTTCACCATTTAAGAAGATCATCTAGGGCTAAGCATGGCGGCTCATGCCTATAATCCCAGCAGGCGGATCACAAGCATGGCGGCTCACACCTGTAATCACAGCAGGCGGATCACAAGGTCAAGAGATGGAGACCAGCCTGGCCAACATGGTGAAACCCTGTCTCTACTAAAAATACAAAAATTAACTGGGCATGGTGGCACGAGCCTGTAATCCCAGCTACTTGGGAGACTGAGGCAGGAGAATCACTTTAATCCGGGAGGTGGAGGTTCCAATGAGCTGAGATCACACCACTGCACTTCAGCCCTGCAACAGAGCAAGACTCCGTCTCAAAAAAAAAAAAAAAGAAGATCATCTCAGTGATGGTGGCATCCTTGCCTGAGTTGTTCACTTCTGCACCTGTCTTCTTTGTTGAGAGCTATGTCTGGCATACAGTAGGTGCTCAATAATGCTTGTTGAATGAATGACAATAAGAGTCCTGTAAATACTGTTATTTACACAGCATTTCCTATGCCCTTTTGTCTCTTTCTGGCTTGTCTGGATAGAGTCACACCTACAGTCAATTACTCTTAATTACCCTGGAGCTAATGATCTAGTTCATGGATGGCTCAGGTCCTCGGCTTTCCTTTCCTTCTTGCTCCAGATCTTTCGGTAATTTCTTGCCTTTAATTGAGAAGGCTGAAGAAGAGAGTAGGGCAATGAAAGTCCTATTAGACAATTTCACTAACTCTAATAGCTTAGAAAAGGTACAAAGTTGAAATTATCGATTCCAAGATTTTTTTGCCTTATTTGTGAATTTCCAAAAAAAACCCCATCTGTTTTATATATGCAATTCAGTGAAAAGTGCTTTGAAGAAGTTAAAAGCACTGTATAAATGTAAGATATAATTATGTATGCATGTAGTCCCATTAACCTTGGTAATTGAGAGTTGGTTATACATTTAAGGTTTAATTAGTTTCGATAGAACAGTAGCTCACACTTTCTAATGGGTAGGGCCAGACAAGGGCTTAGAAAACGTGCCTTTGGTTAACTTTTTTTTTTTTAACCATCAAATCAAGATAAAGTTTAAAATCCCTTCAAAGCCTGAAAGGTTGGCAGTCATGCTGATTTCTCATCAACAAGTAAGAATAGGCAAACGAGACTAAATGTTTGAATTTTCTTGCTTCAAATTTCAGACAATGAGAATACAATTTCACCCAAAAACTCTTAAGCTGATCTTGGAAGAAAGAACCTCTGGATAATCTAAAAATGAACTTTTCCATTTAAAGGTTATTGTTAGTTTTTTGTACCCTTATGTGCGACAACAAAAAATGGTTTGTCTTTTTGTTTTAAATATAAGGAATCAAAATAAGCTTTATAATATGTGTTGTTGCAATTGCTCCTCACTACAGCCCATCTTTTTTTGTTGTTTTTTTGTTTTGTTTTGTTTTTTGAGATGGAGTCTTGCTCTGTTACCCAGGCTGGAGTGCAGTCATGCGATCTCGGCTCACTGCAACCTCTGCCTCTCGGGTTCAAGCGATTCTCCTACCTCAAACTCCCGAGTAGCTGGGATCACAGGTGTGCGCCACCATGTCCAGCTAATTTTTTCTATTTTTAGTAGAGACGGGGTTTCACCATGTTGGCCAGGCTGGTCTCGAACTCCTGACCTCAGGGGATCTGCCTGCCTTGGCCTCCCAAAGTGCTGGGATTACAGGTGTGAGCCACTGTGCCCGGCCTAACCTATCATTTTATTGATGAAAAAAATGGGTCAAGCACCGTGGCTCACACCTGTAATCCCAGCACTTTGAGAGGTCGAGGCAGATGGATCCCCTGAAATCAGGAGTTCGAGACCAGTCTGGTCAACATGGCAAAACCCGTCTCTACTAAAAACACAAAAATTAGCTGGGTGTGGTGATGGGAGCCTGTAAACCCAGCTACTCGGGAGGCTGAGGCAGAAGAATCGTTGAACTTGGGAGGCAGAAGTTGCGGTGAGCAGAGATCGCACCATTGCACTCCAGCATGGGCAATAAAAGCGAAACTCGGTCTCAACATAAAAAGAAAAGAAAAGAAAAGAAAAAATGGGCCAGGTGCAGTGGCTCACACCTGTCATTCCAGCACTTTGAGAGGCCAAGGCGGGCGGATCACAAGATCAGGAAATTGAGACCACCCTGGCTAATTCGGTAAACCCCATTTGTACTAAAAACACAAAAAATTAGCTGGGCATGGTGGTGGGCTCCTGTAAACCCAGCTACTCGGGAGGCTGAGGCAGAAGAATCATTGAACTTGGGAGGCAGAAGTTGCGGTGAGCAGAGATCGCACCATTGCACTCCAGCATGGGCAATAAAAGCGAAACTCGGTCTCAACATAAAAAGAAAAGAAAAGAAAAGAAAAAATGGGCCAGGTGCAGTGGCTCACACCTGTCATCTCAGCACTTTGGGAGGCCAAGGCGGGCGGATCACAAGATCAGGAAATTGAGACCACCCTGGCTAATTCGGTAAACCCCATTTGTACTAAAAATACAAAAAATTAGCTGGGCATGGTGGTGGGCTCCTGTAGTCCCAGCTACTCGGGAGGCTGAGGCAGGAGAATTGCATGAACCCGGGAAGCGGAGCTTGCAGTGAGCCGAGATTGCACCACTGCACTCCAGCCTGGGTGATAGAGTGAGACTCCGCCTCAAAAAGAAAAAGAAAAAATGGACAAAGCCATCAGGCACCTCACAGAAGGTCTTAGAAGAAGTCACCAAGAAGACGGATGTGTCTCAAGTCTCCTGACTCCAGGTTTACTATTCCCTGCACTAGTGTTGGAAAACCACATTGGAAAGAAAAGCCATATTCTTAGTACTGATGTAACAGCACCAAGCTTCAAAGTTGGACAAATGTATTTTACTGCGTTGTGAAATCTGCCACATTTACTTAGTGTGTACACTCATACACTGCATAACAATGTTTCAGGCAATGACAGACCACATATACATTGGTGGTCTCATGAGGTTATAATGGAGATGAAAAATTCCTATCACCTCCTAATGTCATAGCTATTGTAACATCATCATAGCACAACTCATTACTCACGATGCTGGTATAAACACACCTACTGTGCTGCCAGTGGTTTAAAAGTCTAGCACATACAATTATGTACAGTATATAATACTTGATAATAATAATAAATGGCTGTGTTACCGCTTTATGTATTTACTATACTATACTTTTATTGTTATTTTTAAACTGTGCTTTTCTACGTATTAAAAAAAAGTTGCCAGTGATGCAGTTTCAAAAAAAAAGAAAAAAAAAAAAGAGAGAGAGAGAAAGAGCTAACTGTAAAACAGCCTCAGGCAGATCCTTCAGGAGGTGCCCCAGCAGAAGACATTGTTATCACAGGAGATGACAGCTTCATGAGTGCTATTGCCCCTGAAGACCTTCCAAGTGGGGCAAGATGTGGAGGTGGAAGACAGTGATATTGATGATCCTGACCCTGTGTAGGCCTAGGCTAATGTGTGAGTTTGTGTCTTAGTTTTCAAGAAAAAAGTTTAAAAAGTTAAAAAAAAATAAATATTTTAAAACAGAGAAAGCTTATAGGATAAGAACATAAAGAAAATATTTGTTGTCTAGCTGTACAATGTGTTTGTTTTAAGCTAAGAGTTATTACAAGAGTCAAAAGGTTTTTTAAAAATTTAAAAGTTCACAAAGTTAAAAAAGTTATAGTAAGCTAAGGTTTATTTATTACTGAAGAAAAGATATTTTAATAAGTTTACTGTAGCCTAAGTGTACAGTGTTTAAGAAGTCCACAGTAGTGTACACAAGTGAATATCCTAGGCCCTCACATTCCCTCACCACTCACCCCACTGACTCACCCAAAACCACTTCCAGCCCTATAAGCTCTATTCAAGGTATCATTTGTGCCCTATACAAATGTATCATTTTTGTCTTTCATACTATATTTTTACTGCACCTTTTTAATGTTTGGATATGTTTAGATATACAAATACCATTGTACTACACTTGCCTACAGTATTCAGTACAGTAATGTGCTGTACAGGTTTGTAGCTTAGAAGCAATAGACTGTCCCATATAGCCTAGGTGTGTAGTACGCTCTACCCCTAGGTCTGGGCAAATACACTCTATGATGTTTGCACAATAATGAAACTGTCTAAGGATGCACTTCTCAGAGCATACCCCCATCATTATGCAACACGTGACTATACTATATCCCAGGTCCTGTGGTTGGCCTTGGGAGGATACAGAGAAAATGAAACACAAGTTAGATTTCCTTAGCTCTTCTAACCTAGCTGGGGTAGGAAATGCACATTTTCAAACACTGCTATAATACAAGATAGGACTGTCGTGCATTAAAAGAGAGAAGCAAAGCACTGTCATGGCAGGGAAGACAGCGGTATCTGAAAACACTCCCTGAAAAGGATAAACTTGGCACAAGATCAAGATTTAACAGAAGATATATTGGGAAGAGTCAAGAGGAGAAATAAGGTGTCTATCAGATTTTATCTACCTAAAATTTTATTTTTTCAAATTGTATAGAGCTCTGTCCGTTTAGAAAACTGTGACTAATACACTACCATAACAAAAATCAGTCGATAAACATAAAAGTTAGTAGATAAAATGTTTAATTATTTTTAATTAGAGGTGTTTGCAGGTTAGTTATATAAATAAAGGTCATTGTAGGAAAAACTGAAAATAGCAAAGAGCAAAGTTACTTTCCCTGGGGAATAGAAAAGCGTGGTTGAGAGGTCAGGTAAGGCCTGCTGTGTTTCTCCATAGACCCTTTAAAACCACATGTATGAATTACTTAGATAAATGTTAAGTTTTTAATGAGCTCTCAAGAATGAGTATGGTTTCTACAAGAAGAAATAAGAGAGGGAAAACAAGTATTCTATTTTAATTGTGCAGTGAGGGATACACTTATATGTTTAGGGAGACATCAGCTGGTGTTCTATAGTAGAAAGCATTGAATAGAGGGATATAAAAACAATGCTCAGACAGGTTTTGGGGAAAAAAAAGACAAAAGGTGTTGAACAGAGGTGATAGACTTAGAATGAGCTTTACATATGCTAGTAGTTCTCAAATTTGAAAGTGCATCAAAATCACTTACTTATTAAAACAAAACTGCTAAGGCCTCCAGTGTCTTCTCTAGTAGGTCCAGGGTAGGGCTCAGGAATTTGCATTTCTTTTTATTTATTTTATTTTATTTATTTTATTTTATTTTATTTTGAAAGGCAGTCTCACTTTGTCACCTAAGCTAGAGTATAGTAGCACGATCTCGTCTCACTGCCACCTCTGCCTCCTAGGTTTAAGCGATTCTCCTGCCTCAGCCTCACAAGTAGCTGAGACTATAGGCGCACACCACCATGCCTGGCTAATTTTTTTGTGTTTTTAGTAGAGACGGGGTTTCACCATGTTGGCCAGGCTGCTCTTGAACTCTGACCTCAGGTGAGCTGCCCACCTCGGCCTCCCAAAGTGCTGGGATTACAGGCATGAGCCACCGTGCCCAGCCAGGAATTTGCATTTCTAATACATTTCCAGGTGATGCTAATGTGCTCGTCTGGGAACCACAATTTGAGAGGCACTAACATACAGTAATCCAGCAACAAGGAGAAATTAAGAATGAGGTGGAAAGAGACTGTTCCAATAGACAGACCAGAAGGAATGGGGCCCTGTTGAGAGAGCTGAGAGTGGGAAAGTACAGAGCAGCAGTCAAGAGAATGGGCCAATTGCTTCAAAGAACAAGGGACCATTGGACCATATTCTGGGTAATTACAAATCACAAATCACCAGTAAATCCCCCAGTGCCTATGCTGGGTATGCAAGAAGCACTTAACATTTATTTATTTATTTTATTTTTTTTTTTTTGAGACGGAGTGTCGCTCTGTCGCCCAAGCTGGAGTGCAGTGGCGCAATCTCGGCTCACTGCAAGCTCCGCCTCCCGGGTTCACGCCATTCTCCTACCTCAGCCTCCCGAGTAGCTGGGACTACAGGCGCTCGCCACTGCGCCCGGCTAATTTTTTTCTATTTTTTAGTAGAGACGGGGTTTCACCATGGTCTCGATCTCCTGACCTTGTGATCCGCCCGCCTCGGCCTCCCAAAGTGCTGGGATTACAGGCGTGAGCCACCGTGCCCGGCCCATTTATTTTTTAAATAGCAATCCTGTCTAGAAATTGAGTTGTGAGTTTTGTCTTACTTTCCCTTCCTCCCACATCACTAACCTCACTTCATTGCAATTAAGTTGCAAAAGCATCTTCCAGGCAGATCATCTCTGTCTGCACCTGGTCAGCGAGTGTATGTATCTGTACATGCAAAATGGCACTCACAATGATTTCTTTATTATTTCATTTTAGAACATCATTGTAGCTAAATAATGGTCAAAATAAAGAGCACAGGAAGTGATTGTCTCTACCAAGTAGAACAAAAGACGCTCAACTCTGACCGAGTGCGGTGGCTCACACCTGTAATCCCAGCAGTTTGGGAGGCCAAGGTGGGTGGATCACCTGAGGTCAGGAGTTCAAGACCAGTCTGGCCAACATGGTGAAACACTGTCCCTACTAAAAATACAAAAAATTAGCTGGGCGTGGTGGCGCCTGTAGTCCCAGCTACTCAGGCGGCTGAAGCAGGAGGATCACTTGAACCCGGGAGGTGGAGGTTACAGTGAGCCATGATCATGCCACTGCACTCCAGCCTGGGCAACAAGAGTGAAACTCCATTTCAAAAATAAAACCAAAAAAACAAAAACGCTCAACTCACCACACCATAGAAATAATACTCCATGAAAGCATTAACGAGTGACTGGGCACAGTGGCTCACACCTGTAATCCCAACACTTTGGGATACCAAGGCTGGTGGATCATCTGAGGTCAGGAGTTCAAGACCTGCCTGGCCAACACGGTGAAACCCATCTCTACTAAGAATACAAAAATGAGCCAAGCGTGGTGGCATGTGCCTGTAATCCCAGCTACTCAGGAGGCTGAGGCATGAGAATTGCTTGAACACTGAAGGCAGAGGTTGCAGTGAGCTAAGATCGGGCCATTGCACTCCAGCCTGGATGACAAAGCAAGACTCTGTCTCAAAAAAAGAAAAAAGAAAAAAAGAAAAGAAAACATCAACGAATCTTTTATCCAACAAATATTTTGGGGGCACCTACTAAATGAGAAGCACCGTAGTATGCTTGGGATACAAAAAATAATAAAACATAGGTTCTGTTCACAGTCAAAATCTAGCAGTCTTTTTCCTATGCTCTTAAATCTGCCCAAGGATTGTGTTTTGTTTGTAATAAAAATCCTAAAACACATACAGAAGAAGAGAGCTAGCTTTTCTAAACGGACCACTTACGTTGTCTAATTATTCAACAGAAGAGAACACTTTGGTCCTGGGTTATTTCAGTGAGCTCAGCGGTATTTTGCAGCCACAAATAGAGACACTAGGGAGCCTCCAGCACCTGTGTGCTCCCCTACTCCTTCAGCAGAGTGAGCGTTTTATCACTTACACACCTTTCAGTGTCCAAAGAGAGTGCCACTTGAGGTTTTAAAAATATCATTTCCTTTACTACCTCCCAAAATAACAGGGTCACTTCAGGACCAGCAAGTGGTTGGCACTGCGACATGATTCCTAGGAGTACTAATAGTTCTGAAGAGGAGCAAGTATTTTCACAGCTGTAGGTCTTGGTGCTGAACTTTCTACTGTCAGTGAGAATCATGTCCAAGTGAAAATATAGAAGTGGAACCAGCCATCAAAGGGATAAGGCAACAGGAATTGTTGTTTACTGGAGTCAGAGAACAACTGAAAATGACTTCTGCAGCTGGAAAAAAAACAAAGACAAGGGTTGAAGGTCAACTTCCTTCTTTTATTTTGGCTAATTAGCATGCCCAAGCAGTGTTGCTCAAACGTTCTGTGTAACACTGATTATTTCAGCTCTGTAAGAGATTCCACACGTCAGCTTATGGACCTAGGAGGTAAGGGCACTCAAGGGGAACAAAAGGAAAGACATTCAACCTCACTAGAATTAATGAAGTCACCCATGGCACCCAGCCCTCTCTGCCCCATTCCCAACTTCATCCATCTCCAAACGGTATGAATTTTATTTGCTAAATGCCATTCGCCTCCATCCTCACCACTCTACCTTGGCCACTGCCAGCGCGGCCATGCTGTCAACATGTCTCCTGTAGATTACTGCAATAGCTTTCTCACCAGTCTCTCAGCATCCTGATTAGCTCTTCTGAACCATTCTTCACGCTGCAGCCACAGTAATGTTTCGGAAACTCACATTAAGCTACTAAAATCTGAATACCACTGCCACCCCTACCACACACACACACACACACACACACACACACACACACCGCTAGCTTAAGACCAGGCACAGTGGCTTACGCCTGTAATCCCAGCACTTTGGGAGGCCAGGGCGGGAGGATCACCTGAAGTCAGGAGTTCAAGACCAGCCTGGACAACATGGTGACATCTCATCTCTACTAAAAATACAAAAATCAGCTGGGCACGGTGGCCCACGCCTGTAATCCCAGCTACTTGGGAGGCTGAGGCAGGAGAATCACTTGAACCCGGGAAGCAGAGGTTGTAGTAAGCCAACTGCACTCTAGCCTGGGTGACAGAGCAAAATTCTATCTCAAAAAATAAAAATAAAACCTAGCTTAAAATTGTTTGCAGGCTCCCATTGCTCTGAAGAGTTTATTTTTATTATTTATTATTATTATTATTATTTTTTGAGACGAAGTTTCACTCTGTTGCCCAGGCTGGAGTGCAATGGCACAATCTCGGCTCACTGCAACCTCTGCCTACTGGGTTCAAGAGATTCTCCTGCCTCGGCCTCCCAAGAAACTGGGATTACAGGCATGTGCCACAACGTCCGGCTAATTTTGTTTGTGTTTAGTAGAGACCGGTTTTCACCATGCTGGTCAGGCTGGTCTTGAACTCCTGACCTCAGGTGATTCTCCTTCCTCGGCTTCCACAAATGCTGGGATTACAGGCATAAGTCACCGCGCCCGGCTGCTCTGATGACTTTAACTAATTGAATTGGCCCAGAGAGCTCTGCGTTATCTGTGTGGCTGCTCTTTCCCTCTTCCTTTTGCATCTCACTGCCCAGATTCCCCCACCTGGAGCACTCTTCCCTCCTCACTTTGCCAACTCATCTTCTCCTCACCCCTAAGCTCTTAACTTATATCAGCTCCTCAGGAGCACTTGAGGAAGAACCTCTGCTTCCTGCTTAATCCAGAACCCCATGTTGTAAACTCCTTTTCACCATCAGCCAGCTCATGAATTCTTCATGGAAATGCTTCACAGGGTATGTACATGATCTCACATGATCATTTGACTTCTGCTTGGTCTCCCCACTAGACTGTGAGCTCCATGAAGGCAAGGATTCTATTTTTGCTTACCACCGCATCCCAGAGCCCAGCACAGTGCCTGGCACATATTAGGTACTAAATAAATACATTTGGAAGGAAGGAGGCACAGAAGGAATGATGAATGAATAAATAGGAGTGGCAAACTAATACTGCTAAAATAAGAATGACGGCTAGAATTTGAAGTGAATGATAACAGTAGGTAACATATATTCACTTCCAATGTTAGGTACTATTCTAATATATATATACGATACATACATATACTAATTTCTTTCTTATGACAACCCTATAGTTATTTTTATTCTCCCCACTTCATACATGAGGAAACTGAGCCACATAGAGGTTACTCAAAATCACACAGCCAGCCAATGCAATATATTATACTTTATAATGGAAGAGATATTATGACCATACATAACACAAGAATATAATCTGCTCTGGGACCGTTATTGCCTAACCACTTTAAAGGGTTTCAGCGATCGCTGCTTTTAAGGGTTAAGGATTTATCTTATTTGGAATTGGATTGTGAAAGTGAAAAACTGTGTCAATCACCCCAATGGATGAAGATCAGAGAATCTCTTTTCTGTACTTCGGCTGCCTCTGTGTCACATTTTGGGGTAAGATATTTCCACTTCAAAGTAAGAGTGGTCTGATTAAAACAAGCTCAACATAAAGTAATAGGCTGTTCTCACCTCAGTTTTGACTACATTGTTTTAACATCAGCAGGACAGAAATTGAAGCAGCTAAACGCAGAAAACAAAGAGAAAAAAGAGCTCAGAGTATGGGAAGAAAAAAGAAAGACTATTTCCCTAGGAAAAAAGATTGAAATCGAGATATATTTGTTTAGAAAAGAGAAGATGAAAAGGAATGTGCTGCCCTCAGATATCTACAGGAAACCACTCACTGAGCATGCCCACCATAGATTGGTTTATTTTTGGCTTAACCTGGAATAGAAAGCCGAATGTTTAGATGAGGCAAAGTCATCTTGGAAAGGGAGGAAGAGAGGAAGAGCACTAAGTGGAAACAACAAATAATTTATTTGCAAAATGAAACTCTAGATGGAGCAGTTCCCTATATTTGAATTTTCTGTGGTGACTGATACTGATTTTGCTGGATTAGCAACTATTGGAAAAAGGACTGGTTGGAATACATTAGCTCTGTGATAGGAAATAAAATTGGATGATGCACCACTTACAAAATAGAACCTGAATCTCTGGGCAGGATCCATGTAAAGAGAGGAAGGCAGAAGAGAAAAAGGAAGAGGATGACAGAGAGGAAGAAGAGGAGCGGGAGCAAGAGGAGCTGTAGTAAGAAGAATTTTGAAAAGGTGTCCAAAAACTTGGTGTGTCCTGTGGAATAGGATAGAGGGCACAAGCTCTGGAGTCCAACTGTTACAGTTTGAATCCAGCCTCAGTCAACTACTAGCTGGAACCTCCCTAAACTCAGGTTTCCTATCTTTGAAATTGGGATTGTAAAGAAACTAATCCTTGTTAACTTCATAGCACATAGTAAATGCTTAATAAATATTTGTGCCACTGCTGTTGTTGAAGATGATCTATCCCCTGATAACATAAATCTGAACTACCAGCTGTATTGAAGAATGTTGGAATTGACCAGAAATAACCAGGGATAATGTTATATTAGATTCTTTTCTGGACGGGGTCATCACCTAACAGTGAGCTTTACACTTAGATGCAGAAACCCAAGATAAGATACAATCTTACAGAAATTGTCCATTCTAGACTGGTTCTATGAAATCATTTTCTCTCTCTCTCTTTTAGTTTTCAGTCACCATCCTTTTTCCCTCTGCTTACTTTTCTACTTTGTACTCTGTTTTCCACTCCTTTGAAATCTCCACTCTTCTCCCCATGTGAGGATCCTGTCCAGACAGACTAACCAGACCTGTTTCCTCCATGCTTTAAACACTGGGGGCCTAAAGGGGAAAACATTTTCTTTGGGTGGGTGCCAAGTAACATTGGGGAGTGGGAGAGAGTTTTTCATGACACAGTAAGAAAGAAAATATTTATGTTTCATTTCAATTGAACTTTTCAAGCTCACTATTTTTTAGTAGATGAAAAAGATCAACATATGAGAACACTGGAAATGAAAATACACATAGCTCTGGTTTCATGCACAGAAGTGGGAAAAGCAAATGGGGCAAAGGGAAGTCTGTTGGAGGCATCTTATGGGAAGAACTACCCCAGCAAAAAAAAAAAAAAAAAAAAAAAAAAAAAAAGAGCTTAGTGGCACTGCCTTTATCACTGCATTTCTATGATTGGGGCAGATCCTGTTGGACTGGCCCATAAAATTGGCAAGGTAATGAACAAGTTCATTACTTTAAATATCTTTCTATTTGTTGGGTCTACTGCAGTGCCTTGGGGAGCAAGTTTATAGAGTGTCACACCTGTTAAACCTGGCAAAGGGAGCGCTGTGAAAGGACGCGGTTTACCTTGTTGACTCCAGAAATCGCTGTTTTTGTCACTGTTTATTAAGCGTTTACCATGTGTTAGGTACCGTACTAACTGCTTTAGACATATGATCTCATTTAAATCTCCCAGCAGCTCTGTGAAGTAGGTATCGTTAAAGTTACTAGGCAATTTACTTGGGTCACATGGCTGATGAATACAGGAGCTGGGGTCTCAGGTCAGTAAAACACCAAACCCTGCATGTAAACCGCAATATCAGGTGCAGCCCAATCGGACGAGTTCTCTATCTCTAACAATACTTGGAAAGACTTGTTATCTTAGGATTTATGAAGGCAACAAACAGAATAGCTGAGAATGAACTACTTGTGTGTGTGTATAATATATTTAATTAACCAATATATAGTAATATTTTTCTATTAAGTAAATCATAGTGGGATTATGCACTATTTCCAATTAAAAGAATCCTAACAGGCGTAGTGGCTCCTGCCTGTAATTCCAGCACTTTGGGAGGTGAGGCCGGCAGATCACTTGAAACCAGGAGTTCAAGACCAGCCTGGCCAACATGGTAAAACCCTATTACTACTAAAAATACAAAAATTAGCTGGACATGGTGGTGCACGCCTGTAGTCTCATCTTTTCGGGAGGCTGAGGCAGGACAATCACTTGAACCCAGGAGGCAGAGGTTGTAGTGTGAGCCAAGATTGTGCCACTGCACTACAGCCTGGGTGATAGAGTGAGACTGTCTAAAAAAAAAAAAAAAAAAAAAAAAAAAAAACAACCCTTGGGTTCCTTAGTAGGTTTCTCTTCTCCCTGTGATACCCAGCTTTTCCTAATCCATTTGTGTGTGGACCTACAACCTTTAAATCTCCACTGTGCCTCAGTTTTATCATCTGTTGTAAGAGGTACTAAACTCAGAGCATTTTCAGGATTAACACACTTAATGCATTTAGAACCCTTGGAGGAGGCCGGCGCAGTGGCTCATGCCTGTAATCCCAGCACTTTGGGAAGCCCAGGTGGGTGGATCACGAGGTCAGGAGTTCAAGACCAGCCTCGCCAAGACAGTGAAACCCCGTCTCTATCACAAAAAAAAAAAAAAAAAAAAAAATAGAACCCTTGGAGGAGTATTGCTGGTATTTTGAAAATGTTACCAATTGGCATCATGTCTCTTCCTTGAATGGGAATTGTATTACCATTCGAAGAACTGACTTTAGTCCTTGTTGATGCATTTTGCTTGAAAATATAGACATTGCCATGACAATGCCACAGAGACTTTGCTTCTCTCCAATGCTTTCTGCAAAATGCTCTTACCTGACTTGCTTAGTAACTGCTCAGAAAATGTTCTCCCTCCATCCACAACCCCCTGTAGCTCCTTGGCGTCCTCTGAGGAGGGTGATGGTGTGTGCCAAAGTCCCCTTTACACACCACAAGGAGAAAGATATTTTCAAGGCTGATGGTAAAAAGAATCACCTCCTGTTTCTGGTCCAAGCTACAAATTGATTTTATTTTTTTCTACTGGGTAGAAACATGAAGGGCATGAAACATCCTGTATATGTTCACTAAAATCCCCTGGGATGCAGAAACTCAGGAATGTTTCCGTTTAATGCTAAGCTTAAACAGGCCTTAGAGAAATATGTAAGATACCTGTCTCAAATTGAGGGTCTTCTCCACAGATCCTCAAAAAAGATTATCTATCTAGTTTGGAACATCTCGCGGTGGCTCTCACCGGTAATCCCAGCACTTTGGGAGGCCAAGGTGGGCGGATCACCCGAGATCGGGGGTTTGAGACAAGCATGACCAACATGGAGAAACCCCGTCTCTACTAAAAATACAAAATTAGCCAGGCGTGATAGTGAATGCCTGTAATCCCAGCTACTCGGGAGGCTGAGGCAGGAGAATTGCTTGAACCCTGGAGGCGGAGGTTGCGGTGAATATTTTCTTTTCTTACCTAATTTTAACTCCACTGTTGCCCAAGAGATAGTCTGTTCTTATAGGTCAAAAATATTAAAGATTCTCAGTTTTATGTGTTTCAACTTAATACCTAGAAGTCAAATACAGTCTGTTTCTAGGTTTATGTAGTCATTGATACTGTGAGTTTTGCTTGTTGCTTCTTTGTTTTTTTGGTATACAATGTGGTTTTTTATTTTTTAGTAGAGACGGAGTTTCACCATATTGGCCAGGCTAGTCTCAAACTCCTGACCTCAGGTGATCCACCCGCCTCAGCCTCCCAAAGTGCTGGGATTGCAGGCGTAAGCCACCGTGCCCGGCCTACAGTGTATGTTAAAGTAAATATTACAAAGTCAAAAGATCTACTGAACCCAGTGCTGGAACGCCTGCAATCCCAGCACTTTGGGAGGCTGAGGCGGGTGGATCACCTGAGGTCAGGAGTTTGAGACCAGCCTGGCTAACAAGGCAAAACTCCGTCTCTACTAAAAATAACAAACAAACAAAAAAGGTAGCCAAGCATGGTGGCAGGTGCCTGTACACCCAGCTACTTGGGAGGCTGAGGCAGAATCACTTGAACCCAGGAGGCAGAGGCTGCAGTGAACCAAGATAGCGCCACTGCACTCCAGCCTGCGCAATAGAGTGAAACTCAGTCTCAAAAAAAAAAAAAAATTTACAGTGCAAATAGCAGTAAAACATGCACAGATATGAACTACTCACCTATTAATATGCCCTTTGACTTTCAGTCTCTCACAACACATTGAGGGCAACTATTTTGGGGTCTGAAATACTGCCCTGTCTCGTCTGGAATGTCTGCTATAAGACAACGGGAAGGGAAATCAATTTGCTAAAGAAGTTCAAACCTGTCGTGTGACTAAACAGAAAACAGCAACTTAAATTTGCAGCCACATGAGGTTGAATGGTGTACCTGGGAATGACAACGACAGCAACCTAGCCGTGAGACTGTCCTCCGGGTCAGAGGGCAGAGAGGTCAGAGTTCATAGTGGACCCTGACATATATTGCCTCTCTGCTGACCTGGACCAGCTGTCCCTTCCTATGTGCACCATGAGCAGAGGCCCCAGCTTCTGATGTCAGTGTGTTGGTGACAGCACAGCTGAAGGTGTGAGAGGTGTCAGGGAATGTGACTGCTCATCTACATGTATTCCCTAAAAGGAAGTCTCAGATGTTACTCAAAGCACTTATCAATCACTCACGTGGGCAGAAAATGACAAGCAAATTGCAGGCCCCATCAAACATTCCTTATGCTGATGCATCTGTAAGACAACCTATGGGGAGGACTCCCACTGAGCAGTGAACGTTTATGAGCAAAGTGATTAAAAGCTGCTTCAAATCCAGCTTTAAAACTGGTGAACAAAGCAGTAACTCAGTAGCGGTTTCCCCAGGACCCCATACACAATTATTGCAATCCAGTGGGGGTGCATGTCTGCCTGCGGGAGAGGGGACAGCAGTGCTGCCGAGCCACAGGCTCAGGCCCACCTCTGCTAAAGCCTGGCTGAGTCCGTCTCTGCTTGAGTCACCTTGGGCCAGTGAACACCCCTACGAAACAGGAGATACCTAAGTCATAGAGTTGTTGTGAGAAATAGGGGTAGGGGTCATTAGTGTTCTGAAAGCTTATGGAATGGTGCCACGTGTGCAGCAGGAGGTCAATACAAGAAGAACTAACACTTATCTAGAGCTTGCTTTGCATGCCACACATTGCTTTAAGAACTTTAAGTGTATTGTTTATTTAATCCTCTCAATACCACCAAGGCAAGGACTAATGTTGTCTGCATTTTATAAGAGAGGAAAATGAGGAAAAGCAGTAAGTTCCCACATCTAGTAAGCGAAAGAATTGGGACTCAGACTCAAGCTTTTGTCTGACCCGGAAGGCCATGCTCTTCACCCGTAAATGGTGACGACCCTTTGTCCTGAGAATGACTCATAGAAGACAAGATGGATTCGACAAACTGTGTCTTCTTTTTTTCTCTCCCCTAACTCCCTCCATCCCGGGAAACTTGCTCTCCATGCACTCTGAGGGGGACTCAAGCCTTGTAGGAGCCCCCGAAACCTGCAGGGACTGCTGAGTCCAAGCTAAACTGCTCTGGGCTGAGGGGAAATCACTCCAGAGCCTTTTCTAGCTTTGCTATGGGCACTCAGCCTAACCTTTATTTTGTAACTGATTTACCCTGCCCAGAAGTCAGCCTTAGCTACTTTCTGTGAGAACTGGGTAGACCCAGGAAATACTCTGCTGGCCAACCAGAAAATTAAATAAGAAAGTCATCGGGCCCTGAAGCTTAATACTCAAATGCCAAACAACTTAGAACAATGAGTCACTCTTTCAAAATAGAAATAGTTGTCTTCCAATGTCTTAGTTCTTGCAGAATAACATAGCGTCATAGTTAAAAACATAGCCTGTGACTGGGCGCGGTGGCTCATGCCTGTAATCCCAGCACTTTGAGAGGCCGAGGCAGGCGGATCACAAGGTCAGGAGTTTGAGACCAGCCTGGCCAACACGGTGAAATCCCATCTCTACTAAAAATACAAAAATTAGCTGGGCATGGTGGCACACGCCTGTAATCCCAGCTACTCAGGAGGCTGTGGCAGGAGAATTGCTTGAACCCGGGAGGTGGAGGTTGCAGTGAGCCGAGATCATGCCATAGAACTCCAACTCTGGGCGACAGAGCAAGACTCCATCCCAGGTAAAAATAAATAAATAAAATAAAAAATAAAATAGTTGGCTGGGTGCGGTGGCTCATGCCTATAATCCCAGCACTTTGGGAGGCCCAGACGGGTGGATCACAAGGTTAGGAAATCGAGACCATCCTGGTTAACACGGTGAAACCTCGTATCTACTAAAAGTACAAAAAATTAGCCAATGGCAGGTGCCTGTAGTCCTAGCTACTCGGGAGGCTGAGGCAGGAGAACGGCGTGAACCCGGGAGACGGAGCTTGCAGTGAGCCAAGATCGTGCCACTGCACTCTGGCCTGGGGGACAGAGCAAGACTCCGTCTCAAAAAAATAAATAATAAATAAAATAAAATAAAATAAAAACCACAGCCTGCAAGCCAGAGCTCTAGTACCAGCTCTAGCTGCGTGACCTTGAGCAAGTTTCTTAACCTCTCGGTGCTACAGTTTCCTTATTTTTTAACACGAGAATAATAAGTTCTACCTCAGAAGTGGTTGTGGGGATTAATGAATTGTGTTTCTGTAAGTCATGTCTTTCTTGCCATTCCCTATAAAGATCAAACAAATTCCCCTATGTTAAATTACTCATTTTGATAACTATGTGAGAAGATGATGCACAGATGGCTTTTAAGAACACTAATGACCATGTTCCTAAATACTTTGGAACATGCCTGGCACATAATAAGAGCTATATAAATATTAGCTTGTATAACTATTATTATTCTATTGTGTTTCAGTCCAGGCATATAGGCTTTGCAGCAATGTCTTTAAAGAATTTTTCCTGAAAATCTTTTTCCTATTTTTACCCTCTCACTACTAACCACCCATCCCCTCTAAATCCCCTCCCCACCATCTCATCTTTTCCTTAAAAGCAAAGGAAATTACATTTAAAAGCCTCGTGGAATTACAACACTCAACATGCTCATAAAAGTCAGGAAATGCAAAAGTTAGTATTCTCTGAAGACATTAAGTCAGTATAGTGGCTCTAACGTAAACATTTCACATTTCGGAGGGCTCAATGTAGCCTCTTGAAGATTCTGGTGGTGAGCTTTGAGGTCTTCACAACTGCCCCCGCCTCACCAACTGCTTTTGTCTTGTAGAATGCCTCCTATGGGCATCAGGTGGCCTCTGGACCTGTCATTTCAAAGGAATACTGCCCCTGCTCCAGACTCACAGCCATCTCATAGAGCAGTGCTTCTCACACTTAAGCATCAGAATCCCCTGGCAGGTTTGGCAAAACACAGAGCGCCAGGCCCCACTCCTGGAGTTTCAGACTCGGTAGATCTGAGGTGGGGCCTGATAATCTGCATTTCCATCAAGCGCCCAGAGGATGCTGATGCCACTGGTCTGGACCACATTTTGGGAACCACTGCATGAACACTTCTCTCCACCAGAAATATACTTCCCTCACTTCAAATCCCATAGAGCTCCTCCAGCTGCACCAAAAATTGAATGAAAAATTCCGTTCGTGGCGGGGCGCGGTAGCTCACGCCTGTAATCCCAGCACTTTGGGAGGCCAAGGTGGGCGGATCACAAGGTCAGGAGATCGAAACCATCCTGGCTAATACGGTGCAACTCCATCTCTACTAAAAATACAAAACAATTAGCCGGGCATTGTGGCGGGCGCCTGCAGTCCCAGCTACTCGGGAGGCTGAGGCAGGAGAATGGTGTGAACCCGGGAGACGGAGCTTGCAGTGAGCTGAGATCTCACCACTGCACTCCAGCCTGGGCAACAAAGCGAGACTCTGTCTCAAAAAAAAAAAAAAAAAAATCTGTTCGTGAATGTATATGATTCCTCAATTTTTTAAGAAATGGAAAACAAATTCTGTTCCAACTCCAACACAGCCTAGACAAAACAAGACTCACCTCACCTCAGCTGCTTCACTCATTCTACACACGCACCCTTTGTCTTTTCCGCCTGTATCTTTGCACAGATGCTCAGGATGGTGTGTGTGTTTAGACATCTCCAACCCTGCTTGTTTACATGTACACATTTGTGTTTTTTCTTCTCCCCCATTAAACTATAAAGTCCTTGAATGTCTTTCTCGCCAAGGCTCCAAAGCACCTGATGCTGAACACACGGTGGGTGTTGAATAAATGCAGCTGACTGATAAAAATGTCGACTCTATTATTGTACCTGGTAAGCAAAGTGAACAGATATTGCCATGAGAACTTAAAACTCTGCATCAGAGACCAAAGTGTGTTTATTTTTGCAGCATTAATATAGTCAAAAGATGACTTTCCACTCATATATAAATATGCGATATGTTGCCAATCAGCATTTTAAATGCTTTGATGCCATTCTCAGAAATACCATCTGTGCATCATCTTCTCACATAGTTATCAAAATGAGTAATTTAACATAGGGGAATTTGTTTTATCCTTATAGGGAATTGCAAGAAAGACATGAGTTATGGAAATATTAGTGTCATTGTAATCAACTTTGATTGTATGGGACATTCAAGGATGTGCAGCACCCATATCTCAATCTTTCCATAATTAAATAAAGGAATGATATTAGCCCTGAAGGTTATTGATGAGAGTATTTTCTGAGAGTTAATAATTAACCCAAAGTTGTTAGTATTATTATGTACTGATTTACAAATCACATTTAATTACATGATCAAAAGGATGAGATCATTATTGTTTTATCTATTGAACAGCTAGGATTTGAACTGCACCAAGTTAAGGATACAGTATATTACCAGTCGTTCCCAAGCAAACAAAGACTTTTAGAGAGACAATCAGAAAGCTTGTCTTCTGTCCTAATGTCCTGTGAGGTCTAGAATATGCATTAACCATAATGACATTGGAGGTCAAATATTTACCCAATACTGTTGAAAGAAGTCAGTCTTATACCTAGTCCCATGCGATATGAAAATATGTGGTCTTTGAGCAGATTTTTTTTTTTTTTTAAGATTTGGTGCTTAGCTGGGAGTGGTGGCTCACGCCTGTAATCCCAGCACTTTGGGAGGCTGAGGCCACCTGAGGCCAGGAGTTCAAGACCAGCCTGGCCAACGTGGTGAAACCCCATCTCTACTAAAAATACAAAAATTAGCCAGGCACGATGGTGGGTACCCATAATCCCAGCTACTCTGGAGGCTGAGGCAGGAAAATTGCTTGAACCTGGGAGGCAGAGGTTGCAGTGAGCCGAGATCGTGCCACTGCACTCCAGCCTGGGTGACAGAGTGAGACTCCATCTCAAAAAAAAAAAAGAGGTGATGCTACATCTAACCTTCTACTGATTATATTCTTTTCCCATCATTAAATTAAGGAGAATTTTGCTGGTGCATTCTGAACATTTAGTTTCTTTCAGCTTAAATCTTTCTGAAGTTCAACCAGGGACCAATAATGAGTTCTAACTGAGAATAAGTGTAGGTTATTTCTGAATTTTTTAAAAAGTGATTTCATGCTATTGTTACTTTCATAATGAAACTTAGTGACATCTGGGTTGATATATTTTTCTGGTCTGATTCCCAGTGTTGCTTTTACACACCCAAGTCAGATCTTGTTTTATAAAAGAAGCTGTATTCTTTCACTTGAGCTGGCCTTTTCTTACA
Source organism: Chlorocebus sabaeus (assembly GCF_047675955.1). Classification (NCBI taxonomy): domain Eukaryota; kingdom Metazoa; phylum Chordata; class Mammalia; order Primates; family Cercopithecidae; genus Chlorocebus; species Chlorocebus sabaeus. Next base: position 15,861,100 of record NC_132915.1, read on the forward strand.
CATACCACATAATTACAGGCAACACACCTCCCCTTCTTGCAATTAATTCATCTTTCCCTCCAAAGAAATTAGGACAGTAGAAGACAAAGGGTACTCTTTTGTCTTTACAGGTTGAAATCACATGTTGCTGTATTACATACAGATTTTAAGCTAGTCAAACTTTTGGCTTATGGAGTGAATTTAGAACCAAAAGGGCAGATGCTACACATTAAGATATGCCAAGAGCAACCATGGTCAAGAAAACCTGGAAAATAATCTTGATTCTCCTCTGCTATTCCAAAAGCAGAGTTAGAATGGACTTCAAAGGAAACTGATCAATACTTGGGCTAATTCCGAGAAGATGAGAATTCAGTTTAGTTTAACTGGTGCTAAAAACTGTAGATATGTATGAAAGCAATAGTCCACACAAACCCAGTGTTCAAGAAAGTTAGAGAACACTAAAGGAATGATAAGGGGTCAAAAGCTTCTGTGGCAAAGTATTTTATTTTCCAGGATTGTGTCGCGGTTTATTTTCTGAATTGTATTGAGTTTCCAGTTAATAGACTCCTCCTAGACTTTGGAATCAGTAAAAGACAGTAATCAGTGGTGTAAGTAAGCAGCATATTTTCATTAATAAATACACATTTTTAAAAAGCCTTTTAAAATGCCTTTGGTGAGGAAATTCTTAGTGTGAAAAAAATTTTTTAAATCTTTTTATTTGTTTATTAAGTTTAACCCTGTGGCATAAAAGAACTAAGCCTTAAATGAAATGATCTAGAATCAAGCCCATTTTCTGCAATTCACTTATAGGAGAATGCTGGCAACTTAACATCTCTGCAAATGGACACTGGTTTATTTGCTGAAGAGTCATACAGAGCTTGAGCTCATCGCATACAAATTAATTGGGAATGTTTTAGACTGAATCTTTTACAATATTTTGGCAAGTCTCACATTCGTACCTGTTTGCTTTACTCAGTTATTGCCTACTGCAAAATCAATTTTGTCTCCATAAAAAATTCTTTGCAAGTTCCCAAATATGTAATTTCATCTATCAGCAAACTTTCAGAATCTTCTCAGCTATAATATTTCCATGTATCTCTGAAGACATGTTCCTTTGAAGCTTAATGCTTTTGAGAAAACATGCCTCAGAGGCCAGTCAAATTCTATGATGCTGTTCGGAACTGCTCCCTGTGATGGATAGAATTTGGCAATATGGCGCAATATGCACATGAGCTTTGGAATCAGACCTGTGTTCAGGTCCCAGCCCACTACTCAGTGCCTGTGAGATCTACGAGATTTTACTCAACCCACCCAAACCTCACTTTCCTCCTCATTTATAAAATAGAGATGATAATAACTACCTCATGGAATTATTGTAAAAATTAAATAACGTACTTCAGCCACTTTGAAGAGTGTCAGCAGATAGTAGCCACTCAATAATGGTGACTTCTTATTATTGCTGCTTAGTTAATATTAAGTAGCTTCCTCTTAAGTCTTCCTTTCACATTCTGTTTTTTCTTTTTTTTTCTTTGGGACAGCATCTCGCTCTGTTACCCAAGCTGGAGTTCAGTTGTGTAGTATCTGCTCACTGCAACCTCCACCTCCCAGGTTAAAGCCATTCTCCTGCACCAGCCTCCCAAATAAATGGGATTACAGGCGTGCACCACCACGCCAGACTAATTTTTTGTGTTTTTAGCAGTAACAGGGTTTTACCATGTTAGCCAGGCTGGTCTTGAACTCCTGACCTCAAGTGATGCACCTGCCTCAGCTACCCAAATTGCTGGGATTACAGGCGTGAGCCACCACTCCCAGCCCACATTAGCTTTAAAATACATTGACGTTTTCCTCAGAAATAACTCATTCACATTATTCTGTATTAGTTTGCTAGGGCTCTCATAACAAAATGCCACAAACAGGGTGGCTTAAATAACCGAAATTTATTTTCTCACAGTGATGGCGGCTAGTAGCCCGAGATCAAGGTGTGGGCAGGTTTGATTTCTCCTGAGACTTCTCTCCTTGACTTGAAGATGGCTACCATCCACCTGTGTCCTCACACGGCTTGTTCCCTGGGCCTGTGATTCCCTGGTGCCTCTTTGTGTGCTTGAAGCTTTTTTTTTTTTTTTTTTTTTTTTTTTTTTGAGACCTGGTCTCGCTCTGTCGCCCACGCTGGAGTGCAGTGGCGCGATCTCAGATCACTGCAAGCTCCGCCTCCCGGGTTCCCGCCATTCTCCTGCCTCAGCCTCCCAAGTAGCTGGGATTACAGGCGCCCGCCACCAGGCCTGGCTAATTGTTTGTGTTTTTAGTAGAGACGGGGTTTCACCGTGTTAGCCAGGATGGTCTCGATCTCCTGACCTCGTGATCTGCCCGCTCGGCCTCCCAGGGTGCTGGGATTACAGGCATGAGCCACCGCGACCGGCCTGTGTGCTTGAATCTTCTAGTGGGATACATTTTGGATATTTCTCCCCACCCAAACCTCATGTTGAATTGTAATCTCCAGTGCTGGAGTGGGGGGCCTAGTTGGAGGTGTTTGGATCATAGGGGTGGGGTCCTTCATGGCTTGGTGCTGTTGTCACGATAGTGAGTTCTTGCATGATCTGCTCCTTAATAAGTGTGTGTGGCATCGTTCCCCCACAGCACTCTCTGCCTTGCCCCTGTTTTTACCATGTGACCTGTAAGCTCCCAAGTTGCCTTCTACCAAGAGTAAAAGCTTCTTGAGGTCTTACCAGAAGCCATGCTTCTCCTACAGCCTGCAGAACCATAAATCAATTAAACCTCTTTTCTTTATGAATTATCCAGCCTCGCCATGTGTGGTGGCACAGTCCTGTAATCCCAGCACATTGGGATGCCGAGGCGGATGGATCACCTGAGGTCGTGAGTTAGAGACCAGCCTGACCAACATGGTGAAATCCTGTCTTTGCTAAATACAAAAAAAAAAAAAATTAGCCGGGTGTGGTGGCACATGCTTGTAATCCCAGCTACTTCGGAGGCTGAGGCAGGAGAATTACCTGAACCTGGGAGGCGGAGGTTGCAGTGAGCCGAGATCACGCCTCTGCACTCCAGCCTGGGTGACAGAGTGAGATTCCATCTCAAAATAATAATAAATAAATAAATAAATAAATAAATAAATAAATAAATAGACAAACAAACTATCCAGTCTCAGATATTCCTTTATAGGAATGCAAGAATGGGCAAACATATGGTATCTCTTCTTATAAGGATGGCAGTGAGACTAGATGAAGGCCCACCCTAACAATGACCTCATTTTAACTTCATCACCTCTTTAAAGACCCTGTCTCCAAAAACACTCACATTCTGAGGTACTTGGGGGTTAGGACTATAATACATGAATTTTGAGGGACACAATTCGGCCCATAATACTCTACTCCAACACACTGTCTAACACTGATTGACCCACAGATTGCTCTTACTCACTCGACGTATTCATTCAATATCCAGTCCTCAAGGATGTATTCAGTGCTTCCTTCAGACTAGATGTGACACCTGGGGAAGAGGGAACTCTTCATAGTGAGACTATAACACCATCACTCTTGTCAAGCTCACAATTTCATGAAAAAGACAGGTAATTTTCTCAAATTATGATTTAGTATAAAAGAGTTAAGAAAGGAGGCCGGGTGCAGTGGCTCACGCCTGTAATCCCAGCACTTTGGGAGGCCGATGCAGGCAGATTACGAGGTCAGGAGTTCGAGACCAGCCTGACCAACATGGTGAAACCCCATCTTTCCTAAAAATACAAAAATTAGCCAGGCGTGCTGGTGAGCACCTGTAATCCCAGCTACTCAGGAGGCTAAGGCAGGAGAATCACTTGAACCCAGGAAGCAGAGGTTGCAGTGAGCTGAGAACATGCCACTGCACTCTAGCCTGGGCAACAGAGTGAGACTCCGTCTCAAAAAAAAAAAAAAGAGTTAAGAAAATAGCAGACAAATGAATCTTTTTAAAAGAGGACATCTTTTTTTTGTTTTTGTTTTTGTTTTTCTTTTTGAGACAGAGTCTTACTCTGTTGCCCAGGCTAGAGTGCAGTAGTGTGGTCATGGCTCACTGCAAGCCTCGACCTCCTGGGCTCAAGTGATCCTCTTACCTCAGCCTCCTGAGTAGCTGGGACCACAGGTACATACCACCACACCTAGCAAATTAAAAAAAAAAAAAAAAATTGTAGAGTCAAAGTCTTGCCATGTTGCCCAGGCTAGTCTCGGACTCCTGGACTCAAGCGATCCTCTTGCTTCAGCTTCCCAAAGTGCTGGGATTACCGGTGTGAGCCACCGTGCCCAGCAAAGAGGACATCTTAAAGGATGAATAGGAGTTGATTAGGAGGAAAGGACAGTGGCTGAAGGAGGTTTCAGGCAAAAGTATTGGGAAAGATGAGTTACCTTAATCAGAAGTTGACTAATGATCACAAAATCAGAACAAGGGAAAGAAGATCAATGGTAGTGGGGAAAGCACTCTTGCACCTATGGATTGAGGGGGACCATGAGCTGTCTCTGGCTGACTACAGAGAACAGCTCTCGGAGTGCAGATTTTGTCTGATACCCAGATCTTACGTCTTTCTGCTTGGTGAGCAACAAGCATTGCCTCTATGATCTCCATTTACTATGCTGGCCACCTATGCTTTAATGAGATACTGCTTCTCGTCTTCCAAATGTATTCGCTTTATTTTCTAAATAATTTGCCTATAAATGTAAATGATAAAATGCAGGTGACTTTGGCAAAGAAACAAACAAGCAAAAACAAAAAACTCTGGCCCTTATCATTTGAGCATTTGAATATTTCTGGGTTTTTTGTTTTTGTTTTTGTTTTTCTGAGACAGAGTTTCGCTTTTGTTGCCCAGGCTGGACTATGATGGCACAATCTTGGCTCACGGCAACCTCCGCCTCCTGGCAACCTCCACCTCCTGGGTTCAAGCAATTCCCAGCCTCAGCCTCCCAAGTAGCTGGGATTACAGGCATGTGCCACCATGCCCAGCTAATTTTGTATTTTTAGTAGAGACGGGGTTTCTCCACGTTGGTCAGTGTGGTCTCGAACTCCCAACCTCAGGTTATCCATCTGCCTTGGCCTCCCAAAGTGCTGGGATTACAAGGCATGAGCCACCACGTCCAGCCCAAATATTTCTGTTTTAAGGGGTGTGTGCTTGGTGCTCTGATGGCAAGAGCTTCCCAGGGCTGCATGCCCATTATATCCCAGTTACATGTTTCCTTTACCTCACTTAGTCCTCTAGAAAAGCCTTTTTTTCTTGTTTTTGAGACAGGATCTCACTCTGTCATGCAGGCTGGAGTGCAGTGGATCATGGTTCACTATGGCCTCAAACTCCTGGACATAGAGATCCTCCCACTTCAGCCTCCCGAGTAGCTGGGACTACAGGCACATGCCACCACACCCAGCTAATTTTTAACTTTTTTGTAGAAATGGGGTCTGGCTGTGTTTGCCAGGCTGAACTCAAACTCCTGGACTCAAGCAATCCTTCCACCTCGATCCCCTAAAGTGCTCGGATTATAGGCGTGAGCCACCATGCCTGGCCTTCAGCAGCCTTATGAAGGGAAGGTTTCAGTCTTATTCACTTTGTATAGATGCAGAAACAGAAAGTTGAACAAAGAGCTTGCCCAAGGCCACGCAGTCACCCAGCGGCAAGGCACAGACTTGACCCCAGGTCATCTGACTTCAAAGCCAAAGCACTAACACCAGGATTTGAACTGGGGCCAAGCAGTAAGGACACGCTCGCTGACCACCTGTGAAATGAAAACAGCAAAACCCAAAAGACTAAGGACCTTTCACATGGGGATAGGTTTGTTAAATAGATCTTCCTCCTTGTGAGGCACATGTTTATCTTCTGCTGTCCACATGGTAACCATTGTGATCTTGAACTTTCCATTTTTCTTTTTCTTTTTTTTTCTTTTTTGAGACTGAGTTTCACTCTTGTTGCCCAGGCTGGAGTATAGTGGTGCTATCTCGGCTCACTGCAACCTCCATCTCCCAGGTTCAAGTGATTCTTCTGCCTCAGTCTCCTGAGTAGCTAGAGTTACAGGCATGCACCACTACACCCAGCTAATTTTGTATGTTCAGTAGAGACAGAGTTTCTCCATGTTGGTCAGGCTGGTCTCAAACTCCTGACCTCAGGTGAGCCGCCCGCCTCGGCCTCCCAAAGTGCTGAGATTACAGGCATGAGCCACCGCATCCGGGCAAACTTTCCATTTTTCATTGCCTGACTTTTAAGTGCTGCCACCTCACCTCCCCCAATGAGGACCCATTTCTTAAATGCATTTATATTTACAGGAGAGTAAGTGAATAGATCATATAATGGCTTTCTTCTGCTGTGGTTTCCACAAGAGTAAAAAGTCCAGCCCTTTCTTATCATAACTGGCTGGAAACATTCCACATCGGAGATGTCAAGTCATAACAATGTGGGGGGAAATAACCCACTTTGCTCTCAGAACTACACAGTGCTATAGAAAAGACATTCTTAAAAGCTGTCTGCAATGTCCTACATTAATTTCCTCTGGTAAAGCATCTCAGACAAAGGGGTCTTATAAATGGATTAAATGTGGCTGGGTGCAAAAGTACAGTAAGCCCTCTGTGAGATGCTTTTGAGGGTGGACACCAAAACCTCGTGGTGTCCTTCACGAGGCTTCCTTCACGAGGGTTCCCAGCAAACAGCTGACTTGAAGTTTTGTGGCCAGTAATAACCTCCTTCAAAATAAACCACTTATACTGTTGGCTTGACAGTGCCCCATCAATTATACCAAGAATGTGTGGCTTTTCTACCCTGGCAAACATCGTCCACGTTGACAAAAGGATAAACAGAGGGAGGAGGATGGAGTGCTCCTTCAGTGCTGTCGCTGAGCTCTGCCATTGTTTGGCCCGTGCCTGGGCTCAGCATCTTCCACAGCTGGAAGAAGTCTGGGATGGGGCCAGCATGGTGACTCATGCCTGTAATCCCAGCACTTTGGGAGGCTGAGGTGGGTGGATCACGTGAGGTCAGGAGTTCGAGACCAGCCTGACCAATATGGTGAAACCCCATCTCTACTAAAAATACAAAAATTAGCCAGATATGGGTGGCGTGCACCTCAGTTACTCCGGAGGCTGAGACAGGAGAATTGCTTGAACCTGGGAGGCAGAGGTTGCAATGAGCCGAGATCGCACCACTACTGCACTCCAACCTGAGCAATAGAGCAAGACTCCGTCTAGGAAAAAAAAAAAAAAGTAGACGTCTGGGATGGGGAAAAGCAGAACCCATCCCAGCATTTCCAAGACCAAATGGATCAAGGTTGGGTCATAGAGAAGTTTGGAAACTGCAGGACAAGATTAGGTTACAACAAGCCATGTGGGGAGCTAGAATGAGCCCACGGAGCAGCAGCACACACTAGGGTATGGGATAAGGTCCGGGCTTGGATTGCTCAGCCAGTGGAGACATGGGTGCCAGAGTGGGAGAGGCATCAAGATATTGTTTCTCATATCTGGCACATATGCTGAGCAATCACTACTTGGACCAGAGGTCAACATAAGTTTTTATTCCTTCCCTCAAAATGTAGTCTTTGATAAGCCTGTAAGGAGGGAGAGAGGTTTGCAGAGCAATAGTCATTGATCCTAACTCACATCCATGGAGATACAGCATGACTCAGATCCACTGAGAATCAAGAGAGAGAAACCGGCCACGTGTGATCATCAATTTCATCAACTCACTCACTCAGCTGAACTTTGTGCACTGGTAGCCCTGGAGCATTCATCATCTCAGAGTCAGAAAAGTCATGCCCCTCTCGTTGGGACAGTCCCAGACTCAGGGAGAGGAGACGGCCATTTCTACGCAACACACCTCAGAAAAGAACATTTCCTGGGAAGGGTGAGGCAGGCATGTGGAGAAAGGGACAAGTAAGAAATTACAGATATGGCCAAGCACAGCGGCTCACGCCCGTAACCCCGGCACTTTGGGGGCCAAGGCGGGCGGATCACCTGAGGTCAGGAGTTTGAGACCAGCCTGGCCAACATGGTGAAACCCTGTCTCTAGTAAAAATACAAAAAATCAGCTGGGCGTGGTGGCACGAGCCTGTAATCCCAGGGAGGCTGAGGCATGAGAATTGCTTGAACCCAGGAGGTGGAGGTTGGAGTGAGCAGAGATTGCACCACTGCACTCCAGCCTGGGTGACAAGAGTGAAACTGCATCTCAAAAAAAAAAAAAAAAAAAAGAAAAGAAAAGAAATTACAGACTGTGGAGCCTGGAGGATCTCTTCAGAAAGATCATAATTTGCATAAAACAACAACTTCAAAATTCCTCCAAACTCAAAACGACTTTTGTAGGCCACTCCCCAGATCATAACAAGAAACAATTTTGTCTGATGCTTATTCTGAAGTGCTGTGCCTTGAAATCATAGCTATATAGTTTTATTTGGCTTTTCTTTAGTTAAGTAACACAAGTAATCACTAAACTAATATCCCTATAAAACTTACTTGGGCCTTTCTCCTAAATAATTTTTTGTTCTTAAAAATGAAACCAAATATGACAACAACAGTGGAAAGAAAAAAAAAATCTCAAAAAAAGGCCCTATGTTCAGGAAATGAGAAAATTAAAATGAAGAGAAAAATTCTTGCACTTACACCAAATAAATCATATTATACTGAATGTCATCCAAACCAAGATTTTTTTCTCAAGGAAACTGCAAACAAGATGGTTTGAAATTAAAGTCTTCATTCTCCACCCAGCCAAGCAATCTCCCAGAAAGTCAGTCTCCATTATGTCCTGAGGTATCCAGAGAAGGATGTTCCACTGCTGGTTTCAGCTGGCTGCATTCTGTCTGAGATTGGAGTTTTTCAGAGGAGTGCATTACACACACATACACTGTGTGTGTGTGTGTATATATGTGTGTGTGTGTGGTTGCAGGAGCCAGCAGCAGCATTCAGAAGTACCAAGAAAGCATTGTCCTGAAGGGTAGAATAAGTACCACGCCAAACACTGTGTGGACAAGCTGCTGTGGCTGTACTAGCAGATGGGCTGCTCACCTGTCTTCAACACCCCTCTTTCCTCCCAGGCATGTTGAGCCCTCCTTTAGACAAGAAAGGGAAAGAAACTCGAGGAGAGGCTGGGCATGGTGGTTCCTGCCTGTAATCCCAGCACTTTGGGAGACCGACGTGGGTGGATCGCCTGAGGTCGGGAGTTCAAGACCAGGCTGGGCAACATGGCGAAACCCTGTTTCTACAAAAATACAAAAAAGTAGCCAGGCATGACGGCAGGTGCCTCTAATCCCAGCTACTCTGGAGGCTGAGGCAGGAGAATCACTTGAACCCGGGAGACAGAGGTTGCAGTGAGTTGAGATCACATCACTGCACTCCAGCCTGGGTGACAGAGCGAGACACTGTCTCAAAATTAAAAAAGAAAAGAAAAGAAGGAAGAAAGAAGGAAGGAAGGAAGGAAGGAAGGAAGGAAGGAAGGAAGGAAGGAAGGAAGGAAGGAAGGAAGGAAAGAAACTTGAGGTGACACTGAGCTAGGCAAGAGGAACACATGCATCAAATAAGGAAGGCCAACTTCCAGCTACTCACAAATCCAGAGAATGTTGTTTTACCTTCCAGATTATTCATGGCAATTTCTGGAACTGACAAGGAGAAAATGTGACTGTTAGGATGTTGAGAGAAAGAGACGCATGACTTCACAGTGCATACATATTTCAAAACATGATGTTGTACACCATTACACAAATTGTATAAACATATCGAATTTTTTTTCTTTTTTCTTTTTTTTTTTTTAGACAGAGACTTGCTCTGGCGCCCAGACTGGAATGCAGTGGTGCAATCTCGGCTCACTGCAACCTCTACCTCCTGGGTTCAAGCAGTTCTCCTGCCTCAGCCTCCCAAGTAGTTGGGATTACAAGCACATGCCACCATGCCCGGCTAACTGTTTTGTATTTTTAGTAGAGACGGGGTTTCACCATGTGGGCCAGGCTGGTTTCGAATTCCTGACCTCAAGTGATTCTCCCGCCTCGGCCTCCCAAAGTGCTGGGATTACAGGCATGAGCCACCACGCCTGGCTGAATATACACAATTTTTATTGGTCCAAATTTAAAACAAAGGTATGAATGTAGTGGCAGGAAAGACTAGAAGTGAGGGATGGTCATTCAGATACTTGTCTTAGCTAAATCTAGGCTCAGCCTCTTGAGTGTCACCCTTTATCTTCAAATGGTGGACTCTGGCTGGCAGTTTGGAACTTCTGGACTTCCTCTATTGCACTGAAGATATTTATTTGGGTAGTTGGGCCTTATTCCTCTTAAAATGGTAACATAAAAAGTCTCTTGCCAGGTGTGGTGGCTCACACCTGTAATCCCAACATTTTGGGAGACCAAGGCATGAGGATTGCTTGAGGCCAGGATTTTCAGACCAGCCTGGGCAACAAAGCAAGACCCCTGTCTCTACAAAAATTATGGGTTTCGTGGCACTGTAGTTCCAGCTATTCGGGAGGCTGAGGCAGAAGGCTGAGGTGGGAAGATTGCTTGAACCCAAAAGTTCCAGGCTGCAGTAAGTTAGGATCACACCACCGCACTCCAGCCTGGGTGGTAAAGCGAGACTCTGTCTCTTAAAAAAAAAAAAAAAAAAAATCTCCCTTATTTTATAAGTTGGAGAAACTGCAGGAAAACTCAAAGAGTGGAGAAGCCTAATAGACAGTTTCCTTCAAACTTACCATGTTTTCCCTTCTTCCTTTCATTCTGTGTTCCTCCAACCCCCACCCTTTTTGTTGTTTTCCTGTAACTTATTCAGTCATCTTTTCCCTGGAACCTACAGTGAATACATCCCTTTTAAACCGAGAAATTACTCTTGAAAATTTCTCAAGGCAAAATTCCTTCAATTCCAGCAATCATATAATAAACTCCTATTATGAGCAAAGCATCCCATTATGAGCTTTAGAGAATACAAAAACATGCAAGCCCTGTGTATTTAGTTATCTATTGGTGCATAACAAATTACCCCCAAATTTAGCAACTTAGAGCAATAAAGATTTATCATCTCACAGTTTCTGTGGCTCAGGAATGGAGACGCAGCTTAACTGAGTGGTTCTAGCTCAGGGTCATTCTTAAGGCTTCAAATCAAGGCGCCTCTCCTCGCAGCCTCACCCCAGAACCTCTCTAGCAGGACGGCTGGGCTTGTTCACGTGGTGGCTGGGCTGAAAGGGAGAAGAATTCAGTAAGTCTGGGACGGAGCCTGAGAATTTGCATTTCAGGTGATGCTGATGGCCTAGGTCCAGGGACCGCACTCTGAGAAACACAGACTTGAGCAAAGGCTCAGAAGTACAGCATATTTGGAAAGTAGCAAATAGATCTTTTTATTTGTCAATTTGGACTGATTCAGTTAGTTTTCTGATCCTCTTAGAAACAGTGGAAATGAAAGGCATTAGTCTATACTTAATGAATCTTTAAAAATTGAAACTTTTGGTGCTGGGGGGCATTCAGAGAATATAAACCCATCATTCTACAAATGAGCAAAGTGAGGGTAAGAAAACAGGCTGAAACAGATTGTAGAAGTTTTCTTTAAAGTTAAATGGGTTTGTGTGGTTCCCTCACTCAGGAGCTCCTGGAAGAAAGAAAGAGCCTCTTTGCCTTTGGTGTCTTAGTGCTTTCTGTTTGAAATGAGATAGTTCGTGATGGATTCTCCCAATAGAATACTCTCCCGTTATAAAATGCATATGCCCGTACTTTGGCATAGAAGGAAGGCTGAAAGAACTCTCAGAAAATCTCTGAGTCCATTAGACAAGTTTCCCTGTGCAAATGGATCTATGTAGCTCCTTCCTGGCTTCTACGTGATGAGAAGCCTTAGTAACACTTCCGCCAACTCCACAGAGACTGTTGTCCTTTTTCTTTCACAGTGTCTCAGGTGTATAAATTTGGCTGCCTAAACTTGTCTGCAAAACTTGGATTTGGGGCACCATTCCTTTTTAAAACCCAAATAATTAGTAAAACAAAATCTAAATGCAAACTGGGGATGAACCCATCCTGAAATATGCTTTCTTTAGAAAGAGGGTAGTGAAGCTCTGCAGTTTACTGCTTGCAATGTGTGCACAAAATTAGCTTGGTTCTTTTGTTCTGTTGTCTGAGTTTCTGTCACCTTTTATTTGACTGTACTTAGGAAACAGTATGAAGGCATTTAAAAGAAGCCCAAGGGAATCTCATTTGCACATGCAAATACAAATGTTTTTATCATGATTAAGCCAGCTACCCCGACTTCCTTTACCTTCACTCTTCCCCTAATTTACCACCCTCTGCCCCACTCTGAAACATAGTCCTGTAGCCAAGAATATATATGTGCATGCATATTCTTATATAGAAGCAAAGATTCTAAAGGCAACTGACCCATAACCCCCTTGTGGTTTCCACTTGTGGTTTCTGCATAAACTTACTTAAGTACAGGTGTCTCTTTAATTATGACATTCAGCGAAGTCCTATAGTTCACAGCTCTCATTTCCTCCCAAGGGTAAGAACTGTCCCAAGCTTTAACCTTGAGTAAGAAGGTAAACTACAGATGGAGAGAGGGTAGCCAAAACCTCACTGCTGCTTCTTTCATACTCAAACCTGGTTTCTGAGCCTACATTTGTTAACTGCTATGAAAGGATGCCACATAGCTAATGTCTTCCTTTGAGAAAGCTAAGAGGTCAGAGTGGCAGACTGTAAGTTCATTTGATTCATTGCCTTTACCAGTTCAACCACAAATTGTTTTCTCCCACTGAGCACCATTTAATAAGCCATATCAGGTGCACAATGGAAACAGCAAACCACAGACAGAAAGGGATCACATCTTGTAAGGAAGTGCACGGGTCAGACCTGCCTTCCCACTTCCCAGCTCTTTGGTTTGGGCTTGGCCAAGTCACTTAACATTGCCCCAACTCAGGCTCCTCATTTGGGCCTTGGTTTCCTCATTTGTGAAATGGAGTTGTCCTGCAGGTCAGGCACACTATGTGAATATCCAAATCACCTGGTACTATCACCTATCACTCACCGCACTCAGCAGGTGTTCAATAAATGGTAGTCGTGATGGACCGGGCAGTAAATGAAACACATGATTTTTCTCCCAAAGAAGCTTTGTCTATGTTTTACCAGCTTAATTTTGTTTTTTTCCTGGCTGAGAACCACTTCGTGTATCCTACTCTCAATTCCTGCTAAACTAGAGAAATGAAAAGTTACGTGAACACGAATCTAGAATCAGCTTCTGACTAAAAACCTCTGCTATTGCACTGATGAGCTCTGGAATACTTTTCCCAACCCAGATGGAGTTATTAACAATAACATTATGTTCTAAGTCATTAGTAAGGACCTGTCAGAAAGGAATCAGTCCCTGCATCTTCTGGGGTTTGATAGGAAAAAAAAAAAAAAAAAAAAGAAGAATTTAAAAATGTTGGAGGCTGAAGCATCAGCAACTGACATATATTCATTTGAAACAAAGACAACTTTTTTATAAAGGAATCTGTGGTGCACACAGACATGGAAAGAAAGACACTTTGGCTGCGAAATCCCCCCATCTTCTCTGGGGAGACTCCTGCCTCCGCCTGCTGTTCATCAGTCCTGATTTTGATGGGGTGATTTTTAGTCAGCTGCCTCGACCATTTTGGCACAGACAAAAATCCTTTAAAAAATGTTACACTTCATCAAAGTGTATCATGAGACTTCACGGTCATTATCTCAATGGCCGCTCTGACGTGCCACAATTGGCAGAGACACAAACGGTAGGGGGTGTATGAGAAGAAAGCCAGCGTTTCATGTGGAAAGCTGGCAGGCCTCGCCAAGCTTCTGTCAACAACTCCGTGGTCTGATCCGATGCACTGAGCGCGCTGATGATGCTCTTGTTTCGGGAGGAAGTAAACAAGAAAATGAATTCCACCGCGCAACACAGCCTCTTTGTATCTTCAAAATGGTGTGACTGGACGCGGGCCAGCTGCGTTGAAAGTTGGGCCATTTATGTCATCAGGGCCCCAGTACTGATGGAGGCTTTGATTACGACTTGGACCCAGCTGTAAGACCCTTCGGGAGCAGCCACTCAGCAAATAAAGGCATTGATTGGTTGTTGGGTCAATTTAGCCATAAGGGGACAGAGCATGGCTCTTTTGAAAAGCCTAATGGATTAGCTACACAACCAGTCCCACTGTAGGCCTTATTTTTCAAGTAACTTCATGATGGTTTTGCAGCTTGGCAGGGAACCCTCCTCCAGAGCAAGCTTCAGAGCTGTTCTTGTTATCAATAGTGAGGCTCAAAGGATTAGACACAGCGGGCTTTACAATTTAATGAAAACAGCTGTTGAAACAACAATTACGGCAAACAATAGTTTGCATGGAAAACTATTAATTATGTAAAGTTATGCAGAAAGTGGAATACTCTTTTATTCAGGGCCTTCTAAAGCCGACTGATGAGGACAACGTGGAGCCACCTTCCATTCCGTGCCTCTCAAGTGCCAGGAAGTGGGGGTGCTTGTAGGAAGGGGCTCCATGGCGTGTGAGCTGCATGTAAGTAGAGCTCCAGGCTGCCACTTCACTGCAAAGCGAGTCAGAGGTAAAATATGGAGGAAAAGCACGTTCATTCAACTTACATTACCTTGGGCACCTCAGGTCTTCTCATACCAACTCAGGACTGCGTTTTCACAAGAATCTGAAATTCCATTTGAGTCTTAGTGCCTGGGGTCTCAACTTTAGCTTTTTTGAATAAAACTACTTCTATACTATGCTCTCTTTCAGGCCTCATTCACCCTAAGAAGACAACGCTGAAAAAATGATGGAGCTCCTTGTTCTCTCGACTAAATCGGCTTTAATTACTTTAAGATGGTCCAGTGTGGACTCGCAACCATTCCCCTTCCACCTTCATTCCCTCCTCCCGCAAATGCACAGTTCATCTTCTCCCTCCACTCTCGGCTTTCTGGGGCTTTTAAATTCATTGCTTCTCTCTTTGCAATTTCCATCCTTGACTAACAGTGCTGGGAATTGACTTATAGCCCTTTGCCTACCCTGTGCTCCACATCTCACTTTCCTCCCCATCCGGGAATCACCAAGCCAAGAAGTCCCATTAAGAAGGTTATTAACTGTATACATAAACATTGCCTCCTGCCTACAGTTAGATTTATTTCTCATCACTTCCAAGTAACTGGTTTTAACACTCTTTCCAGCACACCCAACACCTTTTATTTGACTATATTGTTTTAGAAAGGCCTTTGGGAATGTAGCTAATTTCATGCTGGAACTTATTAAGTGGGATTTGACACTCTTTGATAATTCCAATAAACCATTAGTCAAGTCTCACTCCCTTCAGGGAAGGAATGAAAGCTTTATTAGTCATAGGGTCTCTATTCTAAACATGTCACCTGAATTTAGTAGCGCATCTGTGCTGAAATGCAATTGACTTTGTGATTGAATAGAACTTTCCCTGAAACTATGAGAAAGCTGTCACTGGCTATCAACAGCAAGGGAGCATCTGCCTTTTTCTGAAAATGTTCATTGGGTTCACATGTGCATTTTGAAATAATTCAGTGAATTTAACTTATCAACCTCTGAATGTTAAAATGAGAAGCATACACCCACACACCCACACCAACACTCAAATTCTCTCTGAGGACTTAGTTCAGTCTTTTCTTCACCCAGGATACAAGAATAGAGAATAATTTCCTTCCCCTCTTCTGACAGTTTAAAAAACCTTTTTTTTTTTTTTTTTTGAGATGGAGTCTCGGTCTGTCGCCCAGGCTGGAATTCAGTGGTGTGATCTCGGTTCACTGCAAGCTCCACCTCCTGGGTTCACGCCATTCTCCTGCCTCAGCCTCCTGAGTAGCCGGGACTACAGGCGCCCACCACCACGCTCGGCTAATTTTTTGTATTTTTAGTAGAGACGGGGTTTCACCGTGTTAGCCAGGATGGTCTCGATCTCCTGACCTTGTGATCCGCCCATCTCGGCTTCCCAAAGTGCTGGGATTACAGGCTTGAGCCATCGCACTCAGTCAGTTTAAAAAATCTTGAAAGGTCATACCTCCAGAAAGCCCCAGAGCATAATTGAGTGTGCAAATGAAATTCATTACCATGGTCACAAACAATAATCCAATTAACATGTATTTGTGTAATACCTTTAAAATCATTCTAAACTCAATACCACATTCATCTTTGAAGTACAACACCAGCTCAGTGCCATGTCCCAGCATACTCCAGTTCACACTTTGCACTGGAGATTACAAAACAGCATCAAGATTGCAAAAGCAATTATTCCAGTTATCCAGATGTGATTTTTCAATCATTGGAGGATTTTTTTTTTTTTTTTTTTTAGCAGTTCTTATTTCGTGGCACAGATCGCAGCGCTCACGCTGGCTCAGTTCTTACATCTCTTCATTATTAATTCAGCTCATGGAGCTTAATTGGACAAGGCTAGAGCGAATTTGACAAACATCACAGCAGCAGAAAAAGCAATCACTCTTTCAAGATGAAAATTTGTTTGATGTCTTACTGTGTAACTCATTTACTCTCCTCGGGAGTCATGTGACCTGAATGTTAATCAGCCATTGATTGGTTTCTCTCCTTGGACAGTCACGTGATCTGAATATTAATGGGCTGGCACTCCGTAGCTGTACTGTTAGGCAACCTTGTGATTGGCTGCCAGGTTAAGATACGGAGATAAGTGGGTGCTTGATGAGCACTTGACAGAACTTCACAGAAAATTAAGGCCCTAAAATAGCATGAGAAAGTCTTGTCAAATCAAGCATGATTATCATTGAATGCTTAAGGAATTCATCATCTGCATGAAATTGATACACTTCAGCACCAACAGGCCCTGCAGTCAGCAGGGACTCATCAGATTTTTATTTATATGTGTTCACCAAATCACATTAATTCTGAGAGCTAAAACATGCTAAGGATGAAGGTTATTTTCTGTTCAATCTAATTTATCTATGACAATAATCATCACTAATAATGTGTCAAATTGGATTGCAGTCATTTTATGCATGCATGCTGATTTGGAAAATAGTGTTAAACCATCCCGCAGTAATTAACAACCGGTAAAGGTATGCCGAGCCCGAAGTAATCAGCATATCTAGATGGAAAATTAAGTTTTATAGAATGGATTTATAGATACATATCCTTATTTAATTCAGAATATAAATTATTCCTGGTAAAAGCCGACATCATTTTTATAACACCATTAAGGCCAATAACCATTGAGGGACTCGCATCCTTAATTTGCTCTATCCTTCATTTTTTCTCTCATTTTCCGTGGTTAACTTTCTAATGGGTGTCACTTCCTTATTGGCAAGTCCTCATTTTAGCAGGGTTTGGTAGGGCTAAGAGATGAATGAATATGCATTGGTATAAGTGTTAATCATGGATAAAGGAAGCCACATCATACCTCTTAATACACAATGCTTTAAAATTACTGGCAGGGGCTGGGAGGTGGGCAGTGAGGAGAATACAAAGAGCGGGGTGGAGCTAGACTTTGGCCTTTTGGTGGTTCTTTATTATTTCTCCTCACAAAAGGACAATAGGAAATTTTGCAGATTGACTCATAAGGGATTAATGTTTCTTGGGAAATCACTTAAGCCTAAATTGCTTTTGTTGAAATACCTTTTATGGAACAGAAGTTCTTTTTTTTTTTGTCTAACTTCCTGACTTATAGGGCATTTTTGTAGCAATGGAGGATTGGAGTCATGAAATCTTAAAAAAATGTTTATACCCTTTGGTGAGTGTGGCTAAAATATTTGAGAAGAGAATTACACCTCTAAAAACAGGAGGAAATATCTACGTATAAAATGTTGTTTCTTTCCCACAACTCCCCCAACCCGGTCTTAATCCCGGAGCCACCAGCGCTGCCCATTCTCTCCCTGTCTCTCAGGAGGTCTCTTTATTGATTAAATGAATCTGCTCCAAAGGCTGGCTCCCAGGCTCTTTGATCTAATCCGATCTGATTTTATCCTATCGCTTCAGCAGGACATCGGGGAATTAACAATAAGCAGCTTTACCACAAGTGTTTAATAACTCAACACAATCTCCTTATGGCTCCGAGCTGCTCAAGTTCCCATCCAGTCCACGGCAAACAGTGTAACAGATTGGCCATCCCCCCCGAACCTGAGGAATTTTCATGCACTGTGAAACTAATCGCTTCAAGTTCCTTCATAAATCACACAAAGCAGATTTCAGCATCTTAACAAATAGAAGGAAAAAAAAAAAAAAAAAAACCCAAAGGTGGAGGGGGAGAGGGGTTGGCGGAGAGGACTCACCCTCCAGCTAAAAGTGGGTGGGAGGATATCGTAGAGTGGGAAGGCCCAGAAATAAATTAGCTTCTGTCCTCTCGTTCAATACGTTTCTCATCTCTTTATATTTTAACATGAATAAAATAATGTGGGCAGGCTCAAACCTAACCATGCTCCAAACCTGCAATGACCTTATTTTTTTTTTCACTGTGATGAAAATGATGTGGTTTCAACAACAGGCCTTTTATTGTTGTTCCTGTGTCCGCCTTGAAATATGTAAGAAGCATACAATTAAACTAGGTTTGTGAGTCCTGCGTGATACAGACAGCAGAGAGGCTAGGCTGACATGGTGTGTCCCCTGGATTTCAAACCAGCATGCATGCATACAGGGGTGTCTTAAATGATCACTCAAGGCTGGGAGCGGTGGCTTACGCCTGTAATCCCAACAGTTTGGGAGGCCGAGGCAGGTGGATCACCTGAGGTCAGGAGTTCGAGACCAGCCTGGCCAACATGGCAAAACCCTGTCTCTACTAAAAATACAAACATTAGCTGGGCATGGTGGCACATGCCTGTAATCCCAGCTACTGGGGGGCTGAGGCAGGAGGATCGCTTAAACCGGAGAGGTGGAGGTTGCTGTGAGCCGAGATCGTGCCACTACACTCCAGCTGGGGTAACCAAGCAAGACTCTGTCTTTAAAAAAAAAAAACAAACACTCAATTACAAAAAGCCATTCTTGAAATATTTTTACCCCCTATATATATTCCTATCTCTACATTGTAAAAACAGAACTTATTTAATATCTTCCTCCCCACCAGAAAAAAAAAAATGCACCATGTCCCTCTTGTCTAAATATAAAATGCATAATATATAAAGTTGATCTTCTCCTTTTCAAAGGCAGAAATTTCAAAGCAATGGCTTACCCTTCTGCCAAAACAGTGCTGGGAGTCTATGAGAAACTGGGAGAGGAAATAGGCTTTAGAAAGCAGCCGGATTATTAGTGCCATGGGGGAAATATCACTCTAGCACTAATCTAAAATAAAACATCTTTTCGTTGCTCTATTTAATACCTACTGTACATCAGAATTACCTATAAAAACATGTTTCATAACAGAGAAACAGCCCTCTCTCCCCATCTCTATCACTGTACTCTCCATTACCGTGGCAGTTCTGCGATTTCTCACTACATCAGCAGAGTAACGAAGTGCCCTCATACTGCACATCTGGGGGCAGAGAGAATTTTACGACTCAGGTTTAGGCCAGATTACTATGACTATGGTAGGATCTTCTTCCATATCCTCAGGGTCCAGGGTACGTGCAAATTCCCTCAGATACAGCTGGATGCCTTCTTATTGCTTTCCTAAGTAAAAAAAATTTACATGTATATCCTTCTCCACCCACATCCATTCATTAGTATTTATCTAGATTTTGCCACCACTGTCCAGGAGTCCAAAATTTTGAAACTCCATCCCCGCCTCCAGAAAAAAATGTCTACTCCGATTTTGTGATCTACTTATTATGGAATGGAACGCTAGCATAAATAGTGTTATTAGTTCCTCTTTGGAAATGTCTTTTGCCTTACTTTTTTTTTTTCTCCCGATAAACTATGTCATAACAGAAAAATCCCTATGAAGTTCTCCAAAGAACTTTGTGCTGTTTCCAGACCCTGGGACTATAATTATGCCGTGTGTAATTAAAACAGAAAGAGCATCCCCTGCCAACTGTGAATGCCCCTGTTTACATCACAAAGAGATAGCAAAATGTACTCAGGAAGGTTCCAGCCAAAGTAATTGAGAGGGCTGCCTGAACCCGCTCTGCTTTCTAAATATTGTCCCTGGGTTAAGAACAGCGAGAGGCAGAAGAAATGAGAGGAGTGGAGGGGACCCGGGCCAGAGGCCTGTTGACTTTCCCTGCCTGGGCATGATGTCATTGAGTTCAGTGACTTGGGGGGCTGGTGTGGACTGGTCTGGTTGCACGTTTAATCCAGGTGCTTCTGCTAAGGAGCTTCATTCCACCGCGTGGTGTCCTTCAGTGGTCCTGAGGCCCTGCACTCAGATGCAAAAGTTCAGACCATGAGGCCAGGGTGTAAACACATTCTTGACCTCGAGCAGTACAAAGAAGATTCTTCTGCCTGCAGCTCAGTCGGGTCGCAGGCTCATCCTTCTCTGCTGCTTTCCTCCTAGGCTGCTGCAACCGGAACATTAAAAAGAGAGACAGAGACAAAGAGACAGGGAAGAGAGAAAAGAAAGGGCAGTGAGGAAAAGAAAAACAAAAAAAAACAAAAAAAACCCAAAGCCACAAGTTGAAAAAAAATTCCCTATAAAATAAAAGCACGTTATGTTTTTGTATATTTTCGAAGTGCAGCCAAACTAAACCATTAAATGAGGATTTTATTTCACAAAGTCTGCAAACTATTCAACCGCTAACCCACTATACCAAGAATGTGGTGCCAACCAAAATATGTCAAGATTAGTAGTACTCAATAACATCTCAAAACCAAATGACATGCAAGCTGTATTTCATGATTAGAGCACTTCCTTATGTCAAGGAACATACATGTTAACTTGTGTAAACACAGCGCTGGGCTGTCACTCTGTTTGTCATAAGCAGAGGAAAGGGAATCTAGTGCTTACCAAACCCATCCAGATGATACTTCACACTTTCTATCTTCCTGGCAGACAGCACGGACACCATCCAATTAATCCTTACAGCTTCTCTGAGAAGAAGAGTTGAAGGCGAGAGAGACCACTTCCCACTTTACAGAGCTGTACCCGACAAGCAGGGTTTTCTGAATGCCTCACATGCAACGACAGAGCCAGGCTGAGAATCGAAAATGCTCGTTTTTTTCTAGTAAGGCGGCAAGTCACCAAAATTACAAAATGCGAACGCCTTGTCTCTTTCTAGTAAGGTGAATCCTTTTTTTTTTTTTTTTTTTTTTAAATCCCCAGGACTAACATTTGCATAGCGCTTCAATGACTGCAAAGGGCTCTTGGTGAATCCTCACCACTATCCTGGTCATTTATACATGATTATCCCCATTGTGCAAAAGAGAAGCCCAAGGGGTAGAGGAAGTGACCTGCTCAAGGAGCCTTATCAGAAACGAGTAAAAGGAGAGCAGGGCGCCTCTGTCTCAGGCCTCTGAACCGAATGGGAGCCACACCAAACAAGGCTGTTCCTCCCAACGTGTGGTCTCTTTTTGCACCAAAATGCTTGAGTTTGAGCAGGAATCTAAAAATGGAGAAGGGTAATTATCTCATTCTCTGACTGTCAACAGCCAGGAGCTGCTGTGTGCTTCTACCTGGCAGGAGAACGAAAGGGAGGCTGTTCTCTCATTTACACAATACAGTAGTAAGAGATGTGATTATGTTAGGAACATTTGAGGGGGCTTCTGGGCAAAAAGAAAACACCAGAGCTGGCTTCATCCCGTCATCTGGTGCTTCTTCACTTGCTTGAGCTGCAGTCCTTCCACCTGGAAAGCTGTCCACTGACTTCACACAGCAACAGGGGCTGCTCCCGCAGGCAAACGATGAGCTGTTGCTGCCTCCATTGCCCCACCCACCTGCCCCCTACCACCACACACGTCCTTGTTCTCATGGACACTCTTGCTACTGGGGAATCCTTGCCTCCCCTAAACTGCTATGGAGACCCTGGGGTGTGGTGGAAGAGAACTCGAATTCAAATCCGTATCTCATCAGACAGAGTACAGGGTGGCTCCTTGTAGTCTGCCCTTCACACGGCAGCTTGTGGGGCCAGCAGAGCCTACATATGGTGGTGGTGTCCATTCCCCAATATCCTCCTCAGCCTGATGAGAGGCCAGGCCTTTCAAGATGCAGAATGCCGGTGTTCTGGCTTCACCCCAGAACACGCATGCACATGACCTGACCCTGGCCCTCCTTCACAGATGCTTCTGTTATGGGCTGAACTGTATCCCACAAAAACGTATGCCGAAATCCTCCACCCCCAGTACCTCAGAATGTATTTGGAGAAAGTCCCTTTAAAGAGTCCGCTGAGGTAAAATGAGATCACATAGGTGGGCCTAATTCAATCCGACTGCTGTCCTTACAAGAAGAGATTAAGACACCAGGGATGTGAGGCAAGAACACGTGAGGACACAGCAAGAAGGTGGCCATCTAGAAGCCCAGGACAGAGCCTCAGAAAACCAATCCTGCCAACACCTTGTTCTCTGACTTCTAGCTTCCAGAACTGTGAGGAAATACATTTCTGTTTTCTTTTTTTTTTTTTTTTTCCATTTCATTTATTTATTTATCTATTTTGTAGTGACAAAGTCACACTCTGGCGCCAGGCTGGAGTGCGGTGGCATGATCTTGGCTCACTGTGACCTCTGCCTCCTGGGTTCGCGCCATTCTCCTGCCACAGCCTTCTGAGTAGCTGGGACTACAGGCGCCCGCCATTTTTAGTAGAGATGGGGTTTCACTATGTTAGCCAGGACGGTCTCGATCTCCTGACCTTGTGATCCACCCACCTCGGCCTCCCAAAGTGCTGGGATTACAGACGTGAGCCACCATGCCTGACCTTCTTTTTTTGTATTTTAGTAGAGACGGAGTTTCACCATGTTGCCCAGGCTGGTCTTGAATTCCTGAGCTCAGGCAATCTGCCCTCCTCGGCCTCCTGAAGTGCTAGGATTACAGGCGTGAGCCACCGAACCCAGGCTCTTTTTTTGGCGGGGGGACACAGTCTTGCTCTGTCGCCCAGGCTGGAGTGCAGTAGCACAACCTCAGCTCACTGCAACCTCCACCTCCTGGATTCAAGCGATTCTTTTGTCTGGGCCTCCCGAGTAGCTGGGAATACAAGGACACACCACCACTGGCTAACTTCTTTGTATTTTTAGTAGAGAGGGGGTTTCACTATGTTGGCCAGGCTGGTCTCGAACTCCTGACCTCAAGTGATCCGCCCGCCTTGGTCTCCCAAAGTGCTGGAATTACAGGCTTGAGCCACCACTCCTGGCCTTACGTTTCTGTTTTCTTTTCTTTTTTTTTTTTTTTTGAGACGAGGTGTTGCTCTGTCACCCAGGCTGGAGTGCAGTGGTGCAATCTCGGCTCAATGCAAGCTCTGCCTCCTGGGTTACACCATTCTCCTGCCTCAGCCTCCTAAGTAGCTGGGACTACAGGTGCCCACCACCACACCCGGCTAATTTTTTGCATGTTTAGTAGAGACGGGGTTTCACCGTGTTAGCCAGGATGGTCTTGATCTCCTGACCTTGTGATCCGCCTGCCTCAGCCTCCCAAAGTGCTGGGATTACAGGCGTGAGCCACCACGCCTGGCCACGCTTCTGTTTTCTAAGCAATCCCATCTGGGGTCTTTTGTTATAGGCAACCAGAGAAAAATAATACAACTTCGCATTCCCCTCGTTTCCCGCATACTGATTACTCTGCCGATGTGCACATCTCTTGACTTTTGGCCTGGTAAACACTTCTTGATCTCCAGTGTTCAACTCCAATGCCTGGTCTCCTCCATGAGGCCTTCCCAGCTAACCTTGGGCATCAAACACATCATGTGGGATTATATGACACCATGACATCTCCTGTAGTTAGCTGATGGCCTATGCCTTCACAGACAGTGAGTTCCTGGGAACAGGGACATCTCTGACTCAGCCCTGAGGCTTAGCCTAATGCTCATCAGAGAGAAGATGATTAATATTTGATGAGGGAAGAATGGAAGGAGACAACAATAATAATAATGACTAAAACTTACTACATCTTTGTTATGTGCCAGACGCTGTTCTAACTATTAGAATTAGTATACTTGTATTATTGTTATCTTCCCAATCACCATATGAAGTAGATAATATTGTTATCCTCATTTTACCACTGAGGGCAGGCATACTAAGATAAGAAACTTGCCCAAGGTCATGCAGAACCAGTGAGATAACGTACCTGAAGGCGCTTTAATTGCAGAGTACTGCAGCCTCTATTTTCAGTGGCCAGAAATCAGTCAGGTAACCACAGGCCTGTGACTTGAAGGCTGAATTAGCAGTGGGTGGTGGGCACATTTTGCATAGTGGGTAATTCTGAGGAGATAAATTTCAAGAAAGAGAAGAATGGGGTAGACAAGGATAAGAGTTGCAAAAAAGGCCGGGCGCAGTGGCTCACGCCTGTAATCCCAGCACTTTGGGAGACCGAGGTGGGCGGATCACAAGGTTGAGAGATAGAGACCATCCTGGCCAACATGGTGAAACCCCGTCTCTACTGAAAATACAAATATTAGCTGGGCGTGGTGGTGCATGCCTGTAGTCCCAGCTACTCCAGAGGCTGAGGCAGGAGAAACGCTTGAACCTGGGAGGCAGAGGTTGCAGTGAGCTGAGATCGCGCCACTGCACTCCAGCCTGGTGACAGAGCGAGACTCCATCTCAAAAGAAAAAAAAAAGAGTTGCAAAAAAATGCTCTTCTGCCCCCCACTAAGGAATGGAGGTAGTGCCACCTTCTTGCAGTAATCCACTGGCACCACTCTCGTTAAAATACATGTGAATTCTGCCTCTGGGATTGTGCATTCCAACTGCCCTGACCAGGAGAAGCTCTGAGGATGCCCTACATGTGTGTTGCCATTGGTTCAGAAACCACAGATTGATTACAGCCTTAGAGAATGCTATCAATCAATGTCATATTCAAATTTCATTTTACTAACGCAGCTTCTTGGACCTAATACTTAGAGCTGGAGTCCCAGTGTTACCTGTGGGGTCGAAGGATTTCCTGTTCTGTTTTCAGCCTGGACTTTCCTGTTGTTCTTTGGTTTTGGTTTGTTTAATGAAGCACCACTTTGTGCTTTTGGTTCTTTGGTTTCCTGTTATTTTTTGGTTTTGGTGTTTTCAGTGAAGCACCACTATATCTCTTTTTTCGATTCAGAAATGCATTGAGCATGAAACAATGTCTTAATGGGGGTTGGTCAAGAGACATGCCTCATTCTTTCACACCTGCAAAGACTCCTCTGCCTTGAAGGTTTTCAGATGACCTACTTACTTAGGCTGGGAGCAGAATGGTTAAAGCACTCGGAGGAAATCAACTGTAAATAGAAAGGCTATGTTTAACATAATCCTCTCCAGAAGCCTCTCTCTTCTCTAGGCACTGTAATCAACCCTGTAGTGTCAGGCAAGGTTCTTGATTATCTCCCTGTAGCATTATGTCTCACCACATAGCTGATAATAAACTGATGGATTATCAAACAAGATTACAGCTTTAGCAAATAAAATCATGTTTTGTGTTAAGAGAGAAAATGCTTACTATCCCTATCTGCCTGGCTAAATATTTACATATCACAGGCTTTCTAGGGTCCCTGTTCTTTCAAATCTGATTTTAAAAAAACAACACAGAGGTTAAGTTAACAAAGAGGGAACACACTGTGCTTTTAACACTAAGCTAAATGCTCTTCTGGGAGAAAACAGGTACTGCCTAAAAGGGAGAACTAAGTCAATTCAAGGCCTCAGGTACCAGGGAGATCAATGGGTGCATGTGACAAATGACAGAGCTGGCTGTGCTTGGGAGGGATTCAAATGCCTACTTTTAAAGGGAACACAGGTGAAAGATAAAAAGAAACCCAAAGAGCATGCATGCAGCTGTGGCTGTGTGTGTGTGTGTGTGTGTGTGAGACTGTGTGTGCACAAGAAGAGGAGAAAGGGGCTTGTATGAAGTCTCATGCTGATCTGATGTTTTATGCCTTTCAAAATCCTTTCTTCTTTATCACCTACACCCACCTCCCCAATTTTCCCCATCCTCTCCTTTGACAGCTGACACAAAGTGAAGCCTAGAAGACACTTGCAAAAGGTTCCAGAAGGCAGGCCTCAAACCTCAGTCTTCTGACTCCCAGTGCATCCCATTTTCTGTGTCACTTCTCTGCTCGAACTCAAGGATGCAGAGGGAAAGAATAGCAGAGAGGTGTTTTTTTAGAAGTTGCATGTATTCAAATTGTCAGGATCTGAAGTTAAATTCCTATTTGGTTTAAGACTGGGCAGCAGCCAGGCGCGTGGGTTCACTCCTATAGTCCCAACACTTTGGGAGGCCAAGGCAGATGGATCACATGAGGCCATGAGCTCTAGAGCAGCCTGGCCAACATGGCGAAACCCATCTCTACTAAAAACACAAAAATTAGCTGGGCATGGTGGTACACACCTGTTGTCAGAACTACTCAGGAGGCTGAAGCAGGAGAATTGTTTGAACCCGGGAGGCAGAGGCTGCAGTAAGCCGAGATAGTGCCACTGCACTCCAGCCTGTGTGACAGAGGGAGAATCTCTCTCAAAAAAAAAAAAAAAAAAAAAAAAAGGACTATGGGATGTAACTGAAAATATAAAATGGGCATGTAAAATACCTATCTTTTAAGAGAGAGAGAAATAGATTTGTACACTGGTCAGTTTACATTCGTTACTATTCCAGGGAAGAATATAAAGCACGAATAGCCACCAACACAGCTAGTTGCAGAGAAAGCTATTTCAGACAATTTGACTTTCTTCTGTGAAAAACAGATCTTGTAAACACGGAAGGGCAAATATTCCAAATGTGATCCCTTACATGTGAAATTCAGAGAAGTTCTTGGTCCCAGTGACTTTTTCCTCTGCCACACACAAAATAGCACTGGCCTAGCCACCATCACCAAGGAATCTCTGTTCAGTACACTAGGGAGGTGCACAGAAGTACTGGAGGAAGATGCTCTACGCCTCTTCCTAGGCTTTGTCATGAGGCATGCAGTCTTTCAGGCAAATCAACCAAAGCAATGCTGGAATGAGAACATGCCCACTCTCAGCCACAGAGTGTTTAATGCACAAATTGAGCACCAATAAATATTACTGAGTGAAAAAATAATTAGCATAACACGTAATAAAAATACAGTGTTTCTCTTTTGTAATGGAACGTCATCTACAAAATATATCCATTATAAACTGGTGGAATCATGACTTTTCCCCTTTATAATTAGAAGTATGAAAGGAGATAGAGGCTTTTCAAAATACAACAAAGAATGCATTTCAAATTATTCACAAGTTTATATTAACATCAGCAATGAAAGTACCTCTTCCCTCTGTAACCATCCTTTTTTCCCAAATCCACAGGATAATCGATTTACAGTTTGGCATGTAAAATGTAGTTTAGTTTTGTTTAACATATAATATAGATGAGGTCAAACTTTAGGCCAGACGCGGTGGCTCACTCCTGTAATCCCAGCACTTTGGGAGGCCGAGGCAGGTAGATCACCTGATGTCGGGAGTTCAAGACCAGCCTGACCAACACGGTGAAACCCGTCTCTACTAAAAATACAAAAATTAGCTGGGCGTAATGGCAGGCAACTGTAATCCCTGTTAGTTGGGAGGCTGAGGCAAGAGAATTGCTTGAACTCAGGAAGCGGAGGTTGCAGTAAGCTGAGATTGTGCCATTGCACTCCAGCCTAGACAACAAGAGTGAAACTCTGTCTAAAAAACAAAAACAAAACAAGAAGAAGAACACAAAAAACCTTTACACATGGTTTTGCCACTTTATTTTTTCCTCTAATATTATGTGTGTAGCTGCTCCATAAATTATTATGAATTCTTCTAACCTCAGGACTCTGAGGTTATTTCCAGTTTGGGGCCATCATGGGCAACAATGCCATAAACATTCATGTGTGTATTACTTTGTTGAAAGTAATTCTGAGTTGAAAGAAATATCCAGCTTTAATTTTAATAGGTACTGCTATTAAGACTATTTATAGGCTGGGCGCAGTGGCTCGTGCCTGTAATCCCAGCACTTTAGGAGGCCGAGGCGGGCGGATCACAAGGTCAGGAGTTTGAGACCAGCCTGGCCAACATGGTGAAATCCCGTCTCTACTGAAAAAAAAAAATTAGCGGGGTGTGATGGTGGGCACCTGTAACCCCAACTACTCGGGAGGCTGAGGCTAGAGAATCACTTGAAACCAGAAGGCGAAGGTTGTAGTGAGCCAAGACTGTGCCGCTGCACTCCCATCTCCAGCCTGAGTGAAAGAGTGAAACTCTGTCTCAAAAAACAAAAACAAGAAAAAAAGGACTATGAATTGGCCAGATGCTGTGGTTCATGCCTATAATCCCAGCACTTTGGGAGGCCAAGGTGGGCGGATGACTTGAGGTCCAGCATTCAAGACCACCCTGGCCAACATAGCAAAACATCCATCTCTACTAGAAATACAAAAATTAGCCAGGTGTGGTGGCACACACCTGTAATCCCAGTTACTTGGGAGTCTAAGGCAGGAGGATTTATTGAATCCAGGAGGTGGTGACAGAGCAAGATCCTGTCTCAGATAAAAAACAAACAAACAACAACTTTGGTTTCTCTTCAGATCAATAACTCTTTCACATTTTACTGAGTTAATAAAGTTTTCTTCTCTATGTTAGAAGTTATTTTATTATGATTACTTTAAATCACAAATGGGTGTTGATATATATCAACTGCTTTTAATACTATCAGGATGAACAAATGATTTTTCTCCTTTTTTTTTTTTTTTTTTTTTGAGGTGGAGTCTCGCTCTGTCGCCCAGGCTGGAGTATAGTGGCATAATCTTGGCTCACTGCAAGCTCTGCCTCCTGGGTTCAAGCGATTCTCCTGCCTCAGCCTCCTGAGTATCTGGGATTACAGGCACCTGCCACCACGCCCAGCTAATTTTTGTATTTTTAGTAGAGATGGGGTTTCACCATGTTGGCCAGGCTGGTCTCCAACTCCTGACCTCGTGATCCGCCTACCTCGGCCTCCCAAAGTGCTAGGATTACAGGCGTAAGTCACCGTGCCCGGCCCTTTAACTTTATAATATAGTAAAATACATGAACAGATTTCCTAGTGTCCAATCATCATTGCATTCCTGGATTTAATACTAGTTGGTAATAATGAATTCAATTTGATAATATTTTCCTTGGAGTTCTGTATTTATACTTACAAGGTAGATTGGCCTTTAGTGGTCATTTTGTGTGTATGTGAAGTCGTTGTCACTTCTGGTATCAATGAAGTGATACCAGAAACAGAAAAAACAAAAAACAATGAACTTTATCTATGAAACCCAAAGCTACTTTTCTGAAGTGGTGTATGAAGTAGGCAAAACCTTTGGTGAGACTGATCAAGAAAAAGTTGGACTGAATGATAGTTGATAGAATGATAGCTGAGTAGGGGTGATTTCCATCTATTTATTTGCAGCAGGGATTAACTAGTTCTTAAAGTTTGAAGATTTGTAAAGCCCATGAAACTGTCCAGGCCTTGTATCTTTTCAGAGTAGTTTTTATTATTATTACTATTACCATGTGAATTTCTTCTTCTATGCTTATTTTTCTCTTTAGATTTTCTATCACCTCTTGAAATATTATTTGTAATTTATATTTTCCTAGAAAAATTACTTTTTTCAAATGAATTTTGAATTTGTTATTGTAAGGTAAAAGACCCTGTATTTAAATAATTTTTTTAACTTCCTCCAAATCTGTAGTTAAGTCCTCTATTTCCAAAGTGTATTTGCATATTTTTAGTTTTTTGTTTTGGTTTGGTTTTGAGACAGGGTCTCACTCTGTCATCCAGACCGGAGTGCAGTGGCACAAACATAGTTCACTGCAGCCTCAGCTTCCTGAGTTCAAGTGATCCTCCCACCTCAGCCTCTGGAGTAGCTGGAACCAGAGGTACATGCCACCTCGCCTGGCTAAATGTTTTTTTTTTTTTGTATAGACAGGGTTTCACCATGTTGCCCAGGCTGGTCTTGAACCCCTGGGCTCACACCATCCACCTGGTTTGGCTAGGATTATGTGCATGAGCCACCAGCCCAACTTTCTCTTGATAAGTCTCACCAAAGGTTTTGCCTATTTCATACACCACTTTGGAAAAGTAGCTTTGGGTTTCGTAAAGTTCATTGTTGTGTTTTTTTCTGTTTCTCTATCCTTAATTCAGTTTATTATCTCCATTCTTGTTCTTTCTTTGGGCTTGTTTTACTGCTGCTTCTCTTATTAGTTTAAAAAAAAACCCAAACAACCTTTATTAGATTCTAATAAATGAACTGAGAGTATAAAATTTACTTGAAGTGCTGCTTTAGTCACAATCAAGTGTTGGTTGATAAAGTTTCCAATTTTTATTTATTTATTAATGGTTAATGGTTTCTTTCCTCTTTTTTTTTCTTTTTGAGACAGAGTCTTGCTCTGTCGCCTTGCTGGAGGATGGTGGTGTGATCTCGGCTCACTGCAACCTCCGGCTCCCTGGTTCAAACTATTATCCTGCCTCAGCCTCCCGAGTAGCTGGGATTACAGGCGTACGCCACCACACCTGGCTAATTTTTGTATTTTTAGTAGAGACGGGGTTTCACTATGTTGGCCAGGATGGTCTTGATCTCCTGACCTTGTGATTGGCCTGCCTCAGACTCCCAAAGTGCTGGGATTACAGGCGTGAGACTCTGTGCCTGGCCAATTTCTTTCCTCTTTAATCTAAAAATTCTTTAGAATAGTATGGGGGTTTTTGTTTTTTGTTTTTTGTTTTTGAGGCAGAGTCTCACTCATTGCCCAGGCTGGAATGCAGTGGCACGATCTCGGCTCACTGCAACCTCCGCCTCCCAGGTTCAAGCTATTCTCCTGCCTCAGCCTCCAGAGTAGCTGGGACAACAGGTGCAAACCACCACACCTGGCTAATTTTTTGTATTTTTAGTAGAGATGGGGTTTTGCCATGTTGGCCAGGCTGGTCTTGAACTCGTGACCTCAGGTGATCCGCCTGCCTTGGCCTCCCAAAGTGCTGGGTGAACCACCACGCCCAGCCCAATAGTATGTATTTTTTTTCTAAATGGATTAATTAGGGCTGGAGAATTCTTCTTTTGTTGTTACTATTTAATTTTACTGTATTTTGTTCATAGATAGTCCATATCTATGATTTCTGCTATTTGGGTTTTATAGAGATTTTCCTAGTGAACTAACACATGATCAAATCTTGTAAATGTGCCATAGATTAAAAATAATGGGCTGGGCATGGTGGCTCACACCTGTAATCCTAGCACTTTGGGAGGCCAAGGCAGGCAGATCAAGAGGTCAGGAGATCGAGACCATCCTGGATAACATATTGAAACCCCATCTCTACTAAAAAATACAAAAAAAAATTAGCCAGGCGTGGTGGCAAGCGCCTGTAGTCCCATCTACTTGGGAGGCTGAGGCAAGAGTATGGCATGAACCCTGGAGGCAGAGCTTGCAGTGAGCCAAGATCGCACTACTGTGCTCCAGCCAGGACAACAGAGAGAGATTCTGCCTCAAAAAAAAAAAAAAAAAAGAAAAGAAAAGAATGTGAATTTGAATTTCATAAATACATAAAATATGTATTTCATGCTTTATATCAGGACTATTAAATGTGTTTTAGAATTCTGACTCCTGGCCGGGTGTGGTGGCTCACGCCTGTAATCCCAGTACTTTGGGAGGCTGAGGCAGGCAGATCACAAGGTCAGGAGATCGAGACCATCCTGACTAACACAGTGAAACCCCTTCTCTACTAAAAACACAAAAAATTAGCTGGGCGTTGTGGCGGGTGTCTGTAGTCCCAGCTACTTGAGAGGCTGGCGCAGGAGAATGGCATGAACCCAGGAGGGAGAACGTGCAGTGAACCAAGACTGCGCCACTGCACTCCAGCCTGGGTGACAGAGCGAGACTTTGCCTCAAAAAAATAAAAAAATAAAATAAATTCTGACTCCTAGATTTATTAGTTTCTGAGAAAGTTGTATTAAGTTTTCCCACTATAGACCAGGCACGGTGGCTCACACCTGTAATCCCAGCACTTTGGGAGGCCAAGGTGGGTGGATCACCTGAGGTCAGGAGTTCAAGACCAGCCTGACCAACATGAAGAAACCACATCTCTGCTAAAACTACAAAATTAGCTGGACGTGGTGGCACATGCCTGTAATCCCAGCTACTTGGGAGGCTGAGGCAGGAGAATCGTTCGAACCCAGTAGGCGGAGGTTGCAGTGAGCCAAGATCGCACCATTGCACTCCAGCCTGGGCAACAAGAGTGAAACTCTGATCAAAAAAGAATAAAAGAAGTTTTCCCACTATAACTGTGAGTTTACAAACTTCTCTTTGCATTTCCGTTTTTGTGGGTCTTTTTGTTTTGTTTTTTGGGATTGTATTTTATAACTTTGTCCTGCACACAATTTCATGACTATTGCTGTTCTGTCAAATCTTTTGTATTATTTTGCTTTGGAGTGTCACATATTTTAACAGTATAAATTTGGATTTTTTTTCTTTAGCCAGTCTGAAAGTCTGATGCTTACAGGAAGGATATAAACCATTAACATTTAATGCAAGTACTTATATGTTCGACTTATTTCTCACCATTTATTTATTTATTTTTGAGGCAGAGTTTTGCTCCTGTTGCCCAGGCTGGAGTGCAACGGCACGATCGGCTCACCGAAACCTCCGCCTTCCTGGTTCAAGAGATTCTCCTGCCTCAGCCTCCTGAGTAGCTGGGATTACAGGGGAGTGTCACCATGCCTGGTTAATTTTGTGTTTTTAGTAGAGACGGGGTTTCTCCATGTTGGGCAGGTTTGTCTTGAACTCCTGACCCCAGGTGATCCGCCCACCTTGGCCTTGCAAAGTGCTGGGATTACAGGTGTGAGCCACTGTGGCCAGCCTTTCACCATTTATTTGTATGTTTTTATTTATCATCATTTTGCATTCTGTCTCTTTTTATTCTCTGTCTTTTGTTTGATTAATCTAGTTGTTGTTCTGTTTTTTCTTCTTTTCTAAATTTTTTTTAAAAACTGTATCCTTTTCTATTCTTCTTAAGAATTGCCTTTATATTTTAATACTCACATTTAAATATCTATATCTTATCAATGTCTAGAAATAATCAGAACCTCCATTGTCATCTTGATTAAGGCATGAATTTTAAAGATTTTAATTCTGACTCCACTTCTGTTTCCTATTCTCTAATCTCTGTACTCCCATATCTTCTACTTACAGGTTGAAATTCTAGTTCCATGTTAACAATTATTTCTATATTATGCATCAATAGTTCTTTAGACTCACCTATGTTTTTAACGTTTTTCGACCCACATCTCTCCCATTGCTTTATTCATAAAATACATGTGTCTGGGTGTGGTGGTTCACACCTGTAATCTTAGCACTTTGGGAGGCTGAAGCAGGCAGATCACCTGAGTTCAGGAGTTCGAGACCAGCCTGGCCAACATGGTGAAACTCCATCTCTACTAAAATACAAAAATTAGCTGGACATTGTGGCGCACGCCTATAATCCCAGCTTACTTGAGAGGCTGATGCATGGGAATCCCTTGAACCTAGGAGGCAGAGGTTGTAGTGAGCCGAGATCGGGTCTCTGCACTCCAGCCTGAATGACAGAGCAAGAGTTCAGTCTCGGGGGGGGGGGAACTAAACAAACAAACAAAAAAACATAGTATATAAAACTTATAAAGTATATAAAACTTATGAAATTTATTTTTCTTGTTGTTTTACAGCAATGTGTTTTGAAGATTACTTTTAAAGAAGGTCTGGGGTCATATCCCAAAGCATATTTTGTCCTCCCACTGGAACACAAGTTTGGTTGGGTATAGAATTTGAAGTACAAAATTAGTTGCTGTAAGGAATGTATAATTGTTAGTATTCTAGCTTTCTGCACCTAGTCACTGGTTTCAAAAACAGTGAGAAGAAAATGTGCTCAATTTTTCTGCTTGCAAAATATATTGATATTGGTGCAAAAGTAATCGCAGTTTTTGCCATTGAAAGTAAACCACCACTAGTTTTGCACCAACCTAATATTATTGAGGTTGGTGTTTAGTACATACGAGAATTGCCTTTTCCCCCGTCCCCTTCTTCTTCTTCTTTTTTTTTTTTTTTTTTCCGAGACAGAGTCTTGGTCTGTCACCCAGGCTGAAATTCAGTGATGTGATCTCGCCACACGGCAACCTCCACCTCCCGGGTTCAAGCAATTCTCCTGCCTCAGCCTCCCAAGTAGCTCGGATTACAGGCACCTGCCACCACATCCAGCTAATTTTTATAATTTTAGTAGAGACAGGGTTTTACCATGTTGGCCAGGATGGTCTCAAACTCCTGACCTCATGATCTGCCCACCTCAGCCTCCCAAAGTGCTGGGATTACAGGCATGAGCCACCCTGCCAGCCTTTTCACCATTCTTCTAATTTTACATGGGGCAAAGAAAGGAAGAAACCGAAACTGAAAATGGAATTCACCCTTATAAATGTAAAATGAGTTCTAAGTACCACCTATTAACAGTGAAGAGATTAGCAGTAGGAAGGAAACTGCAGGAGCTTCATGTGCCTGCTAATCATGTTCTCAAAGCCTGGGAACTATGTTCACTCTGGAAGGGCTCACGCCTGTAATCCCAGCACTTTGGGAGGCCAAAGTGGGTGGATCACAGGAGTTCTAGATCAGCCTGGCTGAAGTGGCAAAACCCATCTCTACTAAAAATACAAAAATTATCCAGGCGTGGTGACAGGCACCTGTTGTCCCAGCTACTTGGGAGGCTGAGGCAGAAGAATTGTTTGAACCTGGGAGGCAGAGGTTGCAGTGAGCCAAGATCGCGCCATTGCACTCCAGCCTGGGCAACAGAGTGAGACTCCATCTCAAAAAAAATTTAAAAAAAACAATTATTCTCTACAATAGTAGTGTTGTTCAAATAGTTAGCTATTGATAATAGGTAATGCTAGTAACAAAGGAACCAGATCATAAAAATGCATTTGTATTTCTTTAAATTTTGTTCTTAAGTACCCTGCTGTTAATACAATAATTTGGCAGTAGAAATTGTCATATTTTATCGTCTGAAGAGAGAACATTTTTCTAAAGAAATATTGTGTCTATCTATATAGAATTTAACCAAAATCTATGTCCTCAATTACTCTAGTCAATGGACAAATTACTCACTGAAGTCACAAAACAAAATCCCAAAAAAAAAATTAACCACATAAGCTTCATGAGCTATAGTGAAGAAAGAAAATCTCTGAAAGACCAGTTTTACACACTGAAATCTATAAAATGACAGAGAACACTCTTTTTCTCCCTCACTCTTCTCACTACCACCTCCTTCCTCTCCAATTTTCTTGTCATTCAAAAGGTAAAGAACTAACTTCACAGACTCTTATTCAAACCAAGGAGAATAATTCATTGTTCATGTTTCAGATCTTCCGCTGAAGGCTTTTGCTTTTGAGATCATCCACACCATTCCTCACAAGCCCGGCCTCTTAAATGACTAACAGCATCCAGAATAGAATGCACAAATCATAGCAGCTGAAAGGTCACAAAGAAGCAAGTTTGCATGACAAAATTTTATTACACAAATTAATCAAGGAATGTTCATGTAAGTAGTTATCTTTGGCTGTGGAAGGAGGGGTGGGAAAGACAGCGAAGCTGAAGGGTACAGCCATTTTCTGTACACTTGTATACTGGTGTGCTATTTAAAATTTTTACAGCCAGGTGCAGTGGCTCACGCCTGTAATCCCAACACTTTGGGAGTCCGAGGCGGGTGGATTACGAGGTCAGGAGTTCGAAACCAGCCTAGTCAATATGGTGAAACCCTGTCTCTACTAAAAATACAAAAATTAGCCAGGTGTGGTGGCGGGTGCCTGTAATCCCAGCTACTCAGGAGGCTGAGGCAGGAGAATTGCTTGAACCTGGGAGGCAGAGGTTGCAGTGAGCTGAGATCATGCCATTGCACTCCAGCCTGGGCAATAGAGTGAGACTCTGACTTTAAAAAAAAAACAACAAAAAGAAAAACACCTTTTACAATGAGAATGTAATCATATATTAACTGTGTAATATTTAAGAATTAGGCAAAAATCATAAACAAAACAGAATGTTAACAATGAAAGGACTATTAGAGATGACCTAGTCCCAAATCTCCCAGTTGTAATACTATAGACTAAATGTGTAGGTCCCCCCAAAATTCATATGTTGAAACGAGATCCCCAATGTGATGGTATTTGAGGGTAAGGCCTTTGGGAGGTGATTAAGGTCATGAGGATGGACAGTGGGATTAGTGACATTATGAAAGGGACCCCCCAGAGAGTTCCCTGGTCCCTTCTGCCACGTCGTAACAGTGAGAAGGCACTATCTATGAGCCAGAAAACAGACCATCATCAGACAACAAATCTATCAGTGCTTTGATCTAGGACTTCCCAGCCTCCAGAACTGTGAGAAGTAAATTTCTGCCACCCGGTTTATAGTATTTTGTTATAGCATCCTGAACCACCTAAGACATGTATAAATGGTGAAACTGAGACTAAGAGGATCTAACTGATTTACCCAGGTCATAAAGTAACCCAATTCTGAACTCCTAAACTCCATTTAAAGGCAGAGTAGGGGACTGCACAGAGCTTCTCTGATAACAGCCAGTCCACCTTGGAGAAAACAAGAGATGCCAGGGTCTGACAGATGAGTTAATCCAGAAGCTATACAGAAATGCTTTTGTTTAAATACTGGAAGAAGTAAGGAAATATGCCAAAACCAGAGGATATGGGTTGTGGAAGAGGCAAGTATTCAAGTCGTAGATTCAATCCCAGGATTTAGGATCTAGGGTATGGGAACCAATCAAGACATTTGCGTCAAACTGAACCAACTGGTTGCCTCCAGCACTGCGAGAGATTAGGTCTTTCCTTTGGGAGTTTATTTAGTGGATCCATTTGTTGCAAACAGCCAGTGGGATGGGGTGGCAGCTGATGGCAGAGAGCTGGCTAAAGTACAAATACTATATGACAAATTTTATTTTAAAGATCTTTGTGCCACTCTCTCATGTGTCAGATATTAGTAGAGCAAATTTCTTAGGCCTTCTGAGTGACGCAAGAGCAGATATAAAAAGTTACAGATCCGTGGGTAAAAGGAGCTAAAATCCTTCAACTAGAACGAGAAGCAATCACTAAGGGCTATATCTTTTATATTCCTTAACCTAGTAATATTATTTTCATGTGATTGGGACTGAGTCTTGGGAAACCTTTTGGGCCACTATTTGGCAGAATCTAAAAAGACTGTGAATTTCAGCAGACACAAAAGAGATGAATAACTTAAGAATCTGGGCACAAATGGTTTTGGCAACCATAATAACTTCTGCTAGTCATGTACCTGCAGCATATTCTTCTCAGAAAGAAAACCAAAATGGTGTCTTACAGGACAATAGAATAAGATTATAGAATTCTAAATACCAGAGTACATTGAAATTCAAGTTAACTTTCACATTTATTAAAACTCTAAATAAAATTCTTGATAATTAATCTCTAAAATGTATAAATCTGCTGCAGACATGTGCACATAAATTATAATAAAGAACGTTGGTATGCAATTTGATTCAAAGTGCTTTTTAGTAAAGTACATAATGATGCATGCTGAGGAGATGCAGGTATATTTAATTGGATATAATTAAAATAATGATGTGTGTTTAAAATAATAATATATTTAAAAATTTTAAATGTAAGTGGCTGAAGAACCTATAATAAAAAGTCAAAGCAGTAACTAGTTTTTGATTACCTGATTATTCACGGAGTTAATGCCCTTCATTTACCAAGTAATACAGGTAATGCTATAATAATGTCACACTGGAGGGATTTAGGAAGCCGTGCTGACAATGTAGGTTTCTGCTTCCCCCTCTTCAAACTAGCTTTACCTTCTAGGTCTCTTCTCCTTATGCCAACTCTCTTCATCAAAAAAAGAAAAAATCGCTGGGCGCAGTGGCTCACACCTGGAATCCCAGCTCTGGGGGAGGCAGAGGTAGGAGGATAGCTTGAGCCCAGGAGTTTGAGACCTGCTTGGGCAATATAGCGAGACCATATTCTCAAAAAAAAAAGAAAAAAATCTTCCCAAGCACAGCTGTATTTAAGGAAGAAAAGGTAAATGTTGACAATCGTTGAAGCTGGGCAGTGGTAACATGAGGTTCAGTATGTTTTCCCTCTCTACTTCTTTGTATATTTGAAGTGTTCTTTTATTAATAGAAAAAAACTCCAGAAGTCTGTCTCTATATTTGAATGTAAGTTCTAGAATGTTTGATAACTTTGCTTCTTCCCTATGCAAAGGATGTAACTCATTAATGTGTGTGTGCATGCACTGGTACTACTATGTGAGGCCTCAGAAATTCCCTTCAAGTAAGTGGACAAATAGCAGATCAAGGCCCATTTCTAACTCTTAGCCCTGGTAAGACAATGCCCCTGTAAAGATTGCTTTTCATCTCGACGTCTCCTACCATCTTGAGTTATTTTTTGGTCCCCTTTCTTGTCTTTCACTATTCTGCTTCAAGTTGAACCAATGAGTCATATCTGCCTCATTATTTTTCAGAGTCTGGTCCTCATCCATA
Organism: Chlorocebus sabaeus; assembly: GCF_047675955.1. Taxonomy (NCBI): domain Eukaryota; kingdom Metazoa; phylum Chordata; class Mammalia; order Primates; family Cercopithecidae; genus Chlorocebus; species Chlorocebus sabaeus. Next base: position 15,899,505 of record NC_132915.1, read on the forward strand.
CACCAGGATTCCTCAGATGAGCAGCCAATGAGCCAATGCCCTACTGCCCAGACATCTCATTACCTCTGTCCTCTGCTGCCCTGCTGTGACCTCCAACCAAGCTTAGTTCAACTCCCTGCAGGGTTGCATGGGCAATTAGTGTCCTTGAATCTCAAGCTCTATAATTCATGATCAGATCTTGGGAGAGGTGAGTAGCTTGGTTGATTTTTTAAAAAAATTCCTGCTTAGATGACTAAGCTTCTGCACTCAAAAGGAGAAACCAGACTGATGGTGCATTTGTAACCTTTCTTTCTCTCTTTCTTTCTCTCTCTCTTTCTTTTCTTTCTTTCTCTTTATTTCTTTCTTTCTCTTTCTTTCTTTCTTTCTTTTTTCTTTCTTTTCTTTCCTTCTCTCTCTCTCTGCCCTCCCTCCCTTTCTTTTTTCTTTTTTTCTCTCTCTCTCCCTCCTTTCCCTTCCCTCTCCTCCCCTCCTCTCCTCTCCTCTTTCTTTCCTTCCTTCCTTCCTTCCTTCCTTTTTCTTTCTTTCCCTCCCTCCCTCCCTCCCTCCCTCCCTCCTTCTTTCTTTCTTTCTTTCTTTCTTTCTTTCTTTCTTTCTTTCTTTCTTTCTTTCTTTCTTTCTTTCTTTCTCTCTTTCTCTTTCTCTTTCTCTTTCTCTTTCTCTCTCTTTCCTTTCCTTTCTTTCTTTCTTTCTTTCTTTCTTTCTTTCCTTCCTTCCTTCCTTCCTTCCTCCCTCCCTCCCTCCCTCCCTCCCTCCCTCCCTCTCTCTCTCTCTCTCTCTCTCTCTCTCTCTTTCTTTCTTTCTTTCTTTCTTTCTTTCTTTCTTTCTTTCTTTCTTTCGAAAGCATCTTGCTCTGTCACCCAGGCTGCAGTACAGTGGCGCGATCTCAGCTTACTACAACCTCCGCCCCCAGGTTCAAGCAATTCTCCCGCCTCAGCCTCTGGAGCAGCAGGGATTACAGGCACCTACCACCACGCCCAGCTAATTTTTATATGTTTTAGTAGAGATGGGGTTTCACCATGTTGGACAAGCTGGTCTCAACCTCCTGACCTCAGGTGACCCACCCACCTCGGCCTCCCAAAGTGCTGGGATTATAGGCGTGAGCAACCGCGCCCGGCCTGTAACATTTCTTAGGATGAAAAGTGTACATACATGTCTTCTGTACTTCCCTTGTTGTTTTTACGTTTAATTATTGTTACATTATGACCACGTTTTTACTAGTTTGAAATAGCTATTCTGGACTTTTGAAAAATGATTCTCAAAAATTTGTCAATTCCTCTAGCAGTTAATAGTAACAGTTTTGCAGCTTCATTTTAAAAATAGTCATAAAGTAGGGATATTGTCTTTGCACAAACACACAAAGGACATTCTGAAAACAACATACATTGGAAATAAAGGTCTAGAAACTTTTTGGCATAATTTTGCCTTATGGCAATTCAATTTCAACTTATATGGACTATGATGCCAAGCTTTTTAATCATTCAATGGTGGTTGAGCACGGTGGCTCTTGCCTGTAATCCCAGCACTTTGGGAGGCCGAGGCAGATGAATCACATGAGGCCAGGAGTTCTAGACCAGCCCAGCTAACATGGCGAAACCCTGTCTCTACTAAAAATACAAAAATTAGCTGGCCGTGGTGGCGCACGCCTGTAATCCAGAGGCTGAGGCAGGAGAATTGCTTGAACCCGAGAGGCAGAGGTTGCAGTGAGCCAAGTCTGTGCCATTGCACTCCAGCCTGGGCAACAAAAGCGAACCTTCAACTCAAAAGGAAAAAAAAAAAAATCATTCAATGGTGATAATCCCATCTATAAATTGTACCTACCTTCAAGTCCTATTTTTGTTCTGTTCAGTTTTTCAATACTTTATTGCTTAATATCAACTTCAGTAAAGGAGAGGTCAAGAAATAATGGTAAACAAACAAACAAACAAACAACAACAACAAAAAAACCACAAGCTAATCTACTGCATACGCTTTAGCATCTCACCAATGAGGCTGTTTGGAGGGAAACCTGAAGCCATTGACCAAAATGAAAACTCTGGAGTTTGAAGACCCATGCCAATTACTCTTCTCCCAATGTTAGAGTCAATGAAGGGGTCATTTTTACACCTCAGTGTTTGCGAGATAACCACAAAATCCAATTCTTAAATACTGTGACTGAATGTTTATGAGATTTTTTCAGCTAATATGGTATATATAAACAGTACCCCCGTGAGTATTGGGATTCTAGCTGGCTGTCTGAAAAAATCATAGTCTGCATTCTACAATAATGTTTGTGTTTGAATTTTTACATGTTATCAATGTCTCAAAGAACAGTTGAAGAATGAATTAATTTAAAATAATTTTTAAAAATTTTAAATAAATTTTTAATTTAAAAAAGTTAATTTTCTCAGCACTTTTTAACATTGCCAAGTTTAATTTTCTTGACGTTTCTCCCTGTTCCCTCTCATTTCCTTCTTAAGCATTCACTATCACTGACCCAGATCTCCACCACCAGATTTGTACATGGTGGAGAAGAGGGAAACACACGGAGAACAAGGAAGGGTGAGGAGGAATAAAAGAGCCAACAGAAACTTACTGGGGCCAGGGTTTGGAGATTATGCTGCAAACTAAACACAAAGCAGCCAAATTGTTTATTTTGCAGTTAGTGGAATTTTCTTCTTCAATGTCAAGAGGCAGGAGCCAGACTTTTAGAAAGTCACAGTTTTCCCAAGACTTAAAAGAAAGATAGCCTTGATCATGCACATATTCTTGGAATGCTTGTAGGTTAGTACTGATGTTCTTCCACTGGGTGTATTTATAGGCCAAAATGCAATCAAGCCTAGGGCCCTTGGCTCCAGCTCCAGCTGCAAATGAGGTAAGTACAGATTTCCAAATCACATCTTCAATCTGCCAGTGCATTCTCTACCACCCAACCCCCTTCCCCAAATTTGAAAGTCTAATAATAATAATAATAATGACTCCGTATTATTTGAAGTATTGTAATCTAAGGAATTCATCTTATTTTCTAAGTCTTTGAAGGACAAAAAAAAAGGTATGCAGAGGTTAAAATATGTAAGGTGTTAAATGCCATGCCAAGAGACAGTTTTCCTTTAGTAGGAGTTAAACAGGTTTTTAAGCAGAATATAAATGAACTTGGTTTATTTAAGAAAGATAGTTCTGGGCCGGGTGCAGTGGCTCACGCCTGTAATACCAGCACTTTGGGAGACTGAGGTGGGTGGATCACCTGAGGTCAGGAGTTTGAGACCAGCCTGGCCAACATGGTGAAACCCCGTCTCTATTAAAAAATACAAAAAATTAGCCGGGTGTGGTGGTGGGTGCCTGTAAGCCCAACTACTTGCGAGGCTGAGGCAGGAGAAACACTTGAACCCGGGGGCGGAGGTTTCAGTGAGCCGAGATCGTACCATTGCACTCCAGCCTGGGCAACAAGAGCGAAACTCCGTCTCAAAAAAAAAAAAAAAAAAAAAAAAGATGGTTCTGCTGATGCCGAACTCATCCAAAATAATGTATAAATTTATTACAATCAACATAAAAATCTCAGTACGTTTGTTTTCTTTAAAAAAAAAATAAAATGATATAAATTATATTTGAAAATAAAATGTGGGGAAATAAACATTGGAAAGCCTCTGCCAGAAGATAAATAAATAAATAGATAAATTAAAGGGGAGGAGCAAAATAGGAGGACTTGGCCTACCAAATAAAGCTACTATATTTAAAACAACAAGGCATTTTTGTTTAAATTTGCAGCCAGGCTGATAGACTAGAATAGAAAGCCCAGAAAGAAGCCCAAGATATATATAAGAATTTAGTGTATGACAGAGTCGGCACTTCAAAATCATTGGAAAAAGATTGCATTTAACTACAAATAACATTGAGAAAGCTGGTCAAACATGTTAGGGAAAACGAAGTTCAGACCATGAATTCATACCTCATGCCAAGGATTTCTAAATAAAAAATTTAAAACTTAATTATAAATCACAAAACTACAAAAATATTAAAAGAAGTTGTATGTGATCAAGAATTCCATTTTACATTGAGAGATTAGTAAACAGATATGAAATATTTTCTTATTAAAGTTGTATTTATATGCCAAAAAATTCCATTTTAAGTAAATTTTTCCTAAGAAACAGAAAGACGGAGATATATGTAGGTAAATCTAGAAAAATATTGAACACATCATTCATAAAAGCAAAATAACCTGAATGGCTATTGTATTAGTCCGTGTTCATGCAGCTGATAAAGACATACCCAAGACTGGATAATTTATAAAGAAAAAGAGAGCCGGGCGCGGTGGCTCAAGCCTGTAATCCCAGCACTTTGGGAGGCCGAGACGGGTGGATCACGAGGTCAGGAGATCGAGACCATCCTGGCTAACACGGTGAAACCCCATCTCTACTAAAAAATACAAAAAACTAGCCGGGCGAGGTGACGGGCGCCTGTAGTCCCAGCTACTCGGGAGGCTGAGGCAGGAGAATGGCGTGAACCCGGGAGGCGGAGCTTGCAGTGAGCCGAGATCCGGCCACTGCACTCCAGCCTGGGCGACAGAGCAAGACTCCGTCTCAAAAAAAAAAAAAAAAAAAAAAAAAAAAAGAAAAAGAGGTTTAATGGATTCACAGTTCCATGTGGCTGAGGCGTCCTCACAATCATGGCGGAAGGCGAAAGATACATGGTGACAGGCAAAAGAGAGAATGAGAACCAAGAGAAAGGAGAAACCCTTTATAAAATCATTAGATCTCGTGAGAATTATTCACTACCACAGGAACAGTATGGGGGAAACCGCCCCCATTATTCCATTATCTCCCACCAGGTCCCTCCCACAGCACATGGGAATGATGGGAGCTACAATTCAAGATGAGATTTGGGTGGAGACACAGCCAAACCATATCATCTATCAAAAGAAAATCATATACATAACTTACAGTACACTCATATAATGAAATAATTTCAAGCCACCAAAATTGATGTAGCATGTTTACTCATTTAGAAAAATACCCATGCTCTATTAAATAAAAATGCAGATTACCAAACAGAATTATATTAAAATCCAATTTTTGCTAAAATAAAAATAGAACAAAGTTGTGTATATCTGTATAATCATAGAAGAAAGTTCTAGGAGAATGCACATTGGGTTTTCATTGGGTGACAGAATTTTGGCTATTTAACAATAATGAAGTTACTACTTTTGCAGTGGAGATAAAACATTAAAAGGCTAGCATTTTTAATAAAAAATAAGATTAGTTCTGGTAGTAGGGGTTGGAGTAAAGAAAGCTGGTGATAAGGTAGAAGATTGCTACAAAAGTCCTGGTAATAGCTGATGATAACCTGAAGAGAGCAGAGATAATGAAGAAATCTGAGAAATATTTAGGTGGTAGAAGAAGCAGGACATGGTGATCATCTGGGCTTCTGTAATTGGATTGTCATTTAGGATGCCTGTAACTTGAATAAATCACTAAGAAAGGTAGAGCATACGACTGAACCTTAGAGTAGGTGGGCAAGCAAATAGATCTGCCTTTAGACATGAATTTCAGGACATTGTGGAAGATCTGCCCAGTAGGAAATTGGAAATAGGCTGGAAATTCAGACTTGGAATTTATTTGCATGAAGGTATTGGTCAAAACCATAATTGTGGCTTTTAAAAGTACCTATAATTCTCAAGGGAAAATGGTCACCAGGTCCACACTGCTTCCAGAGCTTTTATCACACTAGACTCCATTTTCCCAATTACATGGGATTTTATTTTCTGAAACTCTAATCATCAAGTTCTCCTATATCATTAGGACTCTGACTCTATCATATTCTGGATTAAGTAACTGTCAGTCCCTGCTTTAAATCCTTCATTGGCTTCTCATTTCATTTTGGAAAAGAAAAAAAAAAATTCCTGGCTAAGATCTACCAGCCAGGAAGATGATCTAGACCAGTGCTATCTCTGACCACATTTTCCTTCACTTTCTCCAAATAATGGGGAACAGATCTGTTAGCTTACTGTGATCTGAACATTCTGGCCTTCTTTCTGATCCTTGAGCACACTGAGTTCTCTGTTTCCGGGCTTTGCACATGCTCTTCCCTTTGCTAGGAAGGTTCTTCCTTGGCTTGTCTCATGGGTGGTTCCTTCTCTTCATTCAGATCTCAGCTCAACTGCTACTTCCTCCAATAGACCTTCCCTGACCCCATTTCTGAAGAACCACCTTCCCCCATATTCGTCCACTCTGTCACATCACCTTATCCATACTTCTTTTATAGAACCTACCTCTACCCAAAATTATTTTGTAACTTGTCAGCCTTTGTTTATTGTCAATCTTTCCTTGACAAGAATGTAAGCACTATAAGAATGTAAGCACTATAAGAATGTAAGCACTATAAGAAAGACCATGGAGTACCTATAAAAAAAGCCTGACACACAGCAAACTTTCAGGTAACTGTGGGATACTATAATGTGGAATGAATGAAAAATGGAGATGTTTATCGTAAGTAGAACTAGATTTGCAATCAGAAGACCCAAATGCAATATATGCTTGGCTAAGTCAACCTCAATTCCCATATTTCTAAAACGTGGCCACAAAATGTCTACTCTGCCTATGTATTAGGGTTTTCACGAGACATGTTACACATTCATTTATTCATTCATCAACAAATGTTTCCCAAGTACCTTCTCTGTGCTAGGCACTGTGTTAATGCTGGGGCACTGCTATGAACAAGGAGTTTTCCAGGTGTGGTGGCTCATGCCTGTAATCCCAGTGCTTTGGGAGGCCAAGGCGGGCAGATCGCCTGAGGCCAGGAGATCAAGACCAGCCTGACCAGTGTGGTGAAACCTTATCATTATTAAAAACACAAAAATTGGCCGGGCGCGGTGGCTCAAGCCTGTAATCCCAGCACTTTGGGAGGCCGAGACGGGCGGATCACGAGGTCAGGAGATCGAGACCATCCTGGCTAACACAGTGAAACCCCGTCTCTACTAAAAATACAAGAAAAAATTAGCCGGGCGTGGTGGCAGGCGCCTGTAGTCCCAGCTACTCGGGAGGCTGAGGCAGGAGAATGGCGTAAACCCGGGAGGCGGAGCTTGCAGTGAGCCGAGATCGCGCCACTGCACTCCAGCCTGGGGCACAGAGCAAGACTCCGTCTCAAAAAAAAAAAAAAAAAAAAAAAACACAAAAATTAGTCTGGCGTGGTGGCAGGCACCTGTAATCCCAGCTACTTGGGAAACTGAGGCAGGAGAATCACTTGAACCTGGGAGGCAGAGGTTGCAGTGAGCCGAGATCGCATCATTGCACTCCAGCCTGGGCAATAGAGTGAGACATTGTCTCAAAAATAAATAAATAAGTAAATAAATAAATAAGGAGTTTCATCTAGTATTTGAGACAGCCAGGTTTACAGGCAGTTACACATAATACAACTGTTATCAAAAGAACCAAGCACAGAGTGCTATAAGAGCACATAGGAGCAGGGGCACCAAGTCTATCCTCATGGAATCAAAGAAGGGTGGCAGTAGTGAGAAATCAACATGGTGAAGAAGGCTGGGGAGGTGGGTGGGCAGAGAAGGGGAAAATGGTACAGACAGAGGTAACAACATGTGCAAAGGCCCAAAGGCAAAAAAAGACAAGGCATATTGAGGAACTGCATGTTATTCAGTATGGCTAAGACTAGGAAGAAGGGATGATGGCAAAATTAAAGACTGGAGCCCCAGCGAGAATCCAGGCCATAACGGGACTCTGCACAAGCATGGATATTTTGGAGAATTTTATCAGAACCAAAACAAAGGAGGCAGTGGAGAGGGGGCAAGGTTAACAAGGACATATCAGAGGTATATCTAGAAATAGGGAAAAACCTGATTAGAGAGGGCTTTGGATGTCTTGTTAGGGGGTTATACTTCATGCTTAGTGTGATGAGTAGGTACTCAAAGAACTTTAAGCTGGGCAATGACAATCCCAGCACAGAAAAAAACAAATTGGAAAGAGATAAAACAAGAGAACAAGAGAGTTGTTCATTAAGCCAAGAGAGGAGGCATGGGTGGCTTGAATCAAGAATGATGATGGTCATGGATCAGAGAGACAAGTTCAAGAGATACTTAGGAGACAGTGTGTTGTGACTTGGTGATTTATTAGGGAACACAGGAGAGGGAGGTGGGAGGTCTGAAGGACAACTCCCAGGGTTGGGCCTGATCAGCTGAAATGATGTTGGTATCATTCATGGGCACAGAAAGCCCAGCAAGGAGATCAGATTAGAGAGAAAGATGACATGTTAAATTCTGGCTGTGAACAGTCTCCTGAAAATCAAAATTGCCAGCTGTCAAGCCATGCTGCTAGGGGGACATCAGTGTGTTAAAGGCTTCCACTGATGAGTCTTTTTTTTTTTTTTAAGACAGAGTTTTACTCTTGTTGCCCAGGCTGGAGTGCAATGCCACAATCTCAGCTCACCGCAACCTCCGCCTCCCGGGTTCAGACGATTCTCCTGCCTCATCCTCCCAAGTAGCTGGGATTACAGGCATGTGTCCCCACACCCAGCTAATTTTGTATTTTTAGTAGAGACACATTTTCTCCATGTTGGTCAGGCTGGTCTCAAACTCCTGACCTCAGGTGATCCACCTGCTTCGGCCTCCCAAAGTGCTGGGATTACAGGTGTGAGCCACCATGCCCTGCGATGTCTTTAATGATAGCTGTCTTTTTCCACATCAGTGAAATTATAACAATTAATGGATAGGATTTCCTTAATCTTAAACTCTTCCATGCATGTTTCTTAAGTTTTGTATTCTGTTTCTGCTTGTTTATAATTATCTAGCTCAAGATAAAATTCTATGCTTAGTGAGTGTTCAAGATTGGGGTCTGTAGGAAGCAGACTCTAAGACAGAGTTTAATGTGCAGGATATTTATTAAGGAGAGTCCTTGGGATCAACATCTGTGGAAAGGCAGTGGAAGCAGTACTGGGTGAGGCAGAGGTCAAAGGCAGTGTGGGCCAATGACAGCCTTGGACAACCCCACAAGGAGCTCTGGAGCTAAAAACAGTCTGTCAGGGTTGTCCCATGCTAGACTGAAATGGCCAGGCCTCTATACCCATCTCAACCACCCACTGTGTGTGGGCCATCCCGAGAACGGTGTACTTGGGCAAGGCAGTTTTCTGTAGTTGAGATAATCCCTGATAACTAAAGACTGTCTGATAACTAAAGACTGTCTGCGGACCACGCTTCCAGCAGCTGAGCCAATACATTCCTCAATGAAGGGGAATCGGAGCAGTGCACCTCCATGCCACAAATCCATGCCACAGGGTAATTATAGGTCTGTATTTCTTTCCTTTTTTTTTTTTTTTTTTTGGAGATGGAGTCTCACTCTGTCACAAAGGCTGGAGTGCAGTGGTGTGATCTCAGCTCACTGCAACCTCCATCTCCTGGTTTCAAGCAATTCTCCTGCCTCAGCCTCCCAAGTAGCTGGGACTACAGGCACATGCCGCCACACCTGGCTGATTTTTGTGTATTTCTAGTAGAGATGGGGTTTCACCGCGTTGTCCAGGCTGGTTTCGAACTCCTGAGCTCAGGCAATCCGCCTGCCCCAGCCTCACAAAGTGATAGGATTAGAGGCGTCAGCCACCGCATAAGTCTGTATTTCAATATCTCAACATCCTCAGAGGACACCCTGACAGCCAGGAAATATGCCACCCCGAGCAAGTTTGAGAACTTCTTCCCTTCCTGTATTCTTTTAGTAAACATTTATTGAGCACATTTTTTATGTCAGGCACTGGGTCAAAGGCAGACAATACAGAAATAGCCTTCTTCGAAATTATAATCTAACGAGGGAAACTTTAAAACATAATAATCAACATCATCATCATACAATTAAACAAAGTAGTTTCCCATAGAGATAAGCACTCTAAAGGAAGTGAGGCTGGGTGTGGTGGTTCATGCCTGTACTCCCAGAACTTTGGGAGGCAAGGTTGGGGGAATCACCTGAGGTCAGGAGTTCAAGACCGGCCTGGCCAACATGGTGAAACCCCATCTCTACTAAAAATACAAAAATTAGCCAGGCGTGGTGGCGTGCGCCTGTAATCCCAGCTACTTGGGAGGCTGAGGCACTGGAACGGTTGAGTCCAGGTGGCGGAGGTTGCAGTGAGCTAAAATTGCATCACTGCACTCCAGCCTGGGCAACTGAGGGAAACTCTGAAAAAAAAAAAAAAAAGAAAGAAGAAAGGAAGGAAGGAAGAAAGAAAAGAAAAGAAAAAAGACAAAAGAAAAGAAAAGAAAGGAAGGGAGAGAAAGTGAACAGGGTAACTGGGATGAGTCTCATTACACAAAGTGTCCAGGGAAAGCCCCTCTAGAAGCCACCTCATTCCTGGGCTCAAGGCCCCTTCATCTTCAAAGCCAGCTGTGTGGCATCTTCTCTCCTGTCTGATCTCTGCTTCTGTCCTTATAAAGCCTCGCTCTCACACCGATCCTCCTGCCGCCTCATATAGAGGCCCTATGATTACATCAGGCACACAGGAATAATCCAGGATAATATCCTTGTCTCAGAATTCGTTTTTATTTTTATGAGAGGGAGTCTCGCTCTATCATCCAGGCCGGAGTGCAGTGGCGCCATCTCGGCTCACTGCAAGCTCCGCCTCCCGGGTTGACACCATTCTCCTGCCTCAGTCTCCCGAGTAGCTGGGACTACAGGCGCCCGCCACCACGCCTGGCTAATTTTTGTATTTTTAGTAGAGACGGGGTTTCACAATGTTGGCCAGGACGGTCTCGATCTCCTGACCTTGTGATCTGCCCGCCTCGGCCTCCCAAAGTGCTGGGATTACAGGCGTGAGCCACTGCGCCCCGTCAGAATTTTTAACTCAATCACATCTGTGAAGTTCCTTCTGCTATATAATGCAATATATTCACAGGTTCTGGTATTAGGGTGTGGAAGCCTGGGGGATGAGGGCAGCAGTATTCAGACTACCATATTCAATTGCCTCATCTTTGTTTTTTGTTTTTGTTTGTTTGTTTTTTGAGACGGAGTTTTGCTATATTGCCCAGGTTGGAGTGCAATGGCACGATCTCGGCTCACTGCAACCTCTGCCTCTCGGGTTCAAGCTATTCTCCTGCCTCAGCCTCCCGAGTAGTTGGGATCACAGGCGCCCATCACTGCGCCCTGCTAATTTTTTGTATTTTTAGTAGAGACGGGGTTTCACCATGTTGGTCAGGTTGGTCTCCAACTCCCGACCTCATGTGATCTGCCCACCTTGGCCTCCCAAAGTGCTGAGATTACAGGCGTGAGCTACCGCACCTGGCTCAATTGCCTCATCTTTAAAATGGGTGTAATAACAGGTCTGCCCTATATGGTGGTTGAGAAAATTAAATTCATATAAAATGCTAAGAACACTACCTGGCCCAAAGAAAATCCTCAACAAATGTTAGTAGCTGTTTTTACCATGTGCACTTTTTTTTTTTTTTTTTTTTTTTTTTGAGACGGAGTCTTGCTCTGTCGCCCAGGCTGGAGCGCAGTGGAGCGATCTCCGCTCACTACAAGCTCTGTCTGCCGGGCTCACGCCATTCTCCTGCCTCAGCCTCCCTAGTAGCTGGGACTATAGGCGCCCGTCACCAGGCCAGCTAATTTCTTGTGTGTGTTTTTAGTAGAGACGGGGTTTTACCGTGTTAGCCAGGATGGTCTTGATCTCCTGATCTCGTGATCCGCCTGCCTCAGCCTCCCAAAGTGCTGGGATTACAGGCGTGAGCCACCGCGCCCGGCCCCATGTGGACTTCTTTATCTACCCCCTGTACTTCGTGCCTAAGGTTTCTGTCTTAGTTCTACCCCTGATGATTTCAAATGTTTTCACAATCATCTCTTTGTCTTCAGTTTTGGTCTTCTTATACACATATCCCTACAACCCACACTCGCCACCCTCTATACCACCATCGGATAGAAACAAAATAATCACATTTCATTAATTCATCCACTCAATCAATATGTAGCAGGCATCTACCAATGCCAAACACATGCAGTTATTGTCCTCATGTCCGATTCCTGTGCCAGCTGGACTTCTTGAGCCAGGTGTTGAATCCTGTTTATCTCTTTCCACCAGCAGTTTACAGTCCCTGGACTAAACTAGAAGCTCAATAATGCCTAATGAATGAGTTAATGAATGGATGAATCTAGTTATAACATTCTACAGTTCTATGATTCTATAAGGGCAGGAGCCCTATTAAATTCTCATCAGCAGAACGTATTTGCATTATTTGTAAGGCAGTTGAAATGCTGTAAATATTCACCACTGTAGTCTGGTGCCTCCCCAGGAAGCGTAACTTAAGCCATCTTAACCAGACTGCACAAGAGACACTGTTGCAGAGAGAGCAACTGGGTAAGCTGACAAAGAGGCAGAATCAAGGAATGTCGCGACCATTTTGGTTAAGATATATTTTCTCTCTTTCAGCATAATCTCATTTCCTCTTCACCACAAAAATTTAAAAAAATGAAAAGTAAGATACTGAGAAGGGCCTTTCTCAGTGCTCCCCATTCAAGAGTGCCTGCCAAACCAATTAATACCTCCTGAATGTTATCTCCCTGCTATGTTAATGTTATGTTAATAAATGCAATTAAGATAACATTCAGGAGGTGTTAATTGGTTTGGCAGATGTACATGAATAAGAAGCACAGATATTTTGCTTTCCCTATTTATGGAGGCAGGAAGTGACACAAAGTTGGACAAAAGGAAACTTAATTTGCCTCCAGTCTCTTTTGATACCACTTAGGCCTTTTCTGTTAAGTAATATATGGGATTTTTTAAAATGCTAATTTAGATGGTATTACAAAGATGAAGCGATTGTCAAATGTTGCAAAAACACTGAAATTGTCTTTTGCCACAGGAATTAGCATGATGTTTACTCTCTTGAAAATGCTATATATGCCATATATGCTATATATACACATACACACACTCTCTCTTTTAAATGTGTCTATAGCATATATGCAAATGAGCTCTCATGCTAATCTATGAAGCAGATTGTTCCAGAAGACTAACTTCTAGACTATTCTTGATGTAATTAGTCTTTAATGTATTCCAGTGATTTAAGAGCTAATGGTTCTTTTATTCTAACTTACCATAAGATGGTGGATTTTACTTTCTGTGTTGGCGATTACACACACACACACACACACACACACACAACAGTACCTTACTTTGCAAAACAGAGGTTTTCTCTGAAATGAGGCCTAAATTTGCATAGACTTGGAGCAAAGAGAGATTACATCGCCTTGCCATCGCCTTGCCATCAAAGACATTGTGTTCATTTCTGGAAGGTGGCACTTGCCTGAGCATCACGTGGCTTTGGTCAGGCTTAGCCCCCCCAGGGCTTTATCAGGACACAGCTCTGGTAGGAGTCCCACTAAGATCTGAGATAGAAGAGGACGTCAGTGCACAGACCCATGGAGGTGCCTTTCAGTTTTGGAGGGCAAATTATTAATGTCTACTCTGCAACCAAATGGGGAAAACTAAATGGAGACACTATTAAAGACTTACTCAACCTAGACTTCAAACAAATTGGAAGTGCATTACCTCGATTCCAAGACGCCAACTGTAAAAGGCAGCTGCTTTTTAATACGGGTTTTCCAGGAGGAGAAAAAAAAGAAGGGAAAAGAGGATGAAGAGAAGGAAGAGAAAGAACACATTACATTTTATATTTATTGCGAGACTGAAGTCCAACGGCAGACATGCTAAAATGTGCATCTCAAATTAAAGAATAAGCTGGGCATGGTGGTATGTGTTTCTAATCCCAGCTACTTGGGAGGCTAAAGTGGAAGGGTCACTTGAGCCTAGGAGTTTGAAACCAGCCTGGGCAACATATCAAGACCCTGTCATACCCCCAGCCACCAAAAAGGAAAAAAAGAATATTATGTATTACCTAGAAAAAAGTTAGAGTAAGTAGCCAGAGCATAGTCACTGCTCCGGTCCAGGAACAGTGTTTTCAGCCAGTATCTGTTGCGTAATCCGCAGAGAATGCACCAATCCTGAGAAACATATGTAAGTTTGTTTGCTGAATGCCCATCTGTAACCCTTGCATGTCCCTTCCTCACTTTTCTCAGTGAAATTTCCTTGACTCTTACATATAGAATATTGGGAGTGTTCCTAGCTTTCAACCTGTGGGTATTGGTCTTAAGTGATAAGGAATTACTGTTGCTCTCCAGTGACAATGTTAGAAGAAGATTGTTGCGAAATACCTTTTTAATCTATGAGCATGTGTGTGCAAATGTAACTGCAATATTTTCCAGTAACATAGAATCATTGTGGCTCAAATTCTTTGGTTTTACAGTCCTGGCTTTCCTCCAGGCTAAGGAGGTAGAAGAACCCTCCCAAGTGCACTGACGCTGACTCAGTGTTTAGGGGCAGTCCCCACTTGGCTGTTGGCCTTGGTTGTCTCAGGTGGCAGCAATGCCTGGACACCAATTCCAGTGAGAACCTATTTCTAGACTATACTGCTGTATCCTTTAGGGGATTGTTGCTTACATTGGATACCTCCCCTTGCACTGCCCTAAACGCTCAAGAGGCTGCCTGAAGATGAGATTATGCAAT